>NC_133336.1:30494354-31154217 GCF_042186555.1 Aquarana catesbeiana | reverse complement strand
ATTTTCCGTCGGAATTTCCAACAAACAAAATTTGAGATCTGGATCTCAAATTTTCCGACAACAAAATCCTTTGTCGTAAATTCCGATTGTGTGTACACAATTCCGACGCACAAAGTTCCACGCATGTTCGGAATCAAGCAGAAGAGCCACACTGGCTATTGAACTTCATTTTTTCTCGGCTCGTCATACGTGTTGTACGTCACCGCATTTTTGGCAATCGGAATTTCCGACAAGATTTGTGTGACCGTGTGTATGCAAGACAAGTTTGAGCCAACATCTGTCGGAAAAAAACATGGATTTTGTTGTCGAAATGTGCAATCGTGTGTACGCGGCATTAGACTGAATTTGAATGATTCAAAGAATGGCAGGCAAAATGGTCAGCCCTCACGCATGTTCACTTCATTAACCGCATCTGGACCAGCCGCTGCGTAACTATACGTTGGCTCGCGGAGTCCGGATAGCAGGCGCGCGTGCACACTGCACAGCGGGGGTGCCGATTCTCATGGCCGACAGTTGCCATGACCGCCTGCCACGAGCGATCGTGAGCAGGAGACACAGAACAGGGACGAGTGTGTGTAAACACACACTTCCCTGTTCTGACAGGAGTGACAGATCGTGTGTTCCTATTAGCTAGGAACTACGATCCGTCACTTCCTCTAGTTAGTCCCTCCCCCTTCAGTTAGAATCACCTCCCAGGGAACACAGTTAACCCCTTCCTTGCCCCCTAGTGTTAACCCCTTCACTGCCAGTGACATTTTTACAGTAATCAATGCATTTTTAATCACACTGATCGCTGTATTAATGCCAGTGGTTCCAAAAATGTGTCAAAATTGTCTGATGTGTCTGCCATAATGTCGCAGTCACGATAAAAATCGCAGATCGCTGCCATTACTAGTAAAAAAAAAAAAATAATAATAAAAATGCTATAAATCTATCCCCTATTTTGTAGACGCTATAACTTTTGTGCAAACCAATCAATATACGCTTATTGCAATTTTTTTTTACCAAAAATATGTAGAAGAATACATATCGGCCTAAACTGAGGAAAAAAATAGTTTTTTATATATTTGAGGGATATTTATTATAGCAAAATGTAAAAAAAAAAATGTATTTTTTTCAAAATTGTCACTCTTTTTTGTTTATAGCGCAAAAAATAAAAACCGCAGAGGCGATCAAATACCACCAAAAGAAAGCTCTATTTGTGGGAAAAAAAGGACGTCAATTTTGTTTGATTACAATGTCGCACGACCGCGCAATTGTCAGTTAAAGCGATGCAGTGCCGAATCGCAAAAAGTGCTCTGGTCAGGTAAATTCAGGGAAATTCTTCCGGGGCTGAAGTGGTTAAATCTGGCCCTCTTTGTAAAAAGTTTGGACACCCCTGTTCTACACTGAATGTGCTGGCCTAATGCAGAGCACCTTTATGGGTGACAAATCATAGGATATCACAAGTAATTTAAAGTGGTTGTAAATCTGAAATATGAACAATATGTAACATTAAATATTAACAAAGTATATCACTCTATAGCAGGGGTCTACAAACTTTTGAAACAAAGGCCAGTTTACTGTCCTTCAAACTTTATGGGGACCGGACTACGGTCAGTGGGAGTAGAAAATGCACTGACATAGGCATTACATAGTAACATAGTAGGTGAGGTTGAAAAAAGACATCAAGTCCAACCTATGTGTGTGATAATATGTCCGTATTACATTGTATATCCCTGTATGTTGCGGTCGTTCAGGTGCTTATCTAATAGTTTCTTGAAACTACCGATGCCCCCCGCTGAGACCACCGCCTGTGGAAGGGAATGCCACATCCTTGCCGCTTATACAGTAAAGAACCCTCTACGTAGTTTAAGGTTAAACCTCTTTTCTTCTAATTTTAAAGAGTGGCCACAAGTCTTGTTAAACTCCCTTCCGCAAAAAAGTTTTATCTCTATTGTGGGGTCACCAGTACGGTATTTGTATATTGAAATCATATCCCCTCTCAAGCATCTCTTCTCCAGAGAGAATAAGTTCAGTGCTCACAACCTTTCCTCATAACTAAGATCCTCCAGACCCATTATTAGCTTTGTTGCCCTTACTTGTACTCGCTCCATTTGGTGCCCAGAACTGGACAGCATACTCTAGGTGCAGCCAGACCAGAATCTTGTAGAACGGGAGAATTATCTCTGGAATTAATCCCCTTTTTAATGCATGCCAATATTTGCTTTGTTAGCAGCAGCTTGGCATTGCATGCCATTGCTGAGCCTATCATCTACTAGGACCCCCAAGTCTTTTTCCATCCTAGATTCCCCCAGAGGTTCTCCCCCCAGTGTATAGATTGCATTCATATTTTTGCCACCTAAATGCATTATTTTAAATTTTTCTACATTGAACCTCATTTGCCATGTAGTCGCCCACCCCATTAATTTGTTCAGATCTTTTTGCAAGGTTTCCACATCCTTCCGAGAAGTTATTGCCCTGCTTAGCTTAGTATCGTCCACAAATACAGAGATTGAACTGTTTACCCCATCCTCCAGGTCGTTTATGAACAAATTAAATAGGATTGGTCCCAGCACAGAACCCTGAGGGACCCTACTACCCACCCCTGACCATTCCGAGTACTCCCCATTTATCACCACCCTCTGAACACGCCCTTGTAGCCAGTTTTCAATCCATGTACTCACCCTATGATCCATGCCGACGGACCTTATTTTGTACAGTAAATGTTTATGGGGAACTGTGTCAAATTATTTTGCAAAATCCAGATACACCACGTCTACGGGCCTTCCTTTATCTAGATGGCAACTCACCTCCTCATAGAAGGTTAATAGATTGGTTTGGCAAGAATGATTCTTCATGAATCCATGCTGATTACTGCTAATGATACCGTTCTCATTACTAAAATCTTGTATATAGTTCCTTATCATCCCCTCCAAGAGTTTACATACTATTGATGTTAGGCTAACTGGTCTGTAATTCTCAGGGATGTATTTTGGGCCCTTTTTAAATATTGGTGCTACATTGGCTTTTCTCCAATCAGCTGGTACCGTTCCAGTCAGTAGACTGTCAGTAAAAATTAGGAACAATGGTCTGGCAATTATTTGACTGAGTTTCCTAAGTACCCTCGGGTGCAAGCCATCTGGTCCCCATGATTTATTAATGTTAAGTTTCCCAAGTCTAATTTTAATTCTGTCCTCTGTTAACCATGGAGGTGCTTCTTGTGATGTGTCAAGAAGATAAACATTGCAGTTTTCGTTACTGATGCCCCTCGATTCCCTCGTGAAGACTGAGGAGAAGAATAAATTCAATACCTTCGCCATCTCCCCATCCTTTGTAACCAGATGTCCTTCCTCATTCTTTATGGGGCCAATATGGTCTGTCCTCCCTTTTTTACTGTTTACATACCTAAAGAATTTCTTGGGATTTTTTTTTGCTCTCCTCCACTATGTGTCTTTCATGTTCTATCTCAGCCGTCCTTATTGCACCCTTACATTTCTTGTTGCATTCTTTATAAAGTCTGAATGCTGATGATGATCCCTCAACCTTGTATTTTTTGAAGGCCTTCTCCTTTTCTTTTATATGCATTTTTACATTGGAGTTAAGCCATCCAGGACTTTTGTTCGCTCTTTTAAACTCATTACCCAATAGGATGCATTGGCTAATGCCCTTATTTAATATACTCTTAAAGCAAACCCATCTCTCCTCCGTGTTCTTTGTTCCTAAGATTTTATTCCAATTTATGCCTTCTAGCAAGGTTTGTAGTTTAGGGAAGTTGGCTCTTTTGAAATTCAGTGTATTCCCCTTATGTTTCCTATTTGTGTGATTTGTACTGAAGCCAATTGACCTGTGATCGCTGTTACCTAAATTGCCCCGTATTTCCACATCCGCGATCAGGTCTGTATTGTTGGTAATCAGTAGATCCAGTAACGCTTTATTTTTAGTTGGTGCGTCTACCATCTGACCCATAAAATTGTCCTGCAAGACATTTAGGAACTGGCGAGCCTTAGATGAATGCGCGGTTCCCTCCACCCAGTCTATGTCTGGATAATTAAAATCCCCCATTATGATAACACTTCCCATCCTTGCTGCTAATCCAAATTGTGATAGGAGATCTGTCTCCCCTTCCTCCCTTAGGTTAGGGGGCCTATAGCATACTCCCAGTATTATTTTCCCCTTAGCTTCATCCCTTTGGAGCTCTACCCATAAGGATTCCACCTCCTTCCTAGCTCCCTCAGTGATGTCATCTCTCTCATTCACTTGTACATTATTCTTGATATATAGGCATACCCCTCCCCCTTTTTTACCCTCTCTATCCTTGCGATAAAGGGTAAACCTTGAATGGTTGCCAGCCAATCATGAGAGCTGTTGAACCAGGTCTCTGAAATTCCCACAAAATCCAAATCCTCCTCGTACAACAGTATCTCTAGTTCACCCAACTTGTCCGCCAGGCTCCTGGCATTGGTGAACATGCCACATAGTTTAGATCGGTCGCATATTATCCTCTTATTGGGTGTTCCGAGATTGCAACTAGGACTTGCTACTATACTTACCTTGGGTTTTTGTGCTTTGGTCAATCTACCACTAATGCCCCCAATACTACCCTCCGGCATATGTTCCACGCTGACTATCTCTACCTCTGGGCCCTTCCCCCCCATCGCCTAGTTTCAAAACCCCTCTAACTTTTTGGCCATTGTGGTCAGTGGGAGTAAAACATTTTTTACATAATTGGTATCAGTGGGAGAATTACTTCCCCATTTCTGATATCGGTGGGAGAAAATGGTACCCCATTGCTGGTGTCAGTGGAAGGAATAGTGCCCCAACGGCTGGATAAAGGCAAGCAAGGGGCCACATCTGGCCCACGGGTCGCAGTTTGGAGACCCCTGCTCTATAGTGTGTACCTTTAATTAAAAGCACCAGTGTCATTTCTGTCTGCTGCCTCTTTCCTCTGGCATCAGCAGTTTTCCTGACAGCAAGAGATAAAATGTGACAGGGGAGGGAGCTCCAGCACACAGCTTGTGATTGACAGCCTCAACTCTGTTGCTGTGTGCTCTGTGAAGGAGGGGGTCCCTTTGTTCCAATCAGCTCTCAGAGCTCTCCTCACTGAACTCTGCAGTGTGTAAATTCAGCTCTCCACCCCCTGCTTTCTGAGAGCTTAGATAAGCTTTAAAAATGTTAGACTTTGAATGGATGAAGAGAAGAGATGGCTGCAGATAAATAGGTACAAATTATGAAAAGATTTGTTTCATCTCTGTGTATCATCTGAGGCCAGTAAGGGTTTATAACCATTTCAATGCACCCATAGGTGTGCACAACTTTTTGCATTAGGTTGTGCACCCCAAAGCTCAAACACACCATGACTTTCTCTTCAGCCTCAGCTGCCCTGGACAGTGAATGAATGGGGAGTGCTCTATGCTGAGATGCTTCCTGTTCATTCACAAACTGAAGCATACTAAACAGTTTAGTATGCTTCAGTTATGAATGAACACAGTGAGTGACAGGTACCGATCGGCCAGACAGCAGAATCTGGACTGCATGGGGTGATTAGGGTTTGTTCAGACACATCTGGCACACCCTGTGCGCATGCCTATGAGTGCCACCTCTCTAAAATCTATGCAGAATCCTCTGCAAGTGTGTTCACTGTGTTCATTTAGAAAAGTAAGGGGCAGGTAAACTACATATTTACTAGCCTCTTCCCCCGATCCCTATTCTGAAACATCCCCCAGAGCAGCCGGGGTAGAGGAGAGGTGCAAAGCTAGTAGAACTGCTATAGGGAAAAGGTGCAACACAGGGCGATTCCACAGGTAGTGATTAGGGTGTGCCCAGGCACACCTGGCACACCCCCTGCGACGGACTTTGGTGGATTGTGTGTAGGCAAGTCCGTTCATTCAGAAAGTCCGTCATAAAGTCCGTCGAAAAGTCCGCCGGGCAAAGTCTGCCGTAAAGTCTGCTCGTGTGTATGCGGCATTAGAGTGAATATGAATGGTGTCACACAGGATGATTAGGTCACCTTGCATTAGGTGGCATCTGTAACTGCAATTACCGGAGAACAATGTCAATCTAGAGAAGCCCCCACTCCCCAATATGCAGTGCATGATTAGCTTTCCCTGATGGATTTTCAGCCTCGATAAAGTATCTCCAGCCAGACTTTTCTTTTAGTTTAGGAAGACATGCTGAGAGTTTTTATTTGTGGTTGTGTCCCTGTTGGGGAGATTCTCTATATGTCCTGGTGCGACTGAGACAAAAATTGATGGGAAATTTAAAATTTTACAGTGGGCACCAGAACAGGAAATGAGAGAAGATCCTCCAATGGGGACATCTGTTCTGGTGACAACTGGTAGGGGTTTCTTTTGCTTCCTGTTCACTGTCCAGTACAGGAAATGAATGGAAATCTCTGGGAAAGGGAAACGGACAACAAAAGATAAACAAAATGCGGTCTAACCATTCTCTGCTCCATCCAAAAATAAAAAAATAAAAGTTTTGGCTAGAGATTTACTTTTCACATGTGATTTCCCATTCCCATTCTGGAGAAGCCGAAGATCTGTGTCCTGTGACTGGGATTATCATACACGTCTAATTCTGAACACTGGTTAACGCTGTGAGTGCCAGGCCCCCATCACCCCATGGGCCCCCTTCACACCCCAAGTCATACCTGGTTCCCGAACACCCCAACAGAGCAGGCGGTGGAGACTTCCGATGAGCTGAACCACACAGAGGCAATGTGTGATGGCATTCCCAGGATAAAGACCTGCGCTGTCGCGCACACCAGCTGTCCGAAAAGCGTCACGCCATACAAGTCCGGTCGGGCACTGCCTATCTTAATCCAAGCCCCCACACAGTTCAGGCCAGAGCCGATGAGGGCAATGATGCGCAGACCGCGTGTCTCCAGCAACCAGGTGACTGGGAAGATGAGCGGGATGTACGCCAACATGTAGGACATGGACAGCCAATCGATGGTCAGGCTGCTAACCCCATAGTACTTCATGAAGATATTACTGATAATGCCGTACTGGAGCCACTGGAAGGCATTACACAGGGAATATGAGCTGAACAGGAGGACCATGAACCAGCGGCGGGTGTACAGCTTGGTCCCCTGACCCCCTGCCGCCATAGGAGACGTCTCGCCATTTCTTAGCCTTTCCTGTGAACAGGAATTCTCTCCTGGGATATCCGGGGAATTATTGGGGTGCAGCAGCTCACCCCTCGATGACTCCTCCTTCGCCATGGTGACACCAGAATCTCACGCCGCCTGTATGAATAAAGAAGAGTCAGCTCTTCTGGCCAGACAACAGAAGATAACCACACCAATCACAGCCACTCACCTGGTCTGTCGTCTCATCGGCTGCCACAGACGATATAAGAGATGACCGTCCAATCCTGAGACATGTCAACCGCATTCCATGCTGACCGCTAACAGCAAATCAAACTGACTGTCACCCCCGAAACTGACTACCCCCCCCCCTTCCTCCCCCGACTTGCACTGTCTCCCCCAACCGACTCTCTACCCCCCACTGACTGTTTTCCCCCCAAACTGACTTCCTCTCCTCCGCACTGTCCCCTCCTCCCCTCCTCAACTGACTGTCTCTTCCTCCACTGTCCCCCCAATCTTATTCACTGTCCACCTCCCCAAACTGACTGTCCTGTACTCCCGCACAACAGCTGTCTCTTCTGATCACTGACTGTCCCTCCTCCACACTGTCTCTCTCCTTTCACTGACACTCTCTATCCCCCCCACTGACGTCCTCTCTCATACCTCCCCCCAGCCTCAGGTTTGCAGGGTCATGTGTCTGTCGCTTTCAGTTCCTCTGTCTCAGAAATTCCACTGTGTGCCACATGTTGCACTTTTCCCTCTTCTTGTGTCTCCGCCCCAAACCGGCGTCTGTCCCTCTCTATGCAAATCCGTCACCCCCCTCCCTGTGTGTCCTCACCCGCTCTATGGATCGCTCTCTGTGAATATCACTCTCCCTCTGGATGTCTCTCTCACTCTCTCTGGATGTCTCTCTCTCTCTCTCTGGATGTCTCTCTCTCTCTGGATGTCTCTCTCTCTCTCTCTCTCTGGATGTCTCTCTACCTCTCTCTGGATGTCTCTCTACCTCTCTCTGGATGTCTCTCTACCACTCTCTGAATGTCTCTCTCTCACTCTCTGAATGTCTCTCCCTCTGGATGTCTCTCTCTCACTCTCTCTCTCTCTCCGGACGTCTCTCTCTCTCTCTCTCTCTCACTCTCTCCGGATGTCTCTCTCTCTCTCCTTCTCACTCTCTCCGGATGTCTCTCTCTCTCTCCTGATGTCTCTCTCTCTCACTCTCTTCGGATGTTTCTCTCACTCTCTCTGGATGTTTCTCTCTCTTACTCTCTCTGGATGTCCCTCTCTCTCTGGATGTCTCTCTCTCACTCTCTCTGGATGTCTCTCTCTCACTCTCTCTGGATGTCTCTCTCTCTCACTCTCTCTGGATGTCTCTCTCTCTCACTCTCTCTGGATGTCTCTCTCTCTCACTCTCTCTGGATGTCCCTCTCTCTCTCTGGATGTCTCTCTCTCTCACTCTCTCTGGATGTCCCTCTCTCTCTCTGGATGTCCCTCTCTCTCTGGATGTCTCTCTCTCACTCTCTCTGGATGTCTCTCTCTCTCACTCTCTCTGGATGTCTCTCTCTCTCACTCTCTCTGGATGTCTCTCTACCTCTCTCTGGATGTCTCTCTCTCACTCTCTGAATGTCTCTCCCTCTGGATGTCTCTCTCTCACTCTCTGAATGTCTCTCTCTCTGGATGTCTCTCTCTCTCTCTCTGGATGTCTCTCTCTCTCTGGATGTCTCTCTCTCTCACTCTCTCTGGATGTCTCTCTCTCACTCTCTCTGGATGTCTCTCTCTCTCTGGATGTCCCTCTCTCTCTGGATGTCTCTCTCTCTCTGGATGTCTCTCTCTCTCACTCTCTCTGGATGTCTCTCTCTCTCACTCTCTCTGGATGTCTCTCTCTCTCTGGATGTCTCTCTCTCTCACTCTCTCTGGATGTCTCTCTCTCACTCTCTCTGGATGTCTCTCTCTCACTCTCTCTGGATGTTTCTCTCTCTCACTCTCTCTGGATGTCTCTCTACCTCTCTCTGGATGTCTCTCTCTCACTCTCTGAATGTCTCTCTCTCTGGATGTCTCTCTCTCTCTCTCCGGATGTCTCTCTCTCTCACTCTCTCCGGATGTCTCTCTCTCTCTCCTGATGTCTCTCTCTCTCACTCTCTCCGGATGTTTCTCTCACTCTCTCTGGATGTTTCTCTCTCTTACTCTCTCTGGATGTCCCTCTCTCTCTGGATGTCCCTCTCTCTCTGGATGTCTCTCTCTCTCTGGATGTCTCTCTCTCACTCTCTCTGGATGTCTCTCTCTCACTCTCTGGATGTCTCTCTCTCTCACTCTCTCTGGATGTCTCTCTCTCACTCTCTCTGGATGTCTCTCTCTCACTCTCTCTGGATGTCTCTCTCTCTCACTCTCTCTGGATGTCTCTCTCTCACTCTCTCTGGATGTCTCTCTCACTCTCTCTGGATGTCTCTCTCACTCTCTCTGGATGTTTCTCTCTCTTACTCTCTCTGGATGTCCCTCTCTCTCTGGATGTCTCTCTCTCTCTCACTCTCTCTGGATGTCTCTCTCTCACTCTCTCTGGATGTCTCTCTCTCACTCTCTCTGGATGTCTCTCTCTCACTCTCTCTGGATGTCTCTCTCTCACTCTCTCTGGATGTCTCTCTCTCTCACTCTCTCTGGATGTCTCTCTCTCACTCTCTCCGGATGTCTCTCTCTCTCTCTGGATGTCTCTCTCTCTCTGGATGTCTCTCTCTCTCTCTCTGGATGTCTCTCTCTCTCTCTCTGGATGTCTCTCTCTCTCTCTGGATGTCTCTCTCTCACTCCCTCTGGATGTCTCTTTCTCACTCCCTCTGGATGTCTCTTTCTCACTCCCTCTGGATGTCTCCCTCTCACTCCCTCTGGATGTCTCCCTCTCACTCCCTCTGGATGTCTCCCTCTCACTCCCTCTGGATGTCTCCCTCTCACTCCCTCTGGATGTCTCCCTCTCACTCCCTCTGGATGTCTCCCTCTCACTCCCTCTGGATGTCTCCCTCTCACTCCCTCTGGATGTCTCCCTCTCACTCTCTCCAGATGTCTCTATCCCTCTCTCTCTGGGTGTCTCTCTCTCTGGATGTCTCTCTCTCACTCCCTCTGGATGTCCCTCTCTCTCTGGATGTCTCTCTCTCTGGATGTCTCTCTCTCGCTTTCTCTGGATGTCTCTCTCTCACTCTCTCTGGATGTCTCTCTCTCACTCTCTCTGGATGTCTTTCTCTCTCTCTCTCTCTCTCTGGTTGTCTCTCTCCCTCTCGCTCTCTGGATGTCTCTCACTCTCTCTGGATGTCTCTCACTCTCTCTGGATGTCTCTCTCTCTCACTCTCTCCGGATGTCTCTCTCTCACTCTCTCTGGATGTCTCTCTCTCACTCTCTCTCTCTCTGGTTGTCTCTCTCCCTCTCGCTCTCTGGATGTCTCTCACTCTCTCTGGATGTCTCTCACTCTCTCTGGATGTCTCTCTCTCTCACTCTCTCCGGATGTCTCTCTCTCACTCTCTCTGGATGTCACTCTCTATTTCTTACTCTGGATGTCTCCTTCTCTGAATGTCTCTCTCCCTCTGGATGTCTCTTTCTCTGGATGTCTCTTTCTCTCTTTCTCTGGATGTCTCTTTCTCTCTTTCTCTGGATGTCTCTCCCTCTCTGAATGTCTCTCTCTCTCACTCTCTCTGGATCTCTCACTCTCTCTGGGTGTCTCTCTTTCTCTGGATGTCGTTCTCTCTCTCTGGATGTCCCTTTCTCTCTCTCCCTGGACGTTGCTCTCTCCCTGGACGTTGCTCGCTCTCTCTCTCTCTCTCCCTCTCCCTGGAAGTTGCTCTCTCTTTGTTTGTCCTCTCTGTGTTTCTTAGAAAGTTTTAAAAACTTGGCAACTACCCAGCCCCACCCACCCAAAGGAACCCTCACCTGGTGTCTTTTACTGCAACACCCCTTCCATATTAGCCAATGACATTAGAGGAGATACACAATCATCCAGATAATATTTTTGAATGTTGTTGAGGTGACGCTGTTGTTGTTTATAATAATTATTATTATCATTGTTGTGGTTGTTGTTACTGTTATTACATAAAGGGAGGTGATATTGTTACATTTTTTAATGAATATTTTTGTTATTATTATTGTTTCTGTTATTACAAAAAGGGGGTGGTATATTATTATTACTACAGTATTATTATATAAAAGGAGATGATGTTATTGTTGTTTTCTGTGATCCTTGTCTGCCCCATCACACTGACCTTTCAGCAATGGCATTTCAGAGGGGCTAATTTCATTTTTTTTAGACTATGCACTCTGCAGTTGCTCCAGAGCTTAGTAAATAAGGGGAAGCTCTTCTGACTTTTACCATCCAATCATATGCAAGAAAAAAGTTTTTTTTTTTTGCATGTGATTGGGCATTTTTTGCACCATATTTACTAAGCTCTGGCGCAACTGCACTTGCAGAGTGAATATTCTATTTGCCTTTGGTAAATTCACCCTACTATGCCTTCTTATTGGCCAGTTCCCACCAGAAAATGAAAGTCAGAGATGAGATTTACTAAAACTGATGCACAGTTTTACAAAATGTTGTGCAGCTGTGCATAGTAACCAATCAGCGTCTAACTTCAGCTTGTTCATATAAGCTTTGACAATAAGCCCTCGTTCACATTGAAGAGATTTGTCATGCGACTTCACAGGTCAAATCGCATGACAAGTCGCAGCCTATTGCCGGCAATGGCACCGCTCCAATCGGTGCGACGCCGACTTTGCTGCACTGCAACGATTTGCAAAAGTAGTTCCTGCACTACTATTGCTGATTTCGGGTGCGACTTCAATAGACATCTGTGCATGAAGCCGCAGAGATGTCTTTCAAGTCAGACCCGAAGTCGCACTGAAGTGCCGATTTGAAATCGCGCGATTGCAGATGAAGTCACACAATTTCAAAGCCGTGTTCAATGTGAACAAGGGCTAAAATTTGGAATATGATTGGTATAGAATAGCTACACCAGATTCTGTGTGCACCAGTTTTGGTAAATCACCCCATAATGAACTTTAATTTTGATTGGCTTCTTTAGACTAAGGCCAGTCATACACAGAGCAAATTACTTCGGACTGCAAGAAAAAAAAATAGCTCGATTCCCTCATCAACACAGACAGTGCTGATGCAGGAATCCCTCCTGCTTTGCCATTGTCTTCTCCTGGCAGTTGCAGGAGGGGGCAGGAGAAGGCAGTCATTATTGCTAGCGGCTACTGAAGCTGCTAGCAATAATCGCAGGTGAAACCCGGCAGTGTAGTTGTACCCAAGTTGATCAATTTATCAACTAGGTACATTCAGCCTGCCCATACACAATTCGAATTCCGGCCGGTTCACAGAGTCGAACTGTGTATGGCAGCAGATGGTGCTATATTTTTTATTTTTCTTATTTTTGGGGGGTGGGGCAGCAAGCAATCCATAACCCGACACCTCCCCCCGGTTGGATGGATCAGCCCCCCCCCCCCCCGGTCAATCGCTCGGTCACCAGCCCCGCACTTAGACCCCTTTCACACTGGGGTGCTTTTCAGGCGTTTAACGTTAAAAATAGCGCCTGTAAAGCACCTGAAAAACGCATCTCAAGCCACCCCAGTGTGAAAGGCCGAGTGCTTTCACACTGGAGCGGTGGTGCACTTGCGGGATGTGAAAAAAGTCCTCCAAGCAGCATCCTTGGGGCAGTGCGGGAGCGGTGCATACACCGCTCCCAAAACGCCCTGCCCATTAAAGTAATTGGGCAGCGCAGCCGAAAAAACGCTATTAACCCTTTCTTTGTCTGCTAGCAGGGGTTAAAGGCACATCACTAACGGCCGAAAAGCACCACTGTCAGGACCTGGGCTTGAACCTGGGACCTCTTCTGTGTCCAGCACTGACTCTTTCCACTGAGTTATCTGGGATGCTGGACACCTTCCTGCCGGATCCATTAGACAACCCTGCCTTGTGTTTTGATTGCTGTTGAACCTTGAACTCCTTGCTCCTCCCATGAACTTCCTATATAAGCCTTGTCTCAGCACTTCCTCTTTGCCAGGTTATTGTGCCTTCTCAGCCAGTGCCTTGCTCTTGTCTTCCCTGCTGCCGTCTGTATTTTGCTATCACTCGTGATGGACCCTTGGCTTGTTCTTTGACTACTCTACTGCCTGATCCCAACCTGCAACTACTCGTTACGGACCTTTTGGCTTGTTTACTGACCACGCTGCTGTTTGGTCCTTATCTGCTCATCTGCTACTGGACCCCGGCTTGCTCACACCCTTGTGGGGCAAACCTGAGGACCGCGACCTGGTACCAGCACACAGATAAATCCATCTCCACCATCGGGAGCTCTGGTGAACACCGGCTAGAACTTAGACTCCGCCCCTCAGGTGAGCCTGTGTCATCTGCCAGGGTGACTGCCTGTGCACCTGTACTGCTGGTCGGTGGTAGTCCTGCAACTGCTATAGCAATTGGTCTTCAAGTCTGACACCTGATCGTGACAGCCGCTAAAACTAGCGGCACTTTACCGCTAATGCCCTCACCGCTCCAGTGTGAAAGGGATCTTACCCCATCAAGGTCGCGAGCAGCGCTTCCTCCGGGCGGCAGCTTCACCCAGCGTGTCCTCCTCCTCGGCTTCATGATGGCTTCCCCTGCGTCTCCTCCTCCTCTACCTCTTCTCCTCCAATACAAGCGCTTCTCTTCTCGGGCCAAATCGGGTCTAAGGACTCGCTTCCTGATTGGCCAGGAGGAGAATCAGGAATATTAATTCACTATTGTCACACAAGTCGGTGGGCTCGGGGTGCAGTGCTTTGCTCCCCGAGCCCACCCTTTTTTTTTTTTAAGCCAATTAGACCCTCAGGCTCTAATCATGTGCTTCCAAAAAAAAAAAAAAAACCCCATTGGAGTCCATGCATGCGGTGCCTTGCATGTAGATTGGGGCCAGGCACATGGATTAGGGGGGCGGTGCCCCGTATTGACGGGCCGCCACTGGTGCATGGCCTGCCTAAGTTTACGCTAGTGTCACAAACGGGGGTTTCATCTGTGTTTTCAAAGGCCTGTCAAATGTATGTGCACCGCAGTAGCCAGTGTTGTTCACATGGTCACGATTGTGTTGCACCACAATTAACCCGATACGTGTCGTTCAGTTGGCTTTACTGCTCCCCAAATGCTTCCATTAATGTGCTGAAAACGCACCACCCTATGGCGTTTACAGGATGTTTGGGTGTGTATTATAATGAGGCCTCCTCGACAACCCCCTTGCACCTCGTTCACAATAAATGCAGCTTTGAAATGGTGCGACTTTATTTGAAATTGCACAATTTCAAAGCCGCATGTCAGTGCGACTTTGAAGACCCTTCTTGCGGCTTCATGCACACGTCTATTTAAGTCGCACCTGAAATCGCCAAAAGTAGAGCGGGAACGACTTTTTCAAGTCTATGCGGCAGTGCAAAGTCGGCGTCGCACCGATTTGAACAATGACACTGCCGACAATAGGGTGTGACTTGTCATGCGGTTTGACCTGTCAAATCTCATGAAAAGTTGCTCAAATGTAAATGAGGGCTTAGGCTGATATCGTGGGGGAGGGGTTTCCTCTGGATGCACACTACTGAAATGTGCCAAGTGTATATAAATGATAAGAATTTCTCTTTTCTCCCTTTTTGGTTTGGTAAATATCATATGGAACGTGTTTTATTATCTGTGTTCAATAAGTGCAAAAAATATCTGTTGATCCTGCCAGAAATTGTGAGCCGATAACTTCCTGCGCTGCACTCTTAACAGTTACATTGTTCCCAGTTCTATCTGAGGACTACAGAACACCTCCTCGCTGTTAGACTCCATTCACTCCTGGGCATTTTGGGATTGCGGCAGAATCGCAGCAGTTCTGCTTGCAAACTCAAAATGCACTACAATCTTAAAGTGCAGGTTTATTGCACGGCAAATCACGTGCTCCTCCTTTTTCGGCAACAAGCTTCACATGTTGTGATTGCCGCAGGATAAATCGCGTGACAATTGCTGCAAAAACAGCACCGCGTTTTACGTGCCATTGAAAATAATGGCACCTAAACGTGTGTGTAATGCGTTTTGAGATTGCAGGCACAATCACAAAAAAATGCCCAGGTGTGTATGGAGATGAGGAGGGGGGCGTCCTGTAGCCCTCTTCTAGGGTGACAACGCTCCTCTTCGTTCGATGCATTAGAGAAAGTGAGCGTTGTCACCCCAGGACAAGAAGTAGGTTACTGGCAGGATCACCAGTTGAGAATAAAAGGGGGGGGGGGAGAAAACAAATGCAACCAGTCTAAGGACTGGTAAGAGGGATATGGTTAATTTCTCTTTTTGAGTTTTTAAGGTGAAGGACAGTCTGAGCCCAGCAAGCCCTCAGCTATGTGTTTATCAACTGGACACAGACAGCAACAACCCTGAGTCCTTTTCCAGGGACGCCGAGCTCCCGGAATGTTCCGATAAGCCTGCACTGGTATTTATTAACCGTGTTCTGATCACTTAAATCCACAATGAAGAAAAGGGAGAGTAAACTGGAGATTAGATACCGCAATCAGTACCCTTCCAGGGATGGCATACACAACCTTTTCAGCTGGCTCAGACGTCACCATGCTAAGAATGTAAACACAGACTCATCAGGGATTGTGCAACTCAAACTACCCTCCCAGAATATACTTGCCTTCACCTTTCCCCCTAACTACAACCACAATAGGGGAGGTCACCCCTATGGACTCTGCACAGTACCACTTCTCTTGTCCTGTATGCTGGGTGTAATTCTCGTTATCTGTGCTTATTCTGTATGTATGGACTTCTGATCGCTTCCACATTTTAATGTTTATGACATGAGATGGACAAGGTTCATGCCAACTCACTATCTATTTATTGTGCTGACAGCTGCTCTCTCCACTGGGATCAAAAGACAGTGCAAAGCAGGGCGGTCACTAGGTCATCACAAACTGTAAGCCCCATGGGCCAGAGTCCTCTGTTGTACAGCGTTAGGAAAAATATCAGTGCTATCTATGAGATAGAGCATTGCAATCATAGTTATAAATTGGTGAGCTGGATTCCATGCAAGTCATTTACACTGGGCTCAGAGTATTGAGGGGCCAGGGTACTGGGGGAGCTGGGGTATAGTGGAATCAGGGTACTGAGGGGTCTGAGACACAGAGGTTCCCAGGGTATAGATAGGTTTGAATTATAGAGAGGCCTAGGGTCCAGAGGGCATTAGAGAAGGGCCTGAGGGGTATAGGGGGCCTACGGTATAGAGTGGATTAAGGTACAAAGGGGGTTAGAGAAGGGCCTGTGGGGACTGAGGGGTGTAGGGAGCCTACGGTACAGAGTAGATCAAGGTACAGAGAGGGTTATAAAGCATTAGCAAACAAGAAACAACGACTCCTGCGCACAGGTGGATCACCATATAAAAGATGCGTCAACACAGGCCTTGCTGCCCTCAAGGATGGGGACAGCTCTGACGAAGAAGGGACGTTCCCTTCGAAACGCGTTAGCTGATTGTGATGTTTGTGCATCTCTCCACGACTTTTGGAAGGCATCGCTCATCCTTAGTTGCATGCTGGCTGTCGGTACACTTTATGCTGTGCCTCCTCCATCTATTGCTTGTGAGTTGTTTAGTTTTACCTTTTTATATTAAATATTTTTTTAAAAAGTTAATGCACAAGGCTGGTGCGCCCTTGTTTTTCTTTTATTAGCGTTATAAAGCAGCCTGGGGTACAGAGGAGGTTAAAGAGAGGTCAAGGGTACTGGGGTAAAGAGGGGATCAAGATAGAGAGGGGTCCTGGGTGCCAAGGTCGTTAGAGAAGTGCCTGGGGTAAAGAGGCCTTGGGTATAGAGGAGACCAAGGTACAGAGGTTAGAGAAGGGCCTGGAGTATAGAGGAGACCAAGGTACAGCAGTTCAAGAAGGGCCTGGGGTACAGAGGAATACAAGGGGCCCAGGGTATAGAGGTGATCTCCTCTTTAACCTCCTCTGTAACCCAGGCTGCTTTCTAACCCTCTCTGTACCTTGATCTACTCTATACCGTAAGCCCCCTATACCCCTTGGGCCTTTTTCTAACGCCCTCTGGACCCTGGGCCTCTCTATAATTCAGGTACAGAGGGGGTTGGAAAGCAGCCTGGAGTACAGAGGAGGTTAGAGAAGGGTCTCGGCCATGGGGGGGGCCTGGAGCAGTGGCGGCCCGTCCATAGGGGGCACACGGGCGCCGCCACCCCTCCCAGCAGTCACAAAAAATAAATAATAAAAAAAGGCCCCTTTAGAAAAAAATGTGCACTGTGTTTGGGCATCGGACACAGTGCATTATGGGAAGCGCCATGTCAATGCAATCACGAGATTGCAGACGAGGCGCTTCATTTGCAGGCATTTGATCTGCTTTGCGGTGCAATCCAAAGCGCCAAGTAGCTTCTGCCCGTAGTATTACTACGGGCGGGAGCTTTGTTCTTCTAGTTAAGAGGCTACTTAAAATGATGTTGGCAGCTCCATGGAGTGCACGGGCCAAGCGGAGCTGCCTGTAAAGTAAGTGAGGCTGCATATGATGGGGCACAGTGAAGCTGCATTTAATGGGGCACAGTGGCAGCGTTTGATGGCACAGTGGGAGCGTTTGATAGGGCACAGTGGCTGCGTTTGATAGGGCACAGTGGCTGCGTTTGATAGGGCACAGTGGCTGCAATTGATGGTACAGTGAGGCTGCAATTGATGGGGTTTTTTTTCAGAATTTTTCAGTTTCAAAATTTTGAGCACTAGCCGCCACTGGCCGGAGGTGTAGAGGGGGTCAAGATACAGAGGGAAATAGAGAGGGGTTCTGGGTACCAAGGGCTTTAGAGAAAGGCCTGGGGTATAGGGGGGATCAAGGTACAGAGGGGGTTGGAAAGCAGCTTGGAGTACAGAGGAGGTTAGAGAAGGGTCTCGGCCACAGGGGGCCTGGGGTATAGAGGGGATCAAGATAGAGAGGGGTTCTGGGTACCAAGGGCATTAGAGAAAGGCCTGGGTATAGGGGGGATCAAGGTACAGAGGGGGTTGGAGAGCTGTCTGAGGCACAGAGGAGGTTGGAAGCAGGCCCAAGGTAAAGTGGGCCCCAGGAAGCGCCGTTTGGTCCCATCTCTAGCTGGTACATGTGTTTTATGCCTTTTGTACATTTGGCAGGAAGACAGGATGGTCATATTTCCATCTACACGCACATCTCAAGTGACTGTTGTCCTCTGGCACAGGATGTAAGGACAGCAAAGATAACATATTGCACTGTCTCTGTTTTAATGCACCAGATGCAAGCTGCCCTGGGAATTGAAAGTTGCAATCTAATTGGTGGATCTGGAGTAATATGGGCAGTTCTTTGATATATGGGGCCTAGTGTGTATGTGCTCCATTTAGGGCCATTATTTGCCCCTCAGTGGGCGTACACAAGTTCTGCTTCCAGTGTCAGAACTTGTATGTCTGGTCAGTGATTCTGAAAGTACTGAAGACAGTGAAAGCCAGGCATTCGGCACTTCATAAAGGAGCTGAGCAATGGCAGCAGACACATTCTTCTCTAGGCGATGCAGGGAAGATGAGGTTGTATCGGACCGTGGCAATTACACCTTACAGGATTTGCATAACTGCTTCTAGGTGTTGCTATATTCCCTCTGGGCAAATGTCACTCTCTGTTTAGTTTAAAAAATACTATAAATCTCCACTGAACAGTAGAAATGCACTCAAGGGTTGAATGGGATGGCAAGCTGATATCAAAGGAAAGTGTGAGAGTGATGCCATGAACAGCAAAGACACACACTGTAGACCTACCAATGATGGTACTTAAACGGAACAATTTGTCTGCTTGTTGACAAACAGATCCACACAAATCCCTGACTGCTGTCCCCTCTGTCCTTATCTTTGAAGAGTAGGTAGGATAACCTGATGTGGTACAGAGGTATAGATCATCCTCTCTATCCTTACAATCAGGGAGTACAGAGGTATAGACTGTCTTCTTCATCCTTACCATAAGAGAGTACAGATTTATTGACTGTCGTCTTTGTCCATACCATCAGGGAGTACAGAGGTATAGACTATCCACTTCATCCATATGTTCAGAGAGTACAAATGCTTAGACAGTCCTCTTCATCCTTACCATCAAGAACTACAGAGGTATAGACCATCCTCTTAGTCCTTATGGTCAGGGAGTACAGAGACATACACAGTCTTCATCCTTAAAATCAGAGAATACAGAAGTATAGACCATCCTCTTCATCCTTGCAATCAGGGAGTACAGAGGTATAGACCGTCACCTTCATCCTTATGGTCAGGGAGTACAGAGGCATAGACAGTCCTCATCATCCTTACAATCAGGGAGTACAGAGGTATAGACAGTCCTCTTCGTCCTTACAATCAGGGAGTAAAGAGGTAAAAACCATCCACTTCATCCTTACAGTCAGGGAGTACAGAGGCATACATAGTCCTCTTCATCCTAACCATCAGATCCGGGAGTACAGAGGTATAGACCGTCCTCTTCATACTTACAGTCAGGGAGTACAGAGGCATATGTAGCACCCTGGGGTTTTTGTCAGGGAGCTCTTCATAAATTTACTTGCCAGGAGTAGTTACCCTGGTCAGTTGTTAGAGATCCATTGATTTCTCCCTAAGCTTGGTCTGGTTGTACTTTTCTCTTCCGCCACTAGGTACTAGTTATGAGAAGGACAACTCAAGGTCAGGTTATGAGTATATGGGGTATCTCAGCCAATGGTCAGGGGTTTTCTTGGATTCCTTGGCCTGCTGGGAGAGCCTATATATTCGGGTGGAGTCAGGTGATCTATGTCATGTGCCACCTGGATGGCTGTCTGGGTGGACGTGTGTCACATGCCCCGGGCTGCTAGGCCAGAAATTGGGCCTATCCCGGGGGCATCTGGCTGCTAGGCTGTGTGAGGGCCTATCCAGGAGTGAGAGAGCAGTGCAGGGATGGGATTGCAGCTTGCAGTCCAACCAGAAGTGATGATTTTGCCGGCTGGAGAACCTGTCAGAGGTAGAAGGTAAGCTGTCGCCACAAAGGAACCAACCACCTTATTACCAGGGACCACAGTGAGTAACTGAAGCAAGTACCGGAGCAGCATTCTCACCAAATGGGCATTAGGGAGAATCGGGAAACTTCAGGCGGTGATCAAGTCAGGGACCCAGCCAGCGGAGGTGACACTTGCAGAGCAGCTTTGTGAGTCAAGTCAGGGACCGAGCTGGTCAGCAGGGGTGAAGCTTGAGAAGTATCTGGAGTGCCAAGCTAGGGACCCAGCAGGGAATGGAGGGTGACGCTTGAGGGAGATCCCACCGCAAAGATTGGAGGCGCTCAAGGGATTCAAAGTCAGTGAATCAGAAGGTCTAGTGAGACACTGGGAGCTCAGTGTTGAAGAACTACAAGAGGCACTTGTAGTGAAGCTGAAGAAACTGTTACGTTGAGTTCGGAACTGATAAAGACTGTTGCCATAGGAGACAGCATTCCTGCATGTGCAGATGTGGTGCCTTGCTGGGGTTTTTCCCTGCACGGCTGTCTTCCTATTGAAGTCTCAGAGTCTGCCAATTGAGTCTACCACTACTTAAGGGTGTCCTGGCCCTAACCCTCTTTTCCCCAAAAATATCAAAAAGGACTGTTAAGAGAAATAAAACCTCTTTTACATCCAAGAAGTGTCTGGCGCCCAATGACTTTCACCATCTTTGCACCCAGTATGCAGAAGGATGTCAGCTATCTTTGGCCTTGAAAGTCCTCTTTAGACTGGAGGAGGCCGGAG
The DNA here is from genome assembly GCF_042186555.1 of Aquarana catesbeiana. Lineage (NCBI taxonomy): Eukaryota > Metazoa > Chordata > Amphibia > Anura > Ranidae > Aquarana > Aquarana catesbeiana. The sequence goes on along the minus strand of NC_133336.1, from coordinate 31,133,430 downwards.
ACCTTGCTACACATAGATAGTCATCTTCATCCTTATCATCATGGAGTATAAAAGTATACAAAGAGTGTGATCCCATGGGGGGTGATGTGCGGCTGCCTTCCGGGGCGGGGGGTTGGGGTACTTCACCCACCAAATAAGCGGTGAATAACTATCCCACTCTGGACTTGAGCCTCTGAGAAATGATCTCCACCTAGAGGATCGGAATACTGTTAGTGCTCCTCTTATTGTAAAAGTTACCTCTGATCTATGTTTTGGAATTGAATATTAGCATTTTGAATTGTATATGATCTGTTACAATTGACACTTTTGTTACAGTTATACTTTGTTGCCGAGCAGTCTGAAATGCAGTTGTAACTCATTTTTTGTTACACATGAAAATTTAATAAAAATATGTGAAATTAAAAAGTATACAAAGTGTACAGTGGTATAGACATCCTCTTCGTCCTTACAGTCAGAGAGTACAGAGGCACAGACAGTCCTTTTTTGTCCTTACCATCAGGGAGTGCAGAAATATAGAATTACCTCTTTGTCCATATGGTTAGGGGGTACAGAGGTATAGGTGGTCCTCTCCATCCTTACCGTCAGGGAGTACGGAGTCATAGACTGTTGGTAATCCAAATCTCTGAATGTCCAGCTAGGAATTGAGGAACACTGCCTCTCTAAAGGAGCTACTGTAGTGTAACCTCAGCTATATTCCTTTCTGGGTGCGGCATTGAAAGTTACAGACATTAAAAGGTTAGGATTGCAGATATGGTGAAAGATGCAGCCCTGGTAGGTTAGGTTTGGGGAGTTAGGTGTGGCTGATGAAGAGTCACTACAAAGCAGCCCTGAGAGGTTAGGTTGGAGGAGTTAGGTGTGGCTGATGAGGAGGACATACAGGGATTGCACAGCTGAGGAATCTCTCTATTTCTAATGACTGTGCTGATCCCACCTTACTCCACCTCATTCCAACCTCCTAGTGCTGTTGTGACATTCCGTATAAAAGGACAAGGAGGACACTGGTTTCCTACAAATTTCACTCTTTTTTTATCACCAAAAGAAGACGGTATAGAATCCACCTCACAGTATGGCTACATGTCAGGTCCTCTTTACAGGGGTACCTCATTCCAGAGGGGAGTGTTATCCCCACATATTTTGCACTGAAAACGGAGATGTTATTTATTTATTTATTTCAGGTACTTATATAGCGCCGTCAATTTACGCAGCGCTTTACATATACATTGTACATTCACATCAGTCCCTACCCTCAAGGAGCTTACAATCTAAGGTCCCTAACTCACATTCATACATGCTAGGGACAATTTAGACAGGATCCAATTAACCTACCAGCATGTCTTTGATGTTGACAGAAGATACCATCCAGCTCTATCGTCTATGTACATAGAAAAGATTAAAATTTCCACCAGGCCAGACAGGGCAGCAGCCCGAGATTGACTCCATCTCCCTACACAGCACAAGAGCCATCTGCTGCTAGGCTGCCATATTGTACATATAAAGAACATTTTATACTCAAAGACAACCTGTAAAGAGAGCAAGGTGGGGGTGAGGCTGCCAAATATTTTTAAAGGTGCAGGCTCCAGAGATGTCATCTTTATCCTCTAACTTTGCTCTGAAGAGAGTTATTGACTTGGAACAAGCTCCCAGACAGCAAAGTCTGCAGGGTCTGAACTCTCGCCCTGCATGCTTGCTCCATGTGAATGATTTTTTAGTACTAAAGTCAGAAAACGAAGATCATCACCATGTGGCTTTCAGATAGCTGTGGAGCTCCCGTATTTTTTATGCTAAAAAGCCCCTGTTAAGGCAAATGCAGCTTTCATTGCTGCCTTCCTCCCTGACAATGCAAGCGGGTCTGGCTGTCATGTTCTTCCTCTGGTTTCCACACTCTGTGAGCCAACCCAAAGTATGTATAGATCAGGAGTGCTGACTTCACTTGCTGTATGCTTGTTCTAGAGGAGCGATTGGAGCTAGATACAACTAGGAAGATGGCATTGCCTGACACAAGACAGGGATGATGGGATCATATTTTTCCTCTTTACAGGTGTAGCACACCCCCACGTAGGAGCCGCTGGTGACAAGGGATCCCCCACCCTGTACAGCCAGGGACACCAAATTTCCCACAGGCTTACTGAGAAAGGAAACAGTCTATGCAGCTTTGCTTTATTTTTGTTTTTATTTAGGGGTTAATAACTTGGATAGGGATAGGAGTATTATGGAATACCCACTTGACTGGAACAAAGTCTCTTCAGGGACACTTTAACTATATACACTCTTTATGTACACTCCTCTTACTCCAGCACATCACTTGCTTGTAGAAACCCTCAGAACCAGCTGGAACACTGCTATGGCGATCTGACGGGGCACTCAGCCATATCCAGCAAAAGCCCTTTACAGGTAGGGACCGTGGGCCCCTTTGGAGGTGCATAGAAAAAGTCCCAGTGTACAGCTATCTTCTTGTGGCTACTGATCCCAGTACCACTTCTTCAGGCACTGCCAGACCACCGGGCTGCAGCTGCCCTTTTCACTAGCCCTCCTGGCTAATCTTCTACAGTCCTCCCAGACTGAATCTCCAGCTATCCCAGAATGCCACTCCTGAGTCCTCTCAGGCTGTCTCTCAGTTCCCCCAGACTGCTCACTCTCCAGCTACCCGGCTGTCTTCTCCTTGGAGATCTCCCGGACGTGCTCGGTAGCGCCTGCTGTCCTCACTTTTGCTCCCGTACCTCTGGACAGGCCATCTCCTTGTGTTGTCAGAGGATCCTTTCAGCACCTGAGTCTCAGATCCAATCTCAACACCCCCCCCCCCCCCACACACACACACACACAGACTAGGGGGCTATCCTCAAAGGCCTCCGACAGCCTCCTCAGCACTCCATCTAGAGCTTCCACCCAAACTCACACTGCCCCTGCTGGGCTGATCATCAGTTCCTCCTAACCTCCCTCCCATTCTTCTGGAAGTTTCTCCAAAGTTCCAGAAAGTAGAGGGAGGTATCAAAGGTGCTGCCCTATGAGTCATTCAGCCTACCTGAATCACTCACCCTGACCCTGCCAACCAAGCCTAAATTTATCTACACTATAAAAACCTATGTACACTACCTAGGACTGTACACTAGAAGGTGCTACACAGGTGATGGAGGGAGACATATTGTGCAGAGAAGGATTTAGATTATCCACAAAGCACACAGAGGACAATCATTGCCGCCCCCCCCCCCCCCATCTTGGTGGAGTTGGTGTTTGCATTTACAGTATCTCACAAAAGTGAGTACACCCCTCATATTTTTGTAAATATTTTACTATATCTTTTCATGTGATAACACTGAAGAAATAACACTTTGCTACAATGTAAAGTAGTGAGTGTACAGCTTGTATAACAGTGTAAATTTGTTGTCCCCTCAAAATAACTCAACACACAGCCATTAAAGTGATTGTAAAGGCTTGTTTTTTTTTATTATTTAAAATAACAAACATGTCATACTTACCTCCACTGTGCAGCTCGTTTTGCACAAAGTGGCCCCGATCCTCGACTTCTGGGGTCCCTCGGCGGCTCTCGTGGCTCCTCCTCACATTAGATAACCCCCTAGGATAAGCGTTCTCCCTGGGGGTTACTTTGAGGGCGTGCTCTCGAGACCAGCATTCGGCATCCATAGCCATGAATGCCGGACTCGGCCCCGCCCCCTGGTGCCCGCTTCATTAGATTTGATTGACAGCAGCGGGAGCCAATGGCCGCGCTGCTGTCAACCTATCCAATCAAGAGTCGAGACCCCGTGCAGAGAGGGACAGCGTGTCTCCGCCAAGGGAAATACGGGGCTCAGGTAAGAAAAATGGGGGGCTGGGGGGCCGGTGACTGCCATAAGTTTTTTCACCTTAATTCATAGGATGCATTAGGGGAAAAACACAAGGGTTTATAAGCCCTTTAATGTCTGAACCTCTGGCAACAAAAGTGAGTATGCCCCTAAGTGAAAATGTCCAAATTGGGCCCAAAGTGTCAATATTTTGTGTGGCCACCATTATTTTCCAGCACTGCCTTAACCCTCTTGGGCATGGAGATCACCAGAGCTTCACAGGTTACCACTGGAGTTCTCTTCCACTCCTCCATGATGACATCACAGAGCTGATGGATGTTAGAGACCTTGCGCTACTGCACCTTCCATTTGAGGATGTCCCACAGATGCTCAATAGGGTTTAGATCTGGAGACATGCTTGGCCAGTCAGATGGGAACAAAGGGACACCTATTAGCAAAAGAATTGTAAGCATAGGGTACACCCCCTGCCACAACCCCTTAAATGGGAATGATACAAACAAAAGATTAGCTAAACCACAAGTGCTTTTTTTTTAACCACTACATTCCTTTGCTTTTGAAATTTACAAATGCAGCAATTTAGAAATTGGGATGAAAGGTTTAGCACCTTTTGAAAGATAAATAGTGTATTTTATATACAACTATATATAGATCAGACCACAGTGAGGGACAAATAAGAAGGAAAGGGGGACAGAGGGACTTTGTTCCAAATCGGAGACAGTCCCTTGAAATCAGGGACAGTTGGGAGCTATGCAAAACATTTTCCATTGGATATTTAACAGACCAAAAGGGAGCAAATAAGTTCATTGTTGGAGCTTGCATACACTTTTATTGCATCAGCAATCACATAGCAGCTACATATATAAAGCAGTTATCTGTAAGAAGGATGTCCGGTGCCTCTCATGTTATTTCCTCATCATTTCCTGTCCCCATTCACATTACACATCACAGTCTGCTCCACATCACTGCACCAGTGACATCAGTCTCTGCACCAGAGGAGCTTACACTCTAATGACCCCCCTCAGGGTCACACATTATGAATATTATACATTTACATAGTTCTGACATATTCCGCAGTGTTGTACAGTGAACATTGAGCCGGTCACATCAGTCTCTGAGCCAAAGGAGCTGGATTCTATACATGTAGAATGTAGAGTTTTTATCTCAATAAACCAGTGGGTTAAACGAAAAAAAAAATGCAGATCCCCACAAGCGACGTGAATGCAGGGATCTCCCCTGCTCCGCTATTGTATTCTGACAGCGGAGGCTCCCCCCCTGTCAGAATACACAAATCAGCACTGCAGCTATTGGCTGCATGCACTGATCGAATGCTGGTCCTCCAGCCAGACTGTTGACACAGACAGGGTTAAATTGATTGTAAAGCTTTGTTTTTGTTTTTAATAACAAACATGCCTATACTTACCTCCTCTGTGCAGTGATTTTGCACAGAGCGGCCCAGATCCTCCTCTTCTGTTGCCCCCCCCCCCCCCGCTGCGCTCCTGGCTCCTCCTCTTCTCGAGTGCCCCCTCAGAGAGCCGCATTCCATGGGGGGCACTCATGCACGCGTGCTCCAGAGTCCTACTGTTACGTCCATTGACACAGACAGCAGGGCTCGGCCCCGCCCCCTGGCTCCCGTGTCACTGGATTTGATTGACACTAATGGCTCCTGCTGCTATCAATCTATCCAATGAGGACTCGAGATAGCGGCTGGAGCTGCTGTGCTCGTCCTCGTTGCTGGAACGTCCGGGTTCAGGTAAGTAAAAGGGGGGGTTTGGGGGGGGTGCTGCATCATGAAAGGTTTTTCACCTTAACCACTTCTGGACCGCCACACGCCGATATATGTCCTGACTTTGAAGGGGGATATTGTTGTTATGGCAGCAGCTAGCTGCCATAACCCCGGTATCTTCTTGTTCGGCCGGCTGTCTGCTTCAAGATAAAGGCGGTCTCTGTGGCGGATTCACCGCGAGATCACTTTTATCGGCGGCGGGAGAGGGCACCCCCTCCCGCCACGCTCCGGTGCCCTCCGCCGCTTACCGGCGGAGTCGATAGGATGCTTTCACTAGCTGGGCATGGAGACGGGTGAGGGGGAAGATGGCCCCAACCCGTCTCCATGACATTACAGGGCAGAAGCGACGTCAAAATGTCACTTTCGCCCATAGCTCTTAAAGTGCCATTTTTTTTAAATGACAATTTTTTTTTTTTTTCTTATTGCATTTTAGTGTAAATATGACATCTGAGGTCTTTTTGACCCCAGATCTCATATTTAACTGCTTCAGCCCCGGAAGATTTTACCCCCTTCCTGACCAGAGCGTTTTTTGCGATTCGGCACTGCGTCGCTTTAACTGACAATTGCGCGGTTGTGCGCCGTGTCTCCCAAATGAAATTGACGTCCTTTTTTCCCCACAAATAGAGCTTTCTTTTGGTGGTATTTGATCGCCTCTGCAATTTTTATTTTTTGCGCTATAAACAAAATAAGAGCGACAATTTTGAAAAAAACGCATTATTTTTTACATTTTGCTATAATAAATATCCCCCCAAAAATATATAAAAAAACACTTTTTTTCCTCAGTTTAGACCGATCTAATTCTTCTACATATTTTTGGTAAAAAAAAAAAATCGCAATAAGCGTTTATTGATTGGTTTGCGCAAAAGTTATAGTGTTTACAAAATAGGTGATAGTTTTATGGCATTTTTATTAATAATTTTTTTTTTTACTAGTAATGGCGGCGATCAGCAATTTTTATTTTGACTGTGACATTATGGCGGACATGTCGGACATTTTTGACAGATTTTGGGACCATTGTCATTTATACAGCAATCGGTGCTATACAAATGCACTGATTCCTGTGTAAATTACACTGGCAGTGAAGGGGTTAACCACTAGGGGGCGGGGAGGGGTTAAGTATCAAACACAGCCACTGTGCCCATCAAAGCTGCCACTGTGCCCATCAAACATAGCCACTGTGCCCATCAAAGCTGCCACTGTGCCCAAACGCAGCCACTGTGCCCATCAAAGCTGCCACTGTGCCCATTAAACGTAGCCACTGTGCCCATCAAAAGCTGCCACTGTGCCCATTAAACGCAGCCACTGTGCCCATCAAACTCTTGTTATATTGTCCAAACGTTGTGTTAAAGTTTAAACACTGATTATGTTGGAAGTACCAAGAAATATAGCCCTATTGATAATTAGCATTTTTATTCTCGTGCGTGATTGTGTAGACAGGGCCCCAGTGCACTGTATTGCCCTGGGGCCTATTATGCTCTTAAGATGGCCCTGCAAAAGTTACTACTCTGAATAGTTCCCCTGTTTGACTTGATATGATTCCTTTGGGGTATTAATTGTTTAAGGTCAAAGGCCTGCACCGCCTTCTTCATGACCCGCATACCAACACCACCCTTCAGTCTTTGGAAGTTGTGCAAACTGTTGGTTTCCAAGTGAATCCGCTTATACTTGTAATACCACCACTGCGCTCTAAGGAATGTGTAAAGCCAATCCTACAGCTGCCACTTGAAAAAAGAATAAGTTCTGTGATCCGAATTCAAACCTCAAAGAGTATGAGAATGAATAGTGGCGCTAACGTAAAGAACACTAATGCAAATGAATAAATGACATTAGTGTCTAAGTGAAGTGGAGATAAACACTCAATCTAAATGCATACAAGAATATCAGGGTGTGAGTGACGTGACTGAACCAATAAATATCACCCTGTGACAAGTGTTAAATATATGTGTCACTACTCAAAGAAAAATATATAAACAATGAACAAATGCATAATAAATAGTTCATTTGATAATGTGAATTAAAACAAATAAGCTGAATCCGAGTGAGATGAATGTGTCACTTCTCAAAAAAATTATAAATGACTGGTGGAGTTGCATGAAACAAGTCCATATACAATGTGAACAAAAATTAGAAAAAATAAAAAAAAAATATTAATAAAGATACAAAAATGACACACCCCGTGACAACTGTGAAGTGAGTGTATCACTTGTCAAAAACTGGTGAACTAATTGATGAAAAACCAGTCCATGTGCAGTGTGACGAAAAGTTCAAAAAGTGATGAGATTTCCGGTAGGAAAATCAAACTGATTCTTGTAATCTTCCACCACACCTCAGTGACGTGATTCCACTCCCTTCTAAGTTTCAAACTCACCAGCTGTTATAGCCTCACACTCTCGTGTTTGGCCAGAATCGCCTCAACCCACTCACATAGGGGTTAAAATACGATCTCCAGTATCCAATGATGTATAAGCACTCCCCCTGAAGTAGTAGCTCCACATGTGAATGAGAAAAATGCTCCAATAGTGTGATACCATTCAAAAATGTATTAAAAAAAACTCAAAGATCCATCACCATTGTACTCACATGTGTACAAATCACAGCAAGCAAGACGGTAAATCGCAAATCACATCAATGAAATCCATGCAGTGGTTAGAATCAAATGTAACACGGCCACGGCGGACCCAGGGAGTGTGGATACTAGCGAACGTCTCACCCGCTCCTAGACTCGTTCCTCCACTATCCACCGCTCTGTAACCCGTCACTCCGTCCTACGTCACACGTGTTGGATTGCCATATAGCCACGCCCTGACATGTTTCGTCACTGGGACTTAATCATGGGATTCCCATGATTAATCCCATGATTAAGTCCCAGTGACGAAACATGTGGGGGTGTGGCTATATGGCAATCCAACACGTGTGAGGTAGAACGGAGTGACGGGTTGCACAGTGGTGGATAGTGGAGGAACGAGTCTAGGAGCGTGTGAGACGTTCGCTAGTATCCACACTCCCTAGGTCCGCCGTGGCCGTGTTACCTTTGATTCTAACCGCTGCATGGATTTCATTGATGTGATTTGCGATTTACCGTCTTGCTTGCTGTGATTTGTACACATGTCAATGGTGATGGATCTTTGAGTTTTTTAATAAATTTTTGAATGGTATCACACTATTGGAGCATTTTTCTCATTCACATGTGGAGCTACTACTTCAGGGGGAGTGCTTATACATCATTGGATACTGGAGATCAGATTTTAACCCCTATGTGAGTGGGTTGAGGCAATTCTGGCCAAACAGGAGAGTGTGAGGCTATAACAGCTGGTGAGTTTGAAATTTAGAAGGGAGTGGAATCACGTCACTGAGGTGTGGTGGAAGATTACAAGAATCACAGTTTGATTTTTCCTACCAGAAATCTCATCACTTTTTGAACTTTTGGTCACACTGCACATGGACTGGTTTTTCATCAATCAGTTCACCAGTTTTTGACAAGTGATACACTCACTTCACAGTTGTCACGGGGTGTATCATTTTTGTATCTTTATTAATATATTTTTATTTTTTCTAATTTTTGTTCACATTGTATATGGACTTGTTTCATGCAACTCCACCAGTCATTTATCATTTTTTTGAGAAGTGACACATTCATCTCACTAGGATTCAGCTTATTTGTTTTTATTCACATTATCAAATGAACTATTTATTATGCATTTGTTCATTGTTTATATATTTTTCTTTGAGTAGTGACACATATATTTAAACACTTGTCACAGAGTGATATTTATTGGTTCAGTCACGTCACTCACACCCTGATATTCTTGTATGCATTTAGATTGAGTGTTTATCTCCACTTCACTTAGACACTAATGTCATTTATTCATTTGCATTAGTGTTCTTCACGTTGGCGCCACTGTTCCTTCTCCTACTCTTTGAGGTTTGAATTCGGATCACACAGTCTTTGGAAGTTGTTGTAACATAAACTTGGCACATAATAAACAACAGACTATTGCTCCAACCCGTCCACTTTTGTCCATACTGTATTCCTCGGCCACACAGTATGCTACGCTTCTCTCTCCAGTACTTCTGCTTCTTCAATGTTACACTAACCTTCTCCTTTGTATCAAAGTCCTGTGTTCCCCGGTCACGGAAATCCGATAGCAGATCTACTTCCGCCGCTTTACTCCTACTTCCTCCGCCTGATCCTCTTTACAGTCAAGCACTGTGTTCTCCGGTCACAGAAACTTGATGCACTCCGCAGAGATGAAGATCCTCAACTTTAGTTCCTTCCTCTGCGGCTCTTCCATCCCTCCTCCGCGCACACGGCACATCCCCGCATGGGGATGCCCGGTATGTCACCTCATCACGCCATGCTGTCTTTCCTGTGCTCCACAACTTCCCCCTGGAAGCATGTGACCTCAACTTATATAGGAGGCCTGCCCCCTCCCAAAGCAAATTAATGATTGGTCAGAGCCCCCCACATGAGCTGCCTGCCACTCAGGTCTCAAGTCCACCCTCCCTTCCAGAACAATTCCACTGAAAGCAGGAGAGGATCTCTGAGCCAGAATGTAGGTGGCCACACCCCCCACTATACTAACACTCCCATTCCCAAATCAAAACAACCAGGCCTGGAAAAGAAACATAGGCTTGGCTAAATTTACCTGCCACTAGTCCTGCAACTAGAAAAAACACTAATCTAGCGCCTACCTAAAAGTAGAGGGCACTACACATACGTTAGTTAGTATGAAAATGGTGTTCAAACCACACATGTGAGGTATCGCGGTAAAGCGAGAGCAATAATTCTAGCCCTAGACCTCCTCGGTAACTCAAAACATGCAACCTGTAGAATTTTTTAAACGTCGCCTATGGAGATTTTTAAGGGTAAAAGTTTATCGCCATTCCACAAGCAGGCGCAATTTTGAAGCGTGACATGTTGGGTATCAATTTACTCGGCGTAACATCATCTTTCACAATATAAAAAAAAATTGGGCTAACTTTACTGTTTTCTTATTTTTTTAAATTAAAAAAAGTGTTTGTTTTTTTTTGTTTTTTTTTAAAGTGCGCTTGTAAGACCGTTGTGCAAATACGGTGTAACAGAAAGTATTGCAACGACCGCCATTTTATTCTCTAGGGTGTTAGAAAAAAATTGTATAACGTTTGGGGGTTCTAAGTAATTTTCTATAAAAAAAACAACTGTTTTTAACTTGTAAACAACACATCTAAAAAAGAGGCTCGGTCCTTAAGTGGACGGGTTTTACTTCCTTTTTTGTTCCCCGCAAAGTAAAAGCAGAATTTTGTGACACTTACCTGCAAACGAAGCCTGCGCTGTCCCAGCTGGAGGCCGCATCCATGTTCGCCCCTCTTCCTTCCGGGCTCTGTGACTGGCCGGAGTCGCGTGACGTCACTCCCGCGCATGCGTGTGGGAGCTGCCAATCACGGCACTCATTAGTGAAGAAACGATGCGGAGGGCCATTTCTTTACAGCGCATGTGCCGATGACATCAAAGTAAATATCTCCTAAACGGCGCAAATTTAGGAGATATTTACAGTACCTATAGGTAAGCCTTATTGTAGGCTTACCAATAGGTACAAATATCTCAGGGAGGTTTACAACCTCTTTAAGGTGACTACACATTATAAAACTTTTATTGAATTTTCTTTTAGATTTACCAAAACAATATAAATTGAGGTCAAACCTAAACACTTTCAATTTGTATGCAATCAGGCAGACCCTTGCACTACACAGTTAAAGGTAAATCTAAAGGAAATTGAACAACAAAAATTGTATAATGTGTATCCAGCTTTACACATGGACTGAAATGCGACTGGTTCCTGCTGAATTAGCTGAATTTCAGTAAGCGGGTTCCCAAATTTATGTTCCCACCACCGTTACAAACTAATACTATACAATTATACAGCACCAACACATTCTTCACTGTTGTACAGAGAACACTGAGCTAGTCACATCAGCCTCTGCACCAAAGGAACTTACACAATCCCAACCACAATCACACACTATAATTATTATACATTTATATAGCTCTGACATATTCCACAGTGCTGTACAGAGAACACTGAGCCAGTCACACCAGTCTCTATTTCAGGGGTGCCCACACTCTAATGTCCCAAAACAGTCACGCACTAATATTATAATACATTTATACGTAGCAAGGTCTCCGGCCTCCTTCAGTCTAATGAGAACCTCCAGGGCCAGAGATAGCTGACATCCTTCTGTATGTGGTGGGTTGTGAGGCATAGTTAGTGCAAGGAGGATAAAGTTATTGGGCGCCAGACACTTCTTGAATGCAAAAGAGATATTTACTTCTCTTACAAACTTTTTCGGGGGAAAGAGGGTTAGGGCCAGAACACCCTTGAATAGTTGCAAGTTCAATTAGCAGACTCTGAGACTTCAATAGGAGGACAGCCGTGCAGGGAAAGGCCTCCAGCAAGAAGCCATATCTACACGTGCAGGAATGCTGTCTCCTATGGCAACAGTTCCTAACACAAAGCGTAACAGTTCTTTCACCTTCACTACAACTTCTCCTTGTAGTTCTTTCACACACTGAACACCCGGTCTCTCACTAGACCCCCTAATTCATTGTCACTGAATCCCTTGAGCTCCTCCAATTTTCACAGTGGTATCTTCCTCAAGTGTCACCCCCACCTCTCTGCTGGGTCCCTAGCTTGGCACTCCCGATACTTCTCAAGCTTCACCCCACTGGCCTGCTCGGTCCCTGACTTGATCACCGTCTGAAGTTTCCTATGTCCTATGAGTCTGCATGACCCCTGACCCTCTGTCTGGGTAGTGCTGATTGTCCCAAGAAAAAAAAAAACTATCTAGCAATACACAAGAAACTGAGCATGTGAAGAGTGCCTCCAAGGCTCTGTACTATTAGCAGATGGATTGGGGACTGTGGAAAAAGAGGAGGATCAGAGAAGATAGGATCAAACAGCCTTTTTACACAATGCGCAGGATTGACCCCGCAGGTTCCACAGTGAGTATAACAAGCATGTTTTACTGCGTATACATATTTATATATTCTTCCCACTGACACCTTCAAAGAGGCCAATTCCTACCAATGACATCAATGATGGGGCACAGTTCCTCCCAATGACACCAATGAAGGGGCACAGTTCCTCCCAATGACAACAATGGGTCCCAATGACACCAATGCATACCTCCCAACATTTTGAGATGGGAATGAGGGACACCTACTAACAAACGTATGTTGGCATATGACACGGCCCCTGCCACACCCCCTTAAAGAAGAATTAACCAAAAAAAAGGTTAACCAAATCCACAAGGACTTTTTTGTACCACTACTATTCCTTTATATTGGCTTTTAAAATGTACAAATGCAGCAATTTAGAAATTGGATGAAAGGTTTAGGTTCACTCGGAAACACTTTTTGAAAAATAAAAAGTGCATTTTATATACAACTATATGGATCAGACCAAAATAAGGGACAAATGAGGGGGAAAGAAGGACATTGGTCCAAATCAGGGACACTCCCTTAAAATCTGGGACAGTTGGGAGCTATGCTTAAAGTGGGGTAAAACACAAATGTGATATTTTGCAGCTTACCAATCCTTTAGGCTCTTTTTCTTGTATATTCATCTGGAAATCTGCCCTGTAACCAGGGCCTTTTTTCAGGGGGAACTTGGTGGAACTCAGTTCCACCACCTCTGGCTCAGACCCTTGGGGGGGCCTGCTCACCACAATCACTTGTAAACACAGAAGTCCGGTTTCTGTGTTTACAAGTGACAGATCTGCACTCTGTATGTAATGCAATCCTGGTATTTAATGCCCCTTTAAGCCCTCCTACTGTTCGTGAAATTTGACTGACCACACCCACTATTTGATGTGATTTGGAGGGTGTGTGTGGGTGGAGGGGTTTTGAGGGGTCATGGTTGAGTTCCAGCACCTACTGTTCGAGAAAAAAAGCCCTGCCTGTAACACACTTCCTGTCTAAAACCTAGTACACACTGCTAGTTTTTTTTTCGTTCAACCCAGTGGGCTGCTGTTCTATTGTGTTCTGACACGGTCCAGACCAGCTTCCAGCACTCTCAGCATCTGTGCGCTGGTCGGCAGATCATTTTTGGTCATGTACCTTCAACAGAAGCCAGTCAAATGTCTTCTGCCAGACCGGCTGCTGTACACATGGGCCGAATGTCGGACGGTTTCTATTGAACTGGCCAATACCACCCGACATTTGCATACCTCCCAACATTTTGAGATGGGAATGAGGGACACCTACTAGCAAACGTTTGTAGGCATAGGACACGCCCCCTGCCACGCCCCCTTAAAGGGGAAAAAAACAAAAAACAGGTTAATTAAATCCACAAGTGTTTTTTTTTTTTTTTTTTTTTACCACTACTATTTCTTTATATTGGCTTTTCAAATTGAAACGTACAGCAATTTAGGATTTGGATGAAAGGTTTAGCACTGGGAAACACTTTTTGAAAGATAAAAAGTGCATTTTATATACAACTATATAGATCAGACCAAAATGAGGGACACATGAGGAGGAATGAGGGACAGAGGGACGTTGCTCCAAATCAGGGACAGTCCCTCAAAATCAGGGACAGTTGGGAGCCATGCCAATGAAGGGGCACAATTTCTCCCAATGACACCTGTAGTGGGGGGTTGTTTACTCCCACTGATGCTGGGACATTTTGTACTTCTGATGGTCACAGTTAGTCCCTCCTAAAGACTGAAGGACAGTAAACTGGCCCTTTGTTTCGGAAGTTTAGAGACCCCTGGCTTAAAGGGTCAGTTTGTAGATAAAAACAAAATTGTGCAGTTTTGACTAAAGTTGAATAATACCCTTACTACAGGTGTAAGCCATTCACATACCGCTCTAAGCCTGACTGGAATACTTCCAGGATGTTGCTAAGTGAGGCCTAGTAGTTACTGCTCACCTCCACCATCACAGGAGCGAGCTCTTTCTCCGATTCAAACTCCCTACTCTCACATACTCTTTCTCTCCCCTGATGCAGTAGCTCTGAGCTCAGCGTTTGAGAGCTCACTCCTGTGATGGTGGAGGTGAGCGGTAATAACTAGGCCATGCATTGCAATGTCCTGGGAGTATTCCAGTCAGGCTTCAGGATGTACATTGGATATCAACACTCTGGTGTGGTGCTCCAGTCTTTAACCACTTCAATACCGGGCACTTAGACACCTTCCTGCCCAGACCAATTTTCAGCTTTCAGCGCTGTCGCAGTTTGAATGACAATTGCGCGGTCATGCTGCACTGTGCCCAAACAAATTTTTATCATTTTGTTCCCACAAATAAAGCTTTCTTTTGGTGGTATTTGATCACCTCTGCGGTTTTTATTTTTTGCTAAACAAATAAAAAAAGACCGAAAATTTTGAAAAAAATAAAAGTTTTGCTTTTGTTTCTGTTAAAAAAAATTGTAAATAAGTACGTTTTCTCTTTCACTGATGGGCACTGATAAGGCGGCACTGACAGGCACTGATACGGCGGCACCGATGAGGTGGCACCAATGAGCGGGCTCTGACGATGGGCACTGATATGCGGCACTGATGGGCACTGGTAGGCGGCACTGATGGGTGGCACTGATATGCAGCACTGATGGGCATTGATAGGCGGCACTGATGGGCACTGATGGGTGGCACTGGGTGGCACTGGTTGGCACTGATGGACACTAATGGGCGACACTGCTGGGCACTGATGGGCACTGCTGGGCACTGATACGTGGCACTGATGGGCACTGATATGAGGCACTGATGGGCATCCCTGGTGGCACTGGCAGTGGTAGGCATTGGAGTGGGCACAGATTGGCAGCTGCCTGGGCACACAGTGGCATTTCCCTGGTGGTCTAGGGGCATGCCTGGTGGTCCAGTGTGGATCGCTTCCCTGGTGGTCCTGGGCAGCTTCCCTGGTGGTCCTGGGTAGGATCCGAGGGGGGGCTGTGCTGATAAACAATCAGCACAGACCCCCCCCTGTCAGGAGAGCAGCCGATGGGCTCTCCTCTACTCGTGTCTGTCAGACGCGAGTGAGGAAAAGCCGATCACCGGCTCTTTCTATTTACATCGTGATCAGCCGTGATTGGACACGGCTGATCACGTGGTAAAGAGTCTCCATTGGAGACTCTTTACCTAGATCGGTGTTGCAGGGTATCAGACTGACACCCCGCAACAACGATCGCCGCGATGGGCACCCCCGGGGGCGCACAGCGGCTCGATATTCCTGATCACGTCATATGACATCCGATCAGGAATATCAAACCACTTTGCCGCCGTCATTCTGTAATAGGGCGGGCGGTAAGTGGGTAAAGAGGAACTGCAGTCTGCTCACATAATTTGTAATAAAAACATCTTTGCCATACTGTAGCTTCCCTCTAACCACTTTGTGTATTATTTTATATATACTGTGATTCTGTACTTGCCAAATATACTGCAGAAATCTCCCTCCACTGTGTCTGGCTGCATACATTTTAACTGTGGGCAGCTGAAGCTGCTGCCTGTTCACTTCCTGGATTTAGACAGACACACAGAGGCACACCTCCAGCTCTGCAGCTCTCATTGGCCCTCTTATGACTCATCTCCCCTTCCCTTACTGGCAAACTCTCACAAGAGTGAATGAGAGAGAGAGCTGTGCATGATGTCATAAGCCTAGGCTAAAGACCAGACAAGAAACAGGAAGTGGGCTGTATAAGATATTTACTGGCAAAAAAATGTTTTACTATCCAAAGGTAAAACAACAACAAGGGCAGAAGATTTAATAGATGGAAAGATGAAAAAATGACTGAAGGTCTGCTTTAAAGTGATATTGAATAGTCAGTTTCCAAACACTTTCAGCAGCTGATATAATTATGTAGTGACTATGCAGCTTCTTTACTTTTTAATCTTTGTTTGTTTTTAAAGTAGTTGTAAACCCTTTACAACCACTTTATACTACAGGCAAGTCTATAATAAGGCTTACCTGTAGCTACACTGGATATCTCCTAAACCTGCACGGTTTAGTAGATACCCCCTGTATTTGTATGTGCCGACGTCATCGGCACATGCGCACTTAAGCAAACTGAAGCAACGCATACATACTGTGCCGTTACCAGCAGCTCCCGCACGCATGCGCGGGAGTGACGTCATCGCGGCTCCGGCTAATCACAGTGACGGAGCTGTGATACCCAGAAGTAACCCCCCGGGGAGATGTCGGGCGCCGGATCGGTGAACGAGGACTGCTGTGGGGGTCTCAGGTAAGTAATTCATAATGAGCTAGGTTGCTATGCATATTATACCTTTGTCTTGCAGGGGTTTTTTTTGAATATCTTAAATGGGTTTACAATCACTTTAGATTGGTGCCATAACCGCTGCCCAAGGTTAGTTATTTCAGGGTGGCACCTTTCTCTTGCAGCACTCTATGGAGTCACCCTTGCATGCAGGGACTAGAGTTGTGCTTCTCACACTGTGTGCATCAATAGAAGCACACAGCCCCATAGCCTAGGATAGCAAGGTACTCCCCTGATCCTCCCTCCTCTTCCTCTCCCTTCCCCTCTCCAAACTAACAGATTGAATGTAGACTGCACTGTCTACTGTTAAAGCAGTTGTAAATCTCAGACATGAAATATGAACAAAGCAAATCCCTCTATAGTGGGTACGTATCTCAATGCAAAGCACTAAGTGTAATTTCTTTCTGCTGCCTCATTCCTCTGCTATCAGCGTGAGTCACTTATGACAGATTTTCCTCACACCAAAAGACAAAAGGCGACAGGGGAGGGAACTCCAGCACGCAGCCTGTGATTGACAGCCTCAGGTTTGTTCCTGTGTGCTGTGTGAAAGGAGGGGGGGGGGGTCTCCTTTCCCTCCAATCAGCTCTCAGTTCTCCTCACTGAGTGTATTTTCAGATCACTTCTTCCTTGCTTCCTGAAAGCTCAGACAAGCTGTATACAGTACATTCTGGACATTGAACAGCAACTATTATATAGAGAAGAGAAGACCGTAGATAACAAAGTACACGTTATGTATAAGGATTTGTTAAATCTCTGTGTATCACCTGAGACCAAGCACTTTAGTGGATATATGGAAGGGTTTACAACCACTTTAAACTGTTACTAAACCCACAACAGTAAAATCAGTCTGTATATACAATAAAGCATGCTTGTTATACTCACTGTGGAACCTAAGGGGTTAATCCTCTGCATTGTGTAAAAAGACTGTTTGATTTAGTCTTCTCTGATCCTCCCCTTCTTCCACTGTCCCCAATCCATCTCCTGACAGTACAGAGCCTTAGGGGCACTCTGCACATGCTCAGTTTGGTGTGTGTTGCTAGAGTTTTTTTTTTTTTTCTTGGGAGGGTGCATGTGATCAGCACAGGGCCAATCGGCACTGTCCAGACAGAGGGTCAGGGGTCATACAGCCTCATAGGACAGTCAGAGTAGAATGAAAACTCCTCCTACAAGCTTTAACCAGACACTGATAGAAGTCACAAGACTGCTATATACTGTTGATGAGAAAGTTGTATACGGCATGTGTTGGGTTAAGAATTTGAACAAATAGTTTACTGGCGAATGTTTATTTTATTGTGCTCGATGTGTTAAACTGAAAAACCCTGAGGGTTTAATACTTTCTCCTACATCCTAATGAGGGTTTGTTCAGATTCTTTCCTCGCTTACATTGTAGAATTGTACATGAGATATACTGTACCTTCTGCATTTGTGTGTTGTTAAAGTGTAAGCTCACCTTTTCAGGGAAAATGAAAAAGTGAACGAACCCTTTACACCTCCCTCCTGTACTTACCTCCCGGGGGCCATGAGCCGTCAGTGCTCATTAGACATGTGCACTGCTAAAAAATGTATTTGTTTTAGCTTCATCCGGTTTTTTTTGGAAATTCTAAAATTTGTAAATTCTAAAATTCGTAAATTTGAAAATTCGAAAATCCGGAAATTAGGAATTTTGAAAATTCGGAAGTTCTAAAATTCGTAATTCGAAAATTCAAAAACCTGAAAATTCGAAAGTTCGGAAATTCGAGAATAAGAAAGGAAAATTCGAAAGAACGAAAATCCCAAAATTCGAAGTATTAACTAAGTAATAATAACTATTAAGTTATAGGTATTGGAATTTCCTTTCAAATTTGACTGCTAGTAAACGTAACGAATACAAATTTATCTGAAGTTACGAATAATCCAAAATAATGAATGCCGCATTTAAACAAATGGAACGGAACGAAATAATAATAAATAATAATACTTTTTAAAATCATTACTATTATTGTTAGTTATTATTATTAATTTGTTACGTTCCATTCGTTTAGATACGGCATTCATTATTTCGGGTAATTTGTAACTTCGGATAATTTGTTACGTTCACTAACAGCCAAATTTGAAAGGAAATTCCAATACCTGTAATTTAATAGTTAGTAATAGTTAGGGTATTATTAGTTAGTTATTTCAGATTTTCAGGTTTTTGAATTTTCGGATTTTCGTTCTTTTGAATTTTTGGATTTTCATTCTTTCATTTGTATTTTCGAATTTTCGAATTTCCGAATTTTTAAATTTTTGAATTTCAAATTTCCGAAATGTCGAATTCTCGAATTTACGAAATTTCCGCATTTACAAATACTTGGAAATCCTGATATTTCCGAATCAACAAATTTGTCTAAATTTGTTAAAAAACGAATTTGGAACTAAATGAATTGCACAGGTCTAGTGCTCATGCAGCCAGTGTAGTGGTCCAGGGATTCAAACTCACCGCTCTTCTCTCTGCAGGGCTTCAAGGATGAATCAGGGCAGTTCTCTGTGCTGGCGCTGACCAATCAGAATTGCTCTGATTCATCATGGAAGCCATGTAGAGATAAAGGGGTAGAAGAGCGGGGATTTCAAATCCCTGGACCACTACACTGGCTTTGTCGGCAATCATCATCCACAGGGGTAATCCCAGCGGGGACTGGGGGGATGGGGAGGATGTAGGGTGTTGGTTCACTTTTTCATTTTTTCTAAAAACTGAACTAACACTTTACATCTGTTACTTTGAAGAGACTTGAATCTACTGTATATTATCTTCTTCCTACTTTTTTTTTTTTTTTTCTTGTCAACTTCCCTTTTAATTATAAATTGTTAGAAAAGTCCCTAACTGTGGACAATCATCCATTTATTAAAGTGGTGTTCCAGTCAAAATTATACTTTTTAAATAAAAATACCCCTATAATACACAAGCTTAATGTATTCTAGTAAAGTTAGTCTGTAAACTAAGGTCTGTTTTGTTAGTTTATAGCAGTAGTTTGTTATTTTATAAACTTACAGCAGGCCGTGGCCATCTTTAGGCCCCTTTCACACTGGGGCGGTGGGGGCGTCGGCGGTACAACAGCGCTATTTTTAGCGCTGCTGTACCGTCGTTCTTGCAGCGGTATTCGGCCGCTAGCGGTGCGGTTTTAACCCCCCGCTGGCGGCCGAAAAAGGGTTAAAAACCTCGTACAGCGCGGCTATAGCCGCGGTATTACCGCGGTATAGCCGCGCTGTCCCATTGATTTCAATGGGCAGGAGCGGTGAAGGAGCGGTGAATACACCGCACCTTCCCTGCTCCAAAGAAGCGGTTTGCAGGACTTTTTTCACCGTCCTGCCACCGCACCGCTTCAGTGTGAAAGCCCTCGGGCTTTCACACTGAACAAACAGCGGCGGCTGTTTAGGGGCGGTTTTCAGGCGGTATTTTTAGCGCAATACCGCCTGAAAACCGCCCCAGTGTGAAAGGGGTCTAAGTGTGGGCATCTGAAGCCAGACTGTATTTCTTCCTGGATCTCATCCTTGCAGATCTCGCACATGCTCAGTGCAGCACAAGCAGTGTAATAGGTTTCAGGTCAGGTTTCCATAGCAACAGCAGTTTCAGAGGAAGTCGCCACCCCTTCCCAGAAGGCATTGCAAACAGGAAATTATGCGATGGGCTGCGGCCAGGGAGGAGGAAGTGAAAAATGAATACAGCAGATATACAGTAAGTGCTGAGAAAAAAAAAATTAAAAAATATCAAATTTGTTTACAGTGCACAGTTTAGTGAGGGATGCTGAAGAGTTGTAAAAGTGGGTGGAACTCCACTTTAACTTACCAAAAAGTTATAATGCTAGCAGTGAGCTTGTCCAGAAAAAAAAAATCAATGGTAAAACTTCAGACAATACTGAAAAATAAAGGGAACCTGTCAGTGACTTCACAAGTGTAGCACCCTCTAGCTAGTGTGCTAGATGTAAATGAGTTTGTTAGTGAAGGTAAACTGGTTTGGCTGAGGACCAGGCCTGGGTTGAATCTGGGTCAGGGCTGAGTGACTTAGGGAGGCCGGATGACTCAGCAAGCAGTTTTATCTGGTGCCTCCTCCTGTTTTCTAGAACCTTGGAGAAAGTCACTTAAAGCGGAAGTAAACCCATTCATAAAACTGTTTCATTTCCGGCATGTGCCGGAAATGTAACACTCCCATTGGTTATGCTCTCAACCAAACTGTCAAGCCATCCAATGGCTGGTGTCATAACTGATCACATGTGAAGCATCATGGCAGTTGTTGATTAAACAAAGGCAAAGATGGCAGCTTCCTTGACTGAAAACGATAGGAGGGTTTACTTACACTTTAAATCCCCTTTCTTCCCCATTCTGATGCTTGGTTTGAACTTCAGCAAGTCGTCTTCACCCTGTCTAGATGCATAAATGCATTTAGTTGCTGCCATGTGATTGGCTGATCAGCAATTTGTGTTACCAAGCAATTGAACAGGTGTACTTAATAAAGTAATAATTCTGGTGAGTGTATATATGACCCTGGCACATTGATCTCCCTGCCAGCACAGTGAAAGAGAAAAGGATAAACACTTCTCTTATGGCAAAGCCGGTAAGAGGGAGATCTCTCCCATCTTCCTGCTGGCACACAGATCGATAATGCTAATGTGCATGGGGTGATTATGGTGTGCCCAGGCACCTACCGCACACCCATGATACTAGCACATTATGATATTGCCTTGCAGGTGGAAATTTTTCTTTTTTTGTTAGGCAGTTTACTACTGCTTTAACCACTTACTGCGGCAGAATGGCACGGCTGGGCGAAACGACGTTATGTAACATAACATAACGTCGCTTCACCCTGTGGCCACTAGGGAGCGCGCGCCCACTGCTCGCCCCCGGAGGCGGAGTGCCTGGCGGGCATGATGACCGCCGGGCTCCCGCGATCGCTCGTGATACACCGAGGACCAGGATCTGTGTGTGTAAACACACAGGTTCCGGTTCTCTGAGGGAAGAAGAGACTGATGGTGTGTTCATACAAAGTGTGAACAGCGATCTGTCATCTCCCCTAGACAGTCCCATCCCCCCTTCAGTTAGAACACAGAGAAGGAACACAGTTAACCCCTTGATCGACCCCTAGTGTTAAGCCCTTTCCTGCCAGTGACATTTTTACAGTAATCAATGCATTTTTATAGCAGTGATCGCTGTATAAATGCCAATGGTCCCAAAAATGTGTCAAAATTGTCCGATGTGTCCGCCGTAATGTCGCAGTCCCGATATAAATCACAGATCGCCGCCATTACTAGTAAAAAAATAAAATAATAGTAATGCTATAAATCTATCCCCTATTTTGTAGATGCTATAACTTTTGCGCAAACCAATTAATATACGCTGATTGCGATTTTTATTACCAAAAATATGTAGAAGAATACATATCGGCCTAAACTGAGAAAAAATTAGCTTCTTTAAAAAACATGGGGATATTTATTATAGCAAAAAGTACAAAATATTGTGTTTTTTTTTTCAAAATTGTCACTCTTTTTTTGTTTATAGCGCAAAAACTAAAAACCGCAGAGGTGATCAAATAGCACCAAAAGAAAGCTCTATTTGTGGGGAAAAAAGGACGTCAATTTTGTTTGAGTGCAGCGTCGCACGACCGCGCAATTGTCAGTTAAACGAACGCAGTGCCGAATCGCAAAAAATGGCCTGGTCATTCAACAGCCAAATCTTCCGGGGCTGAAGCGGTTAAAACACGTAATGGTGGCCAATGTGTTTGTAAAGGGTTTTTTGCTCAGTTGAGTTTCCCAAATAAGGATCTCTCCCAGTCTACCGCTGCTTAGAAACACAAACAGACAACCTGACACAGGGCCCCATAAACCATAGCTCCCAACTGTCCCTGATTTCCAGGGACTGTCCCTGATTTAGAACAATGTCCCTCTTTCCTCCTCATTTGTCCCTCATTTGGTCTGATCTATATAGTTGTATATAAAATGCACTTTTTATCTTTCATAAAGTGTTTCTTAGAGCTAAACCTTTTATCTATTTCTAAATTGCTGCATTTGTAAATTTCAAAAGCAAATATAAAGGAATAGTAGTGGTAAAAAAAAATTATAATTCTCCTTTAAGGGGGTGTGTCCTATGTCTACATACTTTTGCTAATAGGTGTCCCTTGTTCCCATCTAAAAAAAGTTGGGAGGTATGCATAAACACAAAGAGACAACCTGACACAGGACCCCATACAGCTTCAGTTATGAATGAACACAGTGAATGATCTGTACCAATCACTCATTGTGTTCATTCAGCAAAGGAAGGGGCTGATAAATGTGACATATTTACGAGACCCTTCCCCCACTCTCAATCTTGAAGGATCCTGTTGTGTGGTTGCAGCTGCCGGCGGGAAGGTGAGGAGGGAAGCCGGCAGCACTGTGGAGGTAGAGGGGGCACACAGGGGGACATGTATAATGCACAGGGAGGGTAATTACTGGAACCTGATTCTTTGTAGGGCTCTTTCTGTAGCAGCTGAAAACCAATGGGAGGGAGAGGAGAAGAAGCCAGCTTTCAGCTGCTGCAGAGAGAACCATACAGGGGATTGGTTCCAATAATTGCTCCCCTGCCACATCCGAATCACCCTTCTGCCTGTGCCTCCTGCTGGCCTGGGCCCCGTACAAGAGGACTGGTTGTACCCCCTTATCTACGATCCTGCAGGACAAGAAGTAAAGGAAAATCTCCCCAAGGGGGACAGAGACAAAAAATAAAAAATAACCTGACAAGGATTTTATCCCTTCCCTACTCCATTAAAAAAAAAAAAAAGAACATTTTATTATACATAAATTTTGTCATCATGATGTACTGAGGACAGAACATCTACTCCATATACACAGCTGATAACATGGCAGCCCTGGGAGGTTAGGTGTGGCTGATGTGGGAACGAAACAAGGCAGGCCTAGGTGGTTAGGTGTGACTGATGTGGGAAGGAAACAAGGCAGGCCTAGGAGGTTAGGTGTGGCTGATGTGGGAAGGGAACAAGGCAGGCCTAGGAGGTTAGGTGTGGCTGATGTGGGAAGGGAACAAGGCAGGCCTAGAAGGTTAGGTGTGACTGATGTGGGAAGGAAACAAGGCAGGCCTAGGAGGTTAGGTGTGGCAGATGTGGGAGGAAAACAAGGCAGGCCTAGGAGGTTAGGTGTGGCTGATGTGGGAAGGAAACAAGGCAGACCTATGAGGTTAGGTTGGGGGCATTAGGTGTGGATGAAGCCGAGCCGATACTAGGTGGCTCTGGGAGGTTAGGTTTGGGATGTGTATTAAGTGTAGTAGATACAAGGAAGTCCTGGGAGATTAGGTTGGGGAAGATCGGTGTGGATAATGTGGAGTAGATATAAGGCAGCGCTGGGAGGTAAGGTTGGGGGAGTTAGGTGTGGCCGATGTAGGAAGTAAACAAGGCAGGCCTAGGAGGTTAGGTGTGCCTGATGTGGGAAGGAAACAAGGCAGGCCTAGGAGGTTAGGTGTGGCTGATGTGGGAAGGAAACAAGGCAGGCCTAGGTTAGGTGTGGCTGATGTGGGAAGGAAACAAGGCAGGCCTAGAAGGTTAGGTGTGACTGATGTGGGAAGGAAACAAGGCAGGCCTAGGAGGTTAGGTGTGGCTGATGTGGGAAGGGAACAAGGCAGGCCTAGGAGGTTAGGTGTGGCTGATGTGGGAAGAAAACAAGGCAGGCCTAGGAGGTTAGGTGTGGCTGATGTGGGAAGAAAACAAGGCAGGCCTAGGTGGTTAGGTGTGGCTGATGTGGGAAGAAAACAAGGCAGGCCTAGGAGGTTAGGTGTGGCTGATGTGGGAAGGAAACAAGGCAGGCCTAGGAGGTTAGGTGTGGCTGATGTGGGAAGAAACCAAGGCAGGCCTAGGAGGTTAGGTGTGGCTGATGTGGGAAGGAAACAAGGCAGGCCTAGGAGGTTAGGTGTGGCTGATGTGGGAGGAAAACAAGGCAGGCCTAGGTGGTTAGGTGTGGCTGATGTGGGAAGGAAACAAGGCAGGCCTAGGAGGTTAGGTGTGGCTGATGTGGGAAGGAAACAAGGCAGGCCTAGGAGGTTAGGTGTGGCTGATGTGGGAAGTAAACAAGGCAGACCTATGAGGTTAGGTTGGGGGCATTAGGTGTGGATGAAGCCGAGCCGATACTAGGTGGCTCTGGGAGGTTAGGTTTGGGATGTGTATTAAGTGTAGTAGATACAAGGAAGTCCTGGGAGATTAGGTTGGGGAAGATCGGTGTGGATAATGTGGAGTAGATATAAGGCAGTGCTGGGAGGTAAGGTTGGGGGAGTTAGGTGTGGCCAATGTAGGAAGTAAACAAGGCAGGCCTGGGAGGTTAGGTGTGGCTGATGTGGGAAGGAAACAAGGCAGGCCTAGGTGGTTAGGTGTGGCTGATGTGGGAGGAAAACAAGGCAGGCCTAGGAGGTTAGGTTTGGCTGATGTGGGAAGAAAACAAGGCAGGCCTAGGAGGTTAGGTTGGGTCATTAGGTGTGGATGAAGCTGAGCCGATACTAGGTGGCTCTGGGACTTTAGGTTTGGGATGTGTATTAAGTGAAGTAGATACAAGGAAGTCCTGGGAGATTAAGTTGGGGAAGATCGGTGTGGATAATGTGGAGTAGATATAAGGCAGCCCTGGGAGGTAAGGTTGGGGGAGTTAGGTTTGGCCGATGTAGGAAGTAAACAAGGCAGGCCTGGGAGGTTAGGTTAGGGGCATTAGGTGTGGATGAAGCAGAGCCGATACAATGCAGCTCTGGGAGGTTAGGTTTGGAGAGTTAGATGTGTATGAAGTGGAGTAGATATAAAGCAGCCCTGGGAGGTTAGGTTTGGGGAGTTATGTGCGGCTGAAGAAGTCCAGGTACAGGGCAGCCCTGGGGAAAGCTAGTTGAGAAATGTACTAAGGACAAAGCTGAGCCCAGAATGTTCTCTTTTGTTTACAAAGCTGGATAACAAGGCATCCCTGGGAGGTTAGGTTGTGGAAGTTTGATGTAGCTGATGTGGAGGAAATATAAGTCATCCCTGGGAGGTTAGGCTGGGAGATTAAGGTAATGTAGATGCCCAAAAGATACAGGGACATCCCTACTAAAGAAGGTCTCACCAATTTCTAATGACTGTGTTGCTCTCACCTAAATACCCCTCATCCCAACCCTCTAGTGCTCCAATTAAACTTTGTGTAGAGAACAGGAACGACACTTTACTGGCTTTCTACAAACCTCACTGACACTGAAAGTACAGATTCCTCCTCCCAGTTAGGCCCCATTCACACCTGAGCGTAGCGTTTTCAGGCAGAAAGTCGAGCGATTTTTTTTTTTTCGCCGCGGTTTTTACAGTGTTTTGACGAGATTTTGTGCAGGTCAAAAGGTCACCAATGTAAAAAGCAGAAAAACGCCCAAATCTGCCTAAAAAAAAAAGTTCCAGAACTTGTTTGCGCTTCAGACGTTTTGGAGCTTTCTTGCTTCAGTCGTTCTGGAGTGGAGATGTGAACCATCTCCTTGGAGAATAATTGATTTTTTTTCCCCTTCCAGCGTTTTGTAGCTTGAGGCTTCAAGCTACAAAACGCTCAGATGTTAATGGGGCCTTACTGAAAGATCAAGCGTCCCCTTATAGGTGTGCCTTACAGCAAGTGAAGACACCATCTCTCTGCAAATCACTAGCGCCACCTGCTGCCAGGATGCCATATTGTACGTAGAAAGGACAGTATATAATTGAAAAGACCCTGTTAGGGAAGCAAGGTGCAGGCTCCAGAGATGTCATTTGTCTTCTTCTGGGCTCTATAGAGAGTCATTGATCTGGAACAAGCTCCCAGCCAGCAAAGTTTGAACGCCGGTCATGCATGCTTGCTTCAGGTCAATGGCTATCTACATACTGAAGCCAGGAGATGAAGAACGCTACCCCAAATCTTGCAGCCAGTAGTGGCGGCTTCCATATTTTTTCTTTCACTTGAATTTTATTAGAAATGATAAGAAACATAGACACTTACATAGTGCAAGAAGAATGTACGATGACAAGCATAGGTTCAAAAGGAGTTTCTCTCTGCAAATTTTGAACATTAAGCAATGATGTAATGATAAAGTAAATAACCAAAACGACATTAAATTGTAAGGTGGAGAAATATCAGAGCCATGCTTGAGATTGCGATACGCTTCATGTCCAAAGAAAGGGCCCTTCAGCTGGGAACCACAGAACTGAAGACAATACCAGGCATCGCCCATGAGACCAATAAAGGGTACCGCTCTTGCCTGTGGGCAAAGGGCCAATTCCAAGGCGGAGAGGATCAGAAGTAAGAGATGAAGGTGAGAGAGGAGAGAAAGAAAGAGAAGGAACAAAAAAAAAAGGGGGGGGGGGGGAGGCCATCCCTGTCTTGGAGGCTCGCTACAGAAATATGCACTGTTCTAGATTACAGTTCCAGGAGGCACGTAGGTGGTAGAGGGGAACCCAGCTGCCATTGCTGACCTCTTTCATGAAAATGCTTGCTGTCTGGTTAATCCTCTGGTTTCAACACTTCGTCAGTCATAAACCCAAGATATGTAAGTGCTGACTTTATTTTTTTGCTTACTTGTTCTGGATCAGCAATGTAGATAGTAACTGCAGCCAAACATAACTAGGGAGGCGGGATTGCCAGAAGCAAGACGGGTGCTGGTTCTGTATTTCCCACTGTACAGGTGGTGAAGGGTCTCTGATTGGCCATTGTCCTGGTTGTGCATCTGATCCAACTGGAAGGATGTGAATTGGCTGTAATAATGGAGCTGAGCTCCTGATGGAGATAAGATGTTCTACTGTGCCAGGTGACCCAGGACCCTCAGCCTTCCCACTTCTCGCCATACTGCCGGTCACGGCATTGTACACGAAGGACAATAGTTGACCATCCAAATTAGAACAGAGAAACACAAATATTGCTCTATAAATTTGGACTTTTAGAGGTACAACATGAGGCAGACAAGAATTATAAAAACATAAAAAAGTTATAAAAAGTTTATTGTATCCAATAATATAACATATAAATAGGTAAAACCCCTGTAAAGGGTAAATACATAAATAACACCGTATAAAAAACGAGACTAGGTATCTGCCCCCTGTAATAGTCACAAACTCAAATTTTTTATCTGATGATGTATGACAAGGCATTGTTTCTGGATTGACTATCAACGCGTTTTGCAGCGAACACCACTTCTTCAGACTGGGGCGGATATTTGATATTGCTATTTTCTCAGGCGGTGTAGTAGCTGCGCACTAAGAGGTTTTTGGGGTGGGCATAGGGGCCCGTGGAAATGACAACACCCAGGAACCATCAGGGGGTGGGGGCAAGGCAGATTGTCGGAGAACTAGGCCAAGCTACAACCAGAGGAACATCCAACAACCTTGCAAGTGACCATCCATACAAAGATATACATTGAGGACCCTATCAAGGAATTGTCATGAGAAAAAAGGGTAAGGGCCAAAATCCCACACAGATAAATCCTAAGAGAAGTAAAACTTAAGGCGTCGAGAAAAGTTTTATTCATCCACCATATATTAGAAGCTCAGGACCTCTTTGTCTGCTTCCAGTTTTACCTCTAAAAAATCCAACTTTATGGAGCAACACTTGTGTTTCTCTATTTTTCTTTGGTATATGTAACCGGATACGGTAGAGTGGAAGTCTAAGTCGAACTATGGTGATGATTAGCTGACCATCTACATCTTGGTGGAGTCAATGTCTGCATGTATGGCCTCGCCCCAAATGTCTGGATGTAAAAGCTCTCCCCCCTTTATTCTAGATGTATCAGACCATGTTCAGCATACATCATTGCTGGAAGCGGGGGGATACCACGCGTGGTGGGATGGCAGGCATCTTGTGGGTTGCTAGGGTGCAGGTGGACTGGTGACTGCTCAAGGTGTATGTCAGACATTTGATCTCCTCACGTAGTCTGCGGATATCTCTGCGCAGCACCGCGTTCACGCGTTCCAGGTTCTCGCTCTCCTGCAGGGAGACAAAATGACAGATCAGAATGGCAAAATAAATGCGGTCTACTGTCTGCGCTCCAATGGGTGTGAGAAGCCTGAGATGGAGGGTGCCATCCTGTGACATGCCCAGCAGGGGACATCGGGCTTCTTACACCAAGCAGGTTCAGCTCTCCAGACTAGAGCATAGCTCCCAACTGTCCCTGATTTCGAGGGACTGTCCCTGATTTGGAGAAATGTCCCTCTGTCCCCCCTCATTTGTCCCTCATTTTGGTCTGATACATATAGTTGTATATAAAATGTGCTTTTTATCTTTCAAAAAGTATTTCCCAGTGCTAAACCTTTCATCTAATTTCAAAATAGCTGCATTTGTAAATTTTAAAAGCCAATATAAGGGAATAGGAGTGGCCAAAAAAGTTCTTGTGGATTTAATTAACCTTTTTTTGGGTTAATTCTACTTTAAGGGGGCGTGTCTTATGCCTACATAGGTTTGCAAGTAGGTGTCCCTCATTCCTATCTCAAAATGTTGGGAGGTATGCTAGAGGAGATCAGAATATAGCAGCTTCCATCCAAGCCTTTGCACACAGTTTTACTACCGTTGGAGGGGAGTACAAACATTGGCGTTGATTTACTAAAAGTGATGAGTGCAAAATCCGCTGCGGCTGTTCATGGTAACCAATCAGCTTCTTCAATAAGGCCCCTTTCACAATGATGGACCAATTGGGTCTGCCTGTCAGTTTTTCAGGCGGAAATCCCTGCAATCAAGAGCCGAGACACAGGCCAGAAAGGTTGTGCACGTCTGCGGCGAGGGAATGAACGGGCTCAGGTGAGTAAAACGGGGGGGGGGGGGGGGGGGGGGGCTGGTGCACTACAATTGGTTTTTCACCTCAATGCATAGAATGCACTGAGGTGAAAAACCAGAAGGGTTTACAACCTCTTTAAGCTTTGACAAAAAAAACAGGAAGCTGATTGGTTTCTCTGCAGAGCTGCACCAGATTTTGCACTCTCCAGTTTTAGCAAATCAACCCCCATTGTCTCTTCCACAAACTGCCACTGCAAACCTCCTTCTGAAAATGTTAGTTGCCTGGGTTTCATGGTGATTGTCTTGGGCTCCTTGTTCCTTAGTCCCCACAATTCAGCTCTCCGTATCCCCCTTAAGTCAGCCATACAGATCGAAATTCGGCCAGTTCAGCAGGGACCAGCCGAATTTCGATCCATGTATGGGCAGGTTGGCTGTACAGAAGTTATCCTATCGATTAACTTCTGTACAACCAGCCTGTTGGATTTTCCTCGCTTTATCAGAGCTGCCGGCAGTGCTGATCAGAGTATTCTGATGACGGGGAAGTCTTCCCACTGTCAGAATACAATACCTCAGTGGGAGGATTCCTCCCTCCACATACCTCCCAACTTTTGAATGTCAGATTGAGGGAGTAAGTGAGCTGCGGTGCGCATAGCGGCAAAATGTGGGTGTGGCCAAAGTCTTAATGGTGGGATAAGCTTAATGTGGGGGAATGCCCCCAGCTCTCTCACCTCTCACAAATCCCCCCCCCCCCCAGCTCTCTCACCAATGCCCCCCCAGCTTTCTCAGCAATGCCCCCCCAGCTCTCTCACCAGAGCTCCCTCTCCTCTCTTACTAATGCCCCCCCAGCTCTCTCAATTCCCCCCTCCTGTCTTACTAAGGCCCCCACCTCTCACCAATGCCCCCCCCTCAGCTATCTCAGTAATGCCGCCCCCCCCCAGCTCTGTGAGCAATGCCCCCCAGCTATTTCACCAATGCCCCCCAGCTCTCTTATCAATTCCCCCTCCTCTCTTACTTACAGAATCCGGGACGGTTGGGAAGTATGCATCCACACAGAGTGAGTGGATGGTGGAATCGAGAATTTATTTTATTTGCATTTAACCCACTGGTTGAACAGAAAAAAAAATGACCCATCTATGGGCTGCCTTACTACCTGCACATAACATTGCCCAGTCTACCGCCATTGTGTTCCCTGATGCCTGCACATAGATCCCTCCATACTATACGCGTTGGGCACCAGGGAGCCTGAACCCCCAGCTGCAGCCCACATATGAAGTCATCACATGCAAGCTGCAGATCAGGACTTCTGATTTGCCACATACTTGTTTTGGGTCAGCACCCAATTAACCACTTGCCTACAGGGCACT
Organism: Aquarana catesbeiana; assembly: GCF_042186555.1. Classification (NCBI taxonomy): domain Eukaryota; kingdom Metazoa; phylum Chordata; class Amphibia; order Anura; family Ranidae; genus Aquarana; species Aquarana catesbeiana. The sequence continues at coordinate 31,102,539 of NC_133336.1, read as the reverse complement.
TTTACCCCCCTTCCTGCCCAGGCCAATTTTTATGACACTTTGAATGACAATTGAGCAATCATACAACACTGTATCCAAATTAACTTTTTCTCATTTTTTGCACACAAATAGAACTTTCTTTTGGTGGTATTTAATCACTACTGGGGATTTTATTTGTTGCTAATCAAACGAAAAAAGACAGGAATTTTTGAAAAAAAAAAAATTCATAGTTTGTTATACAATTTTGCAAACAGGTAATTTTTCTCCTGCACTGATGTGCGCTGATTAGGCTGAACTGATGGGCACTGATAGGTGGAACTGATGGGCACGGAGAGGTGGCAATGATGTGCACTGATTGGCAGCACTGGTGGGACTGCACTGCTAATCAGGACACTGATAATCAGTGCCGATGTCCCTCTAACATAAGCCATATATCGGCTTTCTTCTCTAATCACGTGAGGGGAAAAAAGCTGATAACCGGCTTGTCTTTACATAGTGTGATCACCTGTCGTTGGCTGACAGCTGATCACGTGGTAAAGGGCTGCTGTGATTGGCCCTTCTTCTCAATCTGTGATTAGCTGAGTCTCGGCGATCACAGTGTAGGCCCTCCCGGCAAAGGATAACCGCGCTTTAGCCATCTTTCAGCTATAGCGTGGGCAGAAAATGGTTACGATTCGGGATAAGGTCAGCAGCAACAGCTTCCATACATTCCTTGTGGCAAACTCTGTCCTGCCCTATGGTGACAACATTCACTTTTCTGCATCTACAAAGGATCAGTATTGTCACCATCGTATAGAACTATAAAACGCCTCTCCCTCTCATGTCTTCTTTAACATTGGGGGAGGTGTTTTGTAGACCAGAGGAAGGGGGATCTAGGTACTGGGATTTTCTGCACTTAGCAAACAGATATAACAAAACACTTTCAAAGGGATATTTAACAAACCGATAGTGAGCAATTAAAAGAAGTAAATTGTTGGAGTTTACATACACCACATAGCGGCTACATGCACAAAGCTGTTATCTGCCTCTCATCTTGTTTCCTCGCCATTTCCTGTTCCTGTCGGTAACGCTCATCACACTCTACACCACATAGAACCATCACTGCATAAATTCTAGTGATATCAGTTTCTACACAGAGGTGCCTACACTTCCCAGCACAAGGCACACACTATTATTAACCTATTCACGTCTAAGGGTAAAACAAATGTTAATGCCTTAATACAATTTTGCAACTTTGACATGCGTTAGTAAAACCGTACATACTGTATCATCACAACTACTTTGTGCATCCAGGTGGATTATACCACAATTTTTTTTTTTAAGACAAATTGGGCTTTCATTTGGTGGTAAATGATCATGGATATCTCCTGAATTCTTTTTATTATTATTATCAAAGGAAAACTGACCCAAAATAGTAAAAAAAAAAAATATTTCTTTTAAACTTAGCTGTATTTTTCTTGTTACTACCATAACCTACCACCAAAGAACAACCCAAAACATACACTATATTATCAAAAGTATTGGGACACCTTGCTTTACACACACATGAACTTTAACGGCATCCCGGTCTTAGTCCGTAGGGTTCAATATTGAGTTGGCCCACCCTTTGCAGCTATAACAGCTTCAACTCTTCTGGGAAGGCTGTCCACAAGGTTTAGGAGTGTGTCTATGGGAATGTTTGACCATTCTTCCAGAAGCGCATTTGTGAGGTCAGGCACTGATGTTGGACAAGAAGGCCTGGCTCACAGTCTCGGCTCTAATTCATCCCAAAGGTGTTCTATCGGGTTAAGGCGAGGACTCTGTACAGGCCAGTCAAGTACCTCCACCCCAAACTCGCTCATCCATGTCTTTATGGACCTTGCTTTGTGCACTGTGCTCAGTCATGTTGGAACAGGAAGGGGCCATCCCCAAACTGTTGCCACAAAGTCGGGAGCATGAAATTGTCCAGAATGTCTTGGTATGCTGACGTCTTAAGAGTTTCCTTCACTGGAACTAAGGGGCCAAGCCCAACCCCTGAAAAACAACCTCACAACATAATCCCCCCCCCTCCACCAAATAATTTGGACCAGGGCACAAAGCAAGGTCCATAAAGACATGAATGAGTGAGTTTGGGATGGAGGAACTTGACTGGCCTGCACAGAGTCCTGACCTCAACCCGATAGAACACCTTTGGGATGAATTAGAGTGGAGACTGCGAGCCAGGCCTTCTCATCCAACATCAGTGCCTGACCTCCCAAGTGTGCTTCTGGAAGAATGGTCAAACGTTCCCGTAGACACACTCCTAAACCTTGTGGACGACCTTCCCAGAAGAGTTGAAGCTGTTATAGCTGCAAAGGGTGGGCCAACTCAATATTGAACCCTAGAGACTAAGACTGGGATGCCATTAAAGTTCGTGTGTGTAAAGGCAGGTGTCCCAAAACTTTTGGTAATATAGTGAATGTTAGTTGTTGTACAGCCCAGAAACAATAGTGCGCATTTTGCTTTTTTTTTGGTTTTTGTCCTACCTAAAACACACCAACACTGATACTAATTAAGAAAAAAAATCCTGCCCAAAACATACTAACCCTCATCTTTGCCTCTTACTTGACCCAAACGCTAACCCTGGCACTTACCCAGATCAAACCTTGATCTAGATATTCTTTTCTTTCTTTTTTTTTATATTTATTCATTTATTTTACACACACTTTTTTTTCCTCTCTGCAAGGAGAGACAAAGATGCCATGGGCCTTATTTACTAAAGGCAAATCCACTTTGCACTGCAAGTGCACTTGGAAGTGCAGTCGCTGTAGATCTGAGGGGGACATGCAAGGAAAATAAAAAAACAGCATTTTTGCTTGCTGATGATAAAATCAGCAGAGCTTCCCCACATTTCAGATCTTCCCCTCATTTTTAGATCTTTCCTTCAGATCTACAGCGACTGCACTTCCAAGTGCACTTGTAGTGCAAAGTGGATTTGCCTTTAGTAAATCAACCCCTTTGTATCCTTCCTCTCCATTCACAGAGAGAGAATCACGGGCGGGCTTCACAGTGACTGATCAATGTGATAGCCAATCAGAGGAGTTCCGGGTCCCGATCGTTAGTATGGGGCCCGTGGCTCTCTGTGAGACCCCAGTCTCTGTGCTAGGAGCGTACTGTGTGCCGCAAATATGTGGCCCCACAGCAAAAAGCCCAGTGCAGGGGGGGCGCATATTTGTGTTACGTCGGCTTCAAGGGGTTCATATACTTTATTTGGCTCTGATATATTCCATAGTGCTGTACAGAGAACAATCTGCCAGTCGTATCATTCTCTGCACCAGAGGAGCTTACAATCCAATGTCCCCATGACAGTCACATGCTATTATTATACATTCATATAGCCAGGGGCGGACTGAAAACTCATGGGGCCCCCGGGCAATAGGAGATTATGGGGCCACACAGTATACACACACACAGTATACAATCACACAGTATACACAGACAGATGTAAAAAAACACAGACTTATACATACTGTCCCTGGTTTTACTGAGGCTGGCAACCCTGATGGGGCCCCCTAGTGGCCCAGGGCCCTCGGGCAGTGCCCGAGTGGCTCAATGGTCAGTCCATCCCTGGATATAGCTCTGACGTACAGAGAGCACTTAAACCAATCACATCAGTCTTGGCACTAGAGGAGCTTACACTCTAATGTCCCCACTACAGTCATACACTATTATTAATTTACATTCATATAGCTCTGACATATACTGTAGTGCAAAGATTTCTCTGCTCCACCTTTGTATTCAACACTGAGGCAAAGATTTCTCTGCTCCACCTTTGTATCATGGGTGGAGCACAGAGGGAGGAGAGGGGAGAACATACAGACTCCATGCAGACAGGATCTCAGCACTGCATAGCTGCAAGCTAATTGGTGGATTGGCTCTCTATGGATTACACTATAAATTCACTACTCACCACATGGAGAGTGTCTGCCTTCTGGGTCTGACGCTGGCGACTCTTTTGTGCTGCAATTCGGTTTTTCTCTCTCCTCTGAACTTTCTTCATATCATCTGAGGAGTCCTGAGGATGAGAATTGTGATATGAGAGAGAGAGGTGACACCAAAGGACAAACCATGACAGGCTCACAGCACACAAAACACACACAGATAGTACCTGTCTATGGCTGGATGGAGAGCTGCTGTAACTGGCTTCATTGCTGTCTGAATCTGGCTGCATATTCTGGAGGTTAACTTTTCTTCTGTGTGTCCAGGGGACAGGTCCTCTTCTACTGATGTTTCACTTGGTGCCTTCTCGTTGCTCTCAGTGTCCAGAAACAGGTCCTCTTCCTTGTAGGGTGTCGGTGCCTTTCCTCGCTCTCAGTGTCCTAGAACAGGTCTACCCCTTAAGGCGTTGGTTCCTCTCCTTGCTCTCAACTTCTGGGGACAGGTCTTCTTTTCCTGTAGGGTGTCAGAGCCTCTTGTCACTCTCAGCGTCCAGGGACAGGTCTTCTTCACCTGCTGGTTGTCAGAGCCTCTCCTCGCTCTCAGTTTCTGCGGACAGGTCTTTTCCCTGTAGGGTGTCAGTGTCTCTCCTCACTCTCAGTGTCGTGGACAGGTCTTCTTCTCCTGTAGGGTATCAGTGCCTTTCCTCGCTCTCAGTGTCAGGGACAGGTCTTCTTCTCCTGTAGGGTATCAGTGCCTCTCCTCGCTCTGTGTCGTGGACAGGTCTTCTTCTCCTGTAGGGTATCGGTGCCTCTCCTCGCTCTCAGTGTCAGGGACAGGTCTTCTTCTCCTGTAGGGTATCAGTGCCTCTCCTCGCTCTGTGTCGTGGACAGGTCTTCTTCTCCTGTAGGGTATCGGTGCCTCTCCTCGCTCTCAGTGTCAGGGACAGGTCTTCTTCTCCTGTAGGGTATCAGTGCCTCTCCTCGCTCTCAGTGTCAGGGACAGGTCTTCTTCCCCTATAGGGTATCAGTGCTTTTCCTCGCTCTCAGTGACCAGGACAGGTCTTTCTCTGTAATGTGTCGGTTCCTCTCCTTGCTCTCAACTTCTGGGGACAGGTCTTCTTCCCCTGTAGGGTGTCAGTGCCTCTCCCCACTCTCAGTGTTGTGGACAGGTGCTCTTCCCCTGTAGAGTGTTAGTTTGTCTTCTCACTCTCAGTGTTGGTGGACAGGTTCTACTCCCCTGTAGGACGTCAATGTCTCTGGTAGGACAGGTCCTATTCCCCTGCAGGATGTCAGTGCTCCCCTCCCCCGCTTCTCAGTGTCTCACTCCCATGACGCTGTCACCTCTCGGTGTGGTTTCGGGGTCTGTGGACCTGAGCTGGAAGTCACATGTGAAACGTCAGATTCTGTAGAAGTGGAGGTGGCGTTGAAGAGGCCCAGGAAAACCCCCGGGGGGGGGATGTGCTGCATGCACTCAGTGCTGGGGGGGGGCAGGAAACAGTGTGACGCACTGACATCACTTTCCATCAGACACATGTGTGTGCAACTTCTCACCACAATTTCCATCAATGTCTCCACCTGACAAAAACAACTAATTATTGAGAACAAAAATGAGCAAAGCTGCCCTGTGAGCCCTCCGAGTGTCCCATCACACACCAGGCACCGTCCTACTACCTTCCCCTGTGCAGCCCAGTCACAGAACCTTCCAGCTTCCTCCATGGGTGATATTTTTACATAAGGCTCCATGCACACTGGAGCTGATAAACTGCAGTTTATTGGCGTTTGGGTGTTTTTTTTTCTTTAAAGCCTATAAACTCCACTGTATGTTAGCCTATGTGTCCATGCACACATGAACGTTTTTTAGCTTTAATGAGCAGTGGAGTTTATGGGCTTTTTTCTGAATGCCAGAAATTTGCGTTCAAAGTGCCGTTTCTCACCGCTAAAAAAAGCCAAACGCCGATAAACGCTCATAAACGTGTGTTAATTAGCTTTCGGCGTTCTATTTTTTCAATGCATTGTGGGAGTTTGGAATGCATTGTGGGATTTTTGGAGTGTCCTCTGTGTATTTTTATTAAAAACACCCATAAACGCTAATGCTAAAAAAACGCTCATAAACGCTAGTACAAAACGCTGTTAAAAGCACGTTTTTCAACCAGTGTTTACTGCCAGCAATCTGGCGTCCAGAAAAAGCTTTTCCTGTCGCATCATGGCAGCATACACTTTGGGTTGTGACTCCGCCCCCACAACCTGATAGGACTACATAGCTATAAATTGTAGAGATGGCCCCTGCCCAGTATTCTCTTATTTTTCCTCACCTGAAGGACTGAACATATCAGAAGCACCCCCTTACCGAATTCGCCCCAGCCAGGTTCTAGCCTCTCCTGGGTGGAAGTCCTTACCTGTACAGCCTCTAAACGAGCTAGATGGAAGGAGCCCCGCTCTGGTGATCTCGGGGGTATGTTGCGGCTACATTATAAGCCTTAAACAGGCTTAGTTGTTGTGCAGCGGTCTCCATGCTACTTTGCTTCACTGGTGTTTTTTCTCCTCCCTTGCTGGGCTCTGTGGTCCCTCTGTGCCTCCCTACAGGCTTCCTGAGCGTCTCGGCGCTTCCGCGCATGCGCAGTGCGCACCATGAGGGCGTCCTTTGATTTTGCCAGCTTCCAAGATGGCGCCGGGCGTCTCGCGCCGCTACTGCGCATGCGCGAGCGGGTCGTGACCTCGGCGGCCATGGCGGCAATTTTAAAAGCCCTGTTTGTCATTTCTGAGCTCTCCTCGCTTCTGGAAGACTTCTGACTGCTGTGTTTTGACTTACTGCATTCTTAAGTATCCCCCTCCTCTGGATAAGTGTCTAATACTTATGCACTGTCTTTTTGGGGCCTGGTTGCATGATCTTACCTTCCTATACCCTTCTCAGGTATTCATCTTCCTCTCCTATGGAGGCCGCTGCCCCAGCAGATCACCACCAGCCTAATAGGTAAGGGGGGGGATTCCAGTGGTAAGTAGAGAGGATTGAAAAAGAGAGCAGGACCGTACTAATGCTACCTAATTGGTCAGCCCTGTCAGGTCCGCAAGATCATCCAAGTCAGGACGAAGAGAATCTTCGCACAGGAGAAGCCGCTCCGGCCATAGACGCAGCCGCTCACGCGGAAGAAGTCGCTCAGGCCGCAAGGGGAGTCGTAGACGGAGTCGATCCCATTCAAGACATAGCCGTTCCTACCACAGAAGATCCCCTGCACGAGGACACCAATCCTCTACGCACCCTTCCTTGCTTGCTGGGTATGTGGGGCCACGGCCCTCCCAGACAAACTAGCCTGCCGCAAGTGCATAGATGAAGCCACCAGGGAGAAAGAGCCGGATTCCATAGAACCCACTGGAGTCTCTACTCCCCAGGTCTCAACTCCTGATGTGGAGTTTACGGCCTATAGCACCTCACCCACCATTCCCAGTGCATCAAGAGATCAAGAACTCCCGTCGGATGATGAGGAGCTGGAAGCATCAGCTGGCTTTGATTTTGCGCTCATAGAACCGTTCATCAGATCGGTTAAGGAAGCGATTAACTGGGAGGAGCTTGAGGAGATACAGCCAAAACAGAGAAAGTATTTCCCAAACCTCAAGAAGGTTCCGGAGGCTTTCCCATTCATCGACGAATTAGATGAGCTGATCAAGGAGGAGTGGCAGAATCCAGAAAAGAAGTTCAGTCTGTCCAACAGACTTACCAAACTGTACCCACTCAAGGAACCCAAAGTATCCCCTTTACTTTCTCCTCCAGTGGTGGACGCATCTTTGATGCGTCTAGCCAGGCACGTGACGCTCCCCATCGAAGATGCAGTAACGTTCAGAGACGTGCTTGACAGGAAGGTGGATACAGACCTTAAGAGAGCTTACCTGTTCGCAGGAGATGCCTGCAGGCCAGCGGTGGCATTAGCGGCGGTTGGAAAAGCTATCTCCAGCTGGTCATCAGCTACAGCGAGACTCGTCACTGAGGGCGCAGATCAAGAGCAGATCACCAAGGCCTTACAAGAACTTAGCCTTGCGGGAGATTTCGTGGCGGAAGCTTCCGTAGATACTATCAGATCCACATCAAGGTCCATGTTAGCCTCTGTAATGGCCAGAAGGGCGCTATGGCTCAAACCTTGGTCGGCTGACCCCGCCTCGAAATCAAACTGGTGCAGGATTCCGTATGACGGGGCGAACCTCTTTGGGGCGAAGCTGGATACCGCAATCTCTAAGGTGACAGGCGGGAAGTCGGGTCTCATACCATCGGACAGAAGGCCGAAACAACAAAGGCCACCTCCCTTTAAACGTAATCTCCCGGAGAGATACAGGGATGCAAAATCCTATAGACCCGGGAAGGAATATAGAAGGAGCTGGAGGAACCCCCAGACGTCCTTCCTCAAATTCCAGAAACCCAAGACCCCTGCCTCCAATGACCAGAAGTCCTTTTGAAGGTTCGCCCGCCCAACCAGCGGTAGTGGGTGCCAGACTCACAAAGTTCAAGTTGGTCTGGGCGGGAATGATAAAGGACCCATGGACGGTGTCCACCATTCATTTCGGACACAGGTGGGCATTCAGAGGTCGTCCTCCAAGAGACCAATTCTGCTCAACCAGACTCCCTCCTTCTCAAGAGAAAAGACTATCCCTAGTCCAGTATATCCAGGAGTTGCTCCAAAAACAAGCAATAGTGGAGGTACCGCTATCTCAAAGAGGCAAAGGCTTCTATTCCCCACTTTTCTTAGTGAAAAAGAAATCAGGGGACCTTCGTCCAGTCTTGGATCTAAAAAACCTCAACCGGTCGATACAGATAGAAACATTCAAGATGGAAAGCCTTCAATCAATCCTCCAAGCAATAAACTTGGGAGATTGGATGCTGTCAATCGACCTCCAGGACGCGTACTTGCATATCCCTATCCATTCCGAGTTCCAAAAGTTTCTCCGGTTTACCCTAGACCATCGGCACTTCCAATTCCGAAGCCTCCCGTTCGGGATCTCTACCGCACCCAGGACGTTTACAAAGGTCCTATTACCTGTAATAGCCCACCTGAGAGAAGGCGGGCTGAGGGTCCACCATTATCTGGACGACATCCTACTTCTCTCAGACAGCCAGGACTCTCTCGTCCTTCACAGGGAAATCCTGGTCTCCACGTTACAGTCCCTAGGGTGGCTGATAAATTGGAAGAAGAGCAACATCCATCCCACACAGAGAATGGTCTTTCTGGGAGCCGAACTGGACACAAGGGAGAACACAGTGGAACTTCCGGGGGAAAAAATCCCTCCTCTAATTCAAAAGGTGAAAAGGGCAATCTCTGCTACAATGCTCCCGGCCAGGACATGTCTCAGTATCCTGGGCTCTCTAGCTTCCACCATTCCCATGGTCCAATGGGCACAATGGAACTCGAGGCCTCTCCAGATCTCCTTCCTGCGTCAGTGGAAGGGCACATCAATGTCCCAACCAATCTTCATCTCCCAGGAGGTAAAGCAATCATTGAAGTGGTGGGTACGACCTCACAACTTGGGAAGATGCAGGCACATAATCACTCCCTATCAAGAAATCGTGACCTCAGATGCCAGTCTACAGGGATGGGGAGCTCACTATCAGGACCTTGCGGCTCAGGGTCGTTGGCCTTTCAGGGCACAGGATACAGTGTCGAATATTCTGGAGATGAGAGCAGCGTTCCAGGCTCTCCTGGCCTTCAGTTTTCACTTGAGGGGGAAGCACGTTCTCCTAAGGATGGACAACAAGGTGGCTGTTGCCTACATCAACAGGCAAGGGGGCACCAGAAGCAGGTCCATGTTGCAGGAGGTCCGTCCTGTTCTGGAATGGGCACAGCTGAATCTACTGGACCTAAGGGCGGTTTATGTTCCGGGAGTCCAGAACACCTTAGCCGACTCACTGAGCAGAAATTTTCCCTCCAACAACGAATGGTCCCCGAGTCCACAAGCCTATGCTCTCATATCTCGAACCTGGGGCTCCCCAGAGATAGACCTAGCAGCAACTCCGGAGAACACAAAATGCCAGAGATTCCTATCAAGGATACCGTTTCCTTCGGCAGAGGGGACGGACTGCCTCCAACACCCCTGGAACTTTCACTTGGGGTACATTTTCCCCCCGACGCCTCTCATAGCGAGATTCCTCCTGAGGCTCAAGAAGTCAACAGCTTTGGTAGTAGCAGTGATCCCTTTCTGGCCGAGGAGGCCATGGTTTACTACCCTCATGCAGCTGAACACGGCAGAGCCTCTGCCTCTCCCATTGACGACAGACCTACTCTCCCAGGGCCATCTTCTTCACCCGGACCCGGGGAAGCTACACTTGATGGCCTGGAGACTGAGAGGGCTAGGTACCTAGGGCAGGGCTGTTCCCAGAAGGTGGTGGATATCTTACTCCAGGCCAGAAGGCCTACTACCAACATCACGTACAGAAGAGTTTGGGAAAAATTTGTCTCCTTCTCCCAACAGCAAGGTTGGGACTCGTCCTCCCCGTCGGTGTCTCAGATCTTGGAATTCCTTCAATTAGGCCTAGAAAAAGGCCTTAGGTCAAGCACCCTGAAGGTCCAGGTATCGGCCCTGTCCGCCTTGACAGGAGTTAAATGGGCGCAAGAGCCTCTGGTGATTCAGTTTCAGAGGGCCTGCCTGAAGCTGAGGCCCCCCAGGAAACCGTCATTCCCGGTCTGGGATCTCTCAATTGTTCTGGAGGCATTATCCAAGGAACCCTTTTTTCCAACGCAGAGCATATCCCTCTGGGATCTAACGCTGAAAGTTTCATTTTTGATAGCCATAACATCGGCGAAGCGAGTGTCAGAGATGCAAGCTCTAATGGTTAGCGAACCATATTTGGTTGTTCTTCCAGACAGGCTAGTCCTAAGACCTTCGGATCGATTCATCCCCAAGGTATCCTCATCTTTCCATTTTAACCAGGAGATTAATCTTCCAGCACTCAGCACGGATCAGGGAGATCCTCATCCACTAGATGTTAAAGGTACCGTCATGGAGTATCTCTCGGCAACAAAATCCATCAGAAAGTCGGAGAGCCTCCTAATTATCCCACATGGTGTCAGGAGAGGTCAAGCGGCATCCTCACGTACCATTGCTTCATGGCTAGTAAAGACCATCAAGAGATCTTACTCACTGGGTAACCATCAAGTACCTGAGGGCTTAAGGGCACACTCCACCAGGGCAGTGGCAACCTCCTGGGCGGCATACTGTAGAGTCTCGGCAGAGACGATTTGCAGAGCGGCTACGTGGTCCTCCAGGAACACCTTCATGTCTCATTACAAGGTGGATTCCGCCTGCTTATCCACGGTGGATTTCGGAAGATCCGTTATCCAGGCCAATTCCTCTATTATTTGATTAATAAACTTAGTTTGAATTCCCACCCAGTCTTTGCGAGTTACTCCCCAAAGTGTATGCTGCCATGATGCGACAGGAAAACGGAAAATTGTATACTCACCTTTCCGTAATTTTCCTTTCCTGTCGTATCTTCATGGCAGCATACAATCTCCCACCCGTCTAAGGTGATATATATACGGAGAATACTGGGCAGGGGCCATCTCTACAATTTATAGCTATGTAGTCCTATCAGGTTGTGGGGGCGGAGTCACAACCCAAAGTGTATGCTGCCATGAAGATACGACAGGAAAGGAAAATTACGGAAAGGTGAGTATACAATTTTCCGTTTTTTGAGCTTCAGTGTGCATGGAGCCTAATGGAATAACAAAACTTGTGTTGACTGTCACTTCAATTGTAGTATATTCAATGTACTGCAAAAAAAAAGTGTTTGTTATGAGACGTACAAAAGTGAGTACACCCCTCACATTTTTGTAAATATTTTATTATATCTTTTCATGTGACAACACTAAAGAAATGACACTTTGCTACAATGTAAAGTAGTGAGTTTACAGCTTGTATAACAGTGTAAATTTGCTGTCCCCTCAAAATAACTCAACACACAGCCATTAATGTCTAAACCGTTGGCAACAAAAGTGAGTACACCCCTAAGTGAAAATGTCCAAATTGGGCCCAAAGTGTCAATATTTTGTGTGGTCACCATTATTTTCCAGCACTGCCTTAACCCTCTTGGGCATGGAGTTCACCAGAGCCTCACAGGTTACCACTGGAGTTCTCTTCCACTCCTCCATGACGACATCACGGAGCTGGTGGGTGTTAGAGACCTTGCACTCCTCCACCTTCCGTTTGAGGATGCCCCACAGATGCTCAATAGGGTTTAGGTCTGGAGACATGCTTGGCCAGTCCATCACCTTTACCCTCAGCTTCTTTAGCAGGGCAGTGGTAGTCTTGGAGGAGTGTTTGGGGTCTTTATCATGTTGGAATACTGCCCTGCGGCCCAGTCTCTGAAGGGAGGGGATCATACTCTGCTTCAGTATATCACAGTACATGTTGGCATTCATGGTTCCCTCAATGAACTGTAGCTCCCCAGTGCCGGCAGCACTCATGCTGCCCCAGACCATGACACTCCCACCACCATGCTTGACTGTAGGCAAGACACTCTTGTCACATCTGGTTGCCGCCACACACACTTGACACCATCTGAACCAAATGAGTTTATCTTGGTCTCATCAGACCACCGGACATGGTTCCAGTAATCCATGTCCTTAGTCTGCTTGTCTTTAGCAAACTGTTTGCAGACTTTCTTGTGCATCATCTTTATAAGAGGCTTCCTTCTGGGACAACAGCCATGCAGGCCAAGTTGATGCAGTGTGAAACGTATGGTCTGAGCACTGACAGGCTGACCCCCCCACCCCTTCAACCTCTGCAGCAATGCTGGCAGCACTCATACGTCTATTTCCCAAAGACATCCTCTGGATATGACGCTGAGCATGTGCACTCAACTACTTTGGTCGACCATGGCGAGGCCTGTTCTGAGTGGAACCTGTCCTGTTTAACCGCTGTATGGTCTTGGCCACCGTGCTGCAGCTCAGTTTCAGGGTCTTGGCAATCTTCTTATAGCCTAGGCCATCTTTATGTAGAGCAACTATTCTTTTTTTCAGATTCTCAGAGAGCTCTTTGCCATGAGGTGCCACGTTGAACTTCCAGTATGAGAGAGTGAGAGCGATAACACCAAAATTAACACACCTGCTCCTCATTGACACTTGAAACCTTGTAACACTAACAAATCAAATGACACCGGGGAGGGAAAATGGCTAATTGGGCCCAATTTGGACATTTTCCCTTAGGGGTGTACTCACTTTTGTTGCCAGCGGCTTAGACATTAATGGCTGTGTGTTGAGTTATTTTGAGGGGACAGCAAATTTACACTGTTATACAAGCTGTACGCTCACTACTATACATTGTAGCAAAGAGTAATTTCTTCAGTGTTGTCACATTAAAAGATGTAAAAAATCACCCCCCATTTAGATTTTTCTGCATTTCGCAGTGTTACAATCTACCATTCTTGAAATAGTTTAATTTTTTTCCCACTCTGAACCACACACAAGACATCCCAATGTCACATCAGAAATTATGTTACAAAGAAAAATCTGAAAAGTTATTAATGCATAAATCCAAAAAGTTCTCTCTATAATTTGGGGGGACCACACACATAAAAATCCATACCAGAGCCTCATCTAGTATAAGGGTCTTATATAGACATTGAGGGAAATCCCCAGCTGACAGGAAACATTTTATTTAGCAGCAAATGATATATATAATTTTTCCCATCTAAATGTCACTTTTGTATAAACGTAGAGACTACTGTATTTGTAATCTCAGAATTTTGACTTTCAATCTCAGAATTGTGTTTAATTAATGTTAGCATGTCCCAAACTTGTAATCTCAGAATTCTGACTTTCAAGCTCAGAATCAGGGGCGTATCTACAGCATTTGGCACCCGGGGCGGATCCTACAGTGAGGGAAAAAAGTATTTGATCCCCTGCTGATTTTGCACGTTTGCCCGCTGACAAAGAAATGATCAGTCTATAATTTTAATGTTAGTTTTATTTTAACAGTGAGAGACAGAATAACAAAAAAAAATATATCCATAACAAAAAAGTTATAAACTGATTTGCATTTTAAAGAGCGAAATAAGTATTTGATCCCCTACCAATCAGCAAGATTTGGCTCCCAGGTGTCTTCTATACAGGTAACGAGCTGAGATTAGGAGCTCTTAAAGGGCAAACTCCTAATCTCAGTTTACCTGTATAAAAGACACCTGTCCACAGAAGCAATCAATCAGATTCCAATCTCTCCACCATGGCCAAGACCAAAGAGCTGTCCAAGGATGTCAGGGACAAGATTGTAGACCTACACAAGGCTGGAATGGGCTACAAAACCATTATCAAGTAGCTTGGTGAGAGGGTGACAACAGTGGTTGCGATTATTTGCAAATGGAGGAAAGACAAAAAAACTGTCAATCTCCCTCGGTCTGGAGCTCCATGCAAGATCTCACCTCGTGGAGTTTCAATGATCATGAGAACGGTGAGGAATCAGCCCAGAACTACACGGGAGAATCTTGCCAATGATCTCAAGGCAGCTGGGACCATAGTCACCAAGAAAACAATTAGTAACACACTAAGCCGTGAAGGACTGAAATCCTGCAGCGCCCACAAGGTCCTCCTGCTCAAGAAAGCACATGTACAGGCCCGTCTGAAGTTTGCTAATAAACATCTGAATGATTCAGAGGAGAACTGGGTGAAAGTGTTGAGGTCAGATGAGACCAAAATCGAGCTCTTTGGCACCAACTCAACTCACCGTGTTTGGAGGAGGAATGCTGCCTATGATCTCAAGAACACCATCCCCACCGTCAAACCTGGAGGTGGAAAAATTATGCTTTGAGGGTGTTTTTATTCTAAGGAAACAGGGCAACTTCACTGTATCAAAGGGACAATTGACCAACGCCTTTGATGACATCACATGTCCCGCATTGGATCGGCGTTCTGTCTATCAAAGGTGCCAGGCCAAGAGGTGGAGCTATGTGACGTGAGCCCCGGGAATGCTGGAAGTTCTAATGAAAGCTATTACATCGGGCAATTTACCTCTCTGCTGATACGGACAGTGGTTTTGCCACTAAGTTCTAAATCATGTTTTGCAAAGGGGTCAAATACTTATTTCACCCATTAAAATGCAAATCAATTTATAACCTCTTTGAAATGCGTTTTTCTGGATATTTTTGTTGTTATTCTGTCTCTCGCTGTTATAATAAACCTACCATTAAAATTATAGACGGATCATTTCTGGGCAAACGTACAAAATCAGCAGGGGATCAAATACTTTTTTCCCCTAACTGTATATCTGGCACCCCCCCCAGGTCAGAGATTGCCGTTCCAGGTTGCCTCTCATGAAAGATCACTCTACTCTTACCCTGGATTATTAGGTTTCAACTCACAGGGATGAAAACGCCTGTAGATCAATTCTGATTTAGATTTTTTTTTTTGTGTACATATACATGTGTTATTTTCCTTCCCCCAGTCCGTCTCAAAGATGTTGGTTTTCAAGGTCAGTGTGATAGGAATCAGGGCAAAGCTGCTGAACACTCTGCTATATCATTAGTGGCTTACCCAGTACAGGCTCCAGTGTGTAGGTAGGTCAGTTAGCCCAACGCTACAGCAGCCTGCGTTGTGACTCCTGAATCCCGCCGCTCCGTGATGTCACCGCACACCCCGCCCCCTGTCCGAGCCCTTGTTAAGCCTGCCCAACTCCCAAGTGGAACCTCAGGGGTTAATCCTCTGAATTGTGTAAAAAGGCTGTTTGATCCTGTCTCGTCAGATCCTCCCCTGATTCCACTGTCCCCAATCTATCTCCTGATAGCAGAGCCTCTCTGCACATGCTCAGTTTGGTGTGCATTGCTAGAAAGGTGTTTTTTAGGGGAGAGGGTGCATGTGATCAGCACAGGGCCAATCAGCACTGCCCAGACAGAGGGTCAGGGATCATGCAGACTCCTAGGACAGTCTGAGGAGAATGAAAACTCCTCCTACAAGCTTTAACCAGACACTGATAGAAGTCACAAGACTGATACAGTGCATCCCGAAAGTATTCACAGCACTTCACTTTTTCCACATTTTGTTATGTTACAGCCTTTTTTCCAAATGGATTAAATTCATTATTTTCCCTCAAAATTCTACAAACAATACCCCATAATGACAACGTGAAAGAAGATTGTTTGAAATGTTTGCAAATTTATTAAAACTAGAAAATGAAAAAATCCTATGTACATACAGTGGATATAAAAAGTCTACACACCCCTGTTAAAATGTCAGGTTTCTGTGGTGTAAAAAAAAAAAAAAAATGAGACAAAGATAAATCATTTCAGAAATTTTTTCCACCTTTAGTGTGACCTATAAACTGTACAACTCAGTTGAAACACAAACTGAAATCTTTTTTGAGGGGTGGGTGGGAAGTAAAACTAAAAAAACTAAAATAATGTGTTTGCGTAAGTGTGCACACCCTCTTATAACTAGGGATGTAGCTGTGTTCAGAATTAAGCAATCACATTCAAACTCATGGTAAATAGAAGTCTTACATACCTGCCATCATTTAAAGTGCCTCTGATTAACCCCAAATAAAGTTCAGCTGTTCTAGTAGGTCTTTCCTGACATTTTCTTAGTCGCATCCTACAGCAAAAACCATGGTCCGCAGAGAGCTTCCAAAGCATCAGAGGGATCTCATTGTTAGAAGGTATCAGTCAGGAGAAGGGTACAAAAGATTTTCCAAGGCATTAGATATACCATGGAACACAGTGAAGACCATCATCATCAAGTGGAGAAAATATGGCACAAACAGTGACATTACCAACTGGAACTGGACATCCCTCCAAAATTGATGAAAAGACGAGAAGAAAACTGGTCAGTGAGGCTTTCAAGAGGCCTACAGCAACATTAAGGCTGTTGTATACCCGCACATCAAAAGAAAAAAAAAAACCCTGTAAGGCAAAGGCATAATGAGCTAGTATGCACAGCATACTAGCTTATTATGAAATACTTACCTTAGATCGAAGCCCCCCCATATCGCAGCCCGGTCCACGCCGAGGGAGCTGACATTTTGCCCTCTGCGTTTCCTCCAGGTTGGTGGCTCTGTCGCTGTGAGTGGCCGGAGCCACGATGACGTCACATGCGCACGGGAGTCTTCATCCCAGCAAGGTCCAGCAGCGTCTGCCGGACCTTCAGCTGGGCATTCACAGCGCATGCGCCGCTGACGTCTAAACCCTTTGAGAAAGTCATGTAGACAGTGATGCAACGCGTCAGATAAGAGAGCCGTGGTGACGTCACTTTTGGTCGCGGCTGAGGTCGGAAGTCTTTTTTTATGTTTACCTGCTTTACATCTGTTACATCAACTGTAAGTGTTCTATGAATTTTATTAAAAACGTTTTGAAATATTACACCATGGAGCCCTCCCCTTACTTTTACTGAATGTGGCCATCCTGAGATTCTGAGTGTGCCTGAACCATTGGAGGATCGATCGGCTGGGGATCGAGTAGCCAGTGTGGATTGCTCTTATGTGGCCCATTGTTACGATCTATGGGGTGAGAGGCTGGGGGGAAATTGTGTCACCTGCACTGGACGGAAGAAGCTATTCACATTTCTGCACATGCACTTTAGTTTTGCATTGAATAGTCTGCATGTTTGGATCAAGCACCTGAACTTTATTCATTTGCACTCTACTAAGAAACTTTGTTTTACATTATTGGACAATTAATTATTCAAACTTCTTATTTTGCACTACATTGGGGTTTTGATTTGCACATTTTAATGCGATTTATTTTTATTATCGCATTATTGCTTCTCTGCACTCGTTATTCACTGGATGTTTATTATTTCTTGCACAGATTTGTTTGTTGCTATTTATTGCTTTTTTGCACAGCATTTTTGCACAATCACTTTTTAGTGTTTTTATTTATCATTTGTTTGTTATTTTTGATTATTATCTTAATTTGTTTGCATTTAAGCGCCACAGTTCTTTATTTATGATGCAAAGGGAATATCTCCAAAACTGTACAGGTTTAGGAGATATTAATTTCACCTACAGGTAAGCCTTATTATAAGCAAAAATTACAAATTAGATCAGGGATATGCAATTAGCGGACCTCCAGCTGTTGCAGAACTACAAGTCCCATGAGGCATAGCAAGGCACAGACAGCCACAAGCATGACGCCCAGAGGCAGAGGCATGATGGGACTTGTAGTTTTGCAACAGCTGGAGGTCCGCTAATTGCATATCCCTGAATTAGAGTATACAACTACTTTAAAGGAGCCGCAGGAATATCTGGCAAGTACTGGCTGTGTGGTACATGTGACAACAATCTCCCGTATTCTTCATATGTTTGGGCTATGGGGTAGAGTGGCAAGACGGAAGCCTCTTCTTACTAAGGCCAACGCTGTGAAAACCTATGTACATGGGATTATTTTTTATTATTAATAAGTTTGCAAAGAATCCAAACTTCTTTCATGTTGTCATTAGGGGTATTTTATGTAGAATTTTGAGGAAAATAATGAATTTAATCCATTTTGGAAGCATAACATGGAAAAAGTGAAGCACTGTGAATACTTTCCGGGTGTACTGTATATTCTGCTGATGAGAAAAGGTATTTAGCAGTTTACATTTACTAAAATAATTGCATTTCCGTGTACTGTGGGAGACCAGATAGAGTGAATGCAGGCTCCTGGGTTTAGTAACACTTTAAGGGCGTTGGCCGCCAATGGTGGGAAGGAGGGAGTGGAGACAACTTGGGGGTTTAGACGGGTTCTCTAATCCTTTCTTTTCTTGGGAGTGCACCACAGACAGCATTCAATCTGGGAAACCTGTCATCAATGGCCACCCCCCAGGGGTATCTATCTGGCAGATGCAGTTACAGTTACATCTGCTCACTGATCAGATACGTCACCCCTCTCTCCTCCTCGTCTCTACCAGTGTACTCAGTTACACCACCACAATATCAGGTGATGTGGTATTGGCTGTCAGTGTGAGCAGCAGAGGTCCTCAAATTACCTCTAACTGGTCAGTGGCAGTGAACTTGGCCTGTGTAACATAAATGGTGAGGAGCCCACAAGCAGCAGACCAGAACAATCCTGACTGTCCCAGGCTCTGACGTCTGATGTGGATTGCTAGCTTCTCTGTCAAGGAAATCATCTAATCTGAAGCATTATTGAACACTACTGGAGATATAACGAGCGCTGGGTTGATTGAAGAATACTTTATGTCGTTTGGTGAAAAGACAACTTTCTAAAGAGCATAATGCATGAGAAGGTATAAAAGAATGGAAGAGGATGCCATGTGCAACACAGACAGTTCTTCCTTCAGACACTGACAGATAGGGCTTGCCCCCTACCCTGTTTCCCCGAAAATAAGACCTAGCGTGATTGTCGGTGATGGCTGCAATATAAGCCCTACCCCCCAAATAAGCCCTAGTTAAAGTCCTTGTAGGTCTTATTTTCAGGGTAGGGCTTTTTTTTCGGGGAAACAGGGTAGGGCTTATTTGGGGGGTAGGGCTTATATTGCAGCCATCACCGACAATCACGCTAGGTCTTATTTTCGGGGAAACAGGGTACCTTCACAGGAGCTTAGCAATAGAGGTAGTGGTCTTAAGCCTGCTGGGTGTTGTAGTACCACAGATCAGAGCCAGTTATAGTGCTGTAAAAAGTTCAACCATCTGGTAGATGGACAAAAGAATCAGGATTGGCTGAACTGGTGGTTGGAAAAATTGCCACAACTCTCTCCGCATATCACAAGCTGATCAGACCTGCTGCAGAGCGGGCTATACTGCTTCTATCTGCCAGATCAAAAAAAATGCCCAACCACTGACTGGCAGTGACAGACAGATTGGGCAGGGAGTTCCTCATCCTACGTTGCTGCTGGGCAGTTGCCAGATGACAACTGACATGTGTCACTCGCCATCATTATCTCACCGTTCTATTTTTGCCAACCCTGGCTTCAGCATGTTCAATGAATAACACAAGGAAGAACTTGAAACAGGCCGCACAGTCATATCTACAGTGCCTTGAAAAAGTATCCATACCCCTTAAAACCAACCAAAAACCTAAATGTATTTTATTGGGATGTTATGTGATAGACCAACACAAAGTGGCACATAATTGTGAAGTGGAAACAAAATAAATGTTTTTTTCATATCTGAAAAGTGTGGCGTGCATTTGTATTCAGCCCCCTTTACTCTGATACCTCTAACTAAAATCTAGTGGAACCAATTGCTATCAGAAGTCACCTAATTAGTAAATAGACTCCACCTGTGTGTAATTTAATCTCAGTATAAATACAGCTGCTCTGTGAAGCCCTAAGAGGTTTGTTAGAGAACCTTAGTGAACAAACAGCATCATGAAGGCTAAGGAACACACCAGACAGGTCAGGTATAAAGTTCTGGAGAAGTTTAAAACAGGGTTAGGTTATAAAAAAAATATTCCAAGCTTTGAACATCTCACAGAGCACTGTTCAATCCATCATCTGAAAATGGAAAGAGAATGGTACAACTGCAAACCTACCAAGACATGGCCGTCCACCTAAAATGACAGGCCGGGCAAGGAGAGCGTTCATTAGAGAAGCAGCCAAGAGGCTCATGGTAACTCTGGAGGAGCTGCAGAGATCCACAGCTCAGGTGGGAGAATCTGTCCACAGGACAACTATTAGTCGTGATCTCTACAAATCTGACCTTTATGGAAGAGTGACAAGAAGAAAGACATTGTTGAAAGAAAACTATAAGAAGTCCTGTTTGTAGTTTGGGAGAAGCCATGTGGGGGACACAGCAAACATGTGGAAGAAGGTGCTCTGGTCAGATGAGAACAAAATTTAACTTTATGGCCTAAAAGCAAAATGCTGTGTGTGGCGGAAAACTAACACTGCACATCACCCTGAACACACCACCCCCACTGTGAAACATGGTGGTGGCAGCATCATGTTAAGGGAATGCTTTTCTTCGGCAGGGACAGGGAAGCTGGTCAGAGTTGATGGGAAGATGGATGGAGCCAAATACAGGGCAATCTTAGAAGAAAACGTGTTAGAGTCTGCAAAAGACCTGAGACTGGGACGGAGGTTCACCTTCCAGCAGGACAACGACCCTAAACATACAGCCAGAGCTACAATGGAATGGTTTAGATCAAAGCATATTCATGTGTTAGAATGGCCCCGTCACAGTCCAGACCTAAATCCAATTGAGAATCTGTGGCAAGACTTGAAAATTGCTGTTCACAGACGCTCTCCATCCAATCTGACAGAGCTTGAGCTATTTTGCAAAGAAGAATGGGCAAAAATGCCCCTCTAGATGTACAAATCTGGTAGAGACATCCCCAAAAAGACTTGCAGCTGTAATTGCAGTGAAAGGCGGTTCTACAAAGTATTGACTCAGGGGGGCGCCATACAAATGTACCCCACACTTTTCACATATTTATTTGTAAAAAAAAAAAATCAAATCCATTTATCATTTTCCTTCCACTTCACAATTATGTGCCACTTTGTGTTGGTCTATCACATAAAATACATTTATGTTTTTGGTTGTAACATGACAAAATGTGGAAAATATCAAGGGGTATGAATACATTTTCAAGGCACTGTATAGAGTGATCAGATTGTAATCTACCAAACACACAATTCTCTAGAAACCACAGGCTGTCAGGAAACAGGAAGTGTCTGGTCACATGACACAAATTTCACCCTTTAATAAAATCCATGAAAAGACCACCGCCAAATCCGCTGCCAGAAGGACTGAGTGGCGTCCAATCATCAGATAATATTCATCTGAGGATGCAAATTGTACCACTTGTGTGCTGCTATATGGATAAATCAGACCCAAGTCT
Source organism: Aquarana catesbeiana (assembly GCF_042186555.1). Lineage (NCBI taxonomy): Eukaryota > Metazoa > Chordata > Amphibia > Anura > Ranidae > Aquarana > Aquarana catesbeiana. Next base: position 31,080,924 of record NC_133336.1, on the reverse strand, counting down.
CAGCTGCATACTTTTTATTGCCTTATCTTCCAGGTCCCTTGGCTTCATCAGGTACAATGCAGGGCTATTAACCCTGCGTTGTACACAGAGGCGGCTCTAGGCTTTGTGAGGCCTTAGGCAAAACCCTGACATGAGGCCCAAACACGCCCATAATGGGGAAAATAATTCAAGTGATAAAAAATTAACTGTATAAATTGCATCAATTAAGAACTTTAAAGTGCTGGTGTCAGTGCTCTCTATGTGCTGGTGTCAGTGTTCTCCATGTCAGTGCTGGTGTCAGTGCTCTCTATCTCGGTGCTGGTGTCAGTGCTCTCTATCTCGGTGCTGGTGTCAGTGCTCTCTATCTCGGTGCTGGTGTCAGTGCTCTCTATCTCAGTGCTGGTGTCAGTGCTCTCCATGTCAGTGCTGGTGTCAGTGCTCTCTATCTCGGTGCTGGTGTCAGTGCTCTCTATCTCAGTGCTGGTGTCAGTGTTCTCCATGTCAGTGCTGGTGTCAGTGCTCTCCATGTCAGTGCTGGTGTCAGTGCTCTCTATCTCGGTGCTGGTGTCAGTGCTCTCTATCTCAGTGCTGGTGTCAGTGTTCTCCATGTCAGTGCTGGTGTCAGTGCTCTCCATGTCAGTGCTGGTGTCAGTGCTCTCTATCTCGGTGCTGGTGTCAGTACTCTCTATGTCGGTGCTGGTGTCAGTGCTCTCTATCTCAGTGCTGGTGTCAGTGTTCTCTATGTCAGTGCTGGTGTCAGCGTTCTACATGTCAGTGCTGATGTCAGTGCTCTCTATCTCGGTGCTGGTGTCAATGCTCTCTATCTCGGTGCTGGTGTCAGTGCTCTCTATCTCGGTGCTAGTGTCAGTGCTCTCTATCTCGGTGCTAGTGTCAGTGCTCTCTATCTCGGTGCTGGTGTCAGTGCTCTCTATTTTGGTGCTGGTGTCACTGTTCTCTATGTCAGTGCTGGTGTCAGTGCTCTCTATCTCAGTGCTGGTGTCAGTGTTCACTATGTCAGTGCTGATGTCAGTGCTCTCTATCTCGGTGCTGGTGTCACTACTCCCTATCTTGGTGCTGGTGTCAGTGTTCTCTATGTCAGTGCTGGTGTCAGTGTTCTACATGTCAGTGCTCTCTATCTCGGTGCTGGTGTCACTACTCTCTATCTTGGTGCTGGTTTCAGTGTTCTCTATGTCAGTGCTGGTGTCAGTGTTCTACATGTCAGTGCTGGTGTCAGTGTTCTCTATCTCAGTGCTGGTGTCAGTGCTGTCTATCTCGGTGCTGGTGTCAGTGAGGGAGGTAGCAGTGGAGAAGCCAATCAACAGGCAGTGCCAGTGCAGGATGAAGAGCACCCAGCCCACCATGGCTGAGGATGAGCACTGGACTGGGCTGGGGCCCTGCATAGGTGGGAGTAATGGCAGGGTGGGGGAGGGGTCAGGGGCTGTCAATCACAGATTGGCACACTGGCACAGGACTGAGCTGCCTTGACTGTGGCACTGATTATCAGGAGGAAGGGAGTGGAGGGGATGGGACAGGGGGTGGAAATAAAGGCAAGTGGCTGTGGCTGAGGGATGCCGGAGGAGCAGGGATGAGGGGTTGGTTCTCTCTGATGATAGTTATGGCTGGCTGCAGGAGGGGTTTTAAGACATGGTAGATGTGCCTCTCCCTGCAACTGGAGCCCAGAATCCCGCCCCCCGCACTGATTGACAGCCCGAGAGAGGGGCCGCCTGGACACCTCTTCTCTGCTCCCTCCCCCTTCCATTGGCTCCAATACAGCCTGGCGTGGCTTCCTCCCCAGCAGGACCATCCTCTTCCCCTCTGCTTACCAGTCAGGTGCCGGATGACTCCTTCAGGTGTGCTGGGATCACTCAGTGGAGCACTTCAGTGGGGGGTGAGGGGGGGCGATCTGCGGCTGCAGAACAGCGGGAACATTTGTATTGTCATTTTGCTCCGGTGTCTTGTCGAATACAGTCCCTTATCATATAGTGTCCGCCCTGTACTGTGCAGGCGCAGTACGGAGGACAAACGAGACGCCGAAAGTCTCCGAAGTTTAACAGCTGATCGTCAGCTGTACACGGCGCCTGCGCTTTTATTCTCACCCTATGTCCAGGTTCATTCCCTACTATCCAAGTGGACATAGAGTTAGAATAAATAATTGCCGAGCGCAGCGAGGCCGTGCCCGAAGCGTGGCGAGGGGCCCTCTTACAAAGCCATCGCCCAAGCGCCGTGTACAGCTGACGGTCAGCTGATCAACTTCGGACACTTTCAGCACCTCCTTCTGCTCCGTACTGCGCAAGCGCTGCGCCTGCGCAGTACGAGGCGGACACTATGCGATAGGAGGACAGTTCTAGTCAGAACACCGGCTGCTGTAATGAGTCGCCTCCCCTTCTCCTCCCCCAGACAACACAGTGCTGGCCCCGCCTTCCCCCAAAGACAGCCACGGCTCCATCTTATCTCTCCACGGAACTCACAGGCAGCTCTGCTGGCCGAGTGGCCGGAGCGCAGCGGCATTGTCAGCAGAGGTGGCTCTGCAGTTAGGCAAATTAGGCGATTGCGAGGCCCCTGTGAGTGCGGGGCCTTAGGCCACCTCCTAATTTGCCTAATTAGAGAGCCGCCTCTGGTTGTACAGTACAAAGAGGCGTGCAGCTAAGCAGGAAGGTCTCACAACTGGAGGGACCCAGCTGAAGCAAGGAAAGGGTATTACACTTTATTCACGCATGCCTAGACGTAAAGTGGTTGTAAACCTCAGACATAAAATATGAACAAAACATATCCCTCTATAGTGTGTACTTGTCTCAATTAGGAGAACTAAGTGTAATTTCTGTCTGCTGCTTCTTTCCTCTGCTATCTGCATGAATCACTTCTGACAAGCTATCCTGACACCAAGAGAAAAATGGTGACAAGGGAGGGACTTCCAGCTGATTGACAGCCTTGGCTCTATTCCTGTGTGCTGTGTTAAGGCATAGCTCCCAACTGTCCCTGATTTGGAGCAATGTCCCTCTGTCCCTCATTCCTCCACATTTGTCCCTCATTTTGGTCTGATCTATATAGTTGTATATAAAATGCACTTTTTATCTATCAAAAAGTGTTTTCCAGGTCTAAACCTTTCATCTGATTTCTAAATTGCAGCATTTGTAAATTCCAAAAGCCAATATGAAGGAATAGTAGTGGTAAAAAAAAAGCACTTGTGGGTTTAACCAATCTTGTTTATTTAAACAATTCTCCTTTAAGGGGGTGTGGCAAGGGGTGTGTCCTGCATAATTTTGCTGATAGGTGTCGCCTCATTCCCATCTCAAAAAGTTGGGAGGTATGGTTACGGGGGATGTGTCCCTTCCCTCCAATCAGCTCAATGAATTCTGCAGAGTGTAACTTCAGCTCTCTGCCCACTTTTTTTTTTTTTGACAGCACAGACAAGCTTTAAATTCTGGACTTTGAACAAATGAAGAGAAGACTGCAGATAAACAGGTACAATTTACAGGATTTGTCTCATCTCTGCGTATCACCTGAGGCCAGTCACTTCACTGAGTATATGGAAGGATCTACAACCATTTTAAGGGGCATTTAAAAGAGGAAGTAAACCCTCATGGGTTTACTTCCTCTTTGTTTCCCTGCAAAGATAAAGCATAACGGGCTACTATGCATCGCATCGCATCGCATAGTAGCCCATTATGTGTCACTTACCTGACACAGGAGCCTGCGATGTCCCTGATTTCCTCGCCGGCTGAAAGCGTCCATCTTCCTTCCGGGGTCGCGGACTCCGGCTCTGTGACTGGCGAGCGCGCGGGAGCCGCCAGTCACGGCATGGCCTTCCATTGGAATGGCACAACGTGAGATTTCTAAAGTGCGTGTGCGCCAAATAGGTCGGCGCATGCGCAGAAGAAATCCTTGTACGGGAATTGTAAATATCTCCTAAACTGTGCAGGTTTAGGGGATATTTACAGCACCTACAGGTAAGCCTTAAAGGGGTTGTAAAGTTGTTTTTTTTTTTTTTTTAAAATAACAAACATGTTATACTTACCTTCACTGTGCAGCTCGTTCTGCACAGAGTGGCCCCGAACCTGGTCTTCTGGGGTCCCTCGGCGGCTGTTTCAGCTCCTCCCCGCAAGCATTTACCACCTTCATGCGAGCTCCCTCGCACGGTGGTGAGTGCTTGCGGGCGCGCTCCCGTGATACAGCGGGCGGCTATAGCCGCTCGCTGTATCACTCGGCCCCGCCCCCCGGCGCGCCGCGTCATCGGATGTGATTGACAGCAGCGCGAGCCAATGGCTGCGCTGCTTTCAATCCATCCACTGCAGCCAATCAGCGACCAGGCTGAGCTGCAATGAAGCTGACGAGGACGAGGAGCGAAGATTCGAGGCGTCAGGTAAGTAAAACGGGGGGGGGCTGGGGGCGGCGGTACTGTCAAAAGTTTTTTCACCTTAATGCATAGAATGCATTAAGGTGAAAAAATTTTTACCTTTACAACCCCTTTAATCTAGGCTTACCTGTAGGTAAAAGTGTGTTGTAAGGGTTTACAACCACTTTAACCTCTTCCCGCCGAGCGTACGCAGATGTGCGTACTCGGCTTTCCGGGGTTATACTGGGATGATGCCCGCAGCTGCAGGCATTATCCCCGTACTGTTTTTTAGAGCCGGCGATCGGCTATCCAGTTATAACAACCGATGCGGCTAAAAGCCACTAGGCTGTTATACCGGATCCCTCCATAAAGAGTACCTGTCACCACCTATTACTGTCACAAGAGATGTTTACATTCCTTGTGACAGCAATAAGAGTCATCAAACATTTTTTTTTTTTTTTTTTTTTTTTTTTAAAAATAAGGAAAAAAAAATTTTTTTTAAAGCGCCCCCCCGTCCCCACGAGCTCGTGCAGCAAAAAAACGCATACGGAAGTCGCGCCCGCATATGTAAACGGTGTTCAAATCACACATGTGAGATATCGCCGCGATCGTCAGAGCGAGAGCAATAATTCTAGCACTAGACCTCCTCTGTAACTCTAACCTGGTAACCATAAAAAAAAAAAAATTTAAAGCGTCGCCTATGGAGATTTTTAGGTACCGTAGTTTGTCGCCATTCCACGAGTGCGTGCAGTTATAAAGCGTGACATGTTTGGTATCTATTTACTTGGCGTAACATCATCTTTCACATTATACAAAAAAAATTGGGGTAACTTTACTGTTTGTTTTTTTTTTTAAATTCATGAAAGTGTCCCTTTTCCCAAAAAGTTGCTTTACAAATACCGTGTGACATAAAATATTGCAACAATCGCCATTTTATTCTCTAGATTCTCTGCTAAAAAATATATATATATAATGTTTGGGGGCTCTAAGTAATTTTCTAGCAAAAAATATGGATTTTAACTTGTAAACACCAAATTTCAAAAATAGGCTTAGTCATGAAAGGCAGAACTAAACCCATCAATTGACCTTTCCCAAAAGAGTTACAGCCAAGGCATGCTGTGAATGGTAACTGTCACACTGGATGTGCTCTCAACCAAACTGTCAAGGCAACAAATGGCTGGTGTCATAACTGATCACATGAGCAGCACCATGGCAACCTAGGATCAAACAGAGGCCAAGATGGCAGCTTCCGTGGTGGTAGTTTAAATAAAACGAGCGCATTAAAGTGGTTGTAAACTCTGTTACACCACTTTTACCTACAGGTAAGGCTATAATAAGGCTTACCTGTAGGTACCGTACCTCCTAAACTTGCACAGTTTAGGAGATATTCAGTATATGCGCAGCTGCCGATGTCATTGGCGCATGCGTACTGAAGAAACGGGCCGCTGGCTCCTTGATCTTCAGGACTCGTGCCGTAACCGGCGGCTCCCGCGCGCATGCGTGACGTGAATCACAGCGCCGCGAACCCAGAAGTAACTCCGTTGGAAGATGTCTGCCGTGTCCTTGTAGTGCCAATGCCGATTCAGGGCATCGTTCTGAGGTATTTCATAATGAGCTAGTATGCGATATGCATACTAGCTCATTATGCCTTTGTCTTGCAGGGTTTGTTTTTTTTCCAGAGGTTTACAACCTCTTTAACCACTTGCCGACCGGCTCACGCCGATATATGTCGGCAGAAGGGCAAGTACAGGCATATTAACGTACCTGTACGTTGCCCTTTAAGACGCGGCATTGTGGGCACGCGCCGCAGGCTCCGTGACTGTGATCGCGGGTCCCGCGGATTCGCTGTCCGCGGGGATACCCGCGATCATCTCACGAGAGGAAGAATGGGGAAATGCTGATGTAAACAAGCATTTCCATGTTCTATCTAGTGACACTGATCACCGCTCCCTGTAATCGGGAGCGGTGATCAGTGTCGTGTCACACGTAGCCCCTCTCCCCCCCAACAGTTAGAATCACTCCCTAGGACACACTTAACCCCTGCAGCGCCCCCTAGTGGTTAACCCCTTCACTGCCAGTCACATTTACACAGTGATCAGTGCATTTTTAATTGCACTGATCGCTGTATAAATGTGAATGGTCCCAAAATAGCACCAAAAGTGTCCGATGTGTCAACCATAATGTCGCAGTCACGATAGAAAAAAAAAAAAAAAAAAATCACAGATCGCCACCATTACTAGTAAAAAAAATAATAAAAATGCCATAAAACTATCCCCTATTTTGTAGACGCTATAACTTTTGCGCAAACCAATCAATAAACGCTTATTGCGATTTTTTTTACCAAAAATATGTATCGGCCTAAACTGAGGAAAAACATTTTTTTATATATTTTTAGGGGATATTTATTATTAGCAAAAAGTAAAAGATAATGCGTTTTTTTCAAAATTGACGCTCTTCTTTTGTTTATAGCGCAAAAAATATAAACCGCAGAGGCGATCAAATACTACCAAAAGAAAGCTCTATTTGTGGGGGAAAAAAGGTTGTAAATTTTGTTTGGGAGCCACGACGCATGACTGCGCAATTGTCAGTTAAAGCGACGCAGTGCCGAATCGCAAAAAAACGCTCTAGAGCAGCCAAGTGGTCCGGGGCTGAAGTGGGCCCTCTCTTGATCCAGAAACTCTGTGCAGGCAAGTATAAATCTTTTATTTTGGAAGAAAAAAATGTCTTTACAACCAATTTAATACTGCTTTCCCCTGGCAATGCAAGAGTATTTTTTGTGCTTGAAGCTTTAAGCAGACCTTCCATTCTACGATCTGATTTCGCAATCTTCTATATACAGCTTTAGGCTCCATGAACACTGAAGCTCATAAACGTCCGTTTTTTTTTTAACAGCCCATAAACTCCCCTCTATGTTATCCTATGTATCCATGCACACATGGACGTTTATGTTTTCTGAACGCCCTAAAATCGCGTTCAGGAGTCGTTTTTCTGACCACAAAAAAATGCTAAAAACGCCACACGCTCAAACGGTGAAACGTCGATAAATGTTAAAAAACGTGGCTCACCAGCGTTTTAACGTTTTTGATCCATTGGAAAAAAAAAACGCTAAAGAACGCTAACAAACGCTATTGCAAAAACGTTAAAAAACATTGAAAGACTCACTGCAAAGCTACTGGCGTTTTTATAACGTTATTTTAAAGTCCAGTATGCATGGAGCCTAATGCCGCGTACACACGGTCGGACTTTTAGTCTACAAAAGTCCAACGGACGCCGACGGACTAAAGCTGGCTGGTAATCCGTTCGTGTGTGGGCTTCTCCGGACTTTCAGCAGACTTTTTCAGCCTCAAATCCGACGGACTTTAGATTTGAAACATGCTTCAAATCTTTACGTCGTAACTACGACGGACCCGAAATCCGCTCGTCTGTGTGCTAGTCCGACGGACAAAAACCCATGCTAGGGCAGCTATTGGCTACTGGCTATGAACTTCCTTATTTTAGTCCGGTGTACGTCATCACGTACGAATCCGTCGGACTTTTGTGTGGTCGTGTGTAGGCAAGTCCGTTCGTTAGAAAGTCTGCTGCAAGTCCGCCGAAAGTCCGCCGGAAGTCTGTCGGACAGGCTGTCGGACTTTTGTAGACGAAAAATCCGACCGTGTGTACGCGGCATAAGAGTTTACACTGCCAAGTAGCATGAGATGAAATCTGACCATGTAGACTGCCGCAGTGTAAATTTGCTGTCCCCTCAAAATAACTCAACACACAGCCAATAATGTCTAAACCGTTGGCAACAAAAGTGAGTACACCCCTAAGTGAAAATGTCCAAACTGGGCCCAAAGTGTCAATATTTTGTGTGGCCACCATTATTTTCCAGCACTGCCTTAATAACATTAATGGCTGTGTGTTGAGTTATTTTGAGGGGACAGCAAATTTACACTGTTATACAAGCTGTACACTCACTACTTTACATTGTAGCAAAGTGTAATTTCTTCAGTGTTTTCACATGAAAAGATATAATAAATTATTTACAAAAATGTGAGGGTGTACTCACTTTTGTGAGATACTGTATATCAGGTAAATATCACAAAACCTCTTCTGATCACAGAGCGGGCACACGCACATCTCTTCTGATCACAAAGCGGGCACACGCGCACCTCTTCTGATCACAGGTATGGCACACGCACGCCTCTTCCGATCACAGGGAGGGCACACACACGCCTCTTCTGCTCACAGTTAGGGCACACGCACGCCTCTTCTGCTCACAGGGCGGGCACACGCACACCTCTTCTGATCACAGGGCGGGCACACGCACACCTCTTCTGATCACAGGGCGGGCACACGCACACCTCTTCTGATCACAGGGCGGGCACACGCACACCTCTTCTGATCACAGGGCGGGCACACGCACACCTCTTCTGATCACAGGGCGGGCACACGCACACCTCTTCTGATCACAGGGCGGGCACACGCACACCTCTTCTGATCACAGGGCGGGCACACGCACACCTCTTCTGATCACAGGGCGGGCACACGCACACCTCTTCTGATCACAGGGCGGGCACACCTCTTCTGATCACAGGTCGGGCACATGTACACCTCTTCTGATGACAGGTGCTGGTGCAGTGGATAGAGGCAGGGGTGCATTAAGAGCTTCAGCAGCTCCCTTCTCTCTCTTCTAAGAAAAGACAAATGCACAAAATAAAGTTTTGAATTGAAGTAACCTGATCACAGAACTGTCACTGCAAACAAACAGTCTTGTTTACTACCAGGCTGTCAGCCTGTGCAGTGATCATTCATGTCTGCTTGCCAGACCTGTCAGCATAGAGGGGAGAGGCAATAAATAAGTTGTGTTCATCGGGTGAGATAGTTTACTTTGATTTAACCCTTTACTTCTGTGCATTTGTCTGCTTGGCTACTCTTAGGCTGGCCATATATTAAAGTAAGCCATAGAGAGATTGAATCTCGGCTGGTTAAGCGGGGACCGTCCGAGTTTCGATCCTTTAACGGGCAAGGTTGGTTGTACGCAAGTTGATCCATCAATCAACTTGGGTACAATTAGACTGTCGGATTTTTTTACATGCAATTACTGCCAGCAGCTATCATTGTGTTCTGCCAGCAGGGAGAGATCCCCTTCCAGCAGAACTCAATATCTCCGAGGGAGGGATTCCCCCATCAACACTAAATGTGATGATGGGGGAATCCAGCAATCATCTATGTCTTGCAAGGCAATTTTCTTTCCTTCAACCAGTTTGAAGGGAAGAATATCGTTTGACTCCCTCATCACATTCAGTGTTGATGGGGGAAACCGTCCCGCTGCACTACTTCTGACAGAGGGAGGTTTCCCTGCCGTCAGAATACCATTATTGCTGCCAGCTATAGCTGCTGAAAGTATTTGTGCAAAGAAAAAAAAACAACAGGCTGGTTGTACTGGAGTTGAGTGATAGCTCAACTTCAGTACAACCAGCCTGCCCAAAGATGGATTAAAGTTTGCCCAGTTCAGCAGGAACCGGACAAGTTTCAATCCATCTATGGCCAGCTTTAGAAGCGCCCCCTTCCTTTTATCCTTCACTCTTGTTGCCTATAATTCGAGAGGGGCTCTTGTGACCCTGATGTAAGGAGGGTAGGACTCTGGGGACCTAGTGTAACTAGAGAAACTCTCGGGACTCTTCTTTAAAGAAGTGACTCTAGGGATAGTGATTTAAAAAGGGGCTCTGATGTAAGGGAGGGTGACTGTGGGGACCCTGGTAGTGGAATGACTGTGGGCATCCTGATGTAAGGTGGGTGGTTTTGGGGACCCTGATGTAAGGAGAGGGGGGTTTGAGGACCCCGAGGTACGGCAGGAGAACCCTGGGAACCCTGATGTAGGGGGGGGGGGGGACTCTAAGGATCATAGAAAAGACAGTGAAATGCATCCTAAGGCTGCATTCACACTGGCAAGTCCTCTTGCGGTTCTCAGTGGGTAAGTGCAGCCACCAGCCCCGTTCACTATAATGACAAGTCTTGGGCGGTCCGCATTTTGTTTCGAGGCGGGATCAGGGGAGGGGCCCCATGATTTTTAACAGAGGCCCTGCGCATACTCCTCCTCTGATTACAGGTTGGGCCCGCGTGCACACTTTCTCCTCCGATCACAGGCTGGACAAACACAGCCCTCTGATCACAAAAAATAATTAGAATTTGTTGCGCTACAGATCTTTAGTATCAGTTGGTTCAATAAGATATCAGCAGCCAGCACGATATTGAAGGAAGTCAATAATAAGATGTATATGGTAAGTGTGCAGCCCTTTAAATCCCAAAAGGACAAACCAGGAACAAATGTTCAACAGTAGTTCAATCTGCGATAGACAGGGAATAGGGAGACCCGTCGCCAGCACCCGACAATACAGCCGCTTACTCCATGTGGTGGCCCCTCAATGGTCATCGTGACCTTTGTGATGAGGGTCCACCACATGGGGTAAGCAGCTGTATTGTCGGGTGCTGGCGACGGGTCTCCCTATTCCCTGTCTATCGCAGATTGAACTACTGTTGAACATTTGTTCCTGGATTGTCCTCCTCTGATCACAGGCTAGGTATGCATACATACATCGCTTCTAGTCACAGGTTGAGGGCACACACTCGCCTGATCATAGGCAGGGCGCGCGTGCGCAGACACACACACTCCCCTAATCACAGGCAGGGTGCGCACGCGCACACATAGTTCTCTGATCACAGGCAGGTCGTGCGCACACATAGTTCTCTCATCATAGGCAGGTCGTGCGCGCGCGCACACACACACACACACACACACACACACACACACACAGTCCTCTGATCACAGGCAGAGCGTGCGCGCACACAGTCCTCTGATCACAGGCAGAGCGTGCGCGCACACAGTCCTCTGATCACAGGCAAGGTGCACACACTTCCCTGATCACAGGCAGGGTGCGCGCGCGCGCACACACACACAGTCCTCTGATCACAGGCAGGGTGCGCGCGCGCACACACAGTCCTCTGATCACAGGCAGGGTGCGCGCGCGCACACACAGTCCTCTGATCACAGGCAGGGTGCGCGCGCGCACACACAGTCCTCTGATCACAGGCAGGGTGTGCGCGCGCACACACAGTCCTCTGATCACAGGCAGGGTGCGCGCGCGCACACACAGTCCTCTGATCACAGGCAGGGTGCGCGCGCGCACACACAGTCCTCTGATCACAGGCAGGGTGCGCGCGCGCACACACAGTCCTCTAATCACAGGCAGGGTGCGCGCGCGCGCACACACACAGTCCTCTAATCACAGGCAGGGTGCGCGCGCGCGCGCGCGCGCACACACACACACAGTCCTCTGATCACAGGCAAGGCGCACGTGCACACAGTCCTCTGATCACAGGCAAGGTGCACGTGCACACAGTCCTCTGATCACAGGCAGGGTGCGCGCGCGCACACAGTCCTCTGATCACAGGCAGGGTGCGCGCGCGCACACACACAGTCCTCTGATCACAGGCAAGGCGCACGTGCACACAGTCCTCTGATCACAGGCAAGGCGCACGTGCACACAGTCCTCTGATCACAGGCAAGGCGCACGTGCACACAGTCCGCAAGGCGCACGTGCACACAGTCCTCTGATCACAGGCAAGGCGCACGTGCACACAGTCCTCTGATCACAGGCAAGGCGCACAGGCGCGCGCACACAGTCCTCTGATCACAGGCAGGGCGCGCGCACACAGTCCCCTGATCACAGGCAGGGCACGCGCACACAGTCCTCTGATCACAGGCAGGGCACGCGCACACAGTCCTCTGATCACAGGCAGGGCACGCGCACACAGTCCTCTGATCACAGGCAGGGTGCGCGCACACAAAGTCCTCTGATCACAGGCAGGGCGCGCGCACACAAAGTCCTCTGATCACAGGCAGAGCGCGTGCGCACACAGTCCTCTGATCACAGGCAAGGTGCACACACTTCCCTGATCACAGGCAGGGTGCGCGCGCGCACACACAGTCCTCTGATCACAGGCAGGGTGCGCGCGCGCACACACAGTCCTCTGATCACAGGCAGGGTGCGCGCGCGCACACACAGTCCTCTGATCACAGGCAGGGTGCGCGCGCGCACACACAGTCCTCTGATCACAGGCAGGGTGCGCGCGCGCACACACAGTCCTCTGATCACAGGCAGGGTGCGCGCGCGCGCACACACACAGTCCTCTAATCACAGGCAGGGTGCGCGCGCGCGCACACACACAGTCCTCTGATCACAGGCAGGGTGCGCGCGCGCACACACACAGTCCTCTGATCACAGGCAGGGTGCGCGCGCACACACACAGTCCTCTGATCACAGGCAAGGCGCACGTGCACACAGTCCTCTGATCACAGGCAAGGCGCACGTGCACACAGTCCTCTGATCACAGGCAAGGCGCACGTGCACACAGTCCTCTGATCACAGGCAAGGTGCACGTGCACACAGTCCTCTGATCACAGGCAGGGTGCGCGCGCGCACACAGTCCTCTGATCACAGGCAGGGTGCGCGCGCGCACACACACAGTCCTCTGATCACAGACAAGGCGCACGTGCACACAGTCCTCTGATCACAGGCAAGGCGCACGTGCACACAGTCCTCTGATCACAGGCAAGGCGCACGTGCACACAGTCCTCTGATCACAGGCAAGGCGCACGTGCACACAGTCCTCTGATCACAGGCAAGGCGCACGTGCACACAGTCCTCTGATCACAGGCAAGGCGCACGGGCGCGCGCACACAGTCCTCTGATCACAGGCAGGGCGCGCGCACACAGTCCCCTGATCACAGGCAGGGCACGCGCACACAGTCCTCTGATCACAGGCAGGGCACGCGCACACAGTCCTCTGATCACAGGCAGGGCACGCGCACACAGTCCTCTGATCACAGGCAGGGTGCGCGCACACAAAGTCCTCTGATCACAGGCAGGGCGCGTGCACACAAAGTCCTCTGATCACAGGCAGGGCGCGTGCACACAAAGTCCTCTGATCACAGGCAGGGCGCGTGCACACAAAGTCCTCTGATCACAGGCAGGGCGCGTGCACACAAAGTACTCTGATCACAGGCAGGGCGCGTGCACACAAAGTACTCTGATCACAGGCAGGGGGCACGCACACACACAGTCCTCTGATCACAGGAAGGGTGCGCACACATAGTCCTCTGACCACAGGAAGGGCGCGCACACACAGTCCTCTGACCACAGGAAGGGCGTGCACACACAGTCCTCTGACCACAGGAAGGGCGCGCACACACAGTCCTCTGACCACAGGCAAAGCATGCGCGCACACACAGTCCTCTGATCACAGGCAAAGCATGCGCGCACACACAGTCCTCTGATCACAGGCAAAGCATGCGCGCACACACAGTCCTCTGATCACAGGCAAGGCGCACGTGCACACACACAGTCCTCTGAACACAGGCAGGGCGCACGCACACACAGTCCTCTGATCACAGGCAAGGCGCACGTGCACACACACACAGTCCTCTGAACACAGGCAGGGCGCGCGCGCACACACAGTCCTCTGATCACAGGCAAGGCGCACGTGCACACACACAGTCCTCTGATCACAGGCAGGACACACAAAGTCCTCTGATCACAGGCAGGGCGCGTGCACACAAAGTACTCTGATCACAGGCAGGGCACGCGCGCGCACACACACAGTCCTCTGATCACAGGAAGGGTGCGCACACACAGTCCTCTGATCACAGGCAAAGCGCGCGTGCACACACAGTCCTTTGATCACAGGCAGGGTGCGCGCACACAAAGTCCTCTGATCACAGGCAGGGCGCGCGCACAGAGTCCTCTGATCACAGGCAGGGCGAGCGCACACACACTCCTCTGATCACAGGCAGGGCGCATGTGCACACACACTCCTCTGATCACAGTTCGGGCACACGCACACCTCTTCTGATCACAGGCCGGTTGCACACCTCTGATCACAGGCCGGGTGCACGCACACTCCTCTGATTACAGGCCTGGAGTGCGTGCAAACATACGCACACTACTGATTACAGGCTGGGCACGCGCACACTCCTTTGATCACACAACGGGCACGCACATCCTTCTGATCACAAACCGGGCGTGCACACATCCCCCTCTGATCACAGGCTGGGTGCGCGCACACACTCCTGATCACATCCCAGCGGCGCACACACACTCCTCTGATCACATGCCTGGAGCGTTTGCACACATACGCACAATGCTCTGATCACAGGCTTGGCACCCACATCCCTCTGATGACAGGCCAGGCGTGCACACCTCCTCCGATCACTTCCAAACAAACTGCAGAACACAAATTTCACCCACAAGTCCTCTTTAATGTGAAAAACACAAATCCCAAATATACAGCTGAAAGAGCACAAAGCCTGCAACCGGCGGTGCGCTGAAGACGGGGGCTGGGCGTACAGTCTGTTGGTGCTGTAGCGGGTGGTACAGGGTGGCGGGAAGGAGATGTCACCAGGGAACTTCGACAGACAAATATTTCCTGTGGCTGTAGCTGCTGGAAGATCGCCACACAGTCCGGCAATGATTTGCTGGTAGATTAACTCCCGAGGGGAGGACAAAAAGGGGGTGGGAGGGATATAAAGGACTGACTGTCCCCCCTCACTCAATGAGTTTCTTTGCTTTAAAAAAGCGACGCAGGTAGAAAACTTGCCACGTTGCCAATCCCATCAGACAACACATGGAGAAGATACTGAAATAGAGAACTCGCACATTGGTGGACTCTGCAAGAGGAAAGAAAGTCCATCAACTTGGGGCAAGAGGATGACAGGAAAGTAGAATTTGAGGAGGATAATGGACAGACAGTTGATAAAAATAACGCAGGGAACATAGGGGAAACGGAGGTGAGCAGGAAATGCAGAAGAGTGAAAGAACAGAATAAAAAGTGGCTCACCATTTGTGTCCCTCATCTCCTCTTCCCTCTTCTTCATGTAGGCAAAGTCATTAACAATGGATTCAGAAAGATCCTCCAGACGGCGCAGCTCCACCTCAAGTGGTTTCAGCTTCTCCACCTTTGCAATCTAAACAAGGATAGCAAAATCCATCATTAAATTCCTTGTTCATGTTCAGTGACACAAGGCTGGACACAGCTTCCTCCTCATCACCTCCACTATGACCCTACACAAGGCTAGACACAGGTCCCTTCTCACCCCCACCATGACACTACACAATGCTGCAGCTCCCGCCTCACCTCTGCCATGGCCCAACACAAGGCTGTACATAGCACCCGCCTCACCCTACCAGGAGTCAACACAAAAGCTGGATGCAGCTCCCCCATCACTCCCACCACAACTGGGTACAAGGCTGGACACAGCGCCCTCTTCAAATCCTCCATGACTCAAGGAAAGGTTGGACACAGATCCTCCCATTACCCCCCACACAAGACTGGACACAGTGCCCTCCTCAAATACTCAATAACCCAACAAAAGGCTGGACCCAGATCCCTCATTACCCCCACTATGACCCTACACAAGGCTGGATACAGCTCCCTCATTACCCCCACTATGACCCAACAAAAGCTTGGACACAGAACCCTCATTACTAACACTATGACCCTACAACAAAGTCAGACACAGAGCACTCATTACCCCCACTACAACCCTACACAAGATTGGATCCAGATCCCTCATCAGCTCCACTATGACCCTACACAAGGCTGGCCACAGCTCCCATCTCAAATCCCCCCCATGACCCAACAAAAGGGTGGACCCAGATCCCTCATTACCTCTACTATAACCCTACACAAGGCTGGATGCAGCACCCTCACCAGGACCTTACACACGCCAAGACACACAATACTGCTTACCCCCACCATGACCCAAATGAAGAGGCTGGACACAGCTCCTCTCTACAGAGCTTACATTCACCAATATCACAGCTCACCTCCTCATAGTTCTTGGCCTCCACACCGTGCTTCATATTGAGAACAATCATCTGATCAGGGACACGTCCAGAGCCTGAGAAGATGGAACAGGTCAGAATCTGACATTCAGGAACAGCCCAAATAAAGCGTATCATACAGGATGGCACTAACCTGCAGGGTGTTTGCTCTCAAAGCAGACTTCGAACATGTCATACTCCTCTGTAGTGAAGGCAAATTTCCCCTTGGATGCATCTTCCTTGGAGTAGAGGATGTGCTGAGCAGAGTCCGTGATCTAAAATGAGATGTTCTGGATGGTTAGCACACAATCAGGTCTTGCCACACCCACCCCGCAGCTGACGGACACAACTAATATACTGAATGTCTGTGGAGGATGGTCAGACGGGGGAGGCAAAGAATGGACAATTTCATTTTACTAACCCCCCCCCCAGCATCTGGTGACAATGTGCTTTACCCTGGAAGAAAAGTACAGCTGTGGAATTATAAGTCAGTTCTCAGGTACAAATATCTTGGCTGTCCAAAACAAATGACAGATTCCCAGGTGTCACCCCTCCCCCACCTGGAATAACTTGTCTGACACCTTCCCATGTGGCGGCACATAACCTGTGATCAGACATGTTGGATACAAAGCACATGCAAAGTTTCCTTTATTCAGAGTTTACCATATTAGAAATACCCTCGGGGGGGGGGGGGGGGGGAGAATGGAGGGACCTATACACGCCACTTCCACCATACAGCAGCCACAAGTGCTCAGACTAACATATGGGGAAGTGGCAGAGTAATGTGTCCGGGAGGATACCAAGCTGCTGAATGCTGTGCATGGGTGGGGAGATCCTACTCTTACACCCCTTTCAGGTGTATTAGTGCTAAAAATAGCGCCTGAAAAACGTCTCTCGCGCCACCCCAATGTGAAAGCCCGAGTGCTTTCACACTGGGGTGGTGCGCTTGCCAGATGGAAAAATACACCACTCCCAAACCGCCCTGCCCATTAAAATGAATGGGCAGCGCTGCCAAAGCTTCGGCGCATGCGCTTTTAACCCCTTCTTGGGGGTTAAAAACGCCCTGCTCCCACCCGCAAAGCGCAGCTAAAACGAGTGGCGCTTTACCGCGGGGCAGTTTAGGTGTGAAAGGGGTCCTACACCATATAGCCACACCATCAAACCTATAGGCTCCGCCTTATGGAGATGCTGCTTTGTTTCTCTTATAGCAATCAATACAAGCTACATACTTGGTACCACCCGTTCCCATCCCCCCATACACATACTTGGTATCTGTCGACCCCTCTATGCAAAATTTGGTATCCCCCCCCCTCCATATGCAAACTTGTCATTTCCTGCCCCCCCCTGTATGCGAACTTTGTATCTTCTCCCTGCATACACACTTGGAATCTAACCACCTTCCATACATTCGATATAATTCCTACCTCATGCAAACTTGGTATCTCCCCCCCCACCACAAAGTTGGTATCCCCCCCAATGCACAAATTTGGTATCTTCCCCCCCCCCCCCCCCCTATACACACTTGGCATCTCCCTAATACAAAACACTTGGTATCTCCCCACCTTCCATACACTTGATGTAATTCTCCCCACCACCACCCCAAGCCCCCCCAGCTCACACCTTCAAACTCTCTGGTGGACCTGCTCCCTTCTGCACGCAAACTTGGCACCCCCCCACCACAAATTTGGTATCCCCACATGCGCAAACTTGGTATCTTCTCCCCCCCATGCACACTTGGCATCTCCCTATTACAAAGACTTAGTGAGTGGATTTGAGTGACTCTAAAAATCATGAACCTCATCCCGGATTTTGAAAATAGTTGAAGGCAAGAAATGGGATTATAGCGGTGCTTAATCAATACATATCAAAGATATAAAATTTATCAAGATTTCCTTATTGTTACAGAAAATAGAAAAAGGGTTCAATTAAAATTGATTCACAGAGCATATACAATTTGCTTTTTCTTTCGGGTCGCTGGTGTCCTACATAGGTGAAGATGGTCACAAATGGGTGTTCTATCCCAACATGTTTCGCCAATGATGGCTTCCTCAGGGAATTATTTGGGACCACCAATATTAACCCAGCTATCCACCGGTCCTAAATCAGGGAGCGCAAATGCAGGGGGCCCCCAAAAAAAACCTCAGCCAGAACAAAGGCGGGGGAGGCCGTGAACAACCACAGCTGGTCCTTTTTATACTTCGCTACAATGTATAAATATGCTCAGTAATACATGATGGGTAATGCAGGGGCACCAAAGAGATGTTATGGTAAAAAGATCAGTTTTACACTGAAATGCCTCTGTTTAGACACTGAAGCATCACAAAGCATGTGCGGTCACCCCTGCTCTCCAGCTGGGTTTTTTTTGCAGGCCCCCTGCTTTTGCGCTCCCTGATTTAGGACCGGTGGAGAGCTGGGTTAATATTGGTGGTCCCAAATAATTCCCTGAGGAAGCCATCATTGGCGAAACATGTTGGGATAGAACACCCATTTGTGACCATCTTCACCTATGTGAGACCCCAGCGACCCGAAAGAAAAAGCAAATTGTATATGCTCTGTGAATCAATTTTAATTGAACCCTTTTTCTATAACAATAAAGAAATCTTTATAAATGTTATATCTTGGATATGTATTAAGCACCGCTATAATCCCATTTCTTGAGTTCAACTAATACGAACACTTGTTATCTCTGCACCTTCCATAAACTTGATATAATTCTTCACCCCCCACCTTCAAACCCTCAGGTGGACCTACTCTGTCCCCCGTCCCCCCAATATGCAAAGTTGGCATCCCTTAATACGCAACGTTGGCGCTCCCCCCCTCCGTACCCAACGTTGGCGCTCCCCCCCTCCGTACCCAACGTTGGCGCTCCCCCCCTCCGTACCCAACGTTGGCGCTCCCCCCCTCCGTACCCAACGTTGGCGCTCCCCCCCTCCGTACCCAACGTTGGCGCTCCCCCCCTCCGTACCCAACGTTGGCGCTCCCCCCCTCCGTACCCAACGTTGGCGCTCCCCCCCTCCGTACCCAACGTTGGCGCTCCCCCCCTCCGTACCCAACGTTGGCGCTCCCCCCCTCCGTACCCAACGTTGGCGCTCCCCCCCTCCGTACCCAACGTTGGCGCTCCCCCCCTCCGTACGCAACGTTGGCGCTCCCCCCCTCCGTACGCAACGTTGGCGCTCCCCCCCTCCGTACGCAACGTTGGCGCTCCCCCCCTCCGTACGCAACGTTGGCGCTCCCCCCCTCCGTACGCAACGTTGGCGCCCCCCCCCCCTGTCTCCGGTGCACAAATTACGTATCTACCCCCCTCCCCATACGCAAACCTGGTATCAACCTCCCCCCGTATGCAAGCCTGGTATCTATCCATCTATCTCCTCTGTACGCCAACGTATTATATACCCCCCCTGCACAAACTTGGTAAATACCCCGATACGAAAACTCTTCTCCCCCCCTCCCATACACACTTGGCATCTCATAACCCCTAATACAAATACTTGGTATCTCCTCACCTTCCATACATTTGATATAACCCCCCCCCCCCCCCCCAAGAACTCACCTTCCTCCACACGAAAACTTGGTATCCCCCTGTACACCTTCAGTTTGACCCCCCCCCCTTACACACACACTTGGTATGAGCCGCGCCTACCTTCAGGCGGACCTGGCCCTGGCCGTGCGGTTCGGACACATCGTACTCCCCGGTCACCAGCACGTCCTTGTGAATTTCCTCCCGGAGACATTTGCGGCTGTTTGGCGGCAGCTGGAAGGAAATGGAGCGAACCGATCCGCACAAAGCCAGCAGCAGCGCTACAGCCGGTACCAACCGAGCCATGGCGAGCGGAACTGAGCTCACCGGAAGAGGCGGGGCCACGCCGCAGAGATTTCTCTCGTTCGCTCCCCCGCCCCTCTGAGCTGGATCCTGTTCATTGGCTGTCTGCAGGATACACGTGACTACTGGTAAGGTCGCGCAGACGTTCAGTGACAGGGGGTGTGGCTACCGAGTCACGTGATGTGTCACTAGCGCTAGATTTCCTATGGTGCAGTAAGACTCCGCCCACTGCAAGACCCGCCCCCTTTCCTGTATTGGAGATGTATACTTCATGTTTTCTTTATTTCTCAATAAATATCTTCTAACACAATGGTGTAATTTCACCATCTGCAGTTTTTGTGAAATAATCCCCATTGATCCTTATACATCCTGTTGTAGGGTGACAACGCTCTGTACTTGTCTCCCAGTTGTCACTGGGCCTTCCAATAAAGACTATGGGGAGGAGTTATATTAACTGTATGGGGGGTGGATATAGCCAAGCGTGTGTATTAGGGGTTATGTGATGCCAAGAGGGTGGAAATAAATCCACTTAGCATGCTTTGCTCCCCAATACACACACACTTGGTATCTTCTGCCCCCCCTCCCAAACACACACCTGGTATCTCCCCCACCCCCCCAATACACACACATGGTTCCTCCCCCCCTGCTCACCTCCTGGTATTTTTAGCCCCACCAGGTTTCGTATGGGGGGGGGGGGATGTGAGTCTGCCTTTTTGGGGTGGGGTAGAATGGGATATACCAAGTTTGTGTATGAGGGGGAGGGGTGAAGGGAAGTTAAAAAGTTTGTGTGTGGGTGGAATGGGAGTGACCAAGTATTCATAAGGGGGTAATGAGAGATACCAAATTTGCAAATGGGGGGAAATGGGCGATAGCAAGTTTGTATATGTGGGGGACTGGAGATACCAAGTTAGCATATGGAGGGGAGAATGGGAGAGACCAAAGTTTGTGTATGGGGGACGAGAGATACAAAGTTTACATAGGGAGGCAATGGGAGATACCAAGTTTGCGTATGTGGGGGAGAAGAAATATCAAGTTTGTGTGTGTGGGGAACGGGAGTTACAAAGTTTGTGTATGGGGGGGGGGGGATACCAAGTTTGCATATGGGGGTAGAATGGGAGATACCAAGTTTGTGTATGGGTGAACGGGAGAAACCAAGTTTGCGTATGGGAGATACCAACTTTGCTCATGGGGGGATGGGAGATACCAAGTTTGCATATAGGGGGAATGGGCGATACCAAGTTTGCATATGGGGGGAGAATGTAAGAGGGCAAGTTTGTGTATGAGGAACGGGAGATACCAAGTTTGCGATGGGAGATACCAAGTTTGCTTATGGGGGGAATGGGAGATACCAAGTTTGTGTATGGGGAGGGTGAATGAAAGTTACAAAATGTGTGTGGGTGAAATGGGAGTGACCAAGTATGCATATGGGGGGATGGGAGATACCAAATTTGCAAATGGGGGGAAATGGGCGATAGCAAGTTTGTATATGTGGGGGACAGAAGATACCAAGTTTGCATATGGGGGAACAGGAGTTACTAATTTTGGATATGGGGAGAATGGAAGAGACCAAGTTTGTGTATGGGGGGTGTAGAACGGGAGATACCAGGTTTCCATATGGGGGATGAGAGATACAAAGTTTACAAATGGAGGCAATGGGAGATACCAAGCTTGTGTATGTGGGGGAGAAGAAATACCAAGTTTGTGTGTTGGGGGAATGGGAGTTACAAAGTTTGTGTATGGGGGGATGGGAGATACCAAGTTTGCATATGAGGGTAGAATGGGAGATACCAAGTTTGTGTATGGATGAACGGGAGATACCAACTTTGCGTATGGGAGATACCAACTTTGCTCATGGGGGGATGGGAGATACCAACTTTGCATATAGGGGGAATGGGAGATACCAAGTTTGTGTATGGGGGGGAAATGGAAGTTACCAAGTTTGCGTGTGGGTGGGATGGGAGATACCAAGTTTGCATATGGGGGATGGGAAATACTAATGTTGCAAATAGGGGGAAATGGGAGATACAAGGTTTGTGTATAGGGAGGGGGGGAAGAAAATACAAAGTTTGCATATGGGGGATGGGCGATACCAAGTTTGCGTATGGGGGGGAGAGATACATGTTTATATATGAGGCAATGGGCGATACCAAGTTGCATAGGGGGATTATGGAAGATATCAGGTTTACGTATGTGGGGGGGGGGGAAATACCAAGTTTGTGTGGGGGAAGTGGGAGTTACAAAGTTTGTGTATGGGGGATGGGAGATACCAAGTTTGCATATGGGTGTAGAATGGGAGATACCAAGGTTGTGTATGGGTGAACGTGAGATACCAAGTTTGGGTATAGATGGATGGGTGATACCAACTTTGCTTATGGGGTGGATAGGAGATACCAAGTTTGTATATAGGGGGAATGGGAGATACAAAGTTTGTATATGGGTGGACAAGAGATACCAAGTTTGTGTATGGGGGGGTTGAATGGAAGTTACCAAGTTTGCGTGTGGGTGGGACAGGAGATACCAAGTTTGCATATGGGCCAAACAGGCGTTACTAAGTTAGCATATGGGAGGGAGGGAATGAAAGATACCAAGTTTGTGTATGGGGGTGTAGAATGGGAGATACCAGGTTTCCATATGAGGGATAAGAGATACAAAGTTTACATATGGAGGCAATGGGAGATACCAAGTTTGCGTATGTAGGGGAGAGGAAATACCAAGTTTGTGTGTGTGTATGGAGGGAACGGGAGTTACAACGTTTGTGTATTGCGGGATGGGAGATACCAAGTTTGCATATGGGGGTAGAATGGGAGATACCAAGTTTGTGTATGGGTGAATGGGAGATACCAAGTTTGCGTATAGGGGGGTATGAGAGATACAAAGTTTATATATGAGGCAATGGGAGATACCAAGTTGCATGGGGGGTTTTGGGAGATATCAGGTTTACGTATGTGGGGAGAGGAAATACCAAGTTTGTGTGTGTGGGGGGAGTGGGAGTTCCAAAGTTTGTGTATGGGGGGATAGGAGATACCAAATTTGCATATAGGGGTAGAATGGGAGATACCAAGTTTGTGTGTGGGTGGGATAGGAGATACCAAGTTCGCAAATTCGGGGATGGTAGATACCAAGTTTGCAAATGGGGTGCAATGGGAGATAGCAAGTTTGAGCATGTGAGGGTCAGGAGAGATACAAGGTGTATGGGGGGGGGGGGGGGGGGGGGCGGCAGAACATACCAAGTTTGCATATGGGGGATGGCGGATACCAAGTTTGCGTATGGGGGGATGAGAGATACAAAGTTTATATATGAGGCAATGGGAGATACCAACTTGCGTAGGGGGATTATGGGAGATATCAGGGTTACGTATGTGGGGCAGAGGAAATACCAAGTTTATGTGTGTATGGGGGGTGGGAGTTACAAAGTTTGTGTATGGGGGGATGGAAGATACCAAATTTGCATATGGGTAGAATGGGAGATACCAAGTTTATGTAGGGAGGGGAGGAAGAGATATACCAATACCAAGATTGCATATGGGGGGCTATGGGAGAGACCATACTTTCAAACCTGAGAATGAGGGGCACTTGATGGAGGTAGAGACCAGCAGTGAGCATAGCGTCCGGCATCAAAAAAGTGGGTGTGCTCCCAGTGGGAGGGGCTTAAAGGCATGGTTAAAAAAAACAGGCTTGGAAGATGTGCTGGGGGGGGGGGCAGAAGACTTATTCTAGAGGGTGGGGCGGAGTGGGGGTTCAAATATGTGCTGGGTGGGGTGAGGAGGGGGGTGTGATATGTGATGGGGGTGCTTTGGGAGGGGAGAGGACTTGTGTCGGGAAATATGTGCTGGGTGGGGTGAGGAGGGGGTGAGATATGTGATGGGGGATGCTTTGGGAGGGGAGAGGACTTGTGCTAGAAGGTAGGGTTTCATATCCAACCCCATCCTTCTAGCACAAGCCCTCTCCCCTCCTAGAGCACCCCGGTACATATTCTCTTACCCTTGCCCCCCCCAGAATCACAGCGAGCACAGGACTGGAGGAAACACATAAGTGGTGAAATGGTGCAGCCCAGATTCAAACAATATAGAACATTTAGCCTCCACCACACTCACTATATCCTCATCCTGCTGCAGAGTCCTGTACAGATGAAGCAGGCAAGAGAACAAGTGGTGCACTGTGACTGGAGCCTGAACCCAGCTTTTGACTGACAATGAAGGACCAATCAGAATCTGGGCACAGACTTCACTTGAAAACATTCTCCCAGGGCACTGCAACAATATATGGGCACTCAAACAACTTGTGTATCAGCCTCACTCACCACTTCTCCTACATTAGATCGTGCTTCCTGGGCTTCAGCATAGATCGGGACCTGACCCCACCCCCACAGTACACAGAGTGAGTGGCTAGTTCCAGGATGATTGCTTTGAACTTTAGCCTATTGCCACGAAGCAAAGCAGCCAGGAGGTCTATATAGGGAAGGATTTCTCACAAAACAGAGAATATTAGGCTCTGCGATTCTGCCTGCATCTACGGGACAGCTTTCAGTTTCCGGGAAGGTCCCGGTGGTTCCGGGACAGTTGGGAGAAATCAAGTTTGCATATGAGGGGAATGGGAGAAGTTTGCATAAGGGAGGACAAGAGATACCAAGATCGTATAGGGGAGATGGGAGATACCAAGTCTGCTGCCCATAAATGCACTGGGCCTCCCTTGTTCCAGGCTCGAGTGCAGGGCCAGGATTCTGTTGGAGCTGCTGAGAGGTGCACTCTCAGTTGTAAACACAGAGGCCAGGCTTCTGTGTTTACAAGTAACAGTTGTAAGCAGTGCGCACAGGTCCAGTACCAGAAGTGGCGGAACTCCATAGCTATAGGATTCCACAAACTACTGCATCTCATCATTGTAGGGAGGGGCTGGGGTACAAACTACTAAAAGGAAATCTCACCATTGTGGAAGGGGCGGAGACACATACTAATTTGGGGAAATTTCACTATCGTGGGAGTGGCGGAGACACGAACTACCGAAGAAATATCTTGTGATTGGGGGGGGGGGGCAGAGACACAAATTATTGAGTGTAAATATCACCATTGCTGAAGAGGTGGAGGGGAGACAAAATTTACAGCAGGCAAAATCTCACCATTGTGGGAGGGGCAAAGGCACAAAGTACTGTGGGAAATCTTATCACTGTGGGAGGGGTGAAGACACAAACTACTAAGCGGAAATCTCAGCATTGCGGGAGGGGATACAAACTACTGCAGAGAAATCTCCCTATTTAAAGGAGAAGTACAGCCAAAGCTTGTTTGGTTGTACTTCTCCTGTGGCTCACAGGAGTGCAGATCGTTCTGCACTCCTGTGACCCGTTTTCAGCTGAAGCCCGCTGTCGGCTGACGTCACCTAACCGGTCCAGCCTTTGGGAAGATCGCGACCGCTGTGGTCGGGTTCCATCCACATGCTTGGACCAGGACCCGGCTCAGCCTCCCAACATGCTGCTGAAAGCTTGAGCCAGCCCCTCCCACCACAGCCCAGCGCTCCAGTGAGGGGGTGGGGATAGAGCAGAGTGCTGGTGCCTGATAATCCCCGGCTCTCTGCTCAAGGAGCTCTGAGACCCGAGTGATCGGCGGTGTTTGATCGCTCAGTTCTCAGCCTTAGAGCCGGCATAGGACAGATGTGGCATCGGATCGATGCTGCATCCAGCTATGTAAGTATGATTCCAAAAAAAAATTAAATTCATATGATTCCAAATGAAAACATTAAATTCTTCTATTTTAAGGGTGCAGAGAAATTTTATCATTGTTAGGGGCGGGGGACACAAACTACGGCACCGCAAATAAATGTCACCATTGTAGTAGGGGCAGAGATACTAATGCCGAGAAAACTTGCCCTTGTGGGCGGGGCAGAGGCACAAACTATTGAGGGAATACAGTATACTATCAATATGGGAGTGGTGGAGGGAGAAAAGCATGTGACAGAATAGTAGTCGGTGTCTTAACTCAGTGTTTCTCAACTCCAGTCCTCAAGGCACCCCAACAGGTCATGTTTTCAGGCTTGCCATTATTTTGCACAGGTGATTTGATCAGTTTCACTGCCTTAGTAATTACTAGAGCCAATTCTTCTGAGGGAAATCCTGAAAACATGACCTGTTGGGGTGCCTTGAGGACTGGAGTTGAGAAACACTGTAACTAATAAGTGCAAACCCAGTCATAGTTGGAAGACCCTCAGACTTATTTGCTTTATATTCTGCGATCCATCCAAGCCAAGTGTGACTCATTTATCAAGTGATTGGCCGTATCTGGTTTTCTGACATCAGGGACATTTACAAATCCGGGAGAGAATAGACGTTGGCGTGTCTAGCTTTGAGCAGTTTTATATAGAAACCCCACAGACTGCTGCATAACATTCCCGGGAAAGGATGATGCGGTCATATGACTGGAGAACGCAGACTGACCAGTAGAAGAATCCCACTGTTCATCAGTCTTCAGAGTGGGAGGTGCCAGGAATGTGGGACATCAGCCCAGCCGCCTTCCTTGCCATCCATCTAAATGGAGAACAATGGGGGTCCTTACTGCTGGAGCGCAATGAGGTCATCAATGTCACCTCATACAGCCGCTTCCTGGAATATACAATAGAGGCCTCTGATCCTTCCAGGAGAGGAAAAGGAGGATGTCATCATCACACTCATCCAGCATAAATAACAAGAGAAGTGGTACTGTGCAGAGTCCATACATACAGAACAAGAATAGATACTGAGAATTACACCCAACATACAAGACAAGAGAAGTGGTACTGTGCAGAGTGAGTCCATACATACAGAATAAGAACAGATACCGAGAATTACACCCAGCATACAAGACAAGAGAAGTGGTACTGTGCAGAGTCCATACATACAGAATAAGAACAGATACCGAGAATTACACCCAGCATACAAGACAAGAGAAGTGGTACTGTGCAGAGTTTGTACATACAGAATAAGAACAAATACTGAGAATTACATCCAACATACAGGATGAGAGAAGTGGTACTGTGCAGAGTCCATACATAGAGAATAAGAACAGATACTGAGAATTACACCCAGCATACAGGACAAGAGAATTGGTCTTGGGAGAGACCATACATAAAGAATAAGAACAGATACTGAGAATTACACCCAGCATAAATAAGAGAATTGGTACTGTGCAAAGTCCATATATACAGAATAAGAACAGATACCGAGAATTACACCCAGCATACAGAACAAGAGAAGCGGTGCTGTGCAGAGTCCATATATACAGAATAAGAAAAGATACTGGGAAGGATATGTTTGCAGCGCAATGCAGTCTATGTATTTTCTGTATTAGGATCATGAAAGAATTGTTATAACTAGAACTGGCCTGTAGGTGGCAGTAATTGACCATTCACTGTAATAGGAAGAAACGAGAAGCTGAAGAGATTTTATTCAGTAGTTGCAGAGTTTTGTGGTTAGAATGGTGTAAGTCAGGGTTAGGCAATCACTTGAGCACGGTGTGCCAAAAAATGTTTTCAAAGAAATTGAGCGTGGCGATTTTATAACAAAAAAATGTCAACTTCACACTCTCAATCATGAAAAGGATTTTTTATAACGTAAATGCTGTAAACTACTTTAGTAGTGAGAAATTAACATACTGCATTCTCGCGCCTCAGATCAGCCCCAATTCCTGTACCTCCACACCACAGATCACTGTCCCCCCTGCACATCTGCCCCACCACTGTACTACCCTGCACATCTGCACCACCATTTTACCCCCCTGCTCATCTGCTCCACCACTGTAACCCCCTGTACATCTGCCCCACCAATGCACCCCCTTTCCCATGTGTACCACCAATGTACCCCCTTTCTCATCTTCCCCACCACTGTACTACCCTGCACATCTGCCCCACCACTGTACTACCCTGCACATCTGCCCCACCACTGTACTACCCTGCACATCTGCCCCACCTCTGTACCCCCCTGCTCATCTGTCCCACCACTGTAACCCACTGTACATCTGCCCCACCAATGTTCCCCCTTTCTCATCTGCCCCACCACTGTACCTAAATGCACATCTGCTCCACCACTGAACCATCTTCTCATCTGTCCTAACACTGAACTTATCTGCTCATCTGCCCCACCACTGTAAGCCCCTTCCTCATCTGCCCCACGACTGTACCTCCTGCACATCTGTCCCACCTCTGTTCCCCCTGCTCTTCTGCCCTACCACTGTAACACCCTGCTCATCTGACCCAACACTGAACCCCCCTGCTCTTCTGTCCCACCGCTGAACCCCCTTCTCATCCCTCCCACCACCGTACCCCCTTGCTCTTCTGTCCCACCACTGTAACCTTCCTGCTCATCTGCCACATGAATGTACCGCTTTTCTCATCTGTCCCACCACTGTACCTTCCTGCACATCTGCTCCACTGCCGTATCCTCATGCTCTTCTGTCTCACTACTGAATCACCTTCTCATCTGTCCTAACATTGAACCCATCTGCCCCACCACTGTAACCCGCTTTCTCATCTGCCCCACCAATGTACCTCCTGCACATCTGTCTCACCTCTGTTCCCCCTGCTCTTCTGCCCCAACTCTGTTCCCCCTGCTCATCTACCCCACCAATACACCTCCTTTCACATCTGCTCTAATGCTCTACCCCCTGCTTTTCTGTCTCACCACTGAACTCCCTTCTCATCTGGCCCAACACTGAACCCCTCTGCTCATCTGGCCCAACACTGAACCCCTCTGCTCATCTGGCCCATCACTGTACCCCCTGCGCTTCTGTCCACCACTGTACCTCCCTGCACATCCCCACCACCGTATCCTCATGCTCTTCTTTCTTACTACTGAATCACCTTCTCATCTGTCCTAATACTGAACCCATCTGCTCATCTGCCCCACCAATGTACCTCCTGCACATCTGTCTCACCTCTCTGTTCCCCCCTGCTCTCCTGCCCCACCACTGTAACCCCCTGCTCATCTACCCCACCAATACACCTCCCTTCACATCTTCCCCAATGCTCTACCTCTACCCCCCTGCTTTTCTGTCTTACCACTGAACCCCCTTCTCATCTGGCCAAACACTGAACCCCCCTGCTCATCTGGCCCACCACTGTACCTCCCTGCACATCTGCCCCACCAATGTACCCTTCTGCTCATCTGTCCCACCTCGGAACCCCTCCTGCTCATTTTCCCCACCGCTGTACCCTTCTACTCGTCTGCTCCACCGCTGTACCCTCTTCTTATCTATGATATGCAGAGTGGTGAAAGGAAGCAGAGATGAGACACATCTACCTGTCCTGGCACACTTATCCTGCTGATCCACCTCTTGCATCCAGCCCACGTGCTTGTATGTAATGTATGTGATGTATGGGATGGATGGGATGTATGTGATGTATGGGATGGATGGGATGGATGGGATGTATGTGATGTACGGGATGTATGTGATGTATGGGATGTATGGGATGGATAGGATGTATGTGATGTATGGGATGTATGTCATGTCACATACAAGCATATGGAATGGATGTGCAATGTTGAGCTCAGGTCAGGGGCATTTTCTGAAAGCAGTGGGCCTAAGTTGGGCCCCCGCAGCTGAGAAAAAGTGGTTGGGTGTTATTTTCATTGCGCTGAATAGTGCCGGGGTCAGTAGTAAGTGACACAAAGGTTCAGGAATAATTTCAACAAAGTTCCCAGAAGTACAACAGTAATTCCACAAACTGTCACCTGATTGGGGTTTTCTCATCCACAGTGAAATCCATTCTTTCTGAGATTGGTAGTGGCAACCAAGCGAGTCATCTTCCTCCAGATAGTGGACGGTGCTTGCAGGACTGTGATTGGCTTTAGCAGTGACCAATGACAGTCCTCCTCCTCCTGGAAACAGGGACCACCCCCCCCACCCCCCCAAGCAGAACTGCACCCAATATCTTCCCATCACAAAAGCTGACGATCGCAGCTACAACAAAGTTACAGAACCAAACAATGTTTCCCATTTTTTACAATATGTGGGGGCGCAGTGCCTCCCCCTCAGTGCAGGTGCGGTGTGGAGAACTCTGAAACTGGAATACATTACTGTCCCTCTGACACTTCCCTGCTCTGCTGATGGGGAGGGAGTCGAGTGCCGGTAAAAGAGTCTTTGTGTGCCGCTTGCGGCACCAGTGTCGGGGACTAGCATACAGACGAGGGTCCGGCGGAGTTACGACGTAAAGATTTGAAGCATGTTCCAAATCTAAAGTCTGACAGATTTCCAACTGGAAACGTCCGCTGAAGCCCACATACGATCGGATTGTCTGCCGGATTTGGTCCGTCGGCGTCTGTCAGACAAGTCCGGTCGAAAAGTCCGACCGTGTGTATGCGGCATTAGTCCGTAGGGTTCAATATTGAGTTGGCCCACCCTTTGCAGCTATAACAGCTTCAACTCTTCTGGGAAGGCTGTCCACAAGGTTTAGGAGAGTGTCTATGGGAACGTTTGATCATTCTTCCAGAAGAGCATTTGTAAGAGCTGAAGTGTTCAGTGAGGAGAGCTCTAAGAGCTGATTGGAGAGAGGAGACACACCCACTTCACACAGCACACAAGAACAGAGCTAATGGCCTGTACACACGATCCGAAAATCGGATGAAAAATACGCGCTCGTACAATAATCGGATCGTTAGTACAGAGCTTTCGAGAGCCGATCGCGACAATTCATCTGATATTATTCGATCGGACAAGCGCGAACATTTTCCTCGCACGATACCAGAGCGTACGATTTTCGTTTAGTCAGTACAGTTGTCATCCGAAAATAAAATACAAATACACTAAAACACATGACATCACTTCTGATTTTTTTTTTTCTGTCGTACGAGAATTTTAATGACTTTAGTAACCTATTCAATTTCTACTTGCGCCCGCTACTCGCCACCCCAGAGCTGATGCGAGTGCCCGGCGGTCGCGATCGCTCGTGACACGGTAAGAACCGGGATCTATGAGATCCCGATTCTCTGAGGGGAGAAGAGACTGATCGTGTGTTCATACAAAGTATGAACACCGATCTATCTCTTCCCCTAGCTAGTCCCATCCCCCCTTCAGTTAGAACACACACTAGGGAACACAACCCCTTGATCGCCCCCTAGTGTTAACCCCTTCCCTGCCAGTGACATTTTTACAGTAATCAATGCAATTTTATAGCACTGATCTCTGTATAAATTCCAATGGTCCCAAAAATGTGTCAAAATTGTCAGATGTGTCTGCCAGAATGACGCAGTCATGATAAAAAAAAACGCAGATCGCCGCCATTACTAGTAAAAAAAAAAAAAATAATAAAAATGCTAGAAATATATCCTCTATTTTGTAGACGCTATAACTTTTGCGCAAACCAATCAATATACGCTTATTGCGATTTTTTTTACCAAAAATATGTAGAAGAATACATATCGGCCTAAACTGAGGAAAAAAATTTTTTTTTTATATATTTGTGGGGGATATTTATTATAGCAAAAAGTAAAACATAATGCATTTTTTTCAAAATTGTCGCTCTTTTTTTGTTTATAGCGCAAAAAACAAAAACCGCAGAGATGATCAAATACCACCAAAAGAAAGCTCTATTTGTGGGGAAAAAAAGAACATCAATTTTGTTGGGGTACAACGTCGCACGACCGCGCAATTGTCAATTAAAGCGACGCAGTGCCGAATTGCAAAAAATGGCCCGGTCATTCAGCAGCCAAATCTTCTGGGGCTGAAGCGGTTAAAGTATAACTAGAGGTGGGGTTTTTTTTTTTGTTTTAGCTAGAGTGGAGAGGGATTAGAACACCTGTCAGTTTTTATTGCTGTCTGTGTCTCCTTTAGGGAGATGCACCTTCTCTATTTGTCTTGTTTACAATTATCATTGAAAGTGAAAGTAAAATAAAAATTTGGGTTGTCCCCAGAAAAGTAATAGAGGGGAATTCTTCCAATGAGGACACTAGTTCTGGTGGCCTGGGGGGCACCAAGGAATTTCTTTAATTTACAGGGATTTCTTTTCACTTCCTGTTTTGGCTATGGGACAGGAAGTCAAGGGAAATCTCCCCAAAGGGACACAGATGGCAAAAAAAAGAAAAAAAACAGACAGGGGTTATAACCCTCCCTTATGCTATCGAAAATGAAAAAAAAGTTTTGCTTTTAGTTCTGCTTTAAGATAAGACAATTACCTAGAAATCTTCAGCGTTCAAAATCATTTACCCCGCAATTTAAGTTAGATGGGTTGCATTGGCGTACAGCAATCAACAAGTCATGCCATCGATTTTTAATTGGATTAAGCTCTGGGCTTTGACTGCGCAATTCCAAGACATATACTGAAAATGTTTCCCTTTAATTCACTCCAGTGTAGTTCATTGTTGAGTCATTTTCCTGCTGGAAGGTGAACCTAAATCCCAGCGTCAAATCTCTGGCACACTAAAAACAGATTTTCTTTAGGAATTGCTCTGTATTAAAAGAGTGCAGAAGTGCAGGAATCTAAAAAAAATAAACATACCGTATTTATCGACGTATAACATGCACCTTAGTGGAGGGCCACCCTAAAACAAAAATTGCACCAAAAACCTTAAATTTTTTTTTTTTAAAAACGTGAAAAAAAAAATTACTTACCCAAAACCCTTGTTGCTAGGCAGTCTTCCTAATCTGCCTCTTCCTATTCCTGCGGCGTGTAATGCTCCTCAGTGAGCGGCCCCGTTGCCTTCTGGGAACTGTGTGTGTTCCCAGAAAACCACGGGGCCATTCACAGAGCGCCGTGCCGCTCGTGCGTGCGCAGTAGGAAACTGGCAGTGAAGCCGCAAGGCTTCACTGCCATGATGGCGGATACTTAGGATGGCGGTGCCGGGACCCGAGAGTTGAGGGACGGGTCGGCCTCGGGCGGCCGACATCGCGGGCACCCAGGACAGGTAAGTATACTTATTTAAAGTCAGCAGCTACAGTGTTTAAAAAAATTATCGTGGCCGGAATCCCGCTTTAATTTAAAGAGGGAAGTTTCAGGGAAAAAAAAATACATTTTAGATAAAAAACTTTGAAGCAAATTAAGGGTCAGTGCCCATCTGCAGCCTCACCATTGCCCATCAATACCGCCTG
Organism: Aquarana catesbeiana; assembly: GCF_042186555.1. Taxonomy (NCBI): domain Eukaryota; kingdom Metazoa; phylum Chordata; class Amphibia; order Anura; family Ranidae; genus Aquarana; species Aquarana catesbeiana. The sequence continues at coordinate 31,047,888 of NC_133336.1, read as the reverse complement.
ACCAGTGTCCATCAATGCAGCCTGATCAGTGTCCATCTGCAGCCTCACCATTGCCCATCAATGCAGCCTGATCAATGCCCATCTGCAGCCTCACCATTGCCCATCAATGCATACCTCCCAACTGTCCCTGATTTGGAGGGACTGTCCCTGATTTGGAGCAATGTCCCTCTGTCCCTCATTCCTCCTTATTTGTCCCTCATTTTGGTCTGATCTATATAGTTGTATATAAAATGCACTTTTATCTATCAAAAAGTGTTTTCCAGCGCTAAACCTTTCATGTTATTTCTAAATTGCTGCACTTGTAAATTCCAAAAGCCAATATTTAGGAATATATAAAACAAAAAGAATCTGCGCTGGCAACTCCCCAAGTGTATAATTGTGAGAAAGTGATATTTTGAATTTAATATCAAAAAGCATATATACCATATGATGTTGCACAGAACCACATTTAGTGGATATTATATGGAGATGTACCAAGAACTGTGCATAAAACTACCAAACTATGTGAATAAAAATAAATCAATAAACATAAAAATTGTGATCTAAATCAATTCGTCCAAAAAACTCACTCTTGGACGCTATGCGACTAAAAAGTCACTAAACTGTTATAGAGATAATCCCATACATTTGTGAGTGACAATAAATTAATCTCTGTAGAGTAAAGAATATGTGAATCAAAAGTCATAAATCATAACATAAAGTCTGTTAAATTAAACCGTTCCTTCACAGGATGACAATCTGCAGATTTCAAACTTGATTCATTCAAAATGATAGATTCCAAATAACAGATAAGGCTGATGCCGGTAATGCTTGAGAGGAGGCTTTAGAGATCACAACCCTCGCATTCCATCAGAAAAAAGAAGAAGAGAAGACACATAGCATAAAACCTATGACACCGTGAGATCACCTGCGCATAAAAGCGCTACTCACGGAACCGATGTGCAGAGCAGGCATTCAGATAGTTTAGTCGGTGTTCGCTGCTGTGCGGCGTGCGTTCCACCAACTCCAGGAAGTGATGTCACTGGTTCTCAGGTTTACAAGCGTGGGCAGGATGTTACGTCGACGCGTTTCGCCCCTCCCCCAGGGCGTTATCAAAGTCTTTGAATGAATCAAGTTTGAAATCTGCAGATTGTCATCCTGTGAAGGAACGGTTTAATTTAACAGACTTTATGTTATGATTTATGACTTTTGATTCACATATTCTTTACTCTCCAGAGATTAATTTATTGTCACTCACAAATGTATGGGATTATCTCTATAACAGTTTAGTGACTTTTTAGTCGCATAGCGTCCAAGAGTGAGTTTTTTGGACAAATTGATTTAGATCACAATTTTTATGTTTATTGATTTATTTTTATTCACATAGTTTGGTAGTTTTATGCACAGTTCTTGGTACATCTCCATATAATATCCACTAAATGTGGTTCTGTGCAACATCATATGGTATATATGCTTTTTGATATTAAATTCAAAATATCACTTTCTCACAATTATACACTTGGGGAGTTGCCAGCGCAGATTCTTTTTGTTTTATATATTTTTAAAGTGTGAGCACTTTTTTCATCTAGCAGCTGCAACACATGAATTAGTTTTCAATATAATTTATTTATTTGCGAGCGCTGTGTTTTTTATCTATTTAATATAAAGGAATAGTAGTGGTAAAAAAAGCACTTGTGTGTTTAACTAATCATTTTTTTGTACAATTCTCCTTTAAGGGGGCGTGGCAAGGGGTGTGTCCTATGCCTGCATACTTTTGTGATAGGTGTCCCTCATTCCCATCTCAAAAAGTTGGGAGGTAAGTCAGTGCAGCCTGATCAGTGCCCATCTGTAGCCTCGCCATTGCCCATCAATGCAGCCTGATCCGTGCCCATCTGCAGCCTCACCATTGCCCATCAATGCAGCCTGATCAGTGCCCATCTGCAGCCTCACCATTGCCCATCAATGAACCCTGATCAGTGCCCATCTGCAGCCTCACCATTGCCCATCAAGGCAGCCTGATCAGTGCCCATCTGCAGCCTCACCATTGCCCATCAATGCAGCCTGATCAGTGCCCATCTGCAGCCTCACCATTGCCCATCAATGCAGCCTGATCAGTGCCCATCTGCAGCCTCACCATTGCCCATCAATGCAGCCTCGCCATTGCCCATCTGTAGCCTCACCATTGCCCATCAATGCAGCCTGATCAGTGCCCATCTGTAGCCTCACCATTGCCCATCAATGCAGCCTGATCCGTGCACGGAGATTAGAGACGCCGGATTACACAGAGCGGGGATCTTTCGTTTACTCGGCGGCCACTGTTATACGAAGTCCCGCCTCCTGGACTGACTTCCATGATAGACAGAACTCTGGTCCAATTCTGGGACATGTGACGCCTATCATAGGAGCCGGACCAGGAGGCGGGACTTCATATTACAGCGGCTGCCGAGTAAACAGGCATTCCTCGCTCTGTGTAATACAGATGTGCTCCCCCCCCTTCCCCTCTGTGGCAGCCCAGGTAAATTATCGGCGTATAACTCGCACACATGATTTGTCCTCTATTTTTTAGGGGGGAAAAGTGCGTGTTATATGTCGATATATACAGTACATACTTACCTAGATGGCTGCAGCATGGAACTGATGCTGCAGCTGTCCCCTGTCAGCTTTACACTGAGAACTGGCTGATCAAAGCTCCTTTTAGTCTTCAGTGAGCAGCGAGCCAGTGACTGTCAGCGTTCACTAGAGCGCTAAGCTGTGGAGAGGATGGGATGGCATTTGGACAGATCCCGACATTATTGCTGGGATCCCTGCAGAGCCTGGACCGGCTATTTTACTTCAGCCAACAGCAAGCCCACTGTCACTTGAATCTGGGTCACAGGAGTGCAGAACTAAGTGCAATCCTGTGACCCACAGAAGAAGTATGGCCAAAATAGCTTTGACTTTATTCTCCTTTAAGCACCATCCATCTTTCCTTTAATCCTGACCACAGCATGATGCTGCCACCATCATGCTTCCCTGTGTGTAAATAGGATAAAAAACAGTAATGCCCTGTACACACGGTCGGATTTTCCGATGGAAAATGTCCGATCGGAGCGTGTTGTCGGAAATTCCGACCGTGTGTGGGCTCCATCGGACATTTTCCATCGGATTTTTCGACACACAAAGTTGGAGAGCAGGAGATAAAATTTTCCGACAACAAAATCCGTTGTCGGAAATTCCGATCCTGTGTACACAAATCCGATGGACAAAGTGCCACGCATGCTCAGAATAAATAAAGAGATGAAAGCTATTGGCCACTGCCCCGTTTATAGTCCCGACGTACGTGTTTTACGTCGCCGCGTATAGAACGATCGGATTTTCCGACAACTTTGTGTGACCGTGTGTATGCAAGACAAGTTTGAGCCAACATCCGTCGGAAAAAATCCTAGGATTTTGTTGTCGGAATGTCCGAATCCGAGTCACTAGTCACCAGAAAAACGTCTCTCACTATCCTAGGTACATAGATTTGATGGGAATCAAAAGCTCACAGGTACCAAATGCAACAGGTTTTTCTTGACCCTGCAGAAGGTGTTAAAGAACGAACTCAACCCAGTGAAAGGCGGTGTGTTGAATAAATGCTGGAGTATTTTATTATGCCCAACATCCTTTATCCCTGGTTCACATTGGTACGATTTGACATGTCAAATCGCATGTCAAATCGGCGGCAATTGCCAGCAACGGCACCGTCCTAATCGGTGCAACGCTGCATTTGCAGCGCCACACCGATTTCAAAAAGTAGTTTCTGTACCACTTTTTGCGATTTGGGGCTGCGATTTGCATTGACATCTGTGCAGAAACCTGCACAGATGTCTCTGAAATTGCGGCTGAAATCGGGACTGACATGCAGGAGTGAAATCGTGCGAGTTTAGCTAAACTCGCACAGCTTCATTCCCGCGGCTCAGTGTGAACCTGGGCTTGAGCTGACACTCGGGGCTTTCACATTGGAGAGACAGCAGCGGCTGTTTCAGGGCGCTTTGCAGGCGCTATTTTTAGCGCTGTAGCGCCTGCAAAGCTCCCCAGTGTGAAAGGGGTCTAATTGTGTGATTGTGACGATTTTTCCTGCCCCCGGGGGGGGGGGGGGGGGTATCTGGATCACTATTAAAGTGACCTTTTCTCCAACAGTTCACATAGAATTATATATACACTGAAGACCTGAGTGTCCAATTTTATTATTATGTATTTCATTATACAGGATTTAAATAATGCCACCAGTTTATGCAGCTCCTTACAACATGAGGGCAGACAGTACAGTTACAATACAATTCAATACAGGAGGAATCAGAGGGCCCTGCTCGTTAGAGCTTACAATCTAGGAGGGAGGGTCAAGTAATACAAAAAGGTAATAACTGTGGTTGATGAGCTGATGGAGAAAATAAATGTACAGTTGTTAGATGGGGCAGAATAAGCTTCTCTGAGGAGAAGGGTTTTCAGGAATTGCCTAAAAGTGGGTAGAGTAGGAGACAGTTGGACAGATTGGGGTAGGGAGTTCCATAGGATGGGAGCGGCTCGGGAAAAGTCCTGTAAGCAAGCATTGAGGGGGGTGACGAGGAGCTGAAGAGCAAGAGGTCTTGAGAGGAACAATTTGGTTGGTATTTTGAGACTAGGCTAGTGATGTAGCTGGGGGCAGAGTTGTGGATGGCTTTGTAAGTTTTTAGAATTTTGAATTGAATTTGTTGGGTGAACGGAAACAGCATTCATGATGGACTGAAGGGGGGATAGTCTATGTAAAGGTAATACAATGAGGAGGGAGTTGCAGTAGTTGAGGCGAGAGATGACCAGGGAGTGAATTAGAAGCTTTGTGGTGTTGTTGGTTATGAAGGGACGTATTCTAGAGATGTTGAGGCGGCAAGCTTTGGACAGTGATTGAATGTGTGGCCTAAAGGAGAGTTCAGAGTCCAGGATTACACCTAGTACATTGGCATCCAGGGATGGGTTGATAGTTGTCCCATTGTTCTTGACAGAGAAGTTAGTGGAAGAGGCACATGGGGGAGAAAATCTTATAAGCTTGGTAGATTGAGTTTGAGGAAGTGGTGTGACATCCGGACCGATATGTCAGTTAGAAAATTAGTGATACATGAGGAGAATGATGGCTTGAGCTTAGGGTGGGGTAGAGAGATTTTGATGTCATCAGTGTAGAAATGGGAGGCTATTACCTGACCCAGGGAGGAGGTGTACAGTAGATCACAGAGAGATCCAAGAACAGAGCCTTGGGGAACCCCAACAGAGATAGGAAAAGGAGAGATAGTATTGCAAGTGACGCTGAAGGTATAATGGGATAGGTAGGATGAGAACCAGTGAAGAGTACAGTTACAGGGACCAAAAGGAGTGGAGTTTTTTTTTAACTTGTCAAATTTGTTTATTATTTTTAAATATAACAGAGATTGACAAATTGAGTACATACAAGGATGGTGGCACAATATTCAAATAGAAATAAAGCTAAACATATCGATTTATGAACAGGATGAGTATATAACAATGTAAAAATGTAACGAGTAGTGCAAGCAATAAACCAATAAAGTATTACATCGAAAGCATTAGAAAATTCCATCAGAAGGAAAAAAAGTAAGCTAGTGACTATTGGTTCATTTTGCAAGAGCAGTAATAAGGAGATCAATCTAATTAACCACTTCAGCCCCGGAAGGATTTACCCGCTTCCTGACCAGAGCACTTTTTGCAATTCAGCACTGCGTCGCTTTAACTGACAATTGCGACGTTGCACCCAAACAAAACTGACGTTTTTTTCCCCACAAATAGAGCTTTCTTTTGGTGATATTTGATCACCTATGCGATTTTTATTTTTTGCGCTATAAACAAAAAAAGAGCGACAATTTTGAAAAAAAAAGCAATATTTGCTTTAATAAGTTTCCCAAAAAATATATTAAAAAAAACAAATTTCTTTCTCAGTTTAGGCCGATGTGTATTCTTCTACATATTTTTGGTAAAAAAAAAAAAAAAAAAAAAAAAATCGCAGTAAGATTATATTGATTGGTTTGCGCAAAAGTTATAGTGTCTACAAAATAGATTTATGGCATTTTTATTATTCATTTTTATTTAGTAGTAATGGAGGTGATCTGCGATTTTTATCGTGACTGCAACATTATGGCGGACACATCGGACACTTTTGACACTATTTGGAACCATTGTCATTTATACAGCGATCAGTGCTATAAAAAATGCACTGATTACTGTGTAAATGACACTAGCAGGGAAGGGGGTTAAACACTAGGGGGCGATCAAGGGGTTAAGTGTGTCCTAGGGAGTGATTCTAACTGTAGGGGGGATTGCTAGAACATGACAGAGATCACTGCTCCCGAGGACAGGGAGCAGTAGATCTGTCATGTTGCAAGGGAGAACAGGGAAATGCCTTGTTTACATAGGCATCTCCCCGTTCTGCCTCTCCTCCTTGCAATCGCGGGCCACCGGCTGACATTGAGGTTGCGGGACCCGCGGGCACGCCCCCCGCAGCACGTTCTGCCACACCGTGACATGACTGCGGGCCCCCGGCAGACTCTCTCACGAAGTATGCGGCGGCGGGCGCTCGCGTGCCCACTATGCTGCGATTTAAAGGGGACGTACCTGTACCCCAATTTGCCCAGCCGTGGCATTGTGCCGACGTATTTCATCGTGCACTGGTCGGCAAGGGGTTAAAAACAGAAGAGATCATGTGTTTATAGTACCACACAATATTAAAAGAAAGGTAGAAAACCAAAAATAGGAGTAGACAGAGAGAGGAGGGTAGAAAAAAAGGGGGGGGGGGGGGGGGGAATGACGGGGGGTTTACAAGTGGTAATGCGATCCCAAATGAATATAAAAGAATAGTCAAGGCAAATAGAGTAAAATTACCAAGGCAATAATAGTGTCATCAAAGTCTGGAGGTAAACAATGCTTAACCCAAGGAAGCCAGAGTTTCTCAAATTGACCGATTCGATCTCTTTCAAATGCTTCTATTTTAGCATGAATAAGAGTTTTATTAGGGAGTGGAGTTTTTCTTTTGAGGAGGGGGTCAACTATCCAATAACCTGGTATGAACAAGCATACTCATCTGGAAAGAGCATACACACTGAATTTGGATGAAAATTTAGCACTGGAAAACACCTTTTGAATGTTAAATAGTGCATTTTATATACAGCCATATAGATCAGACCAAAATGAGGGACACATGAGGAGGAAAGAGGGACAGAGGGATTTTGCTCCAAATCAGGGACAGTTGGGAGCTATGGCTCTACTGTAATACCAATTTACAAAGTATAGGCACCTCAAACCTCCCAAACTCTTGTCCTACAGGCCCTAGAGCAGTGGTTCTCAACCTGGGGGTCAAATTATGATTTGCCAGGGGTCACCAAATCTTGGGCTGTTCCTGAAGCCAGCATTGCTGTCCCAGCCTTTTCGCGGCCACTCAGCAGGCCTGTCCCTGGAGCCTGTGGCCGCCCAGCTGGGTTGTTCCTGGTGCCCACGGCCGCCCATTCAGTTTCACGGCATGGCTGGGGGGCAGAGACTAGAGGTCAGCTGACTGGTGAGGAATGTGAAGTGGGAGAGGCTGGAGGAGACCCTATCTCTTGATTTCGGCATAGGTGTCACTGCTACGGGACACCACAAAGTTGGAGACACAGTGAGTAACTCTGCCTGTGATTATAGTTGCCAATAAAAGTCCCCACTAAGTTCTCAGATCAGCAGATGACCTTCATCAAGGCTGAAGTCGGAACTCCCCCCAGCACTGCCAATCATTCCAACTCCCCGCCAGCAGTGGCACTCATCCCATTCCCCCCCCACCAAGGGGAGTAAGAGAAGGAATAAAAATAGAGAATACATGGAAGGGGGAGGGAAAGAGGGGGAGGAACAAAGAAAAAGGGGGAGAAGGAATAAGAGAACAAGAAAAATGGCTAGAGGGATGGGGAAAACAAACTAAATTAGGATAGAGAGAGATAAAAGGGAAAGAAAGGAGAAAAAAGAAAAAGTGGTACATCCTAAAATGTACCATAAGGGGTTTTAATACTGTACGAGTGGAAGCAACTCGGAGCACTACATTTCCGTTGGTTAGGGGCACAAATTACTTGTCTTGCCTTGGGTGCTGAATACCCATGCTACGAAAATAATTTTACTGTTAGGGGCCCCCACAACTTGGGAAATGTTATCAAGGGGTCACGATACTAGTAAGGTTGAGAACCACTGCCCTAGAGTAAGCCCCGTTTCACACAGGGGCGGCACGACTTGCAGGTCGCCTCACGGCGACTTGCAAAACGACTTCTGTATAGAAGTCTATGCAAGTCGCCCCCAAAGTAGTACAGGAACCTTTTTCTAAGTCGGAGCGACTTGCGTAGCTCCTACTAGAACAGTTCCATTGTACAGAACAGGAGGCGACTTGTCAGGCGGCTAGGTCGCCTGACAAGTCGCCCCTGTGTGAACCGGCACTAAGGGCTGCAATATATACCTGATGTTGTATTATAGCTGGCCCCCAGGGGCCCTAGAATGAGATTGTAATATGTACAGTGTGGTGTATTATGGCAAGGCCCCCAGAGTGAGGTTGTACTATGTATGGTGTGGTGTATATAGCTGGCTTCCAAGAACCTTGTGCAGAGGGCTGTAACATGTATAGGGTGATGTGTTATAGCTGGCCCCCCTGGGCCCTGGAGTGTGGCTGTCATATGTACCTGTTGGTGTATTACAGCTGGTCCCCGGGTGCTTCAGAGTGAAGCTGTAATATGTACAGGGTAGTGTGTTTTATTTGGCCCCCAGAGGCCCCTGGACAAAGGGCTATATGTTCACGATGATGATGTGTTATATCTGTCTTCAGGACTGTGGGCAGAGGGCTGTAATATGTATCAGGGTCATGCATTATACAGTAGGTGACCCCCAGGGGCCCTGAAGTGAGGCTGTAATATGTAGAGGGTGTTGTGTCGTAGCAGTGTGATATGTATTACAGAGATTCGGAGAAAGCGTGTGTGAAGGCTCGGAGACGTTCTCTGCCGTCACTGCAGATCTATATTTAGTGGCGTCTGATGGAGCCGCTTCTATTCCTGTCTCTCCGCACTGACAGATTATTACAAGCTGTGACCTGAATCCTGCTATATTCTCCCCTCCATCCCCGAATCCCCCAGAATCCCCTCCTCCTTCCCTGAATCCCCCCCCTCCCCCAGGTTCCTGAATCCCTTGTACCACCCTCCCTGTTCCCTGAACCTTCCCATACTACCCCCCTGCATCCCTAAAACCCCCACACTACTACACTTCTTCCCTGAACCCCCCACAACACCCATCTTCTTCCCTGAATTCATTATACTAACCCCCTTCTTCCCAGAATCCTCTTTACCTTCCTCCTTTTCCCAAATCCCTTGTACCACCTTTCCCTGAACCTTCCCATACTACCCCCCTCCATCCCTAAAACCCCCTACAACCCCCACCCTCCCTAAGCCCCCTGCACTACTACACTTCTTCCTTGAATCCCCCATAACACCCATCTCCTTCCCTGAATTCATCATACTAACCCCCTTCTTCCTTGAATCCCCCAAAGCACCCCCTCTGTCCCTAAGTAACCCAACCCCACCCCTTCCCTGAAACCCCCTCCATCCCTAAATCCCCCATACCACCCTCTTCCTTTGGGGGTTAAAAGCGCTGCTTAAATAGCGGTAAAGCGTCGCTGAAACAAGTGGTGCTTTACTGCTAACGCGCAAGCGGCCCCCAGTGTGAAAGGGATCCAACGTCTATCGCTTTATGAATACATCACTGACACTCCTCTTGCTCAACAACACAGGTGCCCAAATTTTACAGATCACATTTTTAATGTTACACATTTTTACCTACATTGGTCCCACCCCTTTCCCGTTTGAGATTTACTTTTACTTTTGTATGCACCAATGACATTTCACCAGAATATCTTCTCTGTATGGAGTCTCTATTCGAATCTCTATCTGAGATATCGAGGGGGAACTCTACCTATATAGTATAAAGGGAGGAGCCTGGCCGACAGCGAATCATGGAGCAGAAAAATCTTCAGTCGCCATTTCTAGGAAAATCTTCGACCTCTCAGACTGGAAACTTTACATAGAGAACCTCGTTACACCTACACAGCAATCCGCATCACACACACAACACCCATCACACTACATGTCATACACCACAACAACCAACATCACATTGTGAACACCGCATGACACAACACCCAACATCACATCATAGACCACAACGTGAACACTGCATGGCACAACACCCAACATCACAGCATACATCACAACACCCAACAACACATCATAGACCACAACACCCAACATCACACTACACATCATACACCACAACAACCAACATCACACTACACAACACATCATACACCAAAACACCCAACATCACACTACACATCATACACCACAACAACCAACATCACACTACACAACACATCATACACCAAAACACCCAACATCACACTACACATCATACACCACAACAACCAACATCACACTACACATCATACACCACAACAACCAACATCACACTACACATCATACACCACAACAACCAACATCACACTACACAACACATCATACACCAAAACACCCAACATCACACTACACAACACAATGTGAACACTGAACTGCACAACATCACACTACACAACACATCATACACCACAACACATCAATACACCAAAACAACCAACATCACACTACATAACACATCATACACCACAACACCCAACATCACTCTACACAACACATCATACACCACAACAACCAACATCACACTACACAACACATCATACACCACAACTTAAACACTGAACTGCACAACACCCAACACGTCATACACTACACGACATGTCATACACAACACTCAACATCACAACGTGAACACCACATGGCACAACACAACACCACACTACACAACACGTCATACATCACAACACCCAACATGTCATACACCACAACATGAACAGCGCAGGGCACAACACCCAACATCACGTTATACACCACAACATGTCATACACCACAATGTGAACACTATACTGCACAACACCCAACATCACACACTATACAACACCCAACACAACATGTCATACACCCCAACGTGAACGCCGCACAACAACCATCAAGCCACGTGACTGATATCACAATATACAACACAACACAATGTGAACACTAAACTGCACAACAGCCAACATCACACTACACAACATAGCAGACATTACAATATACAAAACCTAACATCGCACAACACATTAGATATCATAATATACAGTACAACACAGCAGCACAAGACGTCATACACAACGTGAACACTGCACTGCATAACACCCAATATCACACAGCACAACACATCATACACCACAAAGAGAATACTACACTTGACAACACCCAACACGCCACATTATATAATACAACGTGAACACCACACTGTGCAACACCCAACATCACACTACACAACAGATATCACAATATACAACACATTATATATTACAATGTGAAAACCACACTGCACAACACACTACACTTTACAACAAACATCACAGAATACAACACCCAACATCATACTACAAAACATGCCACGTCATAAGTTACAACGTGAACCCTGCACTACACAACACTCAACATCAAACCACACAACATAACAGATATCCCAATATACAACACCCAACATATCATACACCACAACATGTACACTGCACCACACAACAGTTCTCACAATATACAACACCCAACATCACACCTTGTCATACACCACAACATGTACACTGCACCACACAACAGTTATCACAATATACAACACCCAACATGAACCCCATACTGCCCAGCACCCGACAACACAGCAGACATCACAGTATAAACCACACAACATCTCACTACACAACATACCATGTCATACACCACAAAATAAACCACACACTACACCAGTGTGTCTCAACTACAGTTCTCAGGGTGTTTTCAGGCTTCCCATTATTTTGCACAGGTGATATGATCAGTTTCGTTGCCTTAGCCCCGGTTCAGACAGGGGCGACTTGTCAGACGACTTAGCCGCCTGACAATTCGCGTTCCGTTCTGTACTACGGAACCGTTCTAATAGGAGCGACGCAAGTCACTCTGACTTAGAAAAAGGTTCCTGTACTACTTTTGGGGCGACTTCAGGCAACTTGCCTTGAATTCTATACAGAAGCCATTTTCCAAGCCGCCGCTGAAGTCGCATGCAGGTTGCCTCTGTGAGTCGGCCTGCAAGTCGTGCCGCCCCTGTGTGAACCGGCTCTTAGTAATTAATTACCACAGCTTTTTCATCTGAGGGAAATCCTGAAAACATGACCTGTTGGGGGTACTTGAGAAACACTGCACTACACACATCTCACACTGGTGAAGGTGTTCCCAGGTGTTGGAATCTCGGTGATGGTGGAAGGTGTTCCCAGGTGTTGGAATCTCGGTGATGGTGGAAGGTGTTCCCAGGTGTTGGAATCTCGGTGATGGTGGAAGGTGTTCCCAGGTGAATATGTTTCCAGATGTCAACGTCTCAGGGATGAGGGAAAGGGTTCCCAAGTGTTGAGGTCTCAGTAGTTGGAAAGGTGTTCCTAGGGTTGAGGGCCTAGTGATGGGGAAAGTGTCCCTACATGTTGGAGTCCAGGTGATGGGGGAAGGTGTTCCCGGGTGTCGGGGTCCCAGTGATGGGGAAGGTGTTCCCAGGTGATGGAGTCCCAGTGATGGGGGAAGGTGTTCCCGGGTGTCGGGGTCCCAGTGATGGGGAAGGTGTTCCCAGGTGATGGAGTCCGAGTAATGGGGGAAGGTGTTCCCAGGTGTCAGGGTCCCAGTGATGGGGGAAGGTGTTCCCGGGTGTCTGGGTCTCAGTGATGGGGGAAGGTGTTCCCGGGTGTCTGGGTCTCAGTGATGGGGGAAGGTGTTCCCGGGTGTCTGGGTCTCAGAGATGGGGGAAGGTGTTCCCGGGTGTCGGGTTCCAGTGATGGGGGAAGGTGTTCCCAGGTGATGGAGTTCCAGTGATGGGGGAAGGTGTTCCCAGGTGATGGAGTCCGAGTGATGGGGGAAGGTGTTCCCGGGTTCCAGTGGTGGGGGAAGGTGTTCCCAGGTGTCAGGGTCTCAGTGATGGGGGAAGGTGTTCCCGGGTGTCGGGGTCTCAGTGAGGGGGGAAGGTGTCCCGAGTGTCGGGGTCTCAGTGAAGGGGGAAGGTGTTCCCGAATGTCGGGGTCTCAGTGATGGGGGAAGGTGTTCCCGAGTGTCAGGGTCTCAGTGATGGGGGAAGGTGTTCCCGAGTGTCGGGGTCTCAGTGATGGGGGAAGGTGTTCCCGGGTGTCGGGGTCTCAGTGATGGGGAAGGTGTTCCCGAGTGTCGGGGTTCCAGTGATGGGGGAAGGTGTTCCCGAGTGTCGGGGTTCCAGTGATGGGGGGAAGGTGTTCCTGGGTGTCGGGGTCTCATTGAGGGGGGAAGGTGTTCCCGGGTGTTGGGGTTCCAGTGATGGGGGAAGGTGTCCCCAGGTAATGGAGTCCCAGTGATGGGGGGAAGGTGTTGGGGTTCCAGTGATGGGGGAAGGTGTTCCTGGGTGTCGGGGTCTCAGTGAGGGGGGAAGGTGTTCCCGGGTGTTGGGGTTCCAGTGATGAGGGAAGGTGTCCTCAGGTGATGGAGTCCCAGTGATGGGGGGAAGATGTTTCCGGGTGTTGGGGTCTCAGTGAGGGGGGAAGGTGTTCCTGGGTGTTGGGGTTCCAGTGATGGGGGGAAGGTGTTGGGGTTCCAGTGATGGGGGAAGGTGTTCCCGGGTGTTGGGGTCTCAGTGATGGGGGAAGGTGTCCCCAGGTGATGGAGTCCTAGTGATGGGGGGAAGGTGTTGGGGTTCCAGTGATGGGGGGAAGGTGTTGGGGTTCCAGTGATGGGGGAAGGTGTCCCCAGGTGATGGAGTCCTAGTGATGGGGGGAAGGTGTCCCCAGGTGATGGAGTCCTAGTGATGGGGGGAAGGTGTTGGGGTTCCAGTGATGGGGGGAAGGTGTTGGGGTTCCAGTGATGGGGGAAGGTGTCCCCAGGTGATGGAGTCCTAGTGATGGGGGGAAGGTGTCCCCAGGTGATGGAGTCCTAGTGATGGGGGGAAGGTGTTCCTGGGTGTTGGGGTTCCAGTGATGGGGGGAAGGTGTCCCCAGGTGATGGAGTCCTAGTGATGGGGGGAAGGTGTTCCCGGGTGTCAGGGTCGGGGGAAGGTGTTCCCGGGTGATGGGAGTCCCAGTGATGGGGGAAGGTGTTTCCGGGTGTCGGAGCCCCAGGAATATGGTACGAGTTCCCGGATCCGTAGTGGTCCTTGTAAGCAGTGAAGGTTTCCCGGTGTCTGGGTAAGGGTTCCCGGAGGTGGGGGGAGGGGCATTTCACAGACAAACAAAAACAACACAGAAAGTCGTCTCCCGGGTAACGCCGCACCCACTGGGCGGGGACGCGGATCACATGGCTTGTGTTTAGCCGGTGACGTATACTCTGCTTGTTCCCACGGAGACACGCCGTGACGTCAACGCCCCTCCTGTGCTCACGAGCCAAATATTTCGTCGTCGCCATAGTAACAGAGCCCCGCTGCCTCTGTCCTGGCAACAGCGCGCTGATTGGCTGGCCGCGTTCCCGCCTCTCTCCATGGTTACCTGAGCGGTGTTCAGCTTGTTGTCACCGCAGGCAGAGAAGGGAAGCCCGGATACTGGGGGGCTGTGACGTCACCATGTGTGTGTATATGTACCCCTCTTATTTCTGTACGATTTCATCGGACGATATGTGTGAAACACGTGCTGTAATAATTTTGTTTGAGCAATAGCATAAAGTATTGTGAGGTGTGTGATAAAATAATGTAATCCATGTATAACACTTCTGACATGAAATATTATATATGTGACGTATGTAAGGTAATGTGATATCCACTATATTACCAAAAGTATTGGGACGCCTGCCTTTACACACACATGACCTTTAATGGCCTCCCAGTCTTAGTCCATAGGGTTCAATAATGAGTTGGCCCACCCTTTGCAGCTATAACAGCTTCAACTCTTCTGGGAAGGCCGTCCACAAGGTTTAGGAGTGTGTCTATGGGAATGTCTGACCATTCTTCCAGAAGCACATTTGTGAGGTCGGGCACTGATGTTGGATGAGAAGGCCCGGCTCGCAGTCTCCGCTCTACTTCATCTCAAAGGTGCAGGACTCTGTGCAGGCCAGTCAAGTTCCCCCACCGCAAACTCCCTCATCCATGTCTTTATGGACCTTGCTTTGTACACTGGGGCCTAAGACTGGGATGCAAGTTCATGTGCAAAAGCAGGCGTCCCAATACTTTTGGTAATCTAGTGAAAGTGAAGTATGTGAAGTAATACTGTGACAAGATACATGTGAGGTAACAATGCAGGGTGTATTTGATTTAAATCATCATTTTTAAAAAGCAACTGTCATTTCTGCCCCACAGCGGCTCCTGCTCTGACCCGCTGTTGACTCGACAGTCCCATTCACTTTAATGGGACAGCTGGTGATGTGGCAGTGACACAACAAGGTGAAGGACGTGACGGCAGCAGGTGAGTGGATGCCGCTAACAGGCGCTGCCATGATGGATCTGAAATGACAGGTGCTCTTTAAATGTAAGGACTTATTCTTGCTGGTAGTTAGAATCTTTAATATTTGCAAACAAAATGAAGGTTTCCTATTGATAATAATAAGCTGTCAGGTTAGTAAAACAGCGATATCAGAACCGATTCAATCATACAGTTTGAAGTGTACATAGATTTGCAAAACAATGGGATAAAGGAATATTCCTAAACTTTGTTTTATTTTAAGGTTACTGTGAAATTGTGTGAATGTATCAATGCAGTGCATGTTATCTCAGCTTGCAGAGCTTAGATTCATTTAATGAGTTTACCAAAAATGTAAATATTACAGAATATACAGCCTCATGCTACATAACTAAGCTCCATTTCATGCTGAATAAACTAAATTATTAATGTTTCTTAAATAGAAAACTATCCTTAGATACAATTTTACTCCAAAAGCATCTTATTAAAATAAATTTGATAAAAATCAAAAAAATCCGATTTAAATAATAAAAATCCTATTTTCTTTTTAAAAAAATAATCGATTTTTATCCATCCTGTAATAATGTGATATACATGATATTCATGAGGTAATAATGTGATATATGGGATACACGTGAGGTAATAATGTGATATATGTGACTTATGTGAGGTAATAATGTGATATACAGGATACATGTGAGGTAATAATGTAATATGTGGGATACACGTGAGGTAATAATGTGATATACAGTATACATGTGAGGTAATAATATGAAATGCGGAATACATGTGAGGTAATAATGTAATATACATGTGAGGTAATAATGTAATATACCGGATACATGTGAGGTAATAGTGTGAAATACGGGATACACGTGAGGTGATAATGTGATATACAGTATACATGTGAGGTAATAATGTTATATACGGGATAGACGTGAGGTAATAATGTGATATACAGTAAACGTGGGGTAATCATGTGATATACAGGATACACGTGAGGTAATAATGTGATATATACGGAATACATGTGCGGTAATAATGTGATATACAGTATACATTTGAGGTAATAATGTGATATAAGGGATACATGTGAGGTAATAATGTGATATACGGGATACATGTGAGGTAATGTGATATATGGGATACATGTGAGGTAATAATGTGATATATGTGACTTATGTGAGGTAATAATGTGATATACGGAATACATGTGAGGTAATAATGTGATTTACGGGATACACGTGAGGTAATAATGTGATATATGGGATACATGTGAGATAATTTGATATACGGAATACATGTGAGGTAATGTGATATACGGGATACATGTGAGGTAATAATGTGATATACAGGATACATGTGAGGTAATAATGTGATATACAGGATACATGTGAGGTAATAATGTGATATACGGGATACATGTGAGTTAATGTGATATACGGAATACATGTGAGGTAATAATGTGATATATGGGATACATGTGAGATAATTTGATATACGGGATACATGTGAGGTAATGTGATATACGGGATACATGTGAGGTAATAATGTGATATACGGGATACATGTGAGTTAATGTGATATACGGAATACATGTGAGGTAATAATGTGATATATGGGATACATGTGAGATAATTTGATATACGGGATACATGTAAGTTAATGTGATATACGGGATATATGTGAGGTAATAATGTGATATACGGGATACATGTGAGTTAATGTGATATACGGGATACATGTGAGTTAATAATGTGATATACAGGATACATGTGAGTTAATAATGTGATATACGGGATACATGTGAGTTAATAATGTGATATACGCGATACATGTGAGTTAATAATGTGATGTACCGGATACATGTGAGGTAATAATCTGATGTACGGGATACATGTGAGGTAATAATGTGATATAAGTGACGTGTGATGTAATTCAGCAGGTACAGTATATAGTGTATGCAGCAAAAACATTTTACAATTTAGGATTTTCATCTATTGAATTTCCTATTACTTTCTGTCTCAGTTACATCATTAGTTTGTCATGAGTAAGTATTTTACTCTATATAAGTGCCGGTTCACACTTGTCATGCGACTTGAGAGTTCAAGGTTGCATGACAAGTTGCACCCCATTAACAGCAATGGAACCGACTCAAGTCACATCGACTTAGAAAAAGGTTCCTGCACTACTTTTTGTCCGACTCATCGCGGTTTCCATGGACTTCTGTTAATGAAGTCGCAAGCAAGCTGCAATGAAGTCACGCAGGATGTCGGCTGTCAAAGACACTAAGCCCTCGTACACACTGAACGTAGGTCTGAAATCGTGCAAGTTAAGCTGAACTCACACAATTTTAAACCCGCATTTCAGTGCGAGTTTGGGGGCCATTTGAAAGCCATCTGTGCGGGTTCATGCACTGATGTCTATTGAAATCTCCCCTGAAGTCGCCAAAAGTAGTGCAGGAACTGCTTTTGGAAATTGGTGCGGCGCGGCAAAGTCGGCGTTGCACCGATTGGGACAGTGCCGTTGCTGCCAATAGGCTGCGATTTAGCATGCGGTTTGGCATGTCAAATCGCACCAATGTGAAGGGGGGCTATGGGCGATTTACTAAAACTGGTGCGCACATCTGGTACAGCTGTACATAGTAACCAATCAGCTTCCAGGTTTTATTGTCCAAGCTTAATTAAACAAGCTGAAGTTAGAAGCTGATTGGTTACTATACACAGCTGTACCAGATATGTGTGCACTAGTTTTAGTAAATTTCCCCCATAGGGAGTCATCACAAGTCAGTATACTACACTAGATTTTAGGCAAAAGGCCAGAATGATGGCAGAGCACCCTTACTGGACATTGATAAGAACAGATACCACACTTGATCTTATCCAGAAAGTCCCTTTTTCCCCCACAAATAGAGCTGTCTTTTGCTGGTATTTGATCACCTCTGCGGTTTTTATTTTTTGCACTAAAAAAAAGCCTGACAATTTAAAAAAAAAAAAAATTATATATATATATATATATATATATATATATATATATATATATATATATATATATATATATATATATATATATATATATATATATGTCTTTTTTTTTTTTACTTTCTGATATAAAACATTTCCAATAAAAAAATTGAAAAAATTTCTTCATCAATTTAGGCCAATATATATTCTGCTACATGTAATTGGTAAAAAGAATCCCAATAAGTGTATATTGATTGGTTTATGCAAAGGTTATAGCATCTACAAACTATGGGATAGATTTATTTCTTTTTCTTTTTTTATTAGTAATGGCGGCGATCAGAAACTTATAGCGGGACTGCGATATTGCGGCGAACACTAACTGACACCTTTGACACTTTTTGGGGACCAGTGACACTAATACAGTGATTAGTGCTAAAAAAATATGCACTTTCACTGTACTAATGACACTTGCAGGGAAGGGGTTAACACCAGGGGTGATTAAAGGTTTAAGCCCGGGTTCACACCTATGCGAATTAGAGGTGCGTTTCCGCACCTCTAATTCGCATAGCAGGAGAATGTGACTGGCTCCCTATGGAGCCAGTTCACATATCTCCGGGGCGGCTGCGGTGCGCACTGCACAAAAACACTGTGCGTCTTTGGCTGCGTTTCAGGGCCGAATTCAGGCATAGAATCGGCCCTGATTCGTCCCTGAAACGGTGAACAGGGACGCACAGCGCTCCTGTGCGATCCGCAGCCCGTTGTGGTGTGAACCCGGGCTAAATGTGTTCCCTGGGTGTGCTTTGTAACTGTGGGGGAGGTGCTTTGACTGGGGGGAATGTAAAGATCCCAGTCACAGGATCAGTACATTCCCCTCTCACAGAACAGTGGTCTGCCTTGTTTACATAGGCAGACCGCCGTTCTGCCTTTCTCCTGAAGGATTGTTGGGTCCCGGGGGACATCGTGTCCGCTAATTGGCTCCCGCTGTGTCCAATCGCAGTAGGAGCAGGGCAGCGCATGCGTGTGCATCACATACTAGGTACATGATCTGGCACATAGCGGCCGCCCTGCCTCAGTAATGTAGGTGGGGTGGACGCTAAGCGGTTAAAATCAGCAAATGAAACACGGAAATAGTAAATATTGCTTGTATCCTGTCTGTGGGATGTGTCTTTTGCAGCTGTACATTTTATGGGTTTTTATGCTATTGATGTGAATAAACATTATACGCTGTGTGGCTTTTATTAACATATATTTAAAGTATATCTGAACCCAAGAACAAAAATGTAATAATATATATAATATATATATATATATATATATATATATATATATATATATATATATATATAAATATTAGGGCTGGGAGATTTTCTTAAAGAAAAAAATCTTCGATTCTCTTAAGAAAAACTGGATTCACGATTCGAATTGAGTTTTTTTGTTTTTTTTTGGAAACCGTGCCGGTCCTGAGGCACTGCGGGCATGAGCTTTTAGGCGAGGCCGCGGCTTCGGCCTAGTCTGCAGCATCCGGCCGAAGCCGCGGACTCGCCTAAAAAACTCCTTGCCCGCAGCTCCTCAGGACCAGTGCAGTGTCAGCGCCGGTCCTGAGGCGCTGCCGGCATGAGTTTTTAGGCTAGTCCGCGGCGTCCGGCCGAAGCCGCGGACTAGCCTAAAAACTCATGCTCGCATCGCCTTAAGACCGGCGCAGTGAAAAAAAAAAAAATCTACAAAAATCTATTTGCTTACATTTTGAATCAATTTGACCTCTCAACTCGTTTCAAGATTTAAATCGATTTTTTTCCCCAGCCCTAATATATATATATATATATATATATATATATATATATATATATATATATATATATATATATATATATATATAATCACAATCAGTGCCGGTTCACACTAGACGCGGCACGACTTGCAGGTCGCCTCACCAAGGCGACCTGCACACGACTGCCGGGGCGACTTGCAAGACGACTGTATAGAAGTCTATGCAAGTCGCCCCCAAAGTAGTACAGGAACCTTTCTTCTAAGTCGGAGCGACTTGCGTCGCTCCGATTAGAACGGTTCCATTGTACAGAACGGGAGGCGACTTGTCAGGCGGCTAGGTCGCCTGACAAGTCGCCCCCGTGTGAACCGAGCCTCAGGGTAGCAGGCTTTAGTTGTGGTGGCTGCATTATTTTTCTTTGTTTTATTTCCCCTTTTCACACATGATGATCCTGCCAGTAACATGATTCTTGTCCTATGGGAACAATGTTCACTCGTCATACTTTATCTAATGAAGAAAACCCCCATCCTTTTCATCTCCATAACATGGGGAGGCTTTCTGTAGTCCAGCAGGGGAGAACTGGGCAAAGCTAACAGTCTTTTCTAGGATTTCATTGTAGTGGAGGGGCTGTGTTGCAAGCTCCTTATGTCACCGGATTCCTGTCAGGATATATACATCAATATAAATTGTAAAGAAAAGTTTTTAAAGTATAACCAAAAGCAAACATGTTTTTTTTTTTTTTTTTTTTAGTTTTGGATAGAGTGGAGATGGATTAGAACACCTGTCAGGTTTATTACTGTCTGTGTCCCCGTTATGGAGACTCTCCTGCTCTATTTGTCCTGTTTACCATTATCAAAAGTAAAAGAAAACCCTAAAATTTGGGTTGTCGCCAAAACACTAATAGAGGGGAAATCTTCCAATGGGGCTACTAGCTCTGGTGACCTGGTGGGAAGGGGGGGGGGGGGCAATGGATTCCTGTAATTTTTCAGGGATTTCCTCTCACTATCTGTTTGGCTATGGGAGAGGAAGTGAAGGTAAATCTCCTCAATGTAACATAGATGGCAAAAAAAACTGACAGCGATTATAACCTTCCCTTACACGATCCAAAATGGGAGAAAAAAAGTTTTGTTTTAGTCGCATTTAGCAGTATTTTTAGTGCTAGAATAAGAATGCTAAAGCCTGGTACATACGATCAGTTTTTTTGTTTTTTTTTGTTTAACCCAGCAGGTTAAACGAAATAAAAAAACTGAGGAGCTCGTCGGACTAATTATCTGATGTAAGTACAGCAATCTCCTCGCTGAGCTATTGTGTTCTGACAGGGACTCCCCCCCCCCCCCCCCAATCACAACACACCAGTCAGCGCTGGCAGCCATTGACTGCCAGCGCTGATCGGATGCGGGTCGGATGCTGGTTTTCCAGAATGCTGTTCGATAGAAGCAGGACAGGCCGGTGTACACATGGGCCATACGTCCGCCAGTTTCTGTTGAACCTGCCAATACTGGACAATATTCGGCCTGTGTGTACCAGGCTTAAAGTGTTACTTAACCCAGGAGCCTGCATTCACTATATCTGGTCTCCCACAGTACACAAAAATTTAATTATTTTAGTAAATATAGACTGCAAAATATATTTTCTCATCAGCAGTATGTAGCAGTCTTGTGACTTCTATCAGTTCCTGGTTAAAGCTTGTAGGAGGAGTTTTCATACTGCACTGAGCTGTCCTATCAGGATCAAGGACCCCTGACCCCCTGTCTGGGCAGTGCTGATTGGCCCTGTGCTGATCAGAGGAAGATCAGAGAAGACAGGATCAAACAGCCTTTTTACAAAATGAGGAGGATTAACACCTTTTCCACAGTGAGTATAACAAGCATGCTTTACTGCATATACAGACTGATTTTACTGTTGTGGGTTTAGTAACACGTTAACGTATAGCTAAAGCCAAGACCTTTTTAGTTTGGAGTGGAGAGGGATTAGAACACCTGTCATCATTTTTTTTTTTTTTTTTTTTTTTTTTTTATTGCTGTCTGTGCCCCCGGTAAGGAGCTCTCTTTGTCCTGTCATTGAAAAGAAAGTAAAAGAAAATCCCAAATTTTGGGTTGTCCCCAGAAAAGTAATAGAGAGGAAATCTTCTAATGGGGACACTAGTTCTGGCTGACCTGGGAATCCCCAAGGAATTCCCATACTTTGCAGGGATTTCCACTCACTTCCTGTTTAGCTATGGGACAGGAAGTGAAGGTAAATCTTTGCAATAGATGGCAAAAAAAAAAAAATCTGGCGGGATTTATAACCCTCCCTTACTCTATCCAAAATGAAAACAAAAGTTTTGCCTATAGCTCTACTTTAATGCTGAGGTTGGAGAGTTGCTTGGCATAGCACATAAAGTATGAGAATAGTACTGAGCTGTAAACTCATGTAAGTGGCGGTCATGCTGGTCTGAGTGTTCAATCAAGAGCCTGTGTTGACAAGCTCAATTATAGGTGACAAAGTATATATATATAAAAAAAATGTTCTTGCCTAAAAATAGACATAAAGGGAATGCATGTAAACAGTTGGCAGCTGTTTACATCTGTTCAGATCTGTCTAAATAGAATGTGATAGAATAGAATGCGATGCGGGAACCAGCGTGACTCCTGTGAGGGCTCCCACATTGCATATCTCTTGCATCTCTCGCAGGCAGTTCACACTGCTCTATGCAAACCTCTGTGGGTGTCAATACAAAGTTAATGACACCCCAAGATTGGTTCGCAGATCCCAGTGCGAACTGTGAAATGGTGCAGGAGTTGGATCGCATAGGTGTAAACACCCATGTGATCTGATTCTGGTGCTGACCTAAAAAAAGGGTCCTGCACCATTTTGGTCCAAATGCGATGAAAATTCAGCCATACAATCTGTATGGCTGAATTCACATCGCACAGACATCGCATGTGATCTGCACAGCAATGTGGAGCGATTCACATGCGTGGTCTGACATTGAAATAGTGTGAAACCAGCCATAATCTTTTTAAAAAATGGACCTGAATGGATACTGATGTAAATATCCTTCCGTTTATATCTGCCTGCCCAAAGAAATAAATTGCGGTTCAGTCGGGATCCGTCTGAAAATACAGACAGACTGAACGTGTGCGTGAAAGGACCCTAAGGAACTGGCAAGTTTTAATAGGATGAGGTAGGGAATCCCAGAGAATGGGGGCTGTTCTACAGTAATCCTGTGCATGGGATAGGGATATGAGTCAGTAGGTCAGTGGAGCAGAGAGAGCAGTTTGGAGTATATGTTGTGGTTATAGTCAGCAGCAGTGTACATACTGGTCTCTTCTCATATAGGGGGAACTGTCTATATATCGCACAGCTCTTTGGGCACTTATCCCTCATATACAATAATGACCTATTCATACAGATTATCAACAATAAAATGTTAGCAGGTTGCCAGTTTCATCCGATGTACATCACAACTTAAAGTGGATGTAAACCCTCACATATACCCAGTGAAGTGATGAAACAAATCATCCTACATAGGTTTTACTTATTCTTTAGAATTCTTACATTGTGTTAGAATTTTCACTTCCTCATTCAGCACTGGGAGACAGCTGATTGGAGGAAAGGTGCACCCCCCCCCCCCCCCTCTCTACATAGGTAGAAGGCAGATACTTTCATAGCTGCGCTGTGAAGAGACAAGCTCTCTGCTAATCTATTTATAACAACCTCCCGTCTCTGAGAACTTCCCAGCGCAAAAAAACAGCAGAGGCACACAGGACGATGCTTTGGAGAGAGATAAGAAAACACTACAGATATATGTGCATAGGTCAAATTTTATGAATCAGGTTAACATCCACTTTAAAGCGGAGTTCCGGCCACATAGATTTTAATTTTTTAATTTTTTATTTTTTTTACAGGGATCCCCTCACACTGCAGTAATAACACACATCAAGTATATCTATATTTGCTAGTGGATATGAATCCTATATATTTTTTTTTTCTACTTACAATTTTGAAAATTGTCCTCTGGCCGTTGCCATGATGAGTGTGGGCATATGAAGCCCAATCACAACCTCTTCCTGGATAAGCGATCGAGGGGTGCATGCTGGGTAACCAGCATGCACCTCTCGAACTCGCGCATGCACGATGCTCCGGCGGGACGTAGCGCAGATTGTTTAGCAAGTTGCCATAACAACGGGCGGCGATGGAGGAAGGTCCTGCCCTGTTATAGCAACATAGATAGATCTGCCTTAAATCGCGTCATTTCCTGTCGGGAAGAAACACAATTTTTTGACACATTCTTGGCCCGCTGACTCCTGGGAAATGATGCGGAGCCAGAAGTGGCAGATTAGGAGCCACCACCTAGCAACAGGGCACTTCTTGTCAGTATAAAAAAAAAATATCCAAATGTTTTTTCTTAATAATAGAGGGCTGTGAAAATGTAAAAATGTTTTTCAGGGTGGAACTCCGCTTTAACTGCCTCTGGGTCAATCCCGATTCTGCCCTCTCACATTTACTACAACTCCAAGGCCTACCAGTTCAAGTCCTTGTCTATACCCCATTATCTATGGCAGGGGTCTTCAAACTACGGCCCTCCAGTTGTTCAGGAACTACAATTCCCATCATGCCTAGTCATGTCTGTGAATGTCAGAGTTTTACAATGCCTCATGGGACGTGTAGTTCTGCAACAGCTGGAGAGCCATAGTTTGAAGATTCCTGATCTATGGCCTTATATTCTGTGTCTGCTACTCTATCAGCTAGGATTGTCTATCCCTTCAAAGCCTGTTTTCTCTCCATTTCTTCGAGGGCTTTCAACCTTAACATAAAGATATATTTTTCTTTGACTGAAGTCACACTCTGCCCTTATTAGCCTGCAGACACAGACCCTCATTATATTACAGGATGGTTGGAACTATTTCTAGAAGATCCAGCAGATGATGGAATGACAGGATTTCCCATCTCAAAGGAACACTCTATATAAATTGTGGTGTGATAGAGAGAGGTGTTACACATACAGTATATGTATGGCCTTTTTTTTTTTTTATTTTACCTGGCTTGTTATGGATTCACCGGAAGATCTGTAAAGGATTGTGCGATTTTGTTTGTACATTTTTGGAATGTCGGAATGACATAGGCCAAGAACTCTGCTCACCTATGTCCCAGTACCTGAGTCTGTGACATCAGCAAGTTACCTGTCACTCCCATTGTACCAACTATGCAACAGATTCAGTTCCTGCCTGTTTAGACTGGATTGTGAAATGTTTGCTTATAGACAAGCGTCTTTACGTCTTACTTCTTACTTAACAGGAAGTAGCTAGTGTTCATGTTCACCACGCCTTCTAACGTCTCGCAAGTTGTTGTCAGCCATCAATCTATATCTGATGAACCTTCTCCATCCAGTTTAGTTAAGCCCTCCATAGACCAGGCAATGTATACTTTTATTGGCAGTACTGTTGCCCTCTGCCTAGTATCTAATCCCAGAACTTTCTAATAATTGCCAGTGGAGAAAATGTCTATAGGGATTTTAGATATTGTCTTCCCTATGCCAGGGCTATGTGCATGTGAGATGCATGGATTGAGGTTTTTCTCTATGCAGCAGATGAAGTGTGGGCCTATTGTCGATTTTCCAGGGAAACCAGGCCCTTTCAGTAATCAATGCCTGTTCTAGTCCTGTTCAGGGAAGGGTTAAGTCCCGATGCACAGTTGGTGGGAACGGTGTCACAGGGACGAAATCATTAAAGATTCTGCCACAGCATCATCCCTACCGCCTTCTTCCTACTCGACACCACCATTCAGTGATTAGAGGGAAGAACTATGAACACCCACAATGCTGTGGGATAGGCACATGTAATAATACACAATGAGACTCCACTACAATCGACCCTTATATGTACATCAGCCCGAGGAACGCATTTTATGCTGAGAATTGCATTTTTCTAAGATCTTCTAGTGCGTTTGTGCTGATAACAAGCCATATCGTGAGTGCTGAATAATAGCCACAGTATTAAAGGGTCAGTTTAGACAAATCTGGTATTGCAATGGATTGAATTACCCATTGAATACTTATAACTCCGAGGGAATACTGTCACAAAATTTACTTCTGACATCCCAGGGAGTTATCAAAACCGTGTAAATAATTCAAGTCACCAGCATCGTGCCAAAACCATAATTATGTCCTGAGGCTTTTGTCACACCTGTATGCTAAGTTTACACACGTTATGCATGTTGGTGTGAGGCTGTTCTATTTATTCTAAATGGCAATCCAATGTACTTTCCCAGTGCACAGTAATGCCGCGTACACACGGTCGGACCTTTCGTCTACAAAAGTCCGACGGACTAAAGCTGGCTGACAATCCGATCGTGTGTGGGCTTCCCCGGACTTTCAGCGGACTTTTCCAGCCTCAAATCTGACGGACTTTAGATTTGAAACATGCTTCAAATCTTTACGTCGTAACTACGCCGGACCCAGAAATCCGCTCGTCTGTGTGCTAGTCCGACGGACAAAAACCCACGCTAGGGCAGCTATTGGCTACTGGCTATCAACTTCCTTATTTTAGTCCGGTGTACGTCATCACGTACGAATCCGTCGGACTTTTGTGTGATCATATGTAGGCAAGTCCGTTCGTAAGAAAGTCTGCCGCAAGTCCGCCAAAAGTCCGTCGAAAGTCTGTCGGACAGGCTGTCGGACTTTTGTAGACGAAAAGTCCGACCGTGTTTACGCGGCGTAACAGCTACTGTGCGTTTTTAGGGTTGCCACTTTTTCTTCAAGCCAAACACCAACACTTTAGCGGCATACAGCAAATTATTATTATTTTTTTTTTTTTTTAGTATACACTATAGCAGTGGTCATCAACCCTGTCCTCAGGGCCCACTAACAGGCCAGGTTTGTATGTATTACCTTGGGGAGATGCAGACTAGAATACTGCAATCACTGAGCAGCAAATGATATCACTTGTGATGTATTTCAGTTATCTTGCAAACCTGGCCTGTTAGTGGGCCCTAAGGACAGGGTTGATGACCACTGCACTATAGGATAACAGACCTGGGACACCTTTGTCCCTCTGCCAAAGAGAACAGTAAGGCCTCTTTCACACGGATGATCCGTATGTCCGTTTTTCATCCATCCGTTTTCGGATGAAAAACGGACATACAGTCATCCCTATGGAGCGTCGGATGTCAGCGGTGACATGTCCGCTGACATCCGACCCGCTCCGATCCGAAAAGTGTAACGGAGGAAAAACCTACTTTTTCCTCCGTTTTCGGATCGGATCGGATGACGACGGACACTACGGACCGTCATCATCCGATCCCCCCATAGGGGAGAGCGGCGCTCTGACAGGTCCGTCGCTGCACAGTGTGCAGCGATGCACCTGTCATCTTCCTGCTCAGCGGGGATCGGCGGAGCTATCCCCGCTGAGCAAGCGGATGTTCACGGGGCGGATCATGACTGATCTGCCCCGTGTGAAAGAGGCCTAATGCGGTGCGCATAGTGCCCCCTCACCCTCCTCTCAGGCCCTGTTCGGAGCTAAATTCATGTCTGAATAATGTGTCCGGGTTTCAGGTGGACTGAACAGGTGGCAACCCTGCATGCGTAGTGTTGCCAAAAATGCTGCATACACACTTTTTCGGTGGTGCTTGGAATTGAATGGGCAGCCCTAATGCAATGTGCATTTAATGCACTGCAGTGGACAGGGCCGGTGTGGATGGACCATTAAAGTGCCACTCCATTCTTAATATAAAGGAATAAAAAAATTTTTCAAGTCATATAATCACATTACAGATGTGTAATATACACCAGATAAGCAATTCCAGTGCAATTTTGGAAAAGTTTGCATCATTTTCATTCATTTTGGGTGAATTAGAAAAAAATTAAGAAAATTATTTGCATGCATCCAATATGAAACGCCCATCTCGAGTTTTGTTATGGTATCATGTCACTTCCTGGGCATCGATATTATCAACTGTATGAATAGCGTTACGCTGTGATGTCATCAGCTGAGCACATGTAATGTCAGCTTAATATACAGTATATTGCTACATCACTGAGGGCCCATTGAGATTGGTGTGTTATAGTAACCGCATGTTACCACAAATCACATACCGTAGTGCAGTGTATTGTCAACACACAACAATGCACCACGCTGCACCACAGCACATGTGGTGTGTGTGTGAAATGTGGCGTACTGAGTTAAAAAAAAAAAAAAGTGGATGTTTGGTGCAAAACAGTGCACCCCCACCTTATTCAAACTGGGCTGCCTTACCAGAGCACACCTAAGGCCCCTTTCACACTTGTGCAACTTGGGACTGCAAAGTCGAATGACAAGTTGTTCCCCATGATTTCCAATGAGTACCATTCATATCTGTGCGACTTCAAGTCCTGCCGACTTCAAAGTAGTCCCTGTACTACTTTGGTCCAACTTTCATGTGAGTTGAGGTCCATAGACCTCAAGTTTACACAGGTGTTCCCCGAAATCACAGCAAAATCGCGCAGTGTGAAAGGGGCCTAAAGGCACGGTAATGCATTTTGTTGGGCCCGTTCACACCAGCAGTGTGCATTAAAAACCGCACATCACGCTATTTACTTTTTTTTTTCTGCTAACTTTATTGAGATGTCACAAAGTGCCGTATCATTAAATTCTGTTGTCCCTTGCATGGTGCAGTGGATTGCATCACACCTCTAGAAAAAAGTACTGCCTTCTGTACTGTTTTTCAGTGCACACAGTGGTGTGATCTGACGTGATAGGTAATCAGGCTTCTTTCCTTGTCTATGCATTGGGATTGTGATGGACAGTGCCGCCAATCGCAGCCCAATGCATCTGGTGTGAATGAGTCCTGTGTGGCACAATATGAAGGGACCCTGAAAGTCTGTTTAAAGGCTGTCATTACTCAGTTTAAGGTTTATACCCATACTGTACCACAAAGCTTCTGTTCTGCTGTGCTGAATGTAGAATCTCCAAAATACATTTTTTAGATAATATATTCATGTTTTTTGTTTTTTTTTTTTTAATCGAAAATCAATATATTCATGTTTATGTGGAGTTCCCTGAGTTTAGGGCAGTAATAAAACCTGAATTGCGATATTGTGAAGAGCACCTACTGATGCTTGGCCTGTCTTGTCTTGGGGCCCCCCGAGTGTGCTGTTCCAGGCACCGTCAATGCGCAGTTTGCAGTTATCGTGGGACATACACAAATGTCTGACAAAAACCTTTCAGTTTTTTTTTTTTTTTTAATATCTGAGTACCCCATTATATATGAGACCCTGACTCATAGCTTGTGGCACATAGAATCTACATATCAAAGGGAGGACAATGTCTACATAGGTGTGTACGCGGGTGTCTCCTTTTGACTACGCCATGTTTTGGGCGGGGTCTACTGTGCCCGTGCACGTGGGATAACTCTCGCACGGAGCATGCTCATTAATGTCCAGGACCAGGCAAAGCCTGCTGTCATGTGAAGAATCTAACATTAAGGCCGTTCCGCAACTTAGAGATTCCTCTGAAAAGCAACTTGTCCCGTGTCACTACGCACTGTAACTTGTATGGTTGCATTAGGAGGGACATGCTGAGCCTGCGCCCACTCCACCAGTCCAGCGTACCTCTGTTACCTCACTCCCGGTAACAGAAAGGGGTCCCGAAGTGCACCTAGCGCAGCCCTCATGCATGCTCTTGCTTAACTCCTTCCTTATGGTACATCGTTACTAGGCCATAGATCTCCGTAACTCCAGTCTGCTCCTGGTTGCCATGGGAGATGGACAGCTAGGGAGGGAGCCAGAACATCGACCTCCCCCCCCCCCTCGCTACCGGAGGACTGTCCCCTTACCAGGTACCATACCTAATGACTAGTTGGTTGTAGTTTGCTTTGTTCACTTGGTTATTCATAGCAACTATACTCCTCTTGTCCCTGCAACATTAACCCCGTTTAGCAGTATTACTTCATACCCCACATGTGTTTTACAGACCCAGGTTGTTTTGGCATACACCAGAACCATCATGCACCCCTTTGAATAACTTCAGGCCAGGCTCAGATGGTTAATGCAACTTTACTGTAAAAATGCAGCATGACAGTACATAACGAATACCGTCCTTTCCCTAATCCTAACTAAGATAACGTAGTGGCCTACGCATGCCGTAAGGTAAGAGTCTATAAAGGCAAAGTCCATAACTTGGATATGTCTGTGATTCCCAGTTTCTACAGGCTGTGTTCACATATGTGCGGCCGCGGTTCCGGTGTGTTCTTGTTCACTGATTCAGGTGCAAATCAGATCAGAATTTTTGCCTGAATTCGCACCTGAACCGGACCCAAACACGCACAGGACCCTTTTGGACAGTGGCGGTTGGTGCTGTATAGTTTGGGGGGGTGTTGACAGGTGTCTTTTTTGCCAGCCCCCCCCCCCCCCCCCCCGGGTAAGTTGTTTGTTCGTCCCCCCACCAGCTTTGCACTTACCCCATCTAGCAGC
Source organism: Aquarana catesbeiana (assembly GCF_042186555.1). Classification (NCBI taxonomy): domain Eukaryota; kingdom Metazoa; phylum Chordata; class Amphibia; order Anura; family Ranidae; genus Aquarana; species Aquarana catesbeiana. The sequence continues at coordinate 31,017,226 of NC_133336.1, read as the reverse complement.
TTCGGCTTCTTCCCGCGCCTCCTCCTCCTAGGCAGCAGCTTCCTCCTGTGTCTCTGGCTTCAATACGATTGCTTCTCCCCTCAGCCAATCGGGTTTCAAGACCCGCTTCCTGATTGGCCGGAAGGAGAATCAGGAAGACAATGGCGAATATTAATTCGCTATTGTTACACAATTTGGTGAGCTCAGGACGCAGTGCTCTGCGCACCAAGCCCATCCTTTTTTGAAGCCAATTGGAGCCTCAGGCTCTAATCATGTGATTAAAAAAAAAAAACATTGAAATCCAAAGCAATGTCCATAAAGACATGGATGAGCGAGTTTGGGGTGGAGGAACTTGACTGTCCTGACCTCAACCCGATAGAACATTATAGTTAGCAGATATATTTTCTTAACTTTATCATTAGACTTGTATAGCGCCGTCAATTTATGCAGCTCTTTATATATACATATATATTATACATTCACATCAGTCACTACCCTCAAGGAGCTTATAATCTAAGGTCTTTAACTCACATTCATACATACTAGGGCCAATTTAGACAGGATCCAATTAGCCTACCAGCATGTCTTTGGAGTGTGGGAGGAAACCCACGCAGGCACAGGGAGAACGTGCAAACTCCAGGCAAGTGGTGTCGTGGTTGAGATTCAAACCAGCAAACCTTTTTACTGCTAGGTGAAAGTGCTAACCACTACACCACTGTGCTGCCCAACATGAATTAAAATCTCACGTATCCTTAGGACAGAGTCAGCAACCTGCGGGCTGCACCTGGCCCACCGCCACTAAATCTTCGGCCCGCCAGTGCCCGTGATTAATTCACAGGCAATCGGCCCGCGGATAAGTGATTGGATGTTTAATACGGTTATCTGCAAAAGTGTCTGTTAGATGATAAAACTGCAGCTATATACCTCACTAAGGGCGCCACTCGGAGCTCAGATTACTCGCCGCCTCTCTTTTCCCTCCCCTCCTGACTGACGTCATGCTCGGCCCCGCCTGTTGAATTGTCAGATGAGGAGAAGAGAAGCGGCGAGTATTCTGAGTGCCGAGTGGCGCTCTTAATGAGGTATATAGCTGCAGTTTTATCATCTAACAGACACTTTTGCAGATAACAGTATTAAACAGTGAATAATAAGAATATTCAGGGCCATCTTTAATATTGTCTGGACCCAGCCACTGTACCCCCCTGTCCACAGCCACCTCTGTATCCCCCCTGTCCACAGCCACCTCTGTACCCCCCCCCACGTCTACAGCCACCTCTGTACCCCCCCCCCCTGTCCACAGCCACCTCTGTACCCCCGTCCACATCCACCACTGTACCCCCCATCCATATCCACCACTGTACCCCCCAGTCCACAGCTACATCTTTACCACACCCCCTGTCCACAGCCACCTCCGTACCCCCCCCTGTCCACAGCCACCTCCGTACCCCCCCTGTCCACAGCCACCTCTGTACACCCCCCTGTCCACAGCCACCTCTGTACCCCCCCTGTCCACAGCCACCTCTGTACCCCCCCCTGTCCACAGCCACCTCTGTACCCCCCCCTGTCCACAGCCACCTCTGTACCCCCCGTCCACATCCACCACTGTACCCCCCTGTAGACAGCCACCTCTGTACACCCCCCTGTCCACAGCCACCTCTGTACCCCCGTCCACATCCACCACTGTACCCCCCCTGTCCACAGCCACCTCTGCACCCCCCGTCCACAGCCACCTCTGTACCCCCCCTGTCCACAGCCACCTCTGCACCCCCCCGTCCACAGCCACCTCTGCACCCCCCCCGTCCACAGCCACCTCTGTACCCCCCCCCGTCCACAGCCACCTCTGTACCCCCCCGTCCACAGCCACCTCTGTACCCCACCCTCGTCCACATCCACCACTGTACCCCCCAGTCCACAGCCACCCCTGTACCCCCTGGCCCACCGCCACTAAATCTCCGGCCCGCCAGTGCCCATGATTAATTCACAGGCAATCAGCCCGCGGATAAGTGATTGGATGTTTAATACGGTTATCTGCAAAAGTGTCTGTTAGATGATAAAACTGCAGCTATATACCTCATTAAGAGCGCCACTCGGAGCTCAGATTACTCGCCGCCTCTCTTCTCCCTCCCCTCCTGACTGACGTCATGCTCGGCCCCGCCTGTTGAATTGTCAGACGAGGAGAAGAGAAGCGGCGAGTATTCTGAGTGCCGAGTGGCGCTCTTAATGAGGTATATAGCTGCAGTTTTATCATCTAACAGACACTTTTGCAGATAACAGTATTAAACAGTGAATAATAAGAATATTCAGGGCCATCTTTAATATTGTCTGGACCCAGCCACTGTACCCCCCTGTCCACAGCCACCTCTGTATCCCCCCACGTCCACAGCCACCTCTGTACCCCCCCCACGTCCACAGCCACCTCTGTACCCCCCCCCCCGTCCACAGCCACCTCTGTACCCCCGTCCACATCCACCACTGTACCCCCCATCCATATCCACCACTGTACCCCCCAGTCCACAGCTACATCTTTACCACACCCCCTGTCCACAGCCACCTCCGTACCCCCCCCGTCCACAGCCACCTCCGTACCCCCCCTGTCCACAGCCACCTATGTACACCCCCCTGTCCACAGCCACCTCTGTACCCCCCCTGTCCACAGCCACCTCTGTACCCCCCCCTGTCCACAGCCACCTCTGTACCCCCCCGTCCACAGCCACCTCTGTACCCCCCTGTAGACAGCCACCTCTGTACACCCCCCTGTCCACAGCCACCTCTGTACCCCCCCCCCCTGTCCACAGCCACCTCTGTACCCCCGTCCACAGCCACCTCTGTACCCCCCTGTCCACAGCCACCTCTGTACCCCCCTGTCCACAGCCACCTCTGTACCCCCCTGTCCACAGCCACCTCTGCACCCCCCCGTCCACAGCCACCTCTGTACCCCCCCTGTCCACAGCCACCTCTGTACCCCCCTGTCCACAGCCACCTCTGCACCCCCCCCCCGTCCACAGCCACCTCTGTACCCCCCCCCCCGTGCACAGCAACCTCTGTACCCCCCCCCGTCCACAGCCACCTCTGTACCCCCCCGTCCACAGCCACCTCTGTACCCCACCCTCGTCCACATCCACCACTGTACCCCCCAGTCCACAGCCACCCCTGTACCCCCTGGCCCACCGCCACTAAATCTCCGGCCCGCCAGTGCCCATGATTAATTCACAGGCAATCGGCCCGCGGATAAGTGATTGGATGTTTAATACGGTTATCTGCAAAAGTGTCTGTTAGATGATAAAACTGCAGCTATATACCTCACTAAGGGCGCCACTCGGAGCTCAGATTACTCGCCGCCTCTCTTTTCCCTCCCCTCCTGACTGACGTCATGCTCGGCCCCTCCTGTTGAATTGTCAGACGAGGAGAAGAGAAGCGGCGAGTATTCTGAGTGGCGCTCTTAATGAGGTATATAGCTGCAGTTTTATCATATAACAGACACTTTTGCAGATAACAGTATTAAACAGTGAATAATAAGAATATTCAGGGCCATCTTTAATATTGTCTGGACCCAGCCACTGTACCCCCCTGTCCACAGCCACCTCTGTACCCCCCCTGTCCACAGCCACCTCTGTACCCCCCCTGTCCACAGCCACCTCTGTATCCCCCCTGTCTACATCCACCACTGAACCCCGTCTACATCCACCACTGTACCCCCCCCAGTCCACAGCCACCTCCGTACCCCCCCTGTCCACAGCCACCTCTGTACCCCCTCCTGTCCACAGCCACCTCTGTACCCCCCCCCTGTCCACAGCCACCTCTGTACCCCCCCTGTCCACAGCCACCTCTGTATCCCCCCTGTCCACAGCCACCTCTGTACCCCCCCTGTCCACAGCCACCTCTGTACCCCCCCTGTCCACAGCCACCTCTGTACCCCCCGTCCACATCCACCACTGTACCCCCCGTCTACATCCACCACTGTACCCCCCAGTCCACAGCCACCTCTGTACCCCCCTGTCCACAGCCACCTCTGTACACCCCCCTGTCCACAGCCACCTCCGTACCCCCCCTGTCCACAGCCACCTCTATACCCCCCCCCCTGTCCACAGCCACCTCTGTACCCCCCCGTCCACAGCCACCTCTGTACCCCCCCTGTCCACAGCCACCTCTGTACCCCCCCTGTCCACAGCCACCTCTGTACCCCCCCTGTCCACAGCCACCTTTGTACCCCCCCTGTCCACAGCCACCTCTGTACCCCACCCCTGTCCACCACTGTACCCCCCCAGTCCACAGCCACCTCTGTACCTCCCCCGTCCACAGCCACCTCTGTACCCCCCCTGTCCACAGCCACCTCTGTACCCCCCCCAGTCAACAGCCACCTCTGTAACCCCCCCAGTCAACAGCCACCTCTGTAACCCCCCCAGTCAACAGCCACCTCTGTACCCCCCCCCCCCCCAGTCAACAGCCACCTCTGTACCCCCCCCCCAGTCAACAGCCACCACTGTACCCCCCCCCCCCAGTCAACAGCCACCACTGTACCCCCCAGTCCACAGCCACCTCTGTACCCCCCCCCCCAGTCTACAGCCACCTCTGTACCCCCCCCCCCCCAGTCTACAGCCACCTCTGTAACCCCCCAACTTAATTTATTAGCAGGTGAATGCGGCCCTCCATGTATTCCCATACATTGAATCCGGCCCTTAAGTGGAAAAAGGATGCTGACCCCTGTCTTAGGAGATATTGTGGCAACTGTTTGAAATCCAAAGAGAAAATGTACAAAGGTTTTGGGGCAGACAATCATATTCCAGCAGCAGTGTGTGTCTGTTTAGAGGCTGTAGTGGTGAATGGTGTTAGAATACAGGCAGGGGGGGGACAATCCTCTGAATAGTGACATGTACAGTTTGGTGGAGGAACACACAAGAAACGTGGACACATACTCTGACAGGGTGTGCACAGCTTGTTTATTGAAAATCCAGTCTGAGCAGTCCTATGATGTCACAGCCGACTGAGGGAATCCCTCTGCAAATCTCACAAGCCCAGACAGGGAAACCCTTCACTGGCCTCACATTGGAGGGGGAGGAGGAGGGAGCCCTTCACTGGCCTCACATAGGAGGAGGGGGAGGAGGGAATCCTGCACTGGGCCCTCACACAGGGAGGGAGCTTCCAGGAACAGAACAACAGACCAAAACAAAGTGAGAGCAGGGCTGAGGTTTCCTGCCCCCACCACTGAGGATATCCCAGCAAGAGGCTCCCTATACATGTCATCAGTCTGAAAGGGAAAGTTGTGCCGTTGTCCATAACAACCAGAAACATAGTCTACAATCCACACTGTACACTGCCACTGGGGGACACAACCCCCACACACACACACAAAATACAATAATCCACACTGTACACTGCCACTGGGGGACACAACCCCCCCCCACACACACAAAATACAATAATCCACACTGTACACTGCCACTGGGGGACACAACCCCACACACACACACACAAAATACAATAATCCACACTGTACACTGCCGCTGGGGGACACAACCCCCCCCCCCACACACACAAAATACAATAATCCACACTGTACACTGCCACTGGGGGACACAACCCCACACACACACACACAAAATACAATAATCCACACTGTACACTGCCGCTGGGGGGCCCCAACCCCCCCCCCCACATACACACACACACACACATAATACAATCTACACTGCTGTGGGAATACAACATGCAGTACAAGATCCACATTGTACACTGCCATGGCAACACAACATACACACAATATACTATTCACACCACCACAGTGATGCAATACACACACAGTACACATGTCATAACACTACAGCCTGTCTTTGACAAAACAAGTCCAATGTACTGTAGTGTGAAGAAAAATAATGTTTCCCAATGCTGTCACAAAGTGTGACTTTCTAGGTATAAACATCTATATGTTGTGTCCCATGTGGCAGTGTACAGCATGGATTGTCTCCCTGTTTCAGTGTGGACAGTATACTCTGTGTGTTGTGTCCCCCAATGGCAGTGTGGATTGCATACTATGTTTTGCGCTGCATAAAGTGACAGCACTTTATAAGTACCTTAAATAATAATAAATAATAATACTCCCATAGCAGTACGGATTGTAGTGTGTGTGTGTGTGGGGAGCTGGGGGTCCTCAGTGACAGAGTACAGTGCGGATTGTATACTGTGTGTGTATGTTGTGGTCCCATTACAATGCACAATTTGTGTATGTTGTGTCCCTGTGGAATTGTACAGTGTGGATTGTATGCTGTGTGTGTGTGTGGTGTAACCACTAAACTATACAGGTGTGTAGTGTGTCCCCATGGCAGTGTACAGTTTGGATTGTATAGTGTGTGTGTTGTCCCCCAATGGTAGCTTATAGTGTGGATTGTATAACGTGTGTTGTATTCCTATGTCAGTGTAGATTGTATACTATGTGTAAGTGGTTTTCCTACAGCAGTGTGCAGTGTAGATTGTATAGTGTGTGTTGTGTTTTGTTCCTATGTCAATGTGCAGTGTAGATTGTATACTGTGTGTTGTGTTCCTATGTCAGTGTGCAGTGTAGATTGTATACTGTGTTCCTATGGCAGTGTACATTGTATACGGTGTGTGTTGTGTTCCTATGGCGGTGTGCAGTGTAGATTGTATATTGTGTGTGTTGTGTTCCTATGGCAGTGTAGATTGTATACTGTGTTCCTATGGCAGTGTGCAGAGTAGATTGTATATTGTGTGTGTTGTGTTCCTATGGCAGTGTGCAGTGTAGATTGTATATTGTGTGTGTTGTGTGTTCCTATGGCAGTGTGCAGTGTAGATTGTATATTGTGTGTGTTGTGTTCCTATGGCAGTGTGCAGTGTAGATTGTATACTGTGTTCCTATGGCAGTGTGCAGTGTAGATTGTATATTGTGTGTGTTGTGTTTCTATGGCAGTGTGCAGTGTAGATTGTATATTGTGTGTGTTGTGTTCCTATGGCAGTGTGCAGTGTACATTGTATACTGTGTTCCTATGGCAGTGTGCAGTGTACATTGTATACGGTGTGTGTTGTGTTCCTATGGCAGTGTGCAGTGTAGATTGTATATTGTGTGTGTTGTGTCCCCATGGCAGTGTACAGAACCCCTCCCCTTTCGCTCTCCTCTCAGGGCTCTTCCCGGCAGCCCCGCCCTTCGGACGGATGTTTTCCTTATAAGGATAACTGCGTCAGTGGATTCCCGATGGCCGAACCAAAACGGGTAACCCACGGGGGGGGATCTGCAGGCACATTATGCGGTTGTGGCGAGCTGTGATCAGTCGGGAGAAGTGATAACACGGCTGTAGCGATCAATCAGGCTCTGGCATTGTGATTCGTGTAACGGAGGCTGCGGCAGGGCTGTGTGGAGCGCTCCTCTCCTCCCCCACACACATGGTCCGTCCCATTTTTTACGTCACCCATTCATAAACTGCATGACAGCGAGTATAAAAGGCAGCCGAGCAGCGACTTCTGGCAGTGACAGCTCCGGAATTATCGGACGATCTTTTGCTTTATACACAACAGACATGTACCACGGCTTCTTCAGCAACAGCACCGACTACGAGGCGACATCCTCTCGGTGTAGCAGCGCCTCTCCAGCCGGAGACAGCATGGCTTACTACCCGTCCCCGTCCGCCTCTCTCTCCAGCATGGGATCCCCGCTCACCCCGCCGGTAAGTTGGCGACAGAATATGTGATATTGGGGGGGGGGGATCTGCTTTTGGGGTGTTCATCTTACACTGGAACCGGCTTTATAGGGTGGGATGAGTCTGGATCGGGCTCTTTACGGGTCACTGTCTGAATATGGGGGGCTTAGGTGTGATAGGATTGGGGTAATGCTGGCTAAATGGGGGGTATACAGCACAGGCAATGTGGATTGAAGTTAACGGTGCCTGGATTGGGGTTAATGATGTCTGGATTAAGGTGCACAGTGCTTGTGATATGGGTTGGGGTACACCAATGACATGGATTGGGGGTGCACAGGTGATATGGGCTGGGGTTAATGGTGTCTGGCTTGGGGTGCAGATGCCCTAGACTCGGGGTACACAAGTAAAACAGATTGGGGTGCACAGCGCTGGTGATATGGGTTGGGGTATACAGGTAGCATGGATTAGGGTGCAGGTGATATGCACTGGGGTTAATGCTTTCTGGATTGGGGTGCACAGTGCTGCTGGTATAGATTGGGGGTGCACAGGTGATATGGACTGGGGTTAATGCTGTCTGGATTGGGGTGCACAGTGATGTTGATATGGGTTGGGGGTATACAGGTAGCATGGATTAGGATGCAGGTGATGTGCACTGGAATTGATGCTTTCTGGGGTCCACAGTGTCGGTGATATGGGTTGGGGTCCACAGTGCCAGTGATATGGATTGGGGTGCAGGTGATGTGGATCTGGATTAATGCTGTCTGAATTGGGTTGCATAGTCCAGACTTTTGCAGCTCTGCTTGCTGCATAGTGCAGTGGCTGGGCTGAGCAGCTCCCCCCTCCTGTGTGTGTAAAGCGGATTCATTGATAAAACACTTCCAGAGTTCATTCAGGAGACTCCAGAGCGGCCCCTGCGTCACTAGTGACGTCAGGGCTATTTTTATCCCCTTCTGTCTGGTGTGCTGGGATTGGAAATGCAGCTCCCTCTGGATCAGCCCATTCAGCGTGTGTGCACAGAGGGAGGGGAAGGTGGAGGGGGGAACATGGTGACTTGTCACACGTTATACTTAATGTCCATTTCTTCTTTAATTTCAGGAATTTGGCACAGACTCCAACAACAGCTTTGTCCCCACCGTCACAGCCATCTCCACCTCACCAGACCTGCAGTGGTTGGTCCAGCCTACTATCGTCTCATCTGTGGCGCCATCCCAGACCAGAGTTCACCCCTATGGAGCAGTTCCAGCCTACAGCCGCAGCGGGGTGTTAAAAAGCTCTTCTGGCAGAGGACAGAGCCAGGGCAGGAGAGGAAAAGTTGAACAGGTAATTGTCCAGATAATGTGTGGGATTTGCAGTCTTTGCTTTTGCTTTCATTACGTATTAGACGTGGCAGATTTATTCCTGAGTTCTAACTGGCTTTTATTTTTATTTTCACAGCTTTCTCCCGAGGAAGAGGAGAAAAGGAAAGTTAGACGTGAAAGGAACAAGATGGCAGCAGCTAAATGCCGTAACCGTCGCCGAGAGCTGACAGACACCCTCCAAGCTGTAAGTAGATGTCCTTTTTAGCCTTGTGCTGTTGTATAGATCTAGTCTTGCATACCAGGTGCATTACTATGTGCTAGAATCCCCTAATCGGTTGGCTTCTTTTTTTTTTTTCTTCTTAGGAAACTGACGAGCTGGAGGATGAGAAGTCAATCCTGCAGGCTGAGATTGCAACTCTTCTGAAAGAGAAGGAAAAGCTTGAGTTCATCCTTGCTGCTCACAAACCTGCCTGCAAGATTCCACATGACTTGGACGCAACCTTCCAGGACCTGACCTCAACCCTGGACCTGACCCCCTCCCTGACATCCTCCTTGGACCTGTCTTTGCTCCCAGAAGTGACTAGCTCTTCCAGCTCCCAGGAAGCCACAATGGAGCCTATGTTTTCCATCAGCCTCCCACAGTCTTCCATCCCTGAGAAGGAAACCTCCCAGCTGCAGGTATCCCTCGGACTCAAATCTGAGCCTCTGGATGACTTCCTGTTCGGCACCCCTTCCACGGGGTCTTCTGACGCAGCTCGCTCTGTTCCTGATGTGGATTTGACAAGCACACTATACACTTCTGAATGGGAGCCCCTGTATAACACATTGTCTGTGGACATGGAGCCTCTGTGTACCCCTGTTGTTACCTGCACCCCAACATGTACCACCTACACCACTTCTTTTGTCTTCACATACCCAGAATCTGAACCCTTTCCCAACTGTGGAGCCACCCATAGGAGGGAGAGCAGCAGCAACGAGCAATCCTCGGACTCTCTCAACTCTCCCACTCTACTGGCCTTGTAATGCCCAAGGTGAAGTTGACCTAGGACTGTAGCCACACAGTGGTCACAGCATGGTGACTCTCTCCGCAGGCAGTAAGGGATGTGGTTTTCTGCCTCACCTTTAGTAAGACTGCCTCCTTGCTGCTATAAGTGTACACTGTGCATGTGTAGTCCATTCATCTCTGGCCAAAGTTGTAGTTGTGAAAAGCCTCGACTGAGCACACTGTCACTGCTAGAGCAAGGGTTGCCAAACTTCCCAGTGCCCGAAAAACTGCCACCCTGTCCTGCTGGCTGTGACTGGCGGATGTCTCCCTCTTCTTCCAACTGCCACCGAAGGCCGATACCTCTTCCTGACATGTAGCACTGGCATGGACCTTGTTGTGACTCCTGTTTTTTAATATGTAGCATGTTGTATCCTCGCTGCTGCGTCAGTGATGGTGTTTACATGTCTTGTGTTTTCATTATCCTGGTTTGGAAGCTACGGGCTGTTCATACAGCAGTTTTGTTATGGTGCTGGCTGCTTGTGGGCCGCTCTCATACGGAGCTCCATAACAGCCAAGATTTTTTTTATTTTTGATCTAGAGTATATATGATATATAAATATATTAAACCCGCCCCTCCGAAGCCGGACACATGGTGAACGTGCAGTATCTTCCGTTTGATTGTAACACTCAGTCTTTGCTGTCTTTCCAAGTTTTCCATGAAAACGTTTTATTTCTTGTAGACGGTTTCGTTAATTTATTTTGAATTTTGAGAATATTTATATTTTTATTTGTATTTTTGTTTTCTACTTTTGCGGACAGAGGGCCTGAAACAACTTATAGCATATTGTTTTTTTGCTTCTTGTCCAAGACATGGAGAATAAATTGTATTTGCATTCAATGCAGCTCTTGGTGTCTGAGTTTTCATTATCCTGAATGATGAGTTTATGGTGCGCTATTACTCTGGTACTGTCCAGAGGCAGACCTCTCATATATGTAGGAAGCTTTATTAGATCTGTAAGAACGCTCTTCAGGAAATAACAATTCACCTAGATCTGCTCTTCAACTTTATAAATCCACTCATCATACACTGTATAAGGCTCGGCACGATGACACAACCTTTACCTGATCCAATCATTGTGGCCGGTATCGCTGCCTAAGACTGACCACTAGAAATCAGTTCATGAGAACTGCGTATATCATATACTCAATTAGGTAATGGGGGGGGGCTTATAGCTCTCAGCTCTATGGCTTTGGAGAGGGGGGGGGGGGGGGGGGGGGGGAATCCATGGAGTAGATTAATGACTCTTAGGGTCCTTTCACACTGGGGCGGTTTGCAGGCGCTATTGCTCTAATAATAGCGCCTGCAAACCAACCCGAAAGTGCCGCTGCTTTGATTCCAGTGTGAAAGCCCCGAGGGCTTTCACACTGGAGCGGTGCGCTAGCAGAACAGGGAAAAAAGTCCTACTAGCAGCATCTTTGGAGCGGTGAAGGAGCAGAGCATATACAGCACCTGCCCATTGAAATCAATGGGACAGCGCTTTGCGGTGGTTTTTAACCCTTTCTCGGCCACTAGCAGGGGGGGGGGGGTTTAAAACCGCCCCCGCTAGCGGCCGAATACCGACGGTAAAGCGCCGCTTACAATAGCGGCGCTTTACCGACAACGCCGCCCTGGTGTGAAAGGGCCCTTATGATGGGTGGGGAGTGCTCAAGGTATTTAGAATGCTGAAATATTTTTCTAAATGCAGGAAGAAAACATAATCTATTGCAGCCTAACAGTTCTTGGATGTGGCAGCTGCATTAGTGGTTGTGTTTTTTTTTTTTTTTTTTTTTTTTTTTTTTTTTTAAATCCGGTGATCCTGCCAGAAACACACTTCCTGTTCTAGGGTGACAACACACATTCACTGTACTAATATCTATAACAGGGATATGCAATTAGCAGACCTTCAGCTGTTGCAGAACTACAAGTCCCATGAGGCATAGCAAGACTCTGATGGCCACAAGCATGACACTCAGAGGCAGAGACATGATGGGGCTTGTAGTTTTGCAACAGCTGGAGGTCTGCTAATTGCATATCCCTGATCTAGAAGAAACGCTGTCACCCTAAAGCTGGCTACACATGATACAATTTTCCTTTTAGATTTACCAAAACCATATAATATGAGGTCAAACCTAAACACTTTCCATTTTGTAAGCAATCAGGCAGGTCCTTGCACTACATAGTTGAAGGTAAATCTAAAGGAAATGGAACAAAAAAAAAAAAAAAAAAAAAAAATTGTATAAGGTGTAGCTAGCCTAAGACTGGATTACTGAGCACCTCATGCTCAAAACAAAGAGGGGAGTTGTTCAGTTGAACTGGATAGGGTTGGAGTAAGCTTGACAGAGGGTACAGGATAGCACTAGATTTCCCCAGTCGTCTTCCAGGACAGCCGATCAGACATAGAGCTCTGCCCAATGGGACCGAAAACATGTTACCCCCCCCCCCCCCCAAGAGAATATAGGGCGGTCCTCCAGGCTCCTGCTTCATTTTTAGGGGCTCCCTGAACCATTGGAAGGTCTTCCCCCAAGGGCTGCTATATTGCTGTCAGAATCAACATTGCATTGTGTCACTTCCTGAACAGATAATGCCTTCAATAGCATATTAACCAGGCCCAAAGGGAGCACATAAGTGAAGTTCCATTGTTCAGGTTTACATACGCTTTAATTGATAAAACCGAGGCAGACAGTAGTTGCTGTCTGTAAGGCGTCGTTTACACCATGTGCAGAGATGTACCCTCTTCACACTACAACACTGGTATCGGGTGCAGATTTTTTTTTTCCTGCACAGCAATCTGCAACATGTATGCAGTTTTCTGCGAAGCACAAAAAAAAAAAAACTGACATGACATCAACATTATGGTATGAACAGGGCAGAAGAGAAAGTGAGGATACAGGGTGTGATGTGCAAATCAACATGCATAGAAAAGCACATGAAAACTGATGTAAATTCATGTCTCTGCAAGTGAAATCTGCATCTGTTTTTTATGCCTGTATGGCATGAAGGAGGCCTTATTCCTGCAGTTCTGAATCTGTCGATCACTGACAAAGTTTGAGCAAGGTGACGCGCGGCTATTATTCAACACAACAGCCTGGCTGCGATATGGAAAGGAGAATGCCCTTCTGATCTGTAGTCCACCCATCTGACCCACAGTCCACACAGACTTCTCACCGTAGGGCCAAACGAGTTGTTACTCAGCATTGTTACCTGGTGTTGGAAATGGCTACATTGTTGTATTAAAAGTGTATGTCATTTGTTTTATGATGTAGATATCACAATCGTTGCCTGTGGGTTCGCACGTTATACTACCAAGCCTTCATCAACATAAAAAACAAAAACAAAAAACATAAAGCTGGCTACACACTATACAGTTTTATTGTACAACTTTCCTTTTAGATTTACCAAAACCCTATAATATTAGGTCAAACTTCAATACTTTCAAATTGTATGCAATCAGGCAGGCCCTTGCACTACACAGTTGAAGGTAAATCTGAAGCAAATTAAACAACAAAAATTGTATAATGTGTATCCAGTTTAAGAAATGTCAAATGCATAGTACATGCAGCCATAGAGCAAAACCTATTACACACAGGCGAGGTAGTAGAATTAGCAGGGACAACCCTACACATCATTTTATAACCTAGACAGACATTTTCAACCGTTTTACACCAAAGAAACCCCTGAAATAGTATTAAAGCGGCACCCAAAAGGGGAAGTTCTGCTTGTTTGCAACCTCTACTGCCACATTTGACGCTTTTTTTTGGGGGGGGGGGCGGATACCTGGTTTTGAGAATAGACTAATTTGCTGGTTTTGATAGGTACTCACTCCAACTTTTGCTCGGATTGCCTAGGCGATCCAACCAAAAGTTCTCCTCTCCCCCTCCCTCCCTGCAGTCTTCTGGGACACGTCACAGGTCCCAGAAAACTGTAGGACCATTCACAACGGGCACCGCGACTCACATATGCACAGTGGGCACCTGGAAGCAGCAATCTGTCACAGCTGGGTGCCCAAAGTTGAAGTGCTGGCATCTGGGAAAGAGGCCCTTTCCCCATTCCACATCACAGGTCCCAGAAGTTTACGGAACCGCTCACAAGGCGCAGCTCAGCTCGCGCTTGCACAGTAGGACACCGGTTGTGAAGCCGCAGGGCCTCACTGCCTGCCTCCCTTACTTGAGATGCCGGCGCCTGCACCCCGAAGCTGACTGAAGAATTGGCTCCGGTGAAGACACCACTGGATTCCTGGACGTAAGTAAGAGTCCTTATATTAAAAGTCAGCAGCTACAGTATTTGTAGCTGCAGACTTTTAATGTTTTAGGGGGAACATGGAGCTCCTCTTTAAGGTCTCGGGGGAACTCTTACAAGTATGCCTTTGGTGGTCAGTGGGAAGAATGCAAACCTTACAGTGGTGGTCAGAATGCCACCCTTACATAGAGCTAAAAAGATAATTGGGTCATATTGCTGATTTTGTGCTGTCCCTGGAATTATGTAGGCACCTTCAGACCTCTCACTGAGGAATCAATCAGGTCCGCCTGTCCGTTTTTCAGGTGGACCATCTATTGCTCTCAATGGAGCAGCTGATGTCAATGGACATGTGACCGTTGACACCCCGCCGACATCCGATTCTGTCCACTAAAAACAGATGGATGGGGATCCTTTCCTCATCCCTCCAACTGATCTGATAAAAATGGATAGGCGGTCTGTTTCCGTCCGACAGCCCACAGAGGACAGCGGGCCGTGTCTGCTCTGCATCAGCAGAGCGTACACGGACCTGTCCCCCACCTGCTTAGCGGGGATCAGCAGAAAGATCTGCCGAGTGGGTGGATCCGCTGGCGGACTCGGCCAGTGTGAAAGTGGCCCTTAGATGGGAGGTCAATCAGCCAGAGCTTAAGGAACCCCTAGTAATCTTCAGGGGACCATTAGGGTTCCACGGAACCCTGGTTAAGAATGGCTGATCCAGAAGGATAATGGGTAGTAAGGCCAGGCATTCCCTGCAGTGTGCCATTTATCCCAGGTACATATTTTATAGAAGCCCCAATATGTTTACTTGTGTCTCCCAAGAAGACGTCAAGTGCAAGGAACACATAAGCCAACTGCTCTCTAGATCAGGGTTTCTCAACCAGGGTTCCTTGAGCAATTTCTGCCTCTCATATAAGTGCCCACTGACATCACTGATCCTTTTAGCTATCTGTAAGGAGGGGAATTCTTCCCAATGACCACAAGTGTAAGGAGCATTCTTCCCACTGACCAATCAAACTAATGTATCGTGAGTTGTAGATAAAGTCATTTTCAGCAGATGTTCCCTCAGACTGCAAAGCTATTTCAAGGGTTGCTCTGTGTTGAAAAAGGCTGTTCTAGGTTAATGAATCAGATGAAGGGTCAAATCTTTATTGGCTCTCAAGTCTGACGGGAGGCTGGGGACACAACTTGTCCCCTTTTTTTTTTAATCCTTTCCCTTTTTCCATTTATTTTCCTGTCCTCTTTCCGCTACACTCTCGCTTCTTGCCTACCCTCCTCTCATAAGACTAATATAACAAAGCATGTCACAATCATACCTATTTAAAAGCTGAACTAAATCCATTGTTAGAAAAAAAAAAAAAAAACATCCGCCAGTATTGCTCATCACATCACAAAGCATCTTCAAAATAGCGTACTTCACAGAACTCACACTCTGTATTGTACAAAACCGTTGTGTTAAAGCTCAACAGTTGAAGCGTCAAATGAGCATGTCATTCCCATCATCCCCTGGGAAGAGATTTCTGTATGTACCTGAACCTTCCCTACATCAGATTAGAAAGCTAAAGCGCCATTAAACCCAACAGCAAGAATGTCTTATATTACAGCTTACCAATTCTTAGATGTGATGGCTGCATTTGTTTTCTTTTTTTTTTTTTTTTTTTAAAGCTTTTTTCCCCTTTATTTTCCCCTGGTGATCCAGCCAGTAAGTCTGTTATGTTTTTAATCCCTTTGACAGACTAAGCTGTCCAGCAAAACTGGCAGTTAGAATGTTGATACAAACCATTTGCGACTGACAGGGGCGCTTACAATGGTCACCTTTTATTCATTTATGTAAAAGGTTTATGCCAAAAGGCAAACAAACAGCTGTAACGGTTTAGAATGTGTTAGTTGGAGTTGAGGTTTCATTCGCTGGCCACTTAGTCCATCCAAGCCAGCTAGTGCCTCTGACGCCATTCCCCCCCCCCCCAGATTGAAAATGCTTCTGTCCAAAGGTGTCTCTGTTGCTCCTCCATCCAGAGTGGAGACACCCTAAGACAGGAGGTGTGTTACTGGCCAGATCACCAGGTGAAAATAAAATAAAAGAAAAAGACTTCAAAAGGAATGTAATGCAGCCACCACATTGAAAGATTAGTGAGCTGCAATATATGACATTTTTTTTTATGGGCTTATTACCTCTTTAGATATGTGTGGGATTCAAACATTTATGGTTAGGTAAAGAAATGCCATCACTGCATATTCTGCCTGTAGCTCTAATAAGATTTTGCGTGCCGTAAAGGCTCTGGAATGTCTTTCACTGAGGCCTGCAATTGCAGGTGGGTTTCCATTCTGATTCTAGAGGGCTTAGCAAAGAGCGCCCTCTGCTGGCCATTATAACTAATGACATCCTGGAGACCTGCTCAGTAATAAATTCTCGTATACCTTTGAGATACTAGATCCCCATAAAGCTGCTGGGATTTATACGTGTAGCACTTGCCCCCGAAGGAGCTGCTGGTATTTGATTGGACTTACCGTTGCTTTACTGTTTCACCATATCCGTCATAGGGGTCCCATTAAAGACTTCTTTTTAGTAATTTCAGCTCCGACACACAGTCTCTTTCTTCAATGCTTCATTTAAGAAAGACACATGCAATAGAGGGATGGAAGGTTTAGGGGGAATTCAGGTACCTTGAAATTGCAGATCAGGAACACTCTCCTTGATCCAGAGGGCAACAGCTCCAACTGGATTCAGCAACCACCGGGCAGGCCTCTCTCACTGACCTAGCAGCCAATATGATGCTCGGTCATAGTCTCTGCCACAGACTTTAAGATTTGGTGTAACTGTTACACAATCCTCTGCCACAGGATTGGGTAATTAGCGACTTGTTGCAATATCAAAGGCTTTATCACATAGTACCGGTTCCCTTTTTCCGAACTTACGGTACTGTGTGGTATGTGACCCGGGATGCATCCTCCAACTGAGTCTCCAGGCTCTTCTAGAGGCACCGGCCTTATTACCCAGTTCTCTCCTGAAAAGTCCTCCCCTGTATTCTCCAGTCGCTCGGCTTCTTCCCGCAGGCAAGACAGCACAGGACCATCCCTGGATCGGTAGGCCCCAAAACTTTTGGGCCTACCTTCAGTAACGATGCCTCGGGCCAGCCAGCCCCGAGACAAACTTGACGGCAGCGACACACCTTAGGCCAGGGGGGCCATCAGATCGGAACTCCCTTGTGTCACGGGGTCTGGTTCTTAAGTACCCTCTCCCAGAATGCACAGCAGGCAGACCACACCCACTGACTGTTTCCGGGCAAGTAGGCACTCAATACACCCAGCTTGTTGCAATTTCCAACCTTGGCCAACATAATAGGGCGTCATCCCTAGGCCAAGGGGAAAACCACACAACCAGCCAAGCTGAAACAGAACCAGAATTTACAATAATTGCAGTCTGAGCTAAACTACAGCTTCAGACAACTAAATTTTTACTTATAGCGTCTATATTAAAAATACCAGCGCTACATACTCCCCCTGCTGTAATAGACAATGTCCTCATCGTCTGAAAAAGAAAAAGAAAGACTCTCAGTCCTGAGAGTCAAGTACCTGAATTCAAAACTTGTATAGGAAGGGGAAAAAAAGGTAAAGCGGCAACAAATTGTACACTTAACGGTAATACACACAGGAGAATTACAGTGACATAGTTCCCCAGATCTGACTATCTAAACTACTCACTCTGCAGCAGCTTGACAGAAGATCCAGTTGAACCTGAAACAAAACACAAAAGGAAAAAACCAAGACACACATATCAATATACAACAGAGGAAGCAAAATCCCATCTCCCAGAAGATGAAGCTCTCTTTCCCCAGCATTTTCCCTTTTTTTTTTTTTTTTTTTTTTAAGTGCAACAATTTTGACCGTAGTTGTGCGAACTCCTACCACCTAGTGGCAGAAACACATTATAACAAGTCCTTGATGCAGGTATTAGAGCAGGTAGAAAATCTTGACTCGCAGATAGCATTTAATTAACACTACCTAACTATAGTCCCCACAGTCCTCACAGCATAAAGACTTTCTTCTTCCAGAACCGGCGTTAACAGAACAGTCACTGTGAGGGATCACCAATAAAAGCTAGGATCAGGCAATGTCAAAGCTTTTCCTTGTGCATCCACAGTGGTAATAAAGTATATAACATCATCCTTGCCCGGCCAGCAGATGACCACTTTATCCGCGTAAATATGTCTCCTGTAGCTCCAATGCAAAAGACATACAGACTTAAAACGATCATCCATATCTGAAGAACAACCTGTTTTCCTGAAAGGCTTTGGCACTTTTAAATAGTCCCAAACATCCTCACGTTACCAGCTCTCTCTGTTTTCCTCGATCTCTCTCATGATCTCTCTGGAAACATAGGGAAACTCTAGTCCAGGGGTCTTCAAACTGCGGCCCTCCAGGTGTTCAGGAACTACAATTCCCATCATTCCTAGTCATGTCTGTGAATGTCAGAGTTTTACAATGCCTCATGGGATGTGTAGTTCTGCAACAACTGGAGGGCCGTAGTTTGAGGATCCCTGCTCTAGTCCATACTCAGTGACTACTCCTTTGTTCAGCAACCGCTGTGATCAGGCAAGCCTCGGTAGAGATCGAGTGCTTCCCAACCCAGGAGGTACACAGGAAGTTGGCGATTTGTGCACCATACTCACAGGCAATTTCTTTGGCCCAGACAAACTAATATTTTCAGTGACAGTCTCACTAGCAATTGCAGGGGTTTAAATTCGAGGTGATGTACTCCCCGAGTCCATTGTTATCCAATCAGACAGATTAAAGGCTGAAGCAACATCATCAACATTTGCCCATAGCATCTCCTGAGACATGGTTTCAAACAAGTCATCGTCTCCAGAGACATCCGACAGAGAGTCTATTTCAGAATCCTGTAACTCCTCTGCGGGCACATATTTGCAAACAGTCCCTTTATATACATTCCCCTGAGATCTCTCACCCGTTCCTGTCGTGGATTCCTCAGGGATAACTTCTTTCTCTGGATCCGGTTCAGGTGGTCTCTGGGGTAGGCCTCGACTACGGCCGCGGGAGGCTTTCACATATCTCACCTTCTTTTGAGCGGGTGCAGCAGAGTGGGTAGTTGTAGAAGTGACAGCGGTATTAGTGTCCACTGTTAGTTCTCGGATAGCAGTAACGGCGCCATCCCCCTCAGGAACGCTTGAGGTAGCAGATTTGGAGAAGATAGGCCCAGCCGTAAGAGGAAGCGTAGCGGTCTCCTCTATGTCGATGCCTGTGGCCCAGTCCATCCGGTAGGCACGGGGTGGCATGGTGGATTGTTCTATGGCAAACAGGTACTCCCCGCAATGTAGACATCGGACAAATGGACGGGGACTTGCAGCCAGTCCTTTACACCTTAATATAAGAAAAAAAGCTGTGCTATATAATAATGATCAAAAAGTGTGACCTAAAGAATATTCATCAAATATAATAGATATGGACAACTCCTTGTGTCACACTAATAGATGAATAATTAAATACAAGTGAAATGTGCTGAATAAACATAAAAATGAATATAATGAATAAAAAAAAAAAAAAAAAAATATATATATATATATATATATATATATATATATATATATATATATATATATATAATAAAGTCCCGTCCAATGGGCTATTGGATAGAAATCCCACTGAATGTACAGTTCATAGTGATTTTGCAAGTGGTGATATCTTAGCCCTCCAAACGTTAGTGACACACGTCCACAGCACTATGGGAGATGTGATAAAGTGCGATAGAAAAGTTCCTCCACCAGTGATATTAATGCCGCTTACCAGCTTTTTAGATCTCTTGTTTAACCACTTCCCACCCGGCCACTGCACATAAACGGCCGGGTGGGCTCTCTCTCCTTCTGAGTGGACGTTCAGGAACATCCCTCAGAAGGAGCGGGATCGCGCACGCGTGCCTGCACAGCGGCGCGATCCCGATGCGCTCGTGTCACCCGGACACGGCGCATCTCCGATCGGTAGGAGGGCTCTGCGATTGGCCTTCCTGATCACATGACGGCCGTGTCGAATCACAGCCGTCATGTGATGTAAACACAGAGCTGGTTGCTAGGCAATCTGCTCTCTCTCCTCACACAGAAGTTGTCAGTGAGGAGAGGAGAGTGGATCGCTGGTGATCAGTGAGTATGAGCTGTTTTTTACAGCTTTTTACTCACTGATCACTAGTCTAGTGTCCCCAGTCTAGTGTCCCCACAATGTAAAAAAAAACACAAAGTAAACACACAATGTCCCCAACATACATCCCCAAAACACATGTCCCCAAAATACATGTCCCCAAAACACATGTCCCCACATAGTAAAAACACCTGTCCCCCACATATGTCCCAGTAAAATCACATGCCCCAATGATTATCTGCACACATATGTTCGTGATCACCTGTGCACATCTGTACATGATCATTTGCGCACATGTGTCCGTGATCACACGAAACAATTATTATACACTTAACAGGATTTTTTTAAACAAAAACATGTAGCAGAATACATTTTGGCTTAAATTTATGACAAAATTAGATTTTATTGGATTTTTATTAAAATAGAAAGAAGAAAATATTGTTTTTTTCCAAATTTCCACTCTTTTTTTCGCTTATATCGCAAAAAATAAAAAACGGAGTCATGAATAAATACCACCAAAAGAAAGCTCTATTTGTGTGAACAAAATGATAAAAATTTCATTTTGGTACAACATTGTATGACCGCGCAATTGTCATTGAAATTGTGAGAGCGCTGAAAGCTGAAAATTGGTCTGGGAAGGAAGGGGGCGAAAGTGCCCGGTATTGAAGTGGTTAAGGAGATCGTGAGTGCCTGTGGGTCTTTAAAACATGGATGGCTAGATGTCACCGGACTCTCTATGTGGGATATCCTCTGTGCAGCAGATACACGCTCATTCCTCATGAGAGAATATGAAGGTATCCAGAGCGTAATTCATTTAAAAAATGCATTTATTTAAAAGCTAAAATATTGCACTTACAGTTATGCCATATATAAAAAGCGTTCAAAAGGTACGAGCCGGCCGGCTCTCAATAGCTGCCCGTTGCTTCCGGGTTCAGCGCGGTATGTGGTGACGTCAGCACGCCGCTCCTTCACACCTGTTGCATAACATACCCAAGGCCTCAACATCTCCCGTCGTGTAGAGTATGAAACGCCCATGCAGGCAAATACCAGTGTTCGTCAGCAACGTTCCAGGCAGCCTGACACTTGTAGTGGTACCCCCAGGGAACATTCTGGGTCCCATAGCAGACTGCATTCCTGGCATTCGGAACATGGCTTGCAACAATCAGATCTTCCCTCTGAAAGTTCAGGCACACACGCGGTGTCTCACGCAGCAAGTAAATGGAGGACTCCTCCCACTGGTTCCTCTGGTCACGCAGCTCCCGGGCTTTCTTGACTCCGCCCACAGCTCACGTGGCCAGGTGGTGACCTTGCAATTAACCCCTTTTT
This sequence comes from Aquarana catesbeiana, assembly GCF_042186555.1. NCBI lineage: Eukaryota > Metazoa > Chordata > Amphibia > Anura > Ranidae > Aquarana > Aquarana catesbeiana. The sequence goes on along the minus strand of NC_133336.1, from coordinate 30,995,581 downwards.
AGAACAATGGCACAGTCCAGAACCCTCTATTGCATAAGTTCCCGGTGAACAGTTTCTTTTAGCTGCGAGAGGTAACAGTAAATCCCAGACTCGAGCCCCCACATGTAGCACTTACCCCCGAAGGAGCTGCTGGTATTTGATTGGGCTTACCGTTCCTTTACTGTTTCACCATATCCGTCATAGGGGTCCCATTCAAGACTTCTTTTTAGTAATTTCAGCTCCGACACACAGTCTCTTTCTTTAATGTTTTATTTAAGAAAGACACATGCAATAGAGGGATGGAAGGTTTAGGGGGAATTCAGGTACCTTGAAATTGCAGATCAGGAACACTCTCTTTGATCCAGAGGGCAACAGCTCCACAACTGGATTCAGCAAGCACCGGACATGCCTCTCTCACTGACCTAGCAGCCGATGTGATGCTCGGTCATAGTCTCTGCCACAGACTTTAAGATTTGGTGTAACTGTTACACAATCCTCTGCCACATGATTGGGTAATTAGCGACTTGTTGCAATATCAAAGGCTTGATCACATTGTACCGGTTCCCTTTTTTTTTTTACCTACAGTACTATGTGGTATGTGACCCGGGATGCATCCTCCAACTGAGTCTCCAGGCTCTTCTAGAGTCACCAGCCTTATTGTGCAGTCTTCTCCTGAAAAGTCCTCCCCTTGATTCTCCAGTCGCTCGGCTTCTTCCCGCAGGCAAGACAGCACAGGACCATCAGTGGATTGGTAGGCCCCAAGACTTTTGGGCCTACCTTCAGTAACGACACCTTGGGCCAGCCGGCCTGAGACAAACTTGACAGCAGCGACACACCTTAGGCCAGGAGGGCCATCAGGTCGGAACTCCCTTGTGTCACGGGGTCTGCCCCTTAAGTACCCTCTCCCAGAATGCACAGCAGGCAGACCACACCCACTGACTGTTTCCGGGCAAGTAGGCACTCAATACACCCAGCTTGTTGCAATTTCCAACCTTGGCCGAAATAATAGGGCACCATCCCTAGGCCAAGGGGAAAACCACACAACCAGCCAAGCTGAAACAGAACCAGAATTTACAATAATTGCAGTCTGAGCTAAACTACAGCTTCAGACAACTAAATTTTATACTTATAGCATCTGTATTAAAAATGCCAGCGCTACATGCGTGCTACTCTAATACACTGTATTACCAAATGTATTGTGACACCTACATTTACACGCACAAGAACTTTAATGATATCCAAGTCTTAGTCCGTAGGGTTCAATATTGAGTTGGCCCACCCTTCCTCTGGGAAGGCTGTCCACAAGGTTTAGGAGTGTGTCTATGGGAATGTTTGACCATCCTTCCAAAAAGCGCATTTCTGAGGTTGGATGTTGGATGAGAAATCCTGGCTCGCAGTCCCTGCTCTAATTCATCCCAAAGGTGTTCTAGAGGGTTGAGGTCAGGACTCTGTGCAGGCCAGTCAAGTTTTTCCACTCCAAACTCGCACATCCATGTCTTTATGGACCTTGCTTCGTGCACTGGTCCAAATCATTTGGTGGAGGGGCGATTATGGTGTGGGGTTGTTTTTCTGGGGTGGGGCTTGGCCCCTTAGTTCCAGTGAAGGGAACTCATAAGGCATCAGCATACCAAGCATAGGTGTACGCAGCCTATTGCATTAAGTTGTGCACCCCAAAGTTTGAACACACATGCCTTTCTCTGCAGCCTCAGCTGCACTGGACAGTGAATGAATGGGAAGTGCTCTGTGCTGAGCAGCTTCCTGTTCATTCACAAACTGAACAATAGTAAGTACACTTTTCTTCTTTTTTTTCAAATATTTTATTTCAACCACAAAAGGCAGGTCTAGATTCTCACAACAACCATATGCACTCATTAACATTACAGATACATTGAGATAACTGAACAGTTGTCTGTATAACAAGTCAGGTCATACCCATCATATCCAATGTACATTCGGTGAGATTATAATTCCAGTAGGATAACAACCAAGGGGTAAACCTCAGTAACAATGTTCTGAGTTGCCTTATCCATTTTCTATTTTCTAGTTTGAGAAAAAGGTAGCAGTGAAGAGAGGAAAGTTAAGACTAAGTATAGGAATGAAAGAAGAAGGAGGGGGAGTGGGAAAAAAAGGGGGGGGGGGGGTAGCCCTGGGTAGGCAATGAATAGATATGCATCTAGTTGTAATGTTTATGTTTGGCCATTGGAATTGAGTAGGGTCAAACCCTCTTCAGAGAAGACAAACATATTCAGTAAGTACACTTTATTCTGCTTCAGTTATGAATGAGCACAGTGAGTGAGTGTGTTCACTCAGAAAAGAAAGGCGCTGTAAATTACATATTTGTTAGCCCCTTCCCACTCTCCATCCTGAAACATGTACACCTGTATGGCCATCGTGGAATCTAACTTCCGGTATCGACAGGCGTGCGTTCCAAGAGTGATCATGTGACATAATATGAAATAGAGGGCAAAGAGGGATACCGATGCAGACGTGCATTCAGATAATCCAAGCCTCTATTTCATCATTCAACCCACGTCGAGCGTATCCAACGTATCCAACGATGATGTCACACGTAAGAGCGCGGGACGTGGCCAGTAGCCTGAATCTCGCCGTCAGCCACTCACCAGCGGAGACGTCAAAGATGTAGATACGCGAGAGACAGGAAGTGGGTTAGGATTCATAAGCGAAACCGCAAGTGGAGTGCATTGCGTTCCAGGAATCGAATTCAATAGGAACCACCAATAAATGTGTATCATGCACGTCCTGAGTAAATGTAAACAAGTATGGTAACCGGATGTAAAAACCTATATATAGGGGGGTAGTTAAACAAAAACCCGCAACATGAAATTTCACAAGGCCAGACAGTGGAACAAACACATAATATATGTATATATATATATATATATATATATATATATATATATATATATAAATATACACGGCAGAGCTAGCTCAGTTTGAACCCTCTCCATATAAAGAACCAATAAACAATACCAGGAAGCAATATAAAATCCATATATAGAACAAGAATATACAGAAAGTATAAAAATAGAATATTGCCCCACAGGACGTAAAAATACTAAAAAGTGGAGTGCCGAACAGATAAGAACATAATGGGTAATCCACATATATATATAAAATTATATATAACGGATTTTGTTGTCGGAAAATTTTATAGCAAGCTCTCAAACTTTGTGTGTCGGAAATTCTGATGGAAAATGTGTGATGGAGCCCACACACGGTTGGAATTTCCGACAATAAGGTCTTATCACACATTTTCCGTTGGAAAATCCGACCGTGTGTACAGGGCATAAGAATACACTCAGAAGCCTTTTCCTCATCCAGAATTGTATACAGTGTGTACACTGACTATATGTTAACAATGGAATATTTATTTTATATTTCTTAAATTATATATTAGTTCATGCCATTTTGTGCGATTATTTAATTGCTTATACATTTACTTCTGGATTTTCACATCCACTTGTTTAGTTGCATTCTTACTACATACACTCCCGCTTTTGAGTGTTACAGTGTTGTATTTATAGCATATTTAGCCCCTAGATTCATACTTTGGCCAGGCTTTCTGCGATTAATACACATCACTAGCGCTACACATTTATTTCACATATTATTCTACAACTAGTCTTATTGTTGTGTTGGCTGCTCACATTTGAGGTTGGCGCAGTATTACTACCACTTTACATTTTACCACTTTTGACACCAATACTGCAGCCTTCCATTCTTCTTAGTTTCTTCAAACTTTTCATTTCACTATGGATGTCTTTGATTACCGAACCAACCACTCATTTAATAATGAGGGTGTATTTATCTCCTGGAGTACAGATTCTGAAATAGGAGGTCTACTCCCGAGGCTGAAAAACCTCATGGTACCAGAACTTCACCTCGAATGGGATATAGCATTTTTGGAACAGTACTCTAAAGAGCGCATGGTTCCCAAAGGTTTAAGGTGGAACGTACACCCCCAACAAGGAGATCTGGAACTGGAATCACGGTTTTACTATTTTAATGAGGCGGGAATCTCTTTTTTAGGATTTCTAATTGAAAAGAAGCATTTAAGATTAAGTAATATAGATAAAGAAATTAAGGAAATTAGAGAGAAACTCCTACCACATAAATCCATTTCTGAATATAACTCACTTTCTACCAACTTAAAAAACCATCTAGAGAAGGAAGAGCGAGAACAAAGAACCAAAAAACAGAAGAAATACACTAGAGATGTCAACTATAAAAACGGTTGTGTTTTTAGTTGGCAGAACAAGGACCATATATCAGGAAATATTGAAGATGAACAGTCACATATGGAGACATCAGCTCCCTCTAAACTTAGACCACTCCCCCAACATGCAACCTTGCTTACATTGAGTAAATTAGACCACACACATAATGTTTATGAATCTAATTATAGACATACTGGTCCATATACTCCCACCTCTAACCGCAGGGGAACATTTCACAACTATGGAGGTAGAGGGAGAGGGACTAGAGGTAAAGGTAGAGGTAAAAAAGACAATTCTCAACATCATGATTATTATAGACAAGAACAATCACCACGGAGAAGAAAAGTAAGTCAAAATGACTATTACCATGATCAACACTACCCACAAAGAACACCTGTGCACACTTACAACAGATTCTCACCCTTGAGAGAGGAAAGAGCACGAGAGACCTATAATTCTCAGTATGCTTACATGGATAGGAAAGATAATTATCATAACAGATCTCCCTTCAATTACAACCAGAATCATCCTGGACCCTCCAATATGAGGGGTTTTCCCAGCGATTCAGAAGGGTACAAACAAGGCCCAAAACCAAACGCGGCACCAGAGGGGGCGGCATGCCAGGAAAAAGAAAGCGGGTATAAGAGATAACAGTATTTTCAATGTAAACAGAGCCACTTTTACAGATGCTGAACAATTAGTTTTAGATAAGGGACTCAAGTTTGTCCCCCCCAAAATCTAAACAAATTTTACACATTCATTGATGTGCATAAATATGTACGGAAATGGAATATTCAGAGATATTTCATTACCAATCCTACGAGGCCATCTCTTTCGGAAGTTACCACTCATACAGTACATTCAGGCCTCTCTAACCCATCTCTGTTTAATCCTCCTTGCTCAACCGTGCCTTCTATTAAAGTTTTTCGCGATTTGGTCCTTAAAGATTTGGAAGAATTACCAAAAAAGTGAATATACAGTGACCCTAATATAAAAATAGGTCTTAAACAACTTTGTGAGCGGAAAGATCTCAGCATCCACCCGGCAGATAAGGGAGGCGGCATAGTCATTCTCGATAAAAGCGATTACCATCTGGAAATGACTAGGATCTTGATTGACACCGAAACCTATGTCTATCTGCCTAAAAATATTACGTTCGATTTAAAAAAAGCACTTGTTGACATTATTGACACTGGATCACAGTTGGGTGTATTCTAGATAGAAAAGAGAAAAGCTATCTGGTACCAGTTTCCCCACGTATCCCTATAATTTATTACCTGCCCAAGGTATACAAAAACACCACATGCCCTCAGGGGCGCCCGATAATTAGCAGAATAGACTCAGTCACCTCCCGCATAGGGCGTTATATTGATTTTCACCTTCAACTTATAGTCAAATCTATACACTCATACCTAAAGGATACTAGGGACACTATTGCCTTGCTACAACAAGTTAATTACAGTGAAGGCTTACTATTAGTTACTGCAGATGTCACTACTTTATATACATACCACATGATTTAGGCCTCTCAGCCATGGAGCTTTTCCTATCTAGAAACAGCATCATCCCTGGAACCCAAAAAAAGATACATTATGGACCTCTTGTACTTTGCTACTAAGCATAATTATTTTTGGTACAATAATGACTTTTATCTCCAACAGAAGAGAGTGACCCCATGGGGGCCAAGTTTGCTCCCAGTCTGGCCAACATCTTCATGGCCCAATGGGAGGAGGATGTTGTCTATGCCCTGGATTGACCCGAGATGGTTCTCTGGACTAGATACATTGACGACATCCTCCTCCTATGGAGAGGTGACCAGGATTCGCTTGCTAGCGTTTTGTCTGTTTTGAATGACAACAATATCGGGATCAAGTTGTCATACGAAGCCAGCCCTTCGACTATTCATTTCCTGGATTTGGAAATATCAATAGCTAACAATCAATTGGTGACCAAATCTTTCTTTAAAGCTACAGACCGGAATGGATACATTCTGGTCGACAGCTGTCACCATGCCGCATGGTTAAATTCAGTACCTCGGAGCCAACTGTTACGGATTAGACGTAACTGCACCAACCTTGCAGACTTTTTCCATCAGGCAGATATCCTTAAGTCCAGATTTGTAGATAAGGGAAACCAGTCTTCCCTCATTGATGAAGAAATTGATAAAATATCACTGTTGGATAGGAATTTATTGACATCAGAACAACCAAAACGTGCACAGCGTTCAAAACACAGATGGTCTTTTCTTACCACCTTCTCCATACAACATAAACAAATTAAAGATATTATTCATAGACATTGGAAGTTCCTTAAAAGCAATCAGGTATTGGGTCCTGCACTCCCTGATCGTGCCAGAGTTATCTATAGGGGTGCTCTCCTGTTGAGTGGACAGATCGCCCCCAATGTGATAGACCCCCCCCAATTACTCCCGTATTTTTTCATAATTTGAAGGGTTTTTATCCATGCCGCAAGTGTAATGTGTGTATACACAACACTTGCGGACCGAGGACAACAGAAACATTTATATCTGCCTCGACCTGTGCCACTCGATATGTCGTGTATTTGATTACTTGCCCTTGTGGGAAGCAGTATGTTGGCCGTACCATAAGGACCTTTTCCACAAGGGTAAGCGAACACATAACCAGTATAAAAAAGGGGCGTATCAATCACAGTGTCCCTAGACACTACCGCCAATTCCACAATAAAAACCCGTCAGGTACCAGGTTTCAAGTCATAGACAAATTTGTCCCCCATTGGAGGGGCGAATCTTGTCTTAGAGACGTGTCTAAGCTTGAAACTTTTTGGATACACCAGCTGAAATGTTACACACCTCACGGGTTAAATATAGATTGGGATATCAATGCTTTCATTAACCAATTTTGATTATATGTTTTATGTGTATTCCATTCTAGTACTGACATTTTGTAGTATACTCACCTTTACTTCTACATTTCATATTGGACATGATATATATAGGCTCACTTTGATTGGATACACTAATATACATCCATCACCACAACTTATATGTGGATTATCCATTATGTCCTTATCTGTTTGGCACTCCACTCTCTAATATTTCTATGTCCTGTGGGGCAATTTAATACATTATATTCTATTCTTATACTTTCTGTATATCCTCATTCTATATATGGATTCTATATTGTTTCCTGGTATTGTTTACTGTTTTTTTATATGGAGAGGGTTCAAATTGAGCTAGGTGATCTGTTGCTGAGGTGCGCCTATTTCAGGTCCTGTACGCTATTGTTTGCGTCTAAAGCCCTGTTTTAATGGTTGCTGTGTAGTAAACAGAATTACTCAGCAATAAAAGTAATATTCATACTCTTCATATGACCAGTTATCAGTATTTGAGTTTTGATCATACTTGTCTATCACCTTTATGTATATATATATAGATATATATAGATCTTACAGCTCACAGTGCATGTCAGAACAAATCAGAATCATGAGGTCAAAGGAACTGCCTGAAGAGCTCAGAGACAGAATTGTTGCAAGGCACAGATCTGGCCAAGGTTACAAAATATTTTCTGCTGCACTTAAGGTTCCTAAGAGCACAGTGGCCTCCATAATCCTTAAATAGAAGACGTTTGGGATGACCAGAACCCTTCCTAGAGCTGGCCGTCCGGCCAAACTGAGCTATCGGGGTAGAAGAGCCTTGGTGAGAGAGGTAAAGAAGAACCCAAAGATCACTGTGGCTGAGCTCCAGAGATGCAGTCGGGAGATGGGAGAAAGTTGTAGAAATTCAACCATCACTGCAGCCCTCCACCAGTCGGGGCTTTATGGCAGAGTGGCCCGACGGAAGCCTCTCCTCAGTGCAAGACACATGAAAGCCCGCATGGAGTTTGCTAAAAAAAAACACCTGAAGGACTCCAAGATGGTGAGAAATAAGATTCTCTGCTCTGATAAGACCAAGATAGAACTTTTTGGACGTAATTCTAAGCGGTATGTGTGGAGAAAACTAGGCACTGCTCGACACCTGTCCGATACAGTCCCAACAGTGAAGCATGGTGGTGGCAGCATCATGCTGTGGGGGTGTTTTTCAGCTGCAGGTACAGGACGACTGATTGCAATCGAGGGAAAGATGAATGCGGCCGAGTACAGGGATATCCTGGACGAAAACCTTCTCTAGAGTGCTCAGGACCTCAGACTGGGCCGAAGGTTTACCTTCCAAGAAGACAATGACCCTAAGCACACAGCTAAAATAACGAAGGAGTGGCTTCACAACAACTCCGTGACTGTTCTTGAATGGCCCAGCCAGAGCCCTGACTTAAACTCAATTGAGCATCTCTGGAGAGACCTAAAAATGGCTGTCCACCAACGTTTACCATCCAACCTGACAGAACTGGAGAGGATCTGCAAGGAGGAATGGCAGAGGATCCCCAAATCCAGGTGTGAAAAACTTGTTGCATCTTTCCCAAAAAGACTCATGGCTGTATTAGATCAAAAGGGGGCTTCTACTAAATACTGAGCAAAGGGTCTGAATACTTAGGACCATGTGATATTTCAGTTTTTCTTTTTTAATAAATCTGCAAAAATTTCAACAATTCTATGTTTTTCTGTCAATATGGGGTGCTGTGTGTACATCAATGAGGAAAAAAATGAACTTAAATGATTTTAACAAATAGCTGCAATATAACAAAGAGTGAAAAATTTAAGGGGGTCTGAATACTTATCGTCCCCACTGTATATTTTTTTTCTAGTATATATAGCTTCATATCTATTTATATACAAGTTTATGTGATTCTATGTGATTATTTAATCGCTTATACATTTACTTTTCACATTCACTTGTTTAGTTGCATTCTTACGATATACACTCCCGCTTTTGAGTGTTAGTGTTGTATTTATAGCATATTTAGCCCCTAGATTCATACTTTGACCAGGCTTTCTGCGATTAATACACATCACTGGCGCTACACATTTATTTCACAAAAATCGCAGATCGCCGCCATTACTAATTTAGCACCCCCCCTGGGTATACTGGGAGCAAAGAGGGTATCTCCAGATACAGGGAGCGGACTTACATTCACCCCAGGGCTGAGTCCATGGCTATAATGGGAAGTTACAACAAATGTGGGCGCCAGTCACTTTAGGAATTTTTCAATGCTTTAATTAGAACTTGAGAAAGGTTGTAGGAAAGAGGTTGAGGGGACGTTTCAGATACCTTTTTAGCAGATCACTTACAGACTCCTTGAATCAAAGGACAAAACACAGCTTTCTTTCAGCAGATCTTGAATACCTTAGTGGGTCTCTCACACAGGCCTAGCAACCAGTAAGATATCTGGATAAGCCTCTCTCACAGACTTAGCAGCCAGTAGATGCCTGGATAAGTCTCTCTCACAAAATTAGCAGCCAGGAATGTATTACCTTGAATGGATTGTAAAACAGCTTCATAGTACCAGAACCTTTAAGCCATCCGGCGGTACTGTGAGGGTGGTTTCGATGTAGGTGCGTCCTCCGACCAAGTCACCAGGCCCTTCTGAGAGACCAGCCTCCATCCTGGAAAAGAGAAGCTGTGCTGTATAAAAGTGCAAACCAACAATGGCTTGTAATTGTTAGGATAATGGATAAGTGCAGTTCAAACAAATCCAAACACCCAAGTGAACTTGATCCACATTTAAGTGCCACCACCTAATAAAAAACTTGCTTACCAGATGGCAAGCAAAACCAAGCATATGGCTATAGCCCAGCCAAGGCCTTTGCTTGAATGAAAGGAACGTCCGAACAGATATAGATCAGGATAGATTGGCTGTATACTCCAATCACCCTGATGCCGTAGAACTCCAATGGGCTTCAGTATCAGATGGCAAGCAAAACCAAGCAGATGGCTATAGCCCAGCCAAGGCCTTTGCTTGAATGAAAGGAACGTCTGAACAGATATAGATCCGGATAGGTTGCCTGTATACTCCGATCGCCCTGATGCCGTAGAACTCCAATGGGCCTCAGTATCTCAGCGGGGTATAATGCAAAAGACCAACCATAGCATAATATTGCTTTTTTTTTTCTTTTGCTACATCAGCATTTACATTGAGAGGATTTAAATCACCATTTTGGCTCATTTTATCCCATCTCATTGTCGTCACATCATAGTAGCTGAAGCTTATCTTTTTTATTCAATTTTATTCATTTTAGGAAAACTTTGGTTATTCTTTACAAAGATTTAAAAATCCGCACAGCTCCCACTACACCCCAGTGTGCAGCTTAAATTCCCCTTCCCTTTTATCCAATTCCCTCCCACTTCCCTCAACCCTGGCGGAAAAAACTAATTATCTTTTAAATAAATAAATAGTGAATTAAACTCCCAAGCATTTTGTTTATGTAACTGATCCCAAATCTTTAAAGTGTAGCGTGTTATGATATGTGCATTTGGGCCTAACTTCCTAAAGTGTGGGGGATTCCAAATTAATTGGTGAAGTTTTACATTACTCATATCTTTTTCTAAGCTTACCCATCTTTTATCAATCAGTTCCTTTCCCCAACCTAACAACCGTGATACTACTATCGCTCTGGGATATTGTCTGGGAGAGCCAAACCACCCTGTGTTTTATCCCTACTCAGGACCTTGTAGGCAATCTGTGGCTTCTTATTTTTCCATATGAATCTAGTAAGAATATTATTCAGTTTCACTCTTCTACCCCACCCTACCCTCCAAATTTAAATATTGGTAATGTACTCTGTTACATGCAATGGTTTTGGTGGCCTCCCTACCACTGTTCTTGGAGAATGGTCAACACCTTATTGTAGTAAAACTGGGAACGTAGCTCCCTTTAGTCTTTCATATATCTAATCATACTGATTCAGCATGTTGCTAGATTAAAAATATTCCTGCTGTTATATTATCCAGTTTTCTGTATGCTCATGTTCTTCTACATTACTTTTATGTACACTGTCATCTGTTCTTACGATACTATGTATTGAACTTAATGTAACAGTTGTATGTGAAATTACCAATAAAATATTTGAAAAGAGAATATTATTCAGTTCCCTAAAAAAAGCCTGCGCTAACAGGATTGGGAGTAACTGCATTTTATACAGGATCTTCTGAGCCAGGGTCATTTTGACAGTATTTACTCGTCCAAGAGATCGGCCGATGCATACTTTTTCTCGTTTCCTGCTTGATCTCATCGAGGAGAGGGATGAAGTTTAATGGGTACAATTTCCTTAAGGAATTTGCTAATGTAATTCCCAGGTAGCTAATTTTTTTGCTCCACGGAAAATGGAAATTTTCCTTAAGTTTAGTTGCTTGTTGTCCGTCGATATTAATGTTTAGAACGACTGATTTACTAAGTTTGACCTTATAATTCGATAGCTCCCCGTATCTCCTCAGAGTAGCCAGAAGGTTGGGAAGTGAAATCCTCGGTTTGACGATGTAAAACAATACATCATCGGCAAACGCCGAGAGCTTGTGCACATCGTCCTCCACCTCACATCCGCATATGTTCGGATTTTTTCGAATCAAGGCTAGTAAAGGTTCTAAGGTTAAGACAAACAAAAGGGGGGGCAGGGGGCGGCCCTGCCTGGTCCCGTTTTCCATCCTGAACTCCGCCGATGGTGTACCATTCACCCTGACAAATGCAGAGGGGAATTTATACAATGCTTTAATCCAGTTCAACATGGTTCCACCCAGACCGACTGCCTTCAGCGTCCTCAGCATGAACCCCCAGTCTAATCTGTCGAAGGCTTTCTCATCGTCAATCGACAGAAGCAGACCGGGGGTCCCCCTTATTTTCATCGCCTCCATTACCAGTAGCGACCTAACGTTGTTGTCTCTCCCCTCTCTCCCTGGTATAAAACCGGTCTGATCTGGGTGAATCCAGTACGGCATTTTACTGGCAAGTACCTTGGCGTATAATTTGATGTCTGCGTTGAGCAGTGCTATTGGCCTATAGCTCGAACACAGCGAGCTATCTTTCCCTTCCTTTGGTATTAGAGTTATTGCCGCCATCAGTGCCCCATCGCATAACTCTTCCTGACCCCCTAACCCATTCCAGATCTGGCAAAGCTTGGGGATCAGGGACTCCTTAAATTTTTTGTAAAAATAAGTAGTAAAACCATCTGGCCCTGGACTCTTTCCAGAGGGAGATGCTTTCAAGGCCCTCTCGATCTCTTCTACAGTAATCAGACGCTCTAGATCTTTTGCGTCGCTGTCCGAGAGGCTTGGTAAACCTGCCTCCCTTATGAACTCCTCCATTTTTTCCTCTCTTTCCAGGGTACATAACCCACCTTGCTCACCTTGTAAGGGATGAAAAGTAGCTCCGGAACTCCTCGGCAATATCTCTGGAAGTATGTTTTAGTACCCCCTTTTTATTTTGGATCCTATCTATAAAGTTGGTCCCCCTTTTCCTTTTCAATACTGTTGCCAGATGCTTCCCCACCTTATTACTCCATCTAAATCTATCTTTTTTTATTTAGAGTACGCTTGGAATCAAACTCCATTAAATCTTTTAATTCTTCTCTTTTTATAATTAGTTGGTGTAGGAGTAATTTCTGACTACCGCCAGCGGCCTTATGTAACTGTTCAAGCTGATGAATTTCATCTATAAGTTCTGTTTTCCTTTTTGTGCTTTCTTTTTTCTCATTGGCCCCTAATGAAATCAGAATGCCCCTTAAATAAGCCTTCAAAGCCTCCCACAGAACTGATCCAGAAATTTCACCGGTATCATTTGCCAAGAAAAACCCATCGATTTCTTCCTGTATCTTACTGCTGACACTAGGGTTCTCGATGAGCTTTTCGTCCAAACGCCATGAAAATGGGGACCCTCGGGATCCCCACTTTCATCATGACTGGGGCGTGGTCTGACAGCGTAGTGACTCCAATCTTTGTATCCTTAACATGCTCTAATAGCCTATGATCCACCAAAAAATAATCGAGCCTTGAATAAGACCCGTGGACTGAGGAAAAGAAAGTGTAGTCCCTGTCCTTCGCGTGCTGAACTCGCCATGCGTCAATCATATGGTAACTATGCAATTTCTGTCCTATTTTTTTTAGGAGTTTCCTACCCACTCCCTGTGAGCTAGAAGTACTATCCAAAGTTGGATCTAGGCAGAAATTGAGATCTCCTGCCCTAAAATCCATCAACTTGTTCAGTACCTGGGACAGGAATTCCATTGAATTTCTATTGGGGCAATAGACATTTGCCAAGGTAACAACCCTTTCACCCACCCTCACCTTCAAGAAGAGGTAGCGACCCTCCAAATCTGTGCTCCACTCCAAGAGCGCAAACCTGGTCCTTTTTTGAGAACCCAATTGCCACCCCTCTGGCCCTCTTGATGGGGGAGTCACTATAGAACCAATTGGGGAAGCAATTGGAGTATAATTGACATGTGTGTCCTGTGAGAGATGGGACTCCTGAAGAAACACCACATCTGCCTTAAATTGTTCTATTTCTCTTAACACCTTGTGTCTCTTAAGAGGGGAGTTCAACCCATTGACATTATATGTTAGACAAGTGAACTCTGACATTTAATCTATAAATGGAACTGCGATGTAATGTCGCATGTTGCTCTTTGAACCCCTATACGGAACCTCTGCAGGACCAGATCCCCCCCTCCCCACCAATCCACCCCCCCTCCCACTATCCTCCCCCCTGCCAGCAAATACCTGGCTCTAGGTCCGCAGCTGAAGAATAACATTAATCTCTACCTGCGTCTACCTACCTACCTGTTTCCGGCCGCTCGCTGACCCTGTCCCCCCCCATAGGTGGGAGGGGGAGCAGGGTGACTGTGGCTTCGACGGCAGGTTGCCACAGTCACCCTGCTCCCCCTCCCACCTACGGGGGGGGGACAGGGTCAGCGAGCGGCCGGAAACCTACTGACTCTTCATTCATATAGCACCACTCCCGCCTATCCACCCCGCCTCTCCCCCACCCCATCCCCCCCAACCCCCACCCTATATTACATAATTTTAATCATGTGCATCACTCTACCCCATTGAAAACCTAGCAACGATCACGATCCTCTTCTACCTAACTGAACATAACTGGGACAGGGATATCCAGCTCTCTATAGAAATCTTGCAAGTCCTCTATATGTTTCAGACTGACTGTTCTACCTGCTTTCACAACATTCAAAGATGTAGGGAAGCCCCAGCTATACTTCAAATTTGCCTTTTTCAATACTTCCAGCAAGGGTCTTAACTGGCGTCTCCTGGACAAGGTCCCCGCCGAAATGTCGCCGTAGATCTGGATCACTGCCCCTTCAAATTTTACAGGCTGAACTCCTCTGAGATTGCTCCAGGTCCTTGCTTTATCTTCGTAATGGTGAAATCTGATGATAACGTCTCTAGGTGTATCTTCACTGACGCTTGGGGTTTTCTTATCCTATGGACCCGATCTATCTTCAGTTCATCATTAGGACCTCTGTCTAGTATCGGATTAAAGATAGCTTTTATTTTAGTGGGCAGATCTTCGCCATGTTGTTCTGGTAGGGCTCTCAACCTTAAGTTTTGTCTGCGACTTTGATTTTCTTGCTCTTCTATTTATTAAAGTGTGTCCCGTTGGGCCATTTGTAGATTCTTTATTTGTTGTTTTAATTCCGCTATTTCTCGATCCTGTTTCTCTGAAGCTTCCTCCATTGTTTCCACTCGCTTCAGCAGATGGCCCATATCAGTTCTGACATTGAGGATCTCAGATTTGATTACATTCTCCAGCTTAGCAAACATGTCTAATATTTCAGTTTTTGTTGGTAGTGATTCCATGATACTCTCTTCCTCAAGACTGAGGTCTCTCCCTCCCTCTCCGGGTATTCCGCCTTGGGCGCCTTTATTTTTCACTGGGTCTTTCTTTTTATCCTTACCTCCCTGCTGTTTACTTTCCTGAGCAGGGCTCCTTGGGCTACCCAAGTTTGCCTCCTTCAGGTACTACTGGATAGAGCTTGAGTTTAAGCTGTCTCTCGGCTTCTTGGATTCCACTGCTCTTTGAGAGCGCCCTCTCATGTTCGTCTCTGCTCACCAGCCCTTCCTCTTTCTCCCACACCTCCTCTCCTTACTCACTTCTCTTCTTTCTTTCCCCCCTCGCTCAGCACCTCCTTACCTCTCCGTAGAGCGTGCTTGTTAAAGAGCGGCACTAATCCAAGTGATCGCAAGTTTCACTCTTGGTACCTTAGGTGCAAGGTTGAACACTAATAGTTCAGGACTGTTAACAATCCTTTACACATTCCTTTACCAATAGTCTCTCAGGCTGAAGTCCAGTCACCCAAGCATCTACAATGATATACGTTATTATTTATTTTTACAGAAAAGATCTTATCACAAATCTTGGTGCAGGGGCTCCTTAAACCGGCCTTGCGATAGCCCGTAGGATACACAGGGAGGGCTAACCCCCCTTTTTTTTTAAATTTATTTTACCCAACGCTTATTATGAGCTTTTGTATTCTTCCACAGCCAGTGCATAACAAAACATAGTCCTACCTTGAGGTTGCTACAGCTGTCTAAGTATTACCTCAGATTGCTAGTCTCTTCTCCCAGGGGGTCTCTCCAGGGGTCTGCTGGCGGCCACGGCTCAGGCCCGCTTCTCGGGATAGATCACAGTAATCTTCCAGCAAGCCGCTGCCCCAGACTGTACCCGGGGATATCGGGAGGGCTGGAGAGATGGCTTCCAGCGAGCCGCTGCCACAGGCTATCCCCGGGGACGTCAGAGAGGCTGGAGGGATGGCTTCCAGCGAGCCGCTGCCCCAGGCTATGCCCGGGGATGTCAGAGAGGCTGGAGGGACGAGGGGATGGTTCAGGGAAGGCTCAATCCAAGAGCAGCGCCAGGAGGACAACGGGAAATGGGGAGGAGGGTGGATACGACCCGCACGGAGGGTCCCAGGCCGGCCCGAGGTCTTTGGCTGTGTGCCGAACCAGCTGTATTTACTTACAGCTCCGGCTACAGAATCGACTCCCCGCTACGCATGCAGCAACCCATTCGGCATCTCGAGCGGCTCCACCGCCCGCTTCCGCAACGCCGCCGTCAGGCCCCTCCCCCAGGTCTTGCACGTCACATTACGCCCTCCCAGCATAATATTGCTTTGACATGTTTTAATGAAAAACAGTAATGCACTTACATTTAAATGAAGATAAAATTGCGCTATAAAAACAGAGCCGGCCAGCTGCAAATGGAAAAACCCCGCATGGTGACATCAGCACGTATCCTCCTCCAGACGCATTTCATCACAGGTTGACGTTATAAACAGGGAAGGGGTGTGTGCTGAACCACCACCTTTTAAATACACACCAGACCTCGTACTGAGTCCCATAGGTGGAGTCACAAAACGCCATCTTAGGTGTGGGCAACCCATCGAATAATATAACTGATGTTTTGGAAAGCCGTGTATAACAAAAGAAATGTCAAAAAATGTGTAAGTAGCCCCAATATGATATGGCAGATGAATAGGAATGTGAAATTAATAAATACTGTGAATAAAAATAGGCCATAGAAATTAAATTTAAGTGGATATATGATAAATTAATGTATAATGTATGAAAAGGAATAACTGGGTATTCCCAATGACAAATTGGTAAAGAAATAATAATAATAATAGTGCGTAAAGCCAAATAACCACAAGTGACAGTGATAAATATAATAATATGATGGAAAGACAAATACAGCACCTCAACAAGGCTGACCAATTATGGAATGACAAAAATAAAATTGCAAATAATAATAATATGGCCCACCAAACTTATATTGGTTGGGTACCAATAACAGAAACATTTATTTTGGTTTAATAATAAAAAAAATGTAAGTAATACATGTAAAAATTATATATGTAAAAATTTGATATTTAAATACCTCCCTAAAAATATAATGATGATATGTAAATATCTCATTATCCAATCAGTGCATGCCTAGAATTGGTTATATTATTCGATGGGTTGCCCACACCTAAGATGGCGTTTTGTGACTCCACCTACGGGACTCAGAACGAGGTCTGGTGTGTATTTAAAAGGTGGTGGTTCAGCACGCACCCGTTCCCCATTGATAACGTCAACCTGTGACGAAACGCGTCTGGAGGAGGATGCGTGCTGACGTCACCACGCTGTTATACTAGGAGGACGGGTTTTTAGATTTGCAGCCAACCGGCTCTGTTTTTATAGCGCGATTTTATCTTCATTTAAATGTAAGTGCATTACTGTTTTTCATTAAAACATGTCAAAGCAATATTATGCTATGGTTGGTCTTTTCCCCTATACCCCGCTGAGATACTGAGGCCCATTGGAGTTCTACGGCATCAGGGCGATCGGAGTATACAGGCAACCTATCTGGATCTATATCTATTCGGACGTTCCTTTCATTCAAGCAAAGGCCTTGGCTGGGCTATAGCCATCTGCTTGGTTTTGTTTGCCAGCTGGTAAGCGAGTTTTTTATTAGGTGGTGGCACTTAAATGTGGATCAGGTTCACTTGGGTGTTTGTTTGGATTAGTTTGAACTGCACTTATCCATTATCCTAACAATTACAAGCCATTGTTGGTTTGCACCTTTATACAGCGCAGCTTCTCTTTTCCATTCTATTTTTGTGTATCTCGCAATAAGCTGCTGCTCTTTGGACTTTTAATTTTTTCAAAATCTTTTTTCCTTTCTAAATCAATATTGTCACATAGATCTAGTGCGTTTTTTTCCTTTTTATAAGCCTTCATCCTGGCTCTCTCCAGCAAGGGTCCTCCCCTGGATCTCCTCAGCCTGGCTCGGCTTCTTCCATTTAGGCAAGACAGCCTAAGGACCACCTCAGAAGTAGTAGGCCCCAGACAGGCTTCTGGGCCTACTTGCACAGCTTGCAGCAATACAGCCTCAGGCCTGGAGGGCCACAAGGTAAGAAATGACTAAAGCACATGACCTCTGTCCAATAAATACCCCTCCCCAGAATGCACAGCGGCAGGAACCTCCTACTGGGCTGTTTCTGGAAAAAGAGTATTCATTACAGCTCAACCTAGTTATTAATCTCACACTGTCCTGTGGTACCAGTGACACCTACTGGCAACAGTGGGAAATGCACAACACATTCAAATTTATTACAGAACCAATAAACTATGTACAATCAATCTGAGCTGGTTATAGCTCATCCAAAAACTAAATTTACCTTATAGCCCCCATTTTTGAAACAGGGGGCTACACTAATAAAAAAAAAAAATAATTTTTAATAATAAAAATGCCATAAAACTATCCCCTATTTTGTAGACACTATAACTTTTGCACAAACCAATAAATATACGCTTATTGCGATTTTTTTTTTTTTTTTTTTAACCAAAAATATGTAGAAGAATACATATCGACCTAAACTGAGGGAAAAAAAATTATATATTTTGGGGGGATATTTATTATAGCAAAAAGTAAAAAATATTGCGTTTTTTTCAAAATTGTTGCTCTTTTTTTGTTTATAACGCAAAAAATAAAATACCACCAAAAGAAAGCTCTATTTATGGGAAAAAAGGACGTCAACTTTGTTTGGATGCAACGTCGCACGACCGCGCAATTGTCAGTTAAAGCGACGCAGTGCTGAATCGCAAAAAGTGCTCTGGTCAGGAAGAGAGTAAAATCTTCCGGGGCTGAAGCGGTTAATTCAAGTGGAACCTGCAGGAGTGGGCATGGTTCGGGAGGCCTTGAACCTGGCTGCTGATTTTTGGCAGAGGCTTCAATAGACCTAGTTCTAGGGCTGGCACATTCAGTCAAAGCCATGAGAGCTTTGTGCCACTGGAGGGTGCCTGATGCTTCCACACAAGCCCTTTGTAACATTCTCCATAATAGGAGGTTGTTTTTTGGCAAAGCGCTAGACGAAGTGAGTGACAGAAGAAATGTCCAGAAGCTGGTCACAGTCTAACAAGAGGAAGCAGCCGTCTTTTTGCTCTAATCGGTCCATCTTTAGAAGGGTTCCAGAGGCCAAATCTAATAGGCCATGCTGAAATTTACCAGATCACAATGAAGGGGGCTCAAACTTCCTGTGTACATGGAATCCAATCCAGAGCAGGTTGCTAGACATTTGGAAAGTCTTTTGAAGGTGGGCCCATCTAGTGTCTTCCAGTGGGAGCCAGGATAGCCTCCTTTTTGGAGGGTTTGGGCAACAAACATCAAAGACAGTTAGCTGAGAGTACAATCACCAAATCCTTTCATTCATGACCAACAGAGCTCAAGAAGAAAGGATTACTGCAAGATTACGTATAAGAATTATAATGCAACAAGTCCATAGTGCTGGTGCCACTAAAAGAAGAAATTTGGGGGTTTCTCCCCATTCTGTCTAGTACCCAAGGCTTCAGGAGCTTTCCCTACTGTCTGAGTTTGAAAAAGTTGAATGGGTACATACACAAAAGGTTCAAGACCGAGTCCGTGCAAACAGTCATGGCGATAGTTCAGCATGAGGACCAATTAGAGTCAATCGACCTGCCGGGCCTATACTTCCATATACCAATCACTGTGTAACACTAGAGACATCTGAGATTTGCAGTGACTGGCTGTTACTTCCAGTTTAGGTGTTTGTCATTTTTAAAATTTGGCACGGCACTAAGAAACTTTTTGAACATTTTGAAGGCAGTAGTGGCAGTAATTCATTTGAGGGTAAGGCCCTGCCATTACTTGGACAATGTTTTGATTGTCGCAGGTGTAAGCCAGGAGCTGGTAAAACATCACAACCTTGTCCTAGAAATCCTTTTCCAAGTTCAGTCGACTAGTGAACAAACAGGAAAAGCAGTTAATCCCTTCTTAAGCTATGAAGGATCTTTGAGTAGTTTTTCATACCCAAATATGTCAAGAGGTTTTCCAAAACGGCAAATAAAAATCTGCGTATAAAGAGTCATGGAGACAGCATTTATGTCACCGAGGGATTGCATTGTCCCCATTGGGACATTTTACAGCAGCCATTCCAGTGCTGCCTTGGGCCAGGTGTCACATGGGGGGGCTTTTCATTTTGCCTTCCTCTGTCAATAGAATGAGCTGCCTATGGATCAGAAAGTCTTTGTGTCTGCACAAATTAGCAAGAACTGGAGTTTTGGACACCAGTGTGCCTCTTTTGTGGTGTGCCTCTCAGCCCAGGAGATGGAATAATTCTGACGTCGGATGCCAGTCTGCCTCCAGTCTGAAGAGACAAGTGTTGCATGAAAGGGTACACCCGTTGGTGGAGCTGTCGGTCTCTTGGATCGCAATACCAGTGTCCACCAGCGGGTGTCTTCCAACACCCAGGACCTGTAATAAGAGGACTCACCTGCTGGTGGCACTGTTGGATCCTTGGGCCAGTGTCCACCAGCGGGTGTATTCCAGCAGTGTGGAGCAGACAGCACCTCCTGCGCTCAGGTGTTACGTGAGGTCAATTACTGGCAGTCTCATAAATACCCGGCAAGCCCTCACATGCTTGCCTTGGTATCTTTCTCCCTGCGCCCTGACCTCGCTGTCCGTAATCCTGACCTTGAGCCTGCACCTGACCTGACCTGATCCGATCCCTATCCCGAGCCCTTCCTGGACCTGTCCCTCCTGTTACCTGATTACCTTGGATCTCTGCCCTGCATCCTATCCATCCATCCTCTCCCTGTCCTGTTGGTTTCCCGTCCTTACCCATCTGCTCATCTCCCGGTGTATGACCTTGGCCTGGCTTTTGTTTACGGTTCCGGTATCTCCCATTTATTGCATATACTATTTGTTGTTTCTGGGACTTGTGGTTGGTTGTGCACTGTTTGTATTCACTTATTTGTCATCTATTTAATAAACACCATTATCATTCACTTACATGCGTTTTTGGTTTCCTCTGTGCAGTCTACACAGTCTGGTCTACTAATTCCCTGACAGTATACCAAGGCCATCCCTGACCAGACGTGGCTGCACTGAGGACTCATCCTGGTTTGTTGGGCTTGCTGAGATGGATTTTAATTAAATTATCTATTATTCTCTGCTGGTGGAAGAGGATGGTGAATATTGCCGCCAGACTTTAAAGGATTGGACCAGTGACCAGCTGCTGGAAACGATCAGATCAGCTCATTCCCTAGTGGATCAGGGTTATATGTCATTTGAAGATGTTCAGCCTCTGATCCAGTTATGTGCAAAACCAGCCCTGTCATGTATTCCCGAAGGAAGTGACGATTTCTCTCCCCCCTTCAATTATGGCCAAGTTGAATCTCTGGTATGGTTGTTAGAGGATGATCCAGCCTTTTTCATGGAGCGTTATTCTTCTTGTTCCCAGCAGGTGTTGTCTGATTGCATCCATTCAGTGCAATCTCTGGTTAGTCAGGCTGTGTGTGAATCAATGTTTGTTCAACCTGTGCTACAGGCATGGTCAGATCTCCTGTATTTAGCCAAGCCACAACAACCCAGCCCTGCCATTAATCACCTGCCTTCCCAAGAATCTATCTCCCTGTCGCTCATGGCAACCTCAGCTACAGCCCAGTATACACAGCTTCCCACCAAGTACTATTACCCAGTCTCTACTCACTGCACCTATCCTGCTTTCAATCCACCTGCCTCTTCTCCTCCACCTGTAACAATCCCACAAAACCCTCCTCCAGCCACTATTCCCTGGTCTTCCTTTTGCCCAGTTACATCTTTTTCTTACAGCCCTGCAGTTACCAACAAAGCTGCAGTGGCTAAACCAAAGAAGAAATGAAAGTTCTTCCCAACCCACACAATCCTGCCAGTAAACCAACCTGCCTCCACACCAACCAACCTGTTCCAGCCTGCGTTCATGCCAGTTAAACCTGATGACCCACCTAAATCCGCCAACCCAGTGCCTGCTACCCAGCCTGACGTCCCAGTGCCTGCTACCCAGTCTGACGTCTCAGTGCCTGCTACCCAGTCTGACGTCCCAGTGCCTGCTACCCAGTCTGATGCCCCAGTGCATACTACCCAGTCTGATGTTTCAGTACCTGCTGACCGGTCTGATGACCTTGTGTCCTTGTTCCAGCCTGAAGTTTTGCTGCCAGTGTTCCAGTCTGATGTGCCTGCCTTCCAGTCTGATGTGCCTGCCTTCCAGTTTGATGTGCCCGCTCTCCAGTCTGATGTGCCTGCCTTCCAGCTTGATGTCTCCGCCCTTCCAGCCCGATGTGCCTGCCTTCCAGCCCGATGTGCCTGCCTTCCAGTCCGAAGTCTCGGTGCCTGCCTTCCAGTCTGATGTGCCCGCTTTGCAGTCTGATGTGCCCGCTTTCCAGTCTGATCTCCTGGTACCTGCCTTCCAGCCCCATGTCTCGGTGCCTGCCTTTCAGCCTGATGTCTCGGTGCTTGCCTTCCAGTCTGATGTGCCCGCTTTCCAGTCTGATGTGCCCTCCTTCCAGCCTGATGTCTCGTTGCCTGCCTTCCAGCCTGATGTCTCGTTGCCTGCCTTCCAGCCTGATGTCTCGTTGCCTGCCTTCCAGCCTGATGTCTTGTTGCCTGCCTTCCAGCCTGATGTCTTGTTGCCTGCCTTCCAGCCTGATGTCTTGTTGCCTGCCTTCCAGCCTGATGTCTTGATATTGGTGTCCCAGTGTGAAGTTCCGGCGTCCCAGCTTGAAGAGCCGGTGTCTCAGCCTGAAGGTTCGGTGCCCGTGTCTCAGCCTGAAGTTTCGGTGCCCGTGTCCCAGTCTGCTAAACTGGTGCCCGTTACTCAGTCTGCTAAACCGGTGCCCTTTACCCAGTCTGCTAAACCAGAGTCCGTCACTCTGCCTGTTAAGCCAGTGCCCAAGATTCGGTGCCCAAGATTTGGTGCCCAAGATTCGGCTTGCTGGACCAGTGCCCAGTGTCCAGCTCGTTGAACCGTTACCCAGCCCACTGGGCCGGGGCCCGTTACCCAGCTTGCTGAGCCAGTGCCTGTGATCCAGCCTGCCCTTATGGTGCTCGCTGTTCGGTCTAATGTCCCAATGCCTGCTGCCCAGCTCGACGACCCGGAGCCTGCTGCCCAGCTCGACGACCCAGAGCCTGCTGCAAAGCTCTGATGTGCTCGCTGTCTGCCCTGATGTGCAGGCTGTCTGCTCTGATGTGCCTGCTGTCTGCTCTGATGTGCCTGCTGTCCGGTTTGACGTATCCGCTGCCCAGTCTGAAGTACCCGATGCCCAGCCTGACGTGCCCTCATCCGTTGTTCGGTTTGATGCCATAAACTTTGGACAATTACATCTAGTTGGAGCGTCCGGAGGCTGCTCCTTTGGGGGGGGGGGTACTGTCATGAAAGGGTTCACCCATTGGTGGCGCTGTCGGTCTCTTGGATCGCAGTACCAGTGTCCACCAGCGGGTGTCTTCCAACACCCAGGACCTGTAATAAGAGGACTCACCTGCTGGTGGCACTGTTGGATCCTTGGGCCGTAGTACCAGTGTCCACCAATGGGTGTATTCTGGCAGTGTGGAGCAGACAGCACTTCCTGTGCTCAAGGTGTTACGTTAAGTCAATTACTGGCAGTCTCATAAATACCCGGCAAGCCCTAACATGCTTGCCCTGGTATCTTTCTCCCTGCTCCCTGACCTCGCTGCCCATAATCCTGACCTTGAGCCTGCATCTGTCCTGACCTAACCTGATCTGATCTGATCCGATCCCTATCCCGAGCCCTTCCTGGACCCGTCCCTCCTATTACCTGATTACCTTGGATCCCTGCCCTGCAGCCTATTCATCCATCCTCTACCTGTCCTGTTGGTTTCCCATCCTTACCCATCTGCTGATCTCCCGGTGTATGACCTCGCCCTGGCTTTTATTTACAGTTCCAGTATCTCCCATTTATTGTATATACTATTTGTTGTTTCTGGGTCTTGTGGTTGGTTGTGCACTGTTTGTATTCACGTACTTGTCACCTATTTAATAAACACCATTATCATTCACTTACATGCGTTTTTGGTTTCCTCTGTGCAGTCCACACAGTCTGGTCTACTAATTCCCTGACAATGTGCAAGGCAATTGGAGCCTAGTGGAATGCAGATGCTCTGACTGACTTAAATGTAAGGCAGTTTTTTTTTCTAGCCTTGCAAGCCTTTCAGGATCTTTCTCCAAGGGACCCGAGTAAAGTTGATGATTGGCAACAAGACAGCAGTAGCTTACATTGCCCACCAAGGGGGCACCAAGTGTCTGTCTTTTCCTGTTACTTTTTGCTGGACGAAGAGGCGCTTATAGGCAGTTAAAGGCAATTTACTTACCGGCAAAGCAGGATCCACTAATGGATCAGTTAGGCAAATTAATTGGCAACAATAAGTACCTCAATTAGTATTGGCTCTATGGTACATTCCAGCGGTAGCTCTCATAGAGAGTCCTCTGAACACACAGCTTCTGGTATTTGTAACACTGTTCAAGGGTGAATTCACAGTGCCATAGGCTTTTTCCGTTGGCGTTTGTCTGCCTCCAGTGTCCTTGATTATGAAGCTTTGGACGGAACACGTTTATGCCATACAGGTGCTTTTCACCTGCTGAAGAGGCCTTGGTTGTCATTCAGCACCACCAATCCTGTCTGTCAAACAAGATCTTTTATGCCAACAATAATGGCAGCACCCCAATCCAGTGAGACTCTTAATAGCCTGGCTATTGAATCGACTGGACTAGAGGTGCAGGGAGGCTCATCCGAGGTGGTTCAGACCTTGGCAAAGACTACAAGACCATGAACGCTACATATGAGGATATGAAGGAAGTTTGTTCTGTTTACTCAGCAAAGTTTTGGCTCCTGTGTCCCCGGCTCTAGACATTTTTACATGGCGCTTGAGGTTGGTCTGGCATACAACTCCATTGAATAAATGCTTCATGCAGGCCGTAATCCATATATGACCACCAAGGAAATTCTTGTTCCCTTCATGGGACCTAGGCTTGGTTCTGAAAGCGCTCATACAGGGACCCTTTGCTCCAATAGCTTAATTTCCATTGCGGTCCCTGTAAGAGGCCCTGACCCGCTAAGCATAAAAAAACCACATCAAAAAGTTTTAGGTCTCAATCCGAGTATACTCATTAGCACGACCATTTATCTAAGGCTATGAGCCCATAGGTATCAGCAACTAGGCATCAAGAAAAATCAACACATAGAAATGATTACCAAGTAACATTTAATGCTGCATGATTAATCGTTAACCACTTCAATACAGGGAACTTTTACCCCTCCCCCCCCCCCTTCCCAGACCAATTTTCAGCTTTCCATACTGTCGCACTTTCAATGAGAATTGCGCTACATGCTCATGCTACACTGTACCCAAATTAAATTTTTATCATTTTGTTCACACAAATAGAGCTTTATTTTGGTGGTATTCATTTACTACTTAGTTTTTTAAATTTTTTTGCGATATAAGAGAAAAAAGAGCGAACATTTTGAAAAAAAAACAATATTTTCTACTTTCTATTTTAAAAGAAATCCAATAAAATCTAATTTTGTCATAAATTTAAGCCAAAATGTATTCTGCTACATGTCTTTGGTAAAAAAAATAAGTGTATATTAATTGTGTATAAGTGTATAATAAGTGTATATTAATTGGTTTGTATGACAAAAAAGATGTACGCAGATAATCATGTACAGATGTGCATAGATGATCACGGACATATGTGTGCAGATGATCATTGGGACATATGTTTTTACTGGGACATATGTGGGGGACAGGTGTTTTTACTGTGTGGGGACATGTGTGGGGTGACACTGTTGTAGGGACACTAGGCTGGTGATCAGTGTGTAAAAAGCTGTAAAAAACAGCTCATACTCACTAATCACCAGCCAGCTGCAGAAAAACCGCTCTCCCTCTCCTCACTGACAACTTCTGACAACTTCCGTGGGAAGAGAAGAGAGCCGATCGCCTAGCAACTGGCTCTGTAATTACATCGCATGATGGCTGTGATTGGACACAGCCATTATGTGATCAGGAGGGCCAGTCACAAAGCCCTCCTGCCGATATGAGATGCGCCGTGTCCGGGTGACACGAGTGCGTCGGGATCGTGCGGCTGCGTTGGCACGTGGGCGCGTGATTCCCCTCCTTCTGAAGGATGTTCCTGAATGTTCACTTAGAAGAGGGAAGCGCCCACCTGGCCGTATAGGTGCAGTGGCCGGGTGGGAGGTGGTTAAAAAAATTGCAATCTCGATTCAACCCCCGCACGATCTTAATCCGGCATTTCCACGATTCTATGTAACAAGTGCAGAGCCGTTCTCCGCTCAGAGCTGTCAAAAAAAAAAAGAAGCCAGCAAATGTTTATCAACATTGCTCAGCGCTGAGAGATGACTTTAAGCAATGTCATTTGGTCTGTAAATGAGGTCAGTTTAACCACTTGAAGACTAAACCTTTTTCTGATACTTGTTGCTTACAAGTTAAAATCAGTATTTTTTGCTAGAAAATTACTTAGAACCATTATATATATATATATATATATATATATATATATATATATTTTTTTTTAGCAGAGACCCTAGAGAATAAAATGTCGGTCGTGGCAATATTTTATTTCACACTGTATTTGCGCAGCGGTCTTTCAAACGCAGTTTTTTGGGGAAAAAATACACTTCAATGAATTAACCACTTACTTATTGGGCACTTTTTAGCCAATTTTCAGCTTTCAGCGCTGTCGTACTTTGAATGACAATTGCACGGTCATGCTATGCTGTACCCATATGAAATTGTTATCACTACTGGGGTTTTTATTTTTTTGCTAAACAAACAAAAAAAGTTCCAAACAAAAACAAAAAAATAGTTTTCATAGTTTGTTATAAAATTTTGCAAACAGGTAATTTTTCTCCTTCATTGATGTGCGCTGATGAGGCTGCACTGATGGGCACTGATAGGCAGCAATGATGGGCACTGATAAGGCGGCACTAATAGGTGGCACTGATGAGACTGCACTGATAGGTGGCACTGATGGGCCCTGATAGGTGGCACAGATGGGCACTGCTTAGCAGTGCTGATATGTACTGGTAGGTGGCACTGGTGAGCACTGGTAGGCACTGCTTAGCAGCAGTGGGTTTACAGTGTGCGGGAACCGATGTCCTGTTTACTCCAAATGGTAATCAGCTTTATTTTTTCTCCTCACGCTATAAGCGTGAGGGAAAAAAATGCAAATTACCGTCTCTGTTTACATCACGTGATCAGCTGTCATTGACTGACAGCTGATCACCTGATAAGGGGCTGGGATTGGCCCCTTACTCCGATCTGTGATCAGCCGAGTCTCATGGACTTTTTAGCGGGACTGCGACATTGCGGCGGACAGATCGGACACCTAACTGACATTTTTTACACTTTTTTTGGGAACCAGTGACATTAACTGTGTGGGGGATTGTCTGACTGGATGAAGACAGAGATCTCCATCTTCCCTGTCAAAATGGAGATCTGAGTCGTTCACAAAGGTAGATCGCCATTCTGCCTCACTCGGGAACGATCGCGGGTGGCCGGCGGACGTCAGGGCTGTCGGACCCACTGATTGGCTCCCCCTGTGTCCAATCAGCACGTGTGCCCCCCGAGTGTCTATTGCACAAAATGATGTACAGGTACGTAGTTTCGTGCAATAGAGCCCATCTGCTGCAGTACATCGGCAAGTGGTTAAAATAGCTAGGTTGTCTTATCCCCTTATGGTCTATAAAATGTGCTATTCCGTTGACCCACCATGTAAATTGATAAATTGAGAAAATGAGCATTATTGAATGGGGGGGGAGGGGGGGGCACCGGCGAGTGGGGAGATTTTAAAGGATATAACCTACACGTCGTGTCTCACAGATGTAAATTGTGGGATAAGGAGGGCTCAATACCGCTCGACGTGGCTTTGCAGGGAGCCACATTAGGAGGTCCAGGGGGAGAGTTGGGCCAGCCTGTGCCTCCCAGTGGGACCCAATCAGGCTTGTACTTCTTAGCAAAGATTTGGTATAACTGGACCAATTGTGCCGCTCTATAGTATCATAAGAAATGGGGAACTCCCAGCTCACCTTGCCATTTGGACCTATACAAAGTGGAGCGGACCACCCCCTCTTCCAGATAAATGTATAGATCAGAGATTGCAACTTCTGGAAAAAAACGGGTAGAACTGGAATCGGAAGAGATGGAAAATAGTATAGTATTCGAGGAAGAACTGTCATCTTAAAAAAAAAATGTTACGTTTTTTTTTTTTTGCATTAATACATGTCCCCCCGGGGCAGTTCCCGGACCCCCATACCCTTTTTATGGCCAATAACTTGCATACAAGGCTTCAAAATGGGGACTTTTGATTTTTCAAATTCGGGTCCCATAGACTTTAATGGCGTTTGCGATTCAGGTCTGAACATTTGCGGCGTTCGAGGGTTCTGGCGCAAACTGAATCGGGGTGTGTTCGGCCCAACTCTAGTAGTTAAAGAGGAAGTAAACCCTGATGGGTGTTACTTCCTCTTTGTTTCCCTGCAAAGGTAAAGTATAATGGGCTACTATGCATTGCATAGTAGCCCATTATGTAACACTTACCTGCAGAAGAAGCCCGCGATGTCCCCGTCTTCCTCGCTAGTGGTGAGCGTGCATTCTTCACCCCTCTTCCTTCCGGGGCTCTGTAACTGGCCGGAGTCGCGTAAGGGCACGTGACGTCACTCCCGCGCATGCGCGTGGGAGCCGCCTTTAACGGCATGACCCGAACTAGAAACGGCACTTTGTGCCCTTTCTTAACTCCGGTGCATGCGCAGAAGAAATAGCCCTACGGCGATTAGCAAATATCTCCTAGACCGTGCAGGTCTGGGAGATATTTCAAGCAACTACAGGTAAGCCTTAATCTCGGCTTACCTGTAGGTTAAAGTGGTTGTAAAAGTTTTACAACCACTTTAAAAAGCGGTGTGTTTTGTAGATGTTCCCTGGACACCAACCAACTGTCAC
Source organism: Aquarana catesbeiana (assembly GCF_042186555.1). NCBI lineage: Eukaryota > Metazoa > Chordata > Amphibia > Anura > Ranidae > Aquarana > Aquarana catesbeiana. Next base: position 30,966,666 of record NC_133336.1, on the reverse strand, counting down.
TTTATTAGTAACATACACCCATAACGACACTGTGTGGCTCCGCCCAGAAGGATCTGATTTGCTGGGTGACATTTCATCAAATAGACGTCGACTGGTTGTTAGCTCCGCCCTCTGGGCGGGTCCATTGGCTTCTCAATCCAATCGTGATGGAAGGACTCCGCAACAGCAACATTGGATTTTCCCGCCCCCTTGCTTGCGACGTCAGAGACAAACCGTAGCAGCGTCCCCAGCAAAATCACGTGATCTATGTCTCAGCACTCGCCCTTAAGAAAGATGGCGGCGGCTTTGGATCACGTGCCTGTGAGCGGGGCGGTCAGCACTTCCGGGTCACCCAGAGTCCAATATGGCGGCGGGCAGAGTCGGTTGATCTCGCCATGTCCGCCCTCGACCGGTATGACCGGCACTGCGACTCCATCAACTCGGACTATGGAGAGTCAGCGCGGAGCTGCGCCGGACCCGAGCAGGAGGAGCTTCACTACATCCCCATCCGGGTCCTGGGACACGGGGCCTACGGGGAGGCCACCCTCTACCGGAGGACCGAGGTAGTGCTTGCCCCTCCCCGGGGGCGGGTCACTGAGTGGAATGGGAAGGGTGGGCTGTCTCTGTGTAGGGGCTGAGGTGTTTCGTCAGATATGGCGACCCATCACATTTGGCTGCCCGCTGGAGTGCGCATTTGCGACGCCGCCATATGCGTTCCAACACTGTTGTAAGACGCAACTTTGCCACAGGGCCCCTCGCGGGCTCGCTTCGCTTGCCAAGCTTTGGGCACGGCCTTGCTTCGCTCGGAGTAATTATGATCTAACTCTATGTCAACTTGGGTGGTGGGGCTTGAATCTGGACTCAGGGGTGTGGCCACAAAATTCTGCGCAAGCGCAGATCGCCACAGTGTTGGAACTCATATGGCGGCGTCGTGCATGAGCAATCCAGCGGGTAGCCAAATGTGATAGGTCACCATATGTGATGAAACACCGGCACTGTATTGACCCTCCCTGGGGGCGGGGTTCTTTGTGGGTGTTTTCTCCACTGGAAGAATGAGGTACTGCACACTGCTCCTCGGGGGCGGAGTCAGGAGGCTCTTTTGGGAGGAAGGGCTTGAGAAAGTCTCCTCAGGGGGAGGGCAAAGTAGGAAAAGGCTCCCTGAGGTGAGGAAGGGCACAGGACAGGCCCATCGGAATGTGAAGGAGGGATTGCAAGAAAGGCTTCTCCAGGAGGAAGGGGGTTGTGGGAAAGCCTCCTCAGGAATGACAGGACAGGGTGTGCAAAAAGCTCTTTGGGAAGAATAAAGGGGGGGGTCCTTAAAGGCTTCTCAAGAAGACATGAGGGAAAAGATTCCTAAGGTAAGGAGAGGGAGGTGCCAGAAAGGCCCAAGTAGGAAGCGAGGGAAGGTGTTGCAGTGTACATGTTTATCAGCACACCATGGATCTTCAAATAGCATCCAAAAGGGTTTATTCAAAAAAGAATCACATTCCAGCTGAGAAATGTAACATTTCGGGGCTACTCAGGCCCCCTTCATCAGGCATGTGATAGTGTTGCAGAAAAGGCTGCTTGGGGAGTGAGGGGTATTGGAAGGGTGAGGGTTCTCATGGAGAGGGAGGTGCCAGTTGATTTGGGGGAGAGAGCAAGGTTTCTTGGGGAGGGAATGTGTCGGGATGCCACAAAGCCTCCTTGGGGAGAGTGGGTTGTCAAGGAATTTTTTTGGGGGGGAAATGTGCCAGAAAGGGTAGGTGGGAATGTGTTCTCAGGGAAAAGGGGTGCCAGTTGGGTTCCCTGCAGAGAAGGGGTGTGGGAAAGGTCCCTGAGAAGAGGGGTGGAAGATGTTTCCTGGGGAAAGGGGGTGCCAGATAAGTTCCTTGTAGAGAATAGTGCAGGAAAGTCTCCCTTTAGAAGAAAGAAGGGCAGGAAAGGTTTCTCCAGGAAAAAGGGGTGCCAGGTTCCTTGAGGAGAAGGGGTGTGGGAAAAAGCTCCCCAAGAAGAAAGAAGGGCGGGAAAGGTTTCTCCAGGAAAAGGGGGTGCCAGGTTCCTTGAGGAGAAGGGGTGTGGGAAAAAGCTCCCCAAGAAGAAAGAAGGGCGGGAAAGGTTTCTCAGGGAAAGGGGGTGCCAGTTGGGTTCCCTGCAGAGAAAAGGGGTGTGGGAAAGGCTCCCCGAGAAGAAAGAGGGGTGGAAGATGTTTCCTGGGGAATGGGGGTGCCAGAAAGGTTCCTTGCAGAGAATCCAAACACAGTCAAGTCTCAGCGCTCACTCTGATGGTTAAGGTATTCCTAGCGGTGCTGCTCTCCTTTAGCAGGGAAACACTACAAAGAAAAAAGGAAGGCGCAAATGCCTAATGCATTACCTTCAACATCAATGAAATTTATTAAAACCGCCAAAGTCATACTCGCAAACATGAGGAGATAAAATGCATGTCGAACACAAAACTCCAGTGACAGTTATATCCCACCAAAGATTAGACAGTAATCAGGTGAATAGTGTGAGCTGTCCATCAACATTTAATACAAAGTCACCTTTGCTATGTGTCCCCGCTTTATATACTTTACATGAGGCATTTTATATCTCATATTGCATCTGCGTGGACAGCTGTGATTGACACCTTCCCTGTATAATCTCTTACTGGGAGGGACGGCTGAGAGGCATTCCCTGGGAGGAGGCGGTTGGGCCTCTACTCTGTGTGACAACACACTAGGAGGGACGGTGAGTGGCGTCCCTAGGAGGTGAGGCTTTGACAATTTGCTCCACCCCCCCGATATGATGTGCCGCGGGCATGATATGCTTCCAGGTTTCTGACCCTGGAAGTTGTGTTGCAGGCAAAGGGAGTTAGCATGCGTTCCAGGGACTGCAGACACACCCAAGAGATATCCTTTACATTGCATAGATTAAGGAAGTAAGCACTCGAGGAAAACAAGACAATTACAAGAAGTCCTAAAGGTACGCTATGGTATACCCTAGTGGTAATACGAGGGGAGGCCAATAATTTCTTACCTTCACCATGATCTAGATGTGCTTGGAATCTGAAATTTTGCACAGTTATGTGGGTGTGGGATAGGCTTCCCTGAATAAATGAGTTTTCAGGGATCTCCTAAAGGTGGACAGGGTAGGGGCTGATCCGACATACTGGGGCAGGGAATTCCAGAGGATGGGAGAGGCTCTGGAGGATATCTTAGTAATATGCATGCCAGTTTGTTTTTGTAGGTCGTGGTGAATTCTAGTTAGAGCCAAGAGAAATGGAGTAGGTGTTTTGCCAAACAAAGTTGAATGCCGAGCCCTGATTCCAAAAACAGCAATGAGTGGAATGTGCACAAAGAATTTTGGACCTGTACCACAAAGACTTTTTAAACAGATTAGTGACCATGGATGAAAGCTGGGTATATCTATATGATCCTGAGACTAAAGAAATGAGTAAAACATGGAAACATGCTTCATCACCCACCCCCAAAAAAGGCTAAGGTGCAACACTCATCCATTAATCACGGCTCGGCATTCAATTTTGTCTAGCATGGCACCTACTCAATTTCTCTGGGCTCTAACTAGAATTCACCACGGCCTACCAAAACAAAATTTCAGATCCCAAGTACATCTACACAGTGTCTTGAAAAAAGTATTCATACCCCTTGACATTTTCCACATTTTGTCATGTTACAACAAAAACGTATATGTATTTTATTGGGATTTTATGTGATAGACCAACACAAAGTGGCACATAATTGTGAAGTGGAAGGAAAATGATAAATGGTTTTAAAAATTTTTTACAAATAAATATCTGAAACGTGTGGCATGCATTTGTATTCAGCCCCCTTTACTCTGATACCCCTAACTAAAATCTAGTGGAACCAATTGCCTTCAGAAGTCACCTAAATAGTGTCCACCTGTGTGTAAGTTAATATCAGTACAAATACAGCTGTTCCGTAAAGCCCTCAGAGCTTTGTTAGAGAACCTTAATGAACAAACGGCATCATGAAGGCCAAGGAACACACCAGACAGGTCAGAGATAAAGTTGTAGAGAAGTTTAAAGCAGGATTAGGTTATAAAAAAAAAAAATCCTAAGCTTTGAACATCTAACGGAGCACTATTCAATCCGTCATCTGAAAATGGAAAGAGTATGGCACAACTGCAAACCTACCAAGACATGGCCGTACACCTAAACTGACAGGCCGGGCAAGGAGAACATTAATCTGAGAAGCAGCCAAGAGGCCCATGGTAACTCTGGAGGAGCTGAAGAGATCCACAGCTCAAGTGGGAGAATCCGTCCACAGGACAACTATTAGTCATGCAAGAAGAAAGCCATTGTTAAAAGAATACCATAAGAAGTCCCGTTTGCGAGAAGCCATGTGTAGGACACAGCCAACATGTGGAAGAAGGTGCTCTGGTCAGATGAGACCAAAGTTGAACTTTGTGGCCTAAAAGCGAAATGCTATGTGTGGTGGGAAACTAACACTGCATATCACCCTGAACACACTATCCCCACCGTGAAACATGGTGGTGGCAGCATCATGTTGTGGGGATGCTTTTCTTCAGCAGGGACAGGGAAGCTGGTCAGAGTTGATGGGAAGATGGATGGAGTCAAATACAGGGCAATCTTAGAAGAAAACCTGTTAGAGTGTGCATGAGACTGGGGCGGAGGTTCACCTTCCAGCAGGACAACGACCCTAAACATGCAGCCAGAGCTACAATGGAATGGTTTTGATCAAAGCATATTTATGTGTTAGAATGGCCCAGTCAAAGTCCAAACCTAAATTCATTTAAGAATCTGTGGCAAGACTTGAAAATTGCTGTTCACAGACGCTCTCCATCCAATTTGATAGAGCTTGAGCTATTTTGTAAAGAAGAATGGGCAAAAATGTCCCTCTCTAGATGTGCAAAGCTGGTAGAGACATCCCCAAAAAGACTTGCAGCTGTAATTGCAGTGAAAGGCGGTTCTACAAATTATTGACTCCGGGGGGCTGAATACAAATGTACCCCACACTTTTCACTTATTTATTTGTAAAAAAAAATTGAAAACCATTTATCATTTTCCTTCCACTTCACAATTATGTGCCACTTCGTGTTGGTCTATCATAAAAAAATCCCAATAAAATACATTTATTTTTTTGGTTGTAATATGAAAAAATGTGGAAACTGTCAAGGGGTATGAATACTTTTTCAAGGCACTGTAGATCATGGTGAGGGTGAACTTATTGGCCTCCCCTCGTACATAGAACATTGTGGATAAGGCTCATGTCTGAGATGCAATTATCAGGCGTGATGGTGGACAGAGCTCTATCTGCGGGTGGTTGCCAATCAATCTCCAATGCTCTTGATTTTGTATGGTCCTGCCTAGAGCTGCACGATTCTGGATGAAATGAGAATCACTTTTGTTTTTTTTTTTTTGCTTAGAATAAAGATCACGATTCTCGGCGTAACATTGTCTTTCACATTATACAAAAAATTGGGCTAACTTAACCTTTTACTGTTTCAATTTTTATTTATTTATTTTAATTCATTGAGTTTTTTTTCCCAAAAAATTGCTTTTGAAAGATTGCTGCGCAAATACAATTTGACATAAAATATTGCAAGGACTGCCATTTTATTCTCTAGGGTCTCTGCTAAAAAATATTTATAATGTTTGGGGGTTCTAAGTAATTATATAGCAAAAAAAATCTTTAACTTGTAAGCAACAAGTGTCAAAAAAAGGCTTAGTCTTTAAAAGAGAAGTATGGGTTTGTGGGTTATTGCAGTTTTATACTTACCTAGGTGGATGCTGCATCTGTCCCCCCAAAGTCTCTGCACTGAGAACCGAGCCATCGAACAACTCCGATGGCTCGGCTCTCCAAGCAGAGAGCTGCTGCCTGTCAATCAGAAGCTCTCATGGTCTGTTCCTCCACGCTCGCAGGAGTGCTGAGCTGTGGAGTGGCAGGGAGCGGCCCGCTGAGAGGCTGAGTCCAGGCACCTGGCGGATCCAGACTCCCAGAGTCGAGATGACGCGGTACCTGGACTGATATTGGTGACATCAGCAGAGAGCGGACTTTTGCTCTCTGCTGAAAACTGGTCACAGGAGTGCAAAATTAATTGCACTCCTGTGACCCATAGGAGAAGCCTAGCCAAACGAGCTCATGCTGAACTTCTTTAAGTGTTTAAACTAACCTCATTTTCAGTCCGAAGTGCATCACTTTGATCTAAATTCTAAAAGAACCAAATGATACAATGTTTCTTTTTCTCTCAGCGCTGAGCAATGCTGTTCCTTGCAGAGAAGGCGTGTGGGAAAGGCTCCCCGAGCAGAAAGAGGGGTGGGAGATGTTTCCTGGGGAAAGGGGGTGCCAGATAGGTTTCTTGCAGAAAATGGTGTGGGAAATGCTCCGCAAAAAGAAAGAAGGGCGGTAAAGGTTTCTCATGGAGAAGGGTGTGCCAGATAGGTTCCTTGGGGGAAAAGGGGTGTCGGAAGGGCTCCCCAAAAAAGAAAGGGGGTCGGAAAGGTTTCTCAGGGGGAAGGGGGTGCCAGAAAGTTTCCTTTGGGAGAAGGGGTGTGGGAAAGGCTCATCGAGAAGAAAAAGGGGCAGCTGAATGGATGACGCGTTTCGAGGAGAGATTGCCTCTTCCTCAGTGGATCTTCCCTTGAAACGCGTTAGCCATTGTTTTTATATTCTGGTGCCAGAAGGTTCCTTGGGGAGTAGGGGTGCATGAAAGGTATAACTGAGAAGATAAAGGGGCTGGAAAGATTCCACAGGGAGAAGGGGTGCCAGGTTCCTTGGGTAGAAGGGGTGCGGGAAATGTTCCTCAGGGTGATGGGGAGGCCAAATAGACTTCTTGGGGAGAAGGGGTGAGTTAGAAAAGGCTCATCAAGAAGGGAAAAAGGGCCGGGAAAGGTTTCTCAGGGAGAAGGGGTGCCAGAAAGGTTCCTTGGAATGAAGTGGTGTGGGAAAGGCTCCCCAAGAAGAAAAATGGGCAGGAAAGGTTTCTCAGGGAGAGGGGGTGCCAGATAGTTTCCTTGGAGATAAGGAGTGTGGGAAAGGCTTTTGGAGAAGAAAGAAGGGTGGGAAAGGTTTCTCAGGAAGAAGGGGTGCCAGGTTCTTTGGGTAGAAGGGGTGCGGGAAATGTTTCTCAGGGTGATGGGGGGGCCAGATAGGCGAGAGGGGTTGCGGGGAAAGCTGCTCGTGTTAAGGAGAGCTTGGGGAAGTCTCCCCAAGCAGGAAAGGGTGCAGGAAAGGTTTATCAGGGAGAGGAAGGTGTGGGAAAGGTTTCTCAGGGAGAGCCAGGGACCAAAAACATAAGGTTCTTTATCAGTGTGTTAAAGCACAATGAAACTTTAGTTTGACATCACGGTCCCCTGCATTGCAGCAATAAACAAAAAATGAATATATTGAAAAAGAGTTCTCGTAGCCCCGTAGAGGAATATGTCCCCTTCTCTGACACTGTTCTTGCTTGTAACTGTTTCCCACAAGGATGACTCGCTGGTTGTATGGAAGGAGGTTGGCTTGGCTCGACTTTCAGAAAAGGAACGCCGCGATGCTCTGAATGAGATTGTAATTTTGTCCCTCCTCCAGCATGATAACATCATAGCGTACTATAACCACTTCCTGGACAGCAACACCCTGCTGATCGAGCTGGAGTACTGCAATGGTGAGTTGAATTTCAGCTGCTCCTCTCTGTGTAACTGAACTGTCTTCTTACCTCAATCCTCGTTTTCACAGGCGGTAATCTGTTTGACAAGATCGTCCGTCAGAAGAGCCAGTTGTTTCAGGAGGAGGTGAGAGGTGGTGGGTGGAGGGAGCGGGGTATGGAGTTCCAGGAGGAGGTGAAAGGTGGTTATGTTTGGGGGGGGGGAGTATAGCGTTCCATGAGGAGTTAGCGGGTAGTGAAAGGGGATGTACAGTATAGTTCCAGAAGAAGGTGATAGATGGTGGGTGGGGGAGGGGGTTTAGAATTCCAGGAGGTGGCGGGTAGTGAAAGGGGATGTACAGTATAGTTCCAGAAGGAGGTGATAGATGGTGACTGGGGGAGGGGGTATAGAGTTCCAGAAAAAGGTGATGGTGGGTGGGGGAGGGAGTATAGAGATCCAGAAGAAGGTGATAGATGGGTGGTGGAGGGGGTACAGAGTCCCAGGAGGAGGTGAGAAGTGGACAAGGGGAGTATAGTGTGCCCTTACTTGTCAAGGACTAAGGGGCAGAACAGTATGTCATTGTCACTTGTCCATTTATTGTCTGCAGATGGTCATTTGGTATCTCTTTCAAATCGTGTCTGCAGTAAGTTGCATACACCGAGCTGGGATTCTTCACAGGTAAGTGTACATGTCCCATAGTCACCATGTAGGGCAATGATAGATATACTGCTCCCTAGTTGTAACATCATGAGGGGTGGGAAGGTGGTTATGGTGGGTACACTGCTTCTTAATGGTATCATCTTGAAAGGGAGGTTTTGGTGGTTACACTGCTCCTAGTGGTGACATAATGGAGGCGAGGTTATGGTGGTTACACTGCCCTCTAGTGGTGAAATGATGAAGTGGAGATTATGGCGGGCACACTGCCCTACTGGTAACATCATGGCGGAGAGGTGATGGTGGGCACACCACCCCTACCGGTAACATCATGGAGGTGGGTGGCTTTTTTAGTAAGTGTTAACATCTCCAGTTTCTCTTTACAGAGACATTAAGACATTAAACATCTTCCTAACCAAAGCCAACCTAATCAAACTGGGAGACTATGGACTGGCAAAGCAGCTTGGCTCCGAGTTCTCGATGGCAGAAACGGTGAGCCTCTTGTATAGGATATAGAAGAAATTATGTGCATTTCATCAGTTTTAGAGTCTGACTGACAGGGAGCGAATACAATTAAATGCTATATCACACATGTCATCGTGGTTGAGCAGAGAGATTCAGATTTTTACAAATGCCCCTTCCTGACTAGTTTTCTGTTTATAACCAACACATATATCCCAAATTGTATACAGTGCTGAGTAGATAACCGCCTCACAGGGAGGGCATGGTTTTCAGTGATTTAGTTAACACACAGACTTGCATTCTAAGAAGAGGCATTAAAGCACAACTACTGTGTTGTGCTGCCAAGCTAGAAACAGCCCAAGTACGTAATGGGCAGACATATCTGTGTGTACATAAATCATTACAGATGATTAAAAAGCCCCTCATTGTTGTATATATGTTTGTACAGTCCAGTGCTGTGGTCAAATACATGTATAATGTGTTTGCAGTGTGTGGGCACCCTGTATTACATGTCCCCAGAGCTGTGCCAGGGGGTGAAGTACAGCTTTAAGTCCGACATCTGGGCAGTAGGATGTGTGCTGTACGAGCTGCTGACTCTGACAAGAACCTTTGATGCAACGGTAAGTGTCCATCTCCCTTTCCTCCACTCTTTATCTTTCAGCAGTTCCTCCCTCCACCCCTGTCAGCAATCCCCCCTTCGCTCCACTCAACTCCTCCTGTCAGCAGTCCTTCCCTTTGCTCCACTCCGCTTCTCCTGTAAGCGGTCCCTCCCTCCACTCCTCCTGTCAGCGGTTCCTCCCTCTGCGCCACTCCTCCTGTCAGCTGTTCCTCCCTCTGCGCCACTCCTCCTCTGAGCGGTTCCTCCTTGCCCTCACTCCTCCTGTCAGCGGTTCCTCCCTCCGCTCCACTCCTCCTGTCAGCAGTAACTCCGCTCCACTTGTCGGTGGTCCCTCCACTCCTCTCCACTCCTGTCAGCGGTCCCTCCACTCCACTCCTGTCAGCGGTCCCTCTACACCACTCCTCCTGTAAGCGGCCCCTCCCTTCACTCCACTCTACTTCTCCTGTAAGTGGTCCCTCCCTCCATTCCTCCTGTCAGCGGTTCCTGTCAGCGGTCGCTCCACTCTACTCCTCTCTTGTCAGCGGTTACTCCTTCCCTCCACTCCACCCCACTCCGCTCCTGTCAGTGGTTCCTCCCTCCACTCCACCCCACTCCTCTCCTGTTTGCGGTTCCTCACTCCACTCCTCTCTTGTCAGCTGTTGCTTGCTCCTCTTCTCTGCTCTCAGTGATTCCACCCTCCACTCCTTTTCTCTCCGGTCAGTGGTTGCTTTGCCTGCTCCTCTCCTGTCAGCCATTCATTCATCATCTTATTCTTCACTGCCTGCAGAATCCTCTGAATCTTTGTGTGAAGATTGTGCAAGGAAACTGGGGAGTGCAGCTGGACAACAGCGTCTACTCCCAGGAGATGCTTGATGTAGTGCGGTCCTGTTTGGAGCAGGTGAGTGTATACTCCAGATGCTGATTGGTGTAGGAGGTTACTGCTACGTTCAGGAGCTGATTGTTATAGTGTGGTCTTTTTGTGTAGCAAGTTAGTGTGTCCTCCAGAAACTGATCTATGTAGTGCGGTCCTGTGTGTAGCAATTTAGTGTCTACTCCTGGAGCTGAATGAGGTAGTGTGGTCCTATGTGTAGCATGTTAGCGTACTCTAGGAGCGGATCGATCTAGTGCAGTCTTGTGAATAGCAATTAGTGTATAGTCCAGGAGCTGATTGATATAGTGCAGTCCTGTGTGTAGCAGTAGTCCATTAGCTGTTCAATATAGTACGGTCCTTTTGTGCAACAAATTAGTGTCTCTTCCAGTGTTGGTTAGTGTTGTCCTGTGTGGAGAAGGTTAGTGTGTACTCCAGGAGTTGATTGATGTAGTATGGCCATGTTTGAAGCAGGTGTGTACTCCAGAATTTGAATGTGGAAAGCTGACGGTGTATTTTCTGGGTAATTTCTGGCCTCATCTGTGTCCTTTCTCCCTCTCTAATTCAGGAACCAGATATGCGACCGAGTGCTGATGAGATCCTGGAGAGGCCTCTGCTGGCCCGGAGGGGAAGGTGAGGCTGGACGGTGTTTATCCTCTATATCAGGGATATGCAATTAGTGGACCTCCAGCTGTTGCAGAACTACAAGTCCCATGAGGATAGCAATACTCTGACATCCATAAGCATGACACCCAGAGGCAGAGACATGATGGGACTTGTAGTTTTGCAACAGCTGGAGGTCCGCTAATTGCATATCCCTGCTCTATGTCCTCTTTCCAGTGGTCCTTTTTGCAGGATAAATTTTGCTCTGGTTTCTCCACAGAGAAATGGAAGAAGAGGTTTCCCTGCTGAACAAGTTCAACAAACGCTCCAGGTGAGAGTGCTTTGGAATGTGCAGCAGCCCCTTGTGCTAATCCCCAGTTGATACTATGTCTCATCAAGTCCCTTCTCTCTCCCAGGCCAGGCACAGTCACAGAGGCGCCAATTGCAGTGGTGACATCTCGAAGCAGTGAAGTGTACGTGTGGGGAGGAGGAAAGTCCACTCCTCAGAAATTGGATGTTTTTAAAGGTGGTTGCCGTGCGCGGCAGGTCTGTGCTGGAGATGCTCATTTTGCGGTGGTGACTGTGGAGAAGGAGTTGTACACTTGGGTGGTGAGTGCTGCAAGTTGCCGGGGTTGGGTAAACACAAGATGTACCAGGATCCAATACCATAATGTATTCTCGTTGCTTAGAACATGCAAGGGGGATCAAAGCTGCATGGGCAGCTGGGCCATGGAGATCGTGCCTCTTATCGACAACCAAAACACGTGGAGAAGCTGCAAGGCAAATCTATGAAACAAGTCAGCTGTGGAGGGGATTTCACTATGTGTATTACAGGTTAGTATGAAGGGTGGATGAAGATATGTGAGGGCGCCTCAGGGGTGGATGAGGAAGTGAGAGGGGCCCCTGAGGGGTGGATGAAGAGATGAAAAGGGGGCCCCTCAGGGGTGGACGAAGAGGCGAGAGAGGGACCCCTCAGGGGTGGATAAGGAGGTGACAGGACATCGAGGGTGGATAAGGAGGTGAAATATAAGCATCTTCTTTAAAAGGATTGCAGTCAGATTTTTAACCATTGGGTGGATAAGGAGGTGAGAGGAGCCTCTAGGTGAGCGAATAAGCGAGAGGAGCCTCAGGGGTAGATGAAATGGTGAGAGAGGGCCTTGGAAGTGGATGAGTAGGTGAGAGGCCCTTAAAGGTGGAAAAGAGGTGAATTGTATGAAGATAAAAATATGCGCTGTGCTTAAGTAAACCAAATAAAATATAATTATTCTGAAAAACAAAACAATACTTGCTGCTCCAATACAAATAAAGTGCAAAGTGCAAACGTACAACCAATAAAAAGTGCACAGTGCAAATTAGGACAAATGCAAACATAAATATTATGCATCAAAAATAAACAGTGCTAAGTACTCTGTATAAGACACCATAAGTGCCCCAATATTGTACATCAAATGTTAAAGTGCATAGATAAACATCATCAGTGTTAAATGCTCCATATAAAACACCACAAGTGCTCAATGGTTAATTCCAAAGAACTGTGAAAAGTCCTATATGGCAATCCAAACGAATGCGTGCAGGTGAAATCCAAATGTGATAACATTCGTCATGCTGAGATATCCTTAGTGCTGAAAAACATGCTTCGGTGCACCTCAGTGGCCCCCTTAGGCTAATCTGCTCACCTCAGAGCGTGTGACCCAGCTGCTACCCTGAGTCCAGACACGCTTTGGAGCCACCCCTGGGCTCAGTGCTGATGTCAGAGATACTCCTCCAGATGGATTCAATGCAGCTCCATACATAAGAATGAAAGGGAAACTAAATAGTGTAATATAGCCAAATGAAATTTATTGAATAAAACCACTCCCCACAATGGGGTACTCGCATAGTACTGGTGCGTCAGTGCACCATTCTACAATAGCCTTCAATGTCAAGGTATAGAAACCGTATGGCGGTTTCTATACCTTGACATTGAAGGCTTATTCGGTCACCCAGAGGCTCCTCTCACCTCCTCACAGTTCTTTGGAATTAACCATTGAGCACTTGTGGTGTTTTATATGGAGCATTTAACACTGATGATGTTTATCTATGCACTTTAACATTTGATATACAATATTGGGGCACTTATGGTGTCTTATACAGAGTACTTAGCACTGTTTATTTTTGATGTATAATATTTATGTTTGCATCTGTCCTAATTTGCACTGTGCACTTTTTATTGGTTGTACATTTGCATTTGCACTTTATTTGTATTGGAGTGGCAAGTATTGCTAAATTTAGATTAGTACACTTAGTAGTTTTGTTTTTCAGAATAATTATATTTTATTTGGTTTACTTAAGCGCAGCGCATATTTTTATCTTTGCACATTTGACACGATATATGAGACGTGATCCGCGCACGCAGCTATTAGTAACACACATTGGGCACAGGATCAGTGTGGCTCACAAGATTTATTTATAATTTGAGGTGAATTGTATGAGCATCATCTTTAGAAGAATTGCAATCGGATCTTTAACCATTATTTGTAGAGTGTGACAGATGAACCAGCAATTGGTTAGTTTGGCTCAGGTGACATGAACCTTTCTTACCAGGCAGTGGAACCATGATGTGGAAGCAGGATGTAATATGATGGTGGAGGGGCCTCAGCTCATTAACCCTGTATGTCTTCTTCAGATGAAGGCCAGGTCTACTCTTTCGGCTCGGACTATTATGGCTGCCTCGGCGTGGGTCAGGCTGAGGGCTCGGAGGTTCTAGAGCCCATTCTTGTAGACTTCTTCTTGAATGAGCCAGTTGAGCAGGTGTCCTGTGGTGACAGTCACGTCATGGTGCTAACACGAAGCAAGTCTGTGTACTCCTGGGGTTGTGGAGAGTATGGTGAGTGTACTGTGGTGTTCTCCATATGGGGACATTCTGGATCTGATGGGCTGGGTGTAATCTATCTGTCCCCTGTAGGACGCCTAGGCTTGGACTCAGAAGATGACGTCTACTCTCCTCAGAAGGTGACTCTTCAACTCTTTGTCCTGTGCTGGGTTTTTATAACTATGTATGCCTTGTACTGTAATCTCTGGTCTCGGACTTGGGCATTGTGTCAGGTTATTCTTCACGTCCAATTTTCCTCTCTGTCAGGTGGAGGTGCAGAGAGGCCTCTGCATTGTGAGTGTCAGCTGCGGCTCAGACGGCAGTTTTCTCCTGACACAATCTGGTAAAGTTCTTGCCTGCGGTTCAAATGAACACAACAAGCTGGGACTGAACCAGTGCACGGCTGGAATAATTAACCATGAGGTGAGAGTCTGACCACTCCTTGACTAGAATGGGAGAAATTTGCTACACAGGGTGACATCACTTTCTTCCCCTTTCAGCAGACCTATGAGGAGGTGCCATACACCACCTCCCTGACGCTGGCCAAGCTACTGTCCTTCTATAAAGTGCGTAGCATCTCTCCGGGAAAGACGCACACTGCTGCCATAGATGGTGAGATGTGTCTATAGTCTTCTCTCTGTCCCTTGTTATCTTCCCATGTCACTTACACTCCCTCTACTTTCTTGAATAGAGCGTGGCAGGCTCTTGACGTTTGGTTCCAATAAGTGTGGGCAGCTAGGTGTTGGAGACTACCGGAAACATCTGGGAATTAACCTGCTTGGGGGACCTCTTGGAGGGAAACAGGTGATCAGAGTGTCCTGTGGGGATGAGTTCACCATTGCTGCTACAGCTGGTGAGTAAACCTGCCTGTGCTGGCAGCACTGTGTGCTGTGGACCTTTTTAATGAAGGATCTCTCTCCTCAGATAATCACATATTTGCCTGGGGAAACGGAGGAAATGGACGTCTAGCCATGACTCCTAATGAACGACCTCAAGGCTCTGACATCTGTACCTCATGGCCTCGTCCGATATTTGGCTCATTACATCATGTGCCTGAGCTCTCTTGCCGTGGCTGGAACACCATCCTCATTGTGGGTGAGTATTTGGAAATTGTGTCTTGTTGGTGGGGTATGATGAGATTTCAGCCTCTTATGCTAAGATCTCTCTTCTTTCTTCCCGTAGAGAAAGTCCTCAACTCAAAGACTATCCGGTCAAACAGCAGTGGCCTGTCTATTGGAACCCGTGAGTGATTTGGCTGGGAAGGGGGATGGGGAGAGAGGGGGGAGGGTGTCTATCGAACCCCATGAGAGGTTGGCTGGGAAAGGTGGGAGGGTTGTATCGGAACTGGTGAGTGAATTGCTGGGGGAGAGGGTTGAAGGCTTGGGAGGTCATTAAGTCTCTTGCATCTCTTACCCCAGGAGTTCCCAACCCCTGGGGCTGCAGACCAGTGGCGGTCCGCGGCCTGTTGTTGACCGGGCCGCACAGCAGGAGATGAGTGCTGACCGCGGTCCGCACAGGGCTATCACAGACCGCAGTTGCCGTGCAGCCATGCCTGTTTGTCCTTTCCCGGCTACTCTGCCCACCTGGCTGATGATGTAATTCAATCAGCAGGGCAGGGGGCAGGAGGAGCTGCAGATCAGAATAGAGACCTCCTCCTGCCCCCTGACGATAGGGTGACATCATCAGGAGGGCAGGGGAGCTGGGATAGGACACACAGACTTAACACAGCCTCTGCC
Source organism: Aquarana catesbeiana (assembly GCF_042186555.1). Taxonomy (NCBI): domain Eukaryota; kingdom Metazoa; phylum Chordata; class Amphibia; order Anura; family Ranidae; genus Aquarana; species Aquarana catesbeiana. Next base: position 30,951,327 of record NC_133336.1, on the reverse strand, counting down.
CTGAGTCCTGTGCAGGGGAGGCAGAGATTAGAATTAGAATGGGAAAGTGTCATATTAGAGGGGAAAGGGGGGGAGCAGACTGCAGGGGAGCTGTACAGTGCCCCCTTACAGAGCAGTCACCTTTACATTACCGTGCCCCCTTTACAGAGCAGTCCCCTTTACATTTAAGTAAAGGGCACTGTCATGTAAAGGGGACTGCACTGTTATGTAAAGGGGGCTGTGATGTGAAGGGGAACTAAGGACACCGATATAAAGGGGGGGATGAGGACAGACTTTGTGAATAGCCCCTCCCTCAACCCCCATCCCTGACCCCACCACCCCCGCGGGAAAATTTGCTGCAGGCGAAACCGGTTCCTGGTGCCAAAAAAAGGTTGGGGTCTGCCGTCTTACAGGACCAGGGCTTTTTTGCTGGGTAGCTCTGATAAAGAGAGATGAGAATATTTTTGCTTTACAGTTGCCCAGAGCTGCTCATCAGGGGGATCTGCACAAGTGGAGGTTGACAGTGCACGGAATTCCCTGTCTTCTGAGCCCAGTGATGGTGGGTTCCGTGGCACAATGGAGGCGGAGCCAGAGACCAGTCCATTTAACACCACAGAAAATATGGAGAGCAGTGCTTGTCCCAGCTGGTTGCGGCAGGTAATGGGACCATGCCAGATAGATTGTTTATGTTCTGCTTATTGATTGCTTTGTGTGTATTTGGATGCTATGAACATCGGGTTTGTGTATCTGCAGGAGCTGGAAGAAGCAGAGTTTATCCCAATGCCAGATACCCCATCCTCTGCCAGTATGGATGTGCCGCAGGATATTTCCGCATCTCTTCCACAGCACACAGAGGCCTCTCCGCCAGCAACGTCACAGATTACAGAGGGGGTTCTACAGGTGAGAAGGAGGCCATGTGAAGGATGGATGGGGAAGTATAAAGTAGGTTCTGGAGGTGAGAGGGAGGCCATGTGGAGGATGGATGGGGAAGTACAAAGTAGGTTCTAGAGGTGAGAGCGAGGCCATGTGGAGGATGAACAAGGGTGCTGTAGAAAGGAGGCTCTGCAGGTGATAGCCCCAGGGGAAGCTTGGGGTGGAGTACAGAAGAAGCTGTGCATGTGAGACAGAGACCAGGTGAAGGATGGACATGGGGGCGCACCTGAAACAGAGAACAGGGACACACCAGACCCACTGCTGTGAGCCGCAGCTTGTGTGAATCCAGCCTGAAATGTTACTCTTGGTTTGCAGGAACAGCAGGGCTCCAGCTGTGCGTGTAGTGCTCTGCAGGAGGAGGTACAAAGGCTGCAGACTCTTGTGTCATCTTGTAAGAGTGAGCAGGAGAATCTACGTCGCGAGAACACGCAGCTGACGCTAAGAGTTCAGGAGCTTGAGGACAAATTGCAGGTGCTGATGCAGGTGAGTGTCCATTCTGTTGTATGTTTATAATGAAGAGGGCTGCTGTGCTATATACATGTTTATTTAAAATCTGAAAGCAATCTGTGTTTATACTGCATAAACCGGAGCCCATTCCCATCATGACAGCTTGTTTGACATAACAAGGGGAAGTGTGCTCTTTCACCCCCTTCCTGCCCAGGCCAATTTCCAGCTTTCAGCATTGTCACACTTTGAATGACAATTGCACGGTCATGCAACACTGTACTCAAATGACATTTTTATCATTTTGTTTACACAAATATTCTTTTGGCGTAATTAATCACCACAGGGGTTTTCACCGCGGGGGTGAGAAACTTGGTAGTGTGCTCTCCCAGGGTGTGGGGGGTAGAGCTGTGCTCTATATTTTGACTCTGCGAGGGGTGGGTGTTAGATGGATAGAGGGAGAGTGCTCTCCAACCGGACACCCTCAGAGGGGAAGAAGTTGTGAGGAGGGAACAGCATGCAAGCTGTCCAGACAGATTTAGTGATAGTGGAGCTGTAGACTAATGTTGGTATAATGTTTTTTTTTTTTTTGTCCAGCAGGGTCAAACAGTCAGCCACCATGGAGAGGTCATACAGACTCTTCAGAGACAGGTAAGTGACCATTATGGGGGCCACCATTGGGAGGATACAAAGAAGCAGATGATTATTTCTGTATATTGCTGACAGGCAGTAATTGACTCAAGTCATCACATGCACAGATTTCACTATAACAATTCTAAGATCCGTTTACGCAGCAGTTAATATTTCAGATCTGTGTGGAAGCAAGGAGCTGTCATCCCCTGGCTATATGTATGAAATGTCCTGCAACCCACAATTCCCTCTAAAACACAGAGAAGCAGGAAGTATGTATATCCTCTTCTCTGTACTCCTCCAGTATAAACGAAAATGCTGGTCAGATTATGACTTGTTCTTCAATTATTACACACGGACTTCTTATGACTAATGAACTTTTTATTATATACTTAGAGCTGTGTACTGTCTTTCCTGTAGGTGGCGCTTTGTGCAAAGGGGCTATCATCAGCTGCTGGCAGTGCTGAGACCTCCCGGGAGGATTCGGATGCAGAGTCATGGTGTTTCTTGGGTGCTGACCCCTGTCGTTCTGCCTCTGGGACCCCCATGTGACGACCCCTGCAATGGACACAAAAACTTTTTTTTTAGTGCCTTATATGAGTACTGTCTAGACGCCCGCCTCACATGTGGAACATTTATTGCCGGACTGGACAATGGTTGTACACGGTCTTTGCTGTGGAGGCCGAGTGCAATTACTGTGGATGGCTGCCGGAACAGTGAGCAAGAGCACCGCCTCAGCATCTGACACACTGTACACAGCTCAGTATTCAGCTTCTTGGCCATGACTCACAGTAACGTTGAAATAAAACACTGTGTGGACGCCCTGTCAGCCTATTCCTGACCATGTATAGTATGCTGGGGAGCAGATATGTGAAGGGGGTACGATTGTTTGGATTCAGACAAGTGTCTGACCGAGCGTCTGCACCTGGCCTGATTTCCAATGTATACACATGCACATTTAGAAGAACCACACTGACACAAGCTTGTTCAGTTAAAGTGAATCCTCCTTTATTGCTTTGGGCATATAGCTTCCTTTATAGTTGAACATGAGCCATTGTTTGCAAAAGCATCATCACAGTCTAGTTGTGCGGTCATCTGTGGATTGGATGATCCTTATCTAAGGCTCTCCTGGCCAGTTTCATCCAGGTTTTCTGCTGATGTGTAGGCTTGTGGACTCCTGGACTCACTCCGATGGGAGGGGATCTCTAGTTACCTCCATTGAGTAAGGAAATTAGCATGTATAGGTACATAATAGAAAATAGTCATTTTATCAAAGCATTAATCAATCCATAACAGTCCCCCCTTGAAATGTCTATTTCCTATTCTGTCCCTAGTAGGTAGTCTAACTCATCTGTCCTCATGTGCCTTGGAACTTTTTCCTTGCTGTACGTTAGACGGGTGATGGCAGGACCATCACCCCCCTTGCCACAGTCTTCGCACATGTGGAAGTCAGATGCTATCCCTATGGCTGAAGTATCTTATAATTTGTAGATATGGGGAAGGACATGTGGAAGACAGATGCTATCCCTATGGCTGAATGATCTTATAATTTGTAGATATGAGGAGGGGGCAAAGGGCTTCTCATAGTCCTCATCTTCTGCATCCTGGTGTATCATCACTGGGGCCGCTTGGTCAGCTGTTTTGGCTACGAATTTCTTTACACATGGGATAACACAACATACTATAATAGCTAGAAAAATCAGAATAACTAGTATTATAATACCTATCCGAGACAAGGTCTTCTGCCAACCACTTAACCACCCAAACCACTGGTCCCATGGCTGATCTATACCCAAATTCTTCTTCAGCTCTACTGATAGGCTTTCCAACTTTTTTATGGCCAGGGTGACCTTACCATTTGGACCGGTGTTGTCAGGGATGTATGTACATCATATCCCTGTACCTTCTATCATTTTACAAACACCCCCCTTCTCTGCTAAAATCATGTCCAAGGCCATCCTATTCTGAAATGTCATGTAAGATGTGGGGGCTAATTGGTCAGCAATCCCCTGTAGGGCATCTCTGGTGTAATTTACAAACCGCTGCTGGTTGTAATATATGTAATTTATCCAGTCTACATTTTTTGTTGACAGTGATTATGGGAATCAGACTCAAAACCTGCATTAACTTGGTCTCAGGCTTTAAACTCATCCGGGAACCCCCATGGGACCCCTATGGCATCTATATACACATGTGGGTCAAAACTTCCCTCAGGAGCACTCCTCTTTTTCCTGCGGTTGGGTGACGGTTCAGGGTGTGGGGGAGATGGGTCATATGGGAGGATGTGAAGGGGCATAATGACCTTTTGCCAGGGCACACTCTCCATTCCAGATCCCTCCTAGCCTTGTCCTAACTTTAAGATCCCCACAGATCCAATACACATCACCAAGGGACTGGACTGGACCTGGTTCTGTACCTGGCTTCCCGAAACATTACTGTAGGTAGAGCAGTAACCTTCTGTGAAATTACCCAGGAACCTCCCCTTTCCTTGATAATTTGAGTGACAGGTATAGTTTCCTGGGTAAATGGTGATGCCTTCGCTTGGTCTTGGGGTTTTGGTAACTATGGGGTACTTCTTTTTCCACTCTTCACAGGATGAGTGGTTTGTTGTCGCATTAGTGAACAGGCTAAGGAAGCACTCCTCACTTTCTTTGGGTATCGTCAGTGGCACAGTACCCAGGTGTGGCCTAGCACTACCACAAACATAGCAGTTGGTCTTTTTATGTCTGTCTGTGCTGTACTTCATCCATTCTAGCCAGAGATTGGTGTCAGAAAAGCCAGTCTCTGTTGTTATAGTGTCCTCAAAGTTGGGATTTGCCACCGCTACCATATCACCTAGGGTGCAGATGGAGGGTCTGAGAGGGTTAGTGATTGGCTAGGTCGATTGCCTGTCTGTTGTATTATACATGTCCTTTAGTTGGAACTTTCCCAGCGGCCCTCCCATACCCCCTGACATCCATGTTCCTAATGCATATATACCGGCGTCACCGGGGCTAGGGTTCTCTATAGTTAGAGTAAGGGGCATGTTGTAGCCTGTTCTCCCAGTGGATAGGCATGTACCTGGTTTTAGCAGGGTCATCCTTTTTAACAAGGATTTCCCATTCTTATCTGTTCTATTTAGTGCACTCTGTGGTTTGTACCCCCAGTCTGCTCCTGTATTCCACCCCACTGACCCCCCCAATAGTCACAGTTCTGTCCCCAGTAACTATCTGTGACACATATATAGGTGGATGCATACTGAGGTCCGCGTCCAAGGGTGTTATACCAGTTACATTGCCAGGAAACATCTAAGGGACAGGAGACTATATTGCAGTAATCAAAGGCGAAAGTGGCTATGTGTGTGTTGGATGAGTTGTACCAGAATTGTGTGATACCCTCTTTTTTTATGATGGCCACTTGTTGAGCTCCCACCAACCCCACCAGAAAAAGGATATGTAGCACTGTCATCATGGTGTAGGCTGGGACTTGTCTTCAGGGGTTGGAACCTTCTTGCAGTGAGAAGCGTGGATCCAGGAGTTCTTTCCTGCGACCTTAACGGAGGAGGCAGTAGTTATCAGAACCTGGAATGGTCAGTTGAATCTTGGTTCCAGTGAGTGTTTTCTTATAGATTTTCTTGGGAGCCCTGAAATAGACAATGCTCCAAGAATACTACCTTCGTGGAGCACCACTGCAACTTCTACTTGGATGCCTTGCACCCCTGGCCGGCCAGAAACACGAGTAGGCTTTCTGACTTGCCCTCTGCAGTGGGGAGGTCGTCTGCACACAGGAGAAGCTCATCCACATATTGCAGCAGCGTTATGTCGGTGCCCTCTTCTTGCCAAGCCCTCAAGATTGTAGCCATTGCTTTGGCAAATTGGGTGGGGGGGGGTTCTGTGCCCCTTGGGGCATAACTGTCCAGGTGTACTGTCGATTATTGTGGGTGAAGGCAAGAAGGTACTGACAAGAAGGGTGTAGGGGTACACTGAAGAATGCGTTTGCAAGGTCTACCACCGTGAAGAATTTTGCTGATGGTGGCACACCAGCCAGCAGTGTGTGTGGATTGGGGACAATGGGTGTTTCCAAAATGGTTGCCTCGTTTACAGCCCTTAGGTCCTGGACCATCCTGTACTTGATTGGTTCCCCTTTTCGACTTTTCATTTTGACTGGGAATAGGGGTGTATTGCACGGGCTAGTACAAGGGATTAGGGCTCCGTTCTTGACCAAGACTTCTATTTGAAAGGAAATAGCCTTGGTTTGTGAGGGCTTTAGTAGGTATTGGGGTTTCCTGGGCAGGGGTGCTCCTGGTTTCAGCTTGATGTACACTGGCAGGACATTTAGATGTCCGATGTCTTCCACCCCTTTTGACCAAAGTTCGTCTGGGATTCTTCTTGGGACTTCTTGTGGTATTTGGCTGGTGGCTAGGGGGGGTAGTCTGTAGGATCATCAGGAGTGGGATGGAGCACAGGGCCGATTGATCCTCAGTAGTAAGGGGGGTAGAGATGCTGATCGTACCTTCTGGTGTGAAGGTGATGGAGGCTTGCAAGCGGGATAGGACATCTGCTCCTAAAAGATTCAGGGGGCAGTTGGGGGAGACCACAAACCTGGCAAGTAGCTCCTTGTAAATGCCGACTTGTAGGGGTTTGGTTAATGGGTGGGATTTAGGTGAGCCGTCCACACCCACGCATGAAATGTCTATGTCTGATAAGTAGGAAGTGTCCGGTAGATCTTGATCCTGTATCACGCTTCTGGCTGCGCCTGTGTCAATTAGGAAGGTGGTGGTGACCTTCTTCAATTGGGATGGCCACCTTTGCCAATGGGCTGTTTGTGTTTAAGGACACTGTCATTAGGTGGGATAACACAGGTTTGCCCATATCCTAGCGGAGGAGGTCCAGATGGTCTTCTTTATGGTCAAGTTTCCTTGGGATCGGGGTAGACTGATCACCTTCTGGACCCCATTGGGGCCTTTGTCGTCTGGGTGCTCTGCATTCTTTCTTAATGTGTCCCTGACGTCCACAGTTAAAGCAGAGGCGCGGGGGTCACAGCTAGGGAGGCGGGTATTGGGTGTCAGAGGCCATCATGAGTTATTTTCTTGCTATTCTGACTGAATTCTAGTACCCTTTGCCACCAATAAAAGTGAGTCTAGGGCAATCATACTTCGGGTCGAGACACCAGCAACCCCTTTTTTATGCAGTCTTTTAGGCCTGTGACAAACACTGCTGAGAGCATTTGTGCATGTGCCTTCATGTGCACATTAAAACCTAGGTCAGTGAATGTCTGCACTAATCTGGCATGGTATTTCTCAACAGTTTCTGTCTTATCCTGTGTTACGTCTTGTAAAGTTGTGGCCTGGTCTGCCAACTTGTCCTTAGCCCAATTGTGTAATTGGTCGCAGAATTCTAGGCCTGATTCATAGTCCGTGTCGTTAAATGTTCTACCTTCTTTCAAAATTTACTCCATGATAGGCCAGTAGGCGTTATACAGGTCCCTCCAAGCCGCAGCATAGGTACGCTGTATTTGTATTATGCTGCGATAAAAGGGCATTGGCTGCTTTTCCGGGTGAGGCAGGTTATTTACCAATGACATTACTTGGGGCAGGGTAAAGGTAACGTACATTTTTGGGGCACCTTCCGCTGCTTTAATGCCCCTCATCATAACAGGGGCTGGCGGGTGTTGAGCTTGGGGTCGGCCACTCCAGGGGTCTTGGGGGTCAGGCTCATCTGGGTATCCTGACCACTGGGATTCATGTGTGTTTTGGTAATAGTGGGCACTGGGAGCTCGGTTACGGTTATGGCGAGTATTCTGAGTATTGTGTCGAGCCAGGTCTTGGGCTAAAGGTATGGGCTGCGGCCCTGGCGCATAGGGGAATAGCTGTTTGGGTATCAGGACAGGCGGGGAAGGTGTCTTGAGGGGACCTGGCTGGTTGGGGATGTTTGCAGCAGGTGGTGTGCCAATGAACGGGATCTGTGTTGTGGGCAAGACACGAATTGCGCTGTCTGGGAGCTGGGCAATGGGAGGCGGTGCAGTGGCTTGATTGCTGCCAGCTGCAGATCCCCCCCCCCCCCCCCCCACCCGTCGCAGACCCGTTCAAACTCGGCATTAAAGTTATGGGGGTGTTTGGGCTAAAATATGAACCGTTAGCATTGAACACAGGGTAAAGGGGTATTGGTGTGTTTTTAGGCTCCGCCCTCTTCCCCTCATATGGGGGTGGTTCAGGTAGGGCATCAGGGACACTTTTTCCTTCTTGGTACACATATACAACATTACCCCCCCCTGCTGGGTTTCCTGTTCCACCCAGTTCTCCCTTTGGATTGCTCTTGCCACATTGAACCAAGCCTCTGCAGTTTTTAGTAGACCATTGTCAGATAACAACCCGTTTTTCATTCAGTATTTTCTGCCATTCCTCCAGCTGCAATCAACCCCCTGTAGGAATGGTGATGCTACAGATCTTCGCCAATCTTTTTGCTTTCTTGACATAATTCCCCCACTCTCTCTCCGTGACACATGCGAGTTTTCCTTTCTCTGGCCTAACCAATTTCTGCCCCATTATTTTCTGTCTTGATGACTGGGATATTTATGTGTCTGCTCAGGATTTTAGACGGGTCACGAGGTTGCCTCGGATTCTGAAAGGGTCTGGCAATTCCTCTATTAGTCACCTGGTACCGTTTCAGACTATATCCCAATCTCAAGTTAAACGAGGACAAAACAGATAGTAAGACAAGGCGAGGATTTGTCTACAGTGCTCGACTGCCACCTGGGTCGCCCCTGGTGCGTCTTCCCAAAACGTAGGCTCAGTCACTGGGTCTTCCCATCCGAGACGGCCACATAATATGGGTCGGGTAGTGTGTGACCACTCACTTCCCTCAACAAGACATTTAACAGACAGATAAGAAGTACATACAGCAGTTTATATTCAATCAGTTTCTTTCCACCATATATTCAACAATGAGATCCTCAACTTTTCACTTTCCTCCGTTCTTTCTAAATCTCCCACTTGTTCAGGACACCTTATCGGTTCCTGTCCACTAGCAATCTTTGTAATCCCAACTTTCTTTATCGTACATCACGGGACACAGAGCACCATAGTAATGACTATGTGGTTTACATGCTACCTTTAGGTGATTGGACACTGGCAACCAATAGTAAGAAGGTTCCTCCCATATAACCCCTCCTATACAGGAAGTACCTTTTTAGTTTTTTGTCAGTGTCTTGAAGGTGATGGTCACAGCTGTGAAAGCTCTTGCTTCAGATAATGTCCCAGTGAGGATGTTATAATCGGATCCATTCGGATGGCATATCATGCTAAAGTGGATGGTCCCCGAGCCCTGGTTCAAGAACGGGGCCTTTCCTGTAATGTTTCCTTATGGAGCTGGACCCTTGTGATGGTATTCCTGGTCTTTTTATTTGCCCAAGGAAACCTAAAGGGTGCTTTACAGGTCCAGGGGTGTGGACCCTAAAAATAAAAGGGGACCCGGTCTCTGAAGGTCCTCAGTGCTGTTACCCGCGGTGATGGGGGAAGATTGAGCCTGTCTCAGGCTCTGCTACGGGTACTGGTGAGTGCTTCCTTTGGAGGCCCCTTTTTTTAACCTATAAATTGCAAAGTTATGTCTATGCCTGAGTATGTACCCTTTGTGTCCACTGGGGGGGGTTTCGCAGCAGTTGCACACATTGGTTCCCTGTCGGGGACCACGCGTGGGGTCACGTGTATGGGTAGCGCGCACTTGCAGACGGCGTGTGCGTAACCCGCTCCCTCCTGCGCGCACTCTAGTGGGCGGCGTGGCGGGATCGCGGCTGCGTGTTTCCCACGGGCGTGCGCATGCGCAGTAAGGCCCGTGGCGTGCATACGTCACGTGACGACACACGCATAGGGAATTCAGGCGCCTGCGTGTGTCAGTACTGTTCGCTAAGGCACAGAGGAGACGGGAGCCGGTCGCAGTGGGACACAGAGCAGGGCACGTGAGTCAGGCATTAGCAAACTTTGTAAGGAGGCTATAGTAGGCTTATATACAGCCATATAGCACTGTAAGTTTCCTCTAATCCTGTAAGCATGTCTTCCAGAAAACGAGGTGCAGGGAGCAGGATTAATACAGAGGGTAAAGTGACTCCTTCAAAACCAGGAGATCAACCTCAGGCTGTTGCAGCACCTGTCTCCCCTGAAAGACCTGTGGCATTTGACCTGGCTGAGCCATTGCATTTGTCAGGCATTGTGGCCACCACCAATGTCCCTGCTTCGGCTTATGTTACTAAGGATGACTTAACGTCAGCTCTCGCTGGTCTTGAAGGCAAAATAGCAGGTATGATTGTCTCAGTAACGCAGGGAGGGAAGAAACTAAATAGATCTCCCTCTCCTGAGCCTGGTCCCAGTGCTGAGTCACTTGAGCACCAGGACTCCCTTAGCCAATTGGGTCCTTGTGATTTGGATCCTGAATGGGCAGAGGATTTTGAGGAGGTGGCCATAGGGGATAAAGATGCTGAAGCAGAGGAGTCCTCTGCAGGGGACTCAGGTTCAGAGGAACCGTTGACAGCTTCGCAATCCCAAAAGCTGTTTATCCAGGCTTTAACCGAAATGGTAAGAACAGGTTTTAAGTTGCCCCCTGTACAAGGGCCAGAAATTTCCTGTTCTACATTGGGATCCTTGCGACCTTTGCAAGGTTCTCAGGCGTTTCCTGTGCATCCATTATTGGAGCAATTGGTTTACACTGATTGGGAACATCTGGACAGAATATACTTACCTGCTAAAAGGTTTTCTTTTTTGTACCCAATGGAGGAAAAGTTCAAAAAAAGGTGGGATACACCTTTAGTAGATGCGGCTATTTCTTCAGTAAATAAAAGCTTAACCTGTCCAGTGGATAATGCCCAAGGGTTTAAAGACCCAGCAGATAAGAAGCTGGAATCTTTGCTTAAAGCCTCCCTTGTGGCCGGGTCAGCAGTACAACCAGCTGTTGCAGCGATTGGGATCTGTCAATCCCTGAAGGACCTTTTTAAAAGTCTGGTCAGGAACCTACCTGTTCAAGAGGAATATTCTGATGAATTGAAAGAACTTCCTCGGGCTTTGTGTTTTGCGATAGACGCATTAAAAGACTCAATCCAGCAAATGTCTCGCTTTGCGCTACTCTCAGTGCATATGCGCAGAGTTTTGTGGTTAAAGAACTGGTCAGCCGAGATGCCTTGCAAAAGGCTACTTGCGGGTTTTCCCTTTCATGGGGAACATTTGTTTGGAGAAGAACTGGATAAGTATATCCAAAAAATCTCAGGAGGAAAGAGCTCCTTGCTTCCTGTGAAAAGAAGGAATAAGCAGCCTTCCTTTAAAATTCCGAACGCTCCTGGGCCAGGCGCATCTTCTCCCAAGAAGTATCGACGGCCTCAACCACCTGCCTTTAACCGGTTCAATACCGGGCATTTTCACCCCCTTCCTTCCCAGACCAATTTTTAGTTTTCAGCGCTGTCGCACTTTAAACGGCAATTGCGCGGTCGTGCGACGTTGTACCCAAACAAAATTGACGTCCTTTTTTCCCCACAAATAGAGCTTTCTTTTGGTGGTATTTGATCACCTCTGCGGTTTTTATTTTTTGCGCTATAAACAAAAGAAGAGCGACAATTTCGAAAAAAACACTTTTTTACTTTTTGCTATAATAAATATCCCAATTTAAAAAAAAAAAAAAAAAATTTTTCCTCAGTTTCGGCCGATACGTATTCTTCTACATATTTTTGGTAAAAAAAAAAAAAAAATCGCAATAAGCGTATATTGATTTGTTTGCGCAAAAGTTATAGCGTCTATAAAATACGGGATAGATTTATGGCATTTTTTTAAAAAAAAATATTTATTTTTTTTTTTTTTTTTACTAGTAATAGCGGCGATCAGCGATTTTTTTTTTTTTTTTTTTTTTTTTTTTTTTCTTTTCATGACTGCGACATTATGGCGGACACATCGGACACTTTTGACACATTTTTGGGACCATTCACATTTATACAGCGATCAATGCTATAAAATTGCATTGATTACTGTGTAAATGTGACAGGCAGTGAAGGGGTTAACCACTAGGGGGCGGGGAGGGGTTAAATGTGTTTCCTAGGGAATGCTTCTAACTGTAGGGGGAGGGGACGCACAAGGGGAGGAGACCGATCAGTGTTCCGCTGTTCTGGGAACACAGATCGCTCTCCTCTGAACTGACAGGACGTGGATCTGTGTGTTTACACACACAGATCCACGGTCCGGCCCGGTCAACAGGCAATCGCGGGTGCCCGGCGGACATCACGGCCGCCGGGCACACGCACCGGGTCCCGAGCAACGCAGCGGGCGCGCGCCCCCTAGGCGGCCGGGAACCCAAGGCCGTCATATGACGTCCACTCAGGATGGGAAATCCCATCTGTGGAGGTCATTTGACTATAGGCGGGTAGGGAAGTGGTTAAAAGACCTCAGGGTCAGAAAAGAAGTTTGACTCAGAAGCCGAATAAGGCCAATGCCAAGTCCTGCTTGTGAAGGGACGCCCCCACTCTTACAAGTGGGGGGCAGACTAAGGCGGTTCACAGATGCTTGGGCAGGGTGGGTGCAGGACAAGTGGGTTATCTCCCCTAATAACGTAGGGCTACAAAATGGAGTAGAGTTCCGTGATTTTCCCCCAAATCGATTTCTGAGATCAAGAGTTCCTTCGGATCTAGAAAAGAAGAAAAGCCTATTCCTAGCCTTAGAACATCTAAAAAGGCAAAGGGTGATTATCAAGGTTCCGCACAAAGAAAAGTTCAAAGGGTTTTATTCAAACCTATTCACAGTGCCTAAGCCAAATGGGGAAGTAAGGCCCATTCTGGACCTCAAATACCTCAATTCCTTTCTAAGAGTTCAAACCTTCCGAATGGAATCGGTTCGCTCAGTGATAACTTCTCTAAGAAAAGGGGACTATTTAGCATCCATAGACATCAAGGATGCATACCTGCATGTACCGATTTTCGGACAACATCAAAAGGTTTCTACACTCCTCAGTAGAAGAGCGTCATTTCCAGTTTGTAGCACTACCGTTCGGTCTGGCTACAGCCCCTCGAATCTTCACAAAGGTGTTGGCTCTGGTATTGGCCTTTCTAAGGTCTCAGAAGATATCAGTGATAGGATATCTGGACGTCCTTCTGGTGAAGGACCAGTCCTATTCCACCCTGATAGAGAACGTTTTAACTACAGTTCATGTTCTGAGATGCCTAGGTTGGATTCTGAATATGGACAAATCAGCTCTTCGTCCAGTTCAAATCTTGACATATCTAGGCTTGATCCTGGATACGACCCAGGAAAGGGTGTTTTTACCCCCCTTGAAGGTCAGCTCAATAGTGGAGCTGATCAGGAAAGTCAAAAGGGTAGAAAGACCCTCAATTTGATTATGCATGAGACTGCTGGGGAAGATGGTGTCATCTTTCAGAGCAGTTCCTTATGCGCAATTTCACTCCAGATTGTTCCAGAGAACGATCCTGAAGGCTTGGGACAAGTCTGTCCTAACCTTGGATCATCCAATATCTCTATCCCCAAAAGGTAAAACAGGACCTCTCTTGGTGGCCAAAGACCAGCAACTTAAAAAATGGGAAGTCCTTTCCACCAGTAACTTGGAAGGTGGTAACCTCAGACGCCAGTCGTCTCGGCTGGGGAGCAGTATTGGAAGAGGCCTCCGTACAGGGAAAATAGTCCTAGGTAGAAAAAACCTTACCGATCAATCTATTGGAAATCCGAGCAGCTCGGTTGGCCCTCATATTCTGGACAGCCAGGCTGCGGGGGTCTCCGGTCAGAGTCCAGTCCGACAATTCCACAGTGGTGGCATACATCAACCACCAAGGGGGTACCCGGAGCTGGGCAGCCCAGAAAGAGATAAATCATATACTTGCGTGGGCAGAGAAACACGTGCCATATCTGTCGGCAGTCTATATTCCGGGGGTGGAAAATTGGCAGACAGACTACCTAAGTCGTCAGCAGTTGTTGCCAGGGGAATGGTCCCTCCACCCCGAAGTTTTCCCTTTAAATATGCCAGCGTTGGGGGATGCCAGAGGTGGATCTTCTGGCATCCAGGTTCAATGCCAAGGTGGACAGCTTTGTGTCCAGAACCAGGGATCCACTTGCCGTGGGGACGGATGCATTGGTGGTTCCCTGGGATCGGTATTCTCTAATTTACGCCTTTCCTCCGATCCAGATGCTGCCGCACCTGTTACGCAGGATACAGATGGAGCAGAAAACGGTAATTCTGGTGGCCCCACGATGGCCAAGAAGGTCTTGGTATTCACAGATTGTGAGGATGGCAGTAGGGGACCCATTGTGTCTTCCATTACGCCCAGACCTACTGTCCCAAGGTCCAATATACCATCCTTCTTTACGGTCGCTGAATTTGATGGCAATGCTATTGAGACCAGAGTACTAAAAGACCGTGGTATCAGGGGTTCTGTTCTGGCTACTTTGATAAATGCTAGAAAGCCAGTGTCTAGAAAAATTTACTATAGAGTCTGGAAATCATACATTTCATGGTGTGAGAAGAGAAGATGGCACCCTCGCAAGTATACAATTGGGAGGGTTCTTGCCTTCCTGCAAGCAGGAATTGACTTAAACTTGTCCTTAGGAATCATTAAAGGACAGATTTTGGCCTTATCGGTTTTCTTCCAGAGACCAATTGTGTCTCATTCATTGGTACGAACCTTTATCAAGGGAGTACTACATGTAAGGCCACCAATTAGACCGCCCTTGTGCCCATGGGACTTGAACTTAGTGCTTTCAGCTCTACAGAGTTAACCCTTTGAGCCTATTAAGCAGATTCCTTTGATCCTATTGACTAGGAAATTGTTTTTTTTGGTGGCTATAACCTCAGCAAGAAGGGTCTCGGAGTTGGCCGCCCTTTCTTGTGAGAAACCCTTTCTGTTTGTTCATCAGGACAAGGTGGTGATGCGGCCCCGTCCGCAGTTTTTACCCAAAGTGGTTTCCAGTTTTCACTTAAATCAAGATATCATTTTACCTTCCTTCTTTCCTAACCCTAGATCTAAGGAGGAAAGATTGCTCCATTCACTGGATGTGATGAGAGCTATTAAAGAGGAGTTCCACCCAGGGGGGCCGTCAAAAAAAAATTTAAAAGTCAGCAGCTACAAATACTGCAGCTGCTGACTTTTAATTGGACACTCACCTGTCCCTGGGTCCAGCGATGCGGGGGATTGAAGCCCGCTCGTCCCCCCCCCCCCCCTCCGCTCGTCGGCGCCGGCATTTCAACGGTGGGCGCGGGGCTGTGGCTTCACAGCCTGGCACCCACAGCGCATTCGCGAGCGGCGCCGCGCACCGTGATTGGCCACTCAATCACCTGGGACCTGTAATGGGTCCCAGATGATTGACAGGAGGGAGGGAGCAGAGCGGAGCCCTTCCTGTGCCGAGGGGGAAGTGATGTCACCAGCCCAGGCAAAGGAACAGGCAGACTACGAGGAACCACCTAGCAACAGGCATTTAGAGGTAAGTGAAAAAAAAAAAAATATCCAAATGTTTTTTTGTTTTTTTTTTTTAGAATTTTTCCAGGTATTTTTGTTTTTTGGGTGGAACCCCACTTTAAGGTTTACTTGGATATGTCAGCCCCTTTTCGGAAGTCTGACCTTTGTCCTTTTTTGTGCTGCTTGAGGGTCCTAGGAAAGGACAGGCAGCAACTACAACCCCTGGCAAAAATTATGGAATCGCTAATCCCTGAGGATGTTCCTTCAGTTGTTTATTGTTGTAGAAAAAAAAGCAGATCACAGACATGGCCAAAAACTAAAGGCATTTCAAATGGCAACTTTCTGGCTTTAAGAAACACTAAAAGAAATCAAGAAAAATAATTGTGGTGGCCAGTAACAGTTAGATTTATAGAACAAGCACAGGGAATAAATTATGGAATCACTCAATTCTAAGGAAAAAATTATGGAATCACCCTGTAAATTTTCATTACAAACACTAACACCTGCTTTAGATTAAATCTGCTTGTTAGTATGTAGGTAAAGAGGGTAAATCATCACGCAGTGTTGCACAAGACGTTGGTTGTTCACAGTCGGCTGTGTCTAAACCATGGACCAAATACAAACAACGTGGGAAGGTGGTTAAAGGCAAGCATACTGGTAGACCAAGGAAGACATCAAAGCGTCAAGACAGAAAACTTAAAGCAATATGCCTTGAAAACAGAAAATGTACAACAAAACAAATGAGGAACAAATGGGAGGAAACTGGAGTCAACATCTGTGACCGAACTGTAAGAAACCACCTAAAGGAAATGGGATTTACATACAGAAAAGCTAAAAGAAAGCCATCTCTAACACCTAAACACAAAAAAACAAGGTTACAATGGGCTAAGGAAAGGCAATCGTGGACTGTGGATGATTGGATGAAAGTCACATTCAGTGATGAATCTCGAATCTGCATTGGGCAAGGTGATGATGCTGGAACTTTTGTTTGGTGCCGTTCCAATGAGATTTATGCAGACGACTGTCTGAAGAAAACATGCAAATTTCCACAGTCAATTATGATATGGGGCTGCATGTCAGGTAAAGGCACTGGGGAGATGGCTGCCAATAAATCTTCAATAAATGCACAGGTTTACATTACAAATACTGCAGCTGCTGACTTTTAATTGGACACTTACCTGTCCAAGGGTCCAGCGATGCGGGAGATCGAAGCCCCGCTTGTCTCCCCCTCCGTTCAGTGGCACCGGTATTGCAACTGTGGGCGCTGGGCTGTGGCTTCACAGCCTGGCACCCACTGCGCATATGCGAGCGGCGCCGCTCAGTCACCTGGGACCTGTAATGGGTCCCAGATGATTGACAGGAGGGAGGGAGCAGAGCTGAGCCCTTCCTGTGCCGAGGGGGAAGTAATGTCACCAGCCCAGGCACTGGAAGAGGCAGACTACGAGGGACCCCCTAGCAACAGGCATTTAGAGGTAAGTAAAAAAAAAAAAAAAAAATATCCAAATTGTTTTTTTTTTTATTTTTTTTTTAGGCACAATCATTAATTTTTTTTTTTTTTTTTAGGGTGGAACACCACTTTAAGTCAATGCCTCAGAGACTGCAAGCAGTTATAAAAGCCAGAGGTGGTGCAACAAAGTACTAGTGATGTGTTGGAGTGTTATTTTGTTTGTTTTTCATGATTCCATAATTCTTTCCTCAGAGTTGAGTGATTCCATAATTTATTCCTTGTGCTTGTTCTATAAATCTATTCATTATCCAGGCCTATGAGTTGAAACACAAGGTTCCACCTTGATATCTTAAAGCTCACTCTACCAGAGGAGTTAGTACATCTTGGGCAGTGTGCCAACAGGTGTCGATGGCTCAGGTTTGCAAAGCGGCCTCTTGGTCCTCGGTTCATACATTTACCAGGTTTTACCGACTGGATGTTAGATCCCAAAAGGAGACTGTTTTTGGCCAAAGCGTGCTGCAAGCAGCTTTATAATTGGGAGCCTAAAATAAAGGGGATTTAGGTATGTTCCCTCCCCTCAAAGGCATTCCTTTAGGACATCCCACATAGTCATTACTATGGTGCTCTGTGGCCCCTGATGTACGATAAAGAAAAATGGATTTTTAAAACAGCTTACCTGTAAAATCCTTTTCTTGGAGTACATCACGGGACACAGAGGTCCCTCCCCTCTTTTTCTGGGATCTTCATTGCTTGCTTAAAAAACTAAAAGGTACTTCCTGTATAGGAGGGGTTATATGGGAGGAACCTTCTTACTATTGGTTGCCAGTGTCCAATCACCTAAAGGTAGTATATAAACCACATAGTCATTACTATGGTGCTCTGTGTCCCGTGATGTACTCCAAGAAAAGGATTTTACAGGTAAGCTGTTTTAAAAATCCAATTTTTCCTTGTTTTACCCTCCTTCAACTACTTTGACCAGTCCCCAATTCCCTTCAAAAATGCTGTACATCAATCCACAAACACAATTATAACATTACATTTGCACGAATTGTAATAGATGCACGCTATCTGTGTCCCTGACACCCCTTCTGGGTGACGTGCTACACCGCACTATCACCTTTCCCACAGGAGTATGTATCACAGATCCATACAACACAGCAACACAATGTTCTTACAGGCTGCAGATAATCGGCATACAGGTTCATATAATGGACCCCAGGTAAGTATTACTTGTCTTTTGGTGACCTTCGGCAGCTGACACGGACACAAAGACGGACCCACACGGGAGACGGGATATACTTAAGCAAGTTATGAATGTGATATCTTACTGTATTTTCAGAGGTGATCAGTCTCTGTCCCGCCCGTGATGGTTCCTCTCAGTGGCCTTTTTGGTCAGCTCTCCTCCGGCTCACAACCCAGGGGCCCCACGTTGGGCTGCCAGATTGTTTTGGATTCAGACAAGTGTCTGACTGAGTGTCTGCACCTGGCCTGATTTCAAATGTATACACGTGCATGTTTAGAAGAACCACACTGACGCAAGCTTGTTCAGTTAAAGTGGGCATATAGCTTCCTTTATAATAGAACATGAGCCATTGTTTGCAAAGGCATCATCACAGTCTAGTTGTGCTGTCATCTGTGGATTGGACGATCCTTATCTAAGGCTCTCCTGGCCAGTTTCATCCAGGTTTTCTGGAGTCCTGGTTCACACTGATGCAGATTCAATCCGATAGGCATAGATTCGCATGTCATATGAAAAAAAAAAAACATTGTTTGCTATGAAAGCCGTCCACATCTATGTGGTGCAATTCTGATCCGGTCAAAAAAAATAAATAAAAAAATACGGGCCCTGTGTGGGTTCAGTGTGCATTTTATCCCCAGCTATGCCGAATCCCCTCAAAAGTCTCATTAATTTGCATTAGAATCACATCTGTCACAACAGAATTTGCATCGCATCAGTGTGAACTGAGACTGAGGGACATTCAAATACTGCCATTCACAGGAAAAATGGACAATGGCAAACAAAAACAATGTGGTCTAGCCCAATATAACCCCTCCTACTCTCACCATGCCTTGTTTTTTTTTTTTTTTCTAGTGGCCTAGGAGGATTGATACCTTTTCCTAACCTCTGCTAAGAAAAGTCTTAATTACCCGTATTTATCGGCGTAAAACACGCACAGGGGTATAACACGCACATTCATTTTAAGAGGGAAGTTTCAGGAAAAAATCTTCCATTTTAAATAAGAAACTTTAAAGCAAAATAAGGGTCAGTGCCCATCTGGAGCCTCACCAGTGCCATCAATGCAGCCTGATCAATGCCATCAATTCAGCAGCCTCACCATTGCCATCAATGCAGCAGCCTCACCATTGCCTTCAATGCAGCAGCTTCATCAATGCCTTCAATGCAGCAGCCTCACCATTGCCATCAGTGCTGCCTGATCGATGCCCATCTACGGCCTAGAAGGGACAGGATGAGCGCCGACAGATTATCATAGGAGATTCTCACTGTATGTAGACAGAACAGTAGTCCAATGGTGACCCAGGAGGTGGGACTTCCTATTACAGAGGCCGCCAAGTAAACAGGAGATTCTCACTGTATGTAATCTGCCGTTCCGCTCCCTTCCCTGTCCAATCCGAGGCAGCTAAAATTGAAGTATTGGCGTATAACACGCACACTCTATTTGCACCCGATTTTCATGGTGAAAAAGTGAGTGTTATATGCCAATAAATACAGTACTTTACTTTTTTGCTAGCTTTTTCTTGTTGCTTCAGCTAGTCTCTACATAGCAGCCATTCAAATCAGCCTTTTATCAGAACTAGCCTTGCAGTCCATACCTGGACCGTGCTGAACTGGATCTGTGACACTAGCCATGAATGTGACCTTTGGGACTTGCACCGTGGCTCTTTTCAGACTAAATTGTACTGTGTTACCTGTGAAGCTCTTTTCAGGTCCAGAACCGTGGCACAGACTCAGGTGTGACACTGTGGCACTGTGGAGTTGATTTACTAAAACTGGATAGTGCAAAATCTCACGCAGGTATGCATGGTAGCGAATCAGCTTCTAACTTCAGCTTGTTCAATTAAGCTTTGACAAAAAAAAACATGGAAGCCGATTCTGTTTTTATGCAGAGCTGCACAAGATTTTGCACTCTCCAGTTTTTGTAAATCAACCCCTTTGTGTCTTAAGACTCATTTTGTAAGTAAGGTTCAGGCTGGATCAGATCGGCATTTCCACAGCCTAGATTTAGAAGCTATACCCGGAGGAATAGCTCTCCATCATGGGCATCAGTGGGAGTAATAGTGCTCCAGGGGCCGGATAAAGGTAAACAAAGGGCTGCATCTGGGCCACCCCCCCCCCGCCATCGCAGTTTGGGGACACTGTTTAATATAACGGGTGCCTATCCTGTATCTCTTTCCCATCTCTGCAGGGATATTTCACACACTAGTCCCATAGCACATCAGTGTCAGCGGCGCCTGGCTGGAGGAGGGCAGGGCCTGCTCTTAATCGTTGCACACATGGGTATATGGCGTTCAGCAGGTCGTGGAGCGAAGCGCCGACTGCAGTGAGGACAGGTCACATAATCTGGATTTTCCTCTGGCGGAGGTGGAGGCACGTCAGATGCTTTCCCTCCTTTGCTCACAACGTCCTGCACCAGACGAGCCTGGCGAATGGTTCGGATGAAAGACTCGTGCTTCTGACGCCATGAGCTGCCTTTGACCTAAAGTGGAGAGAAAACGTCAATGCCAGGGTCAGAAATGACACCAGAATGGGAAACAGCCTTTCGCAAGCAATGATCTACAGTATATGATTTATGGCAGTTGGTCACAATGTTATAACGGGTGGACAGCGAGCTATATGATGTATGACACTGGGCAGGGTTATTTCTTAATCATACATTACAGAAATTCATATTCACGACTACGTGGATTATGCTGTCACCTTCAGGTGAATGGACACTGGCCATAAAAAGCCTAGTTATAACCTCTCCCAGCTCAGCTACATCTGCAAGTGGCAAATTGTTTTTTTTACCTTAATGCAGGGGATGCATTAAAGTAAAAAAACGTTTTAGCTTTACAACCACTTTAAGTACCATCATGGGACAGGTCTCAGCCTTGACCGTTCTGTTTCAGAGACCTATCAAATCTCATTGCTTGGTAAAAGCCAGGGTGTCCCATAGATTGTTACCACTTTGGGGCCATAATTTGTTTGTGTCTGTTTTGCAATGTTCTCCTTTTGAGCCTCTGTGAGAACTTTCCATGTTGCTTTTTGCAAACAAAGTTGTCTTTTTGGTTGCATTTACTTTGAGTTGTAGAGTATTGGCGTTGGCTGCACTTACAAGGAAGCATTCTTGGTTCTTCACCAGGATAAGGTGGTGTTGATGCCTCATTCCTCTTTTTTACCTAAGGTGGTTGCTTCGTTACACCTGAATCAGAACACAGTGATGCCATCTTTTTGTCCTAAACCTACACATCCTAAGGAGAAGGTAGGTGCTTCACTCTTTGGATGTTCGAATTTATCTGAAGTCTATAACTTCGTTTTGACAAGTCTGACTCCCTTTTTGTCCTGCCTGAGGGTCCATGCAATGCCCAGGCTGCTTATCGATCCATTATTTCTGGTGGATTTGTCAGCTAATTTCTCTGGTCTATGGTATCAAGGACAAGGGCCATCCTTTCCAGATCAAGAACTATTCCACTAGGAATGTCAGTGGTTCCTGGGCGATTCAGCATCAAGCATCTGTTTAATGTAGAAGTTCAGCCAAAAACTAAAATGACTCTAAATCTACTGGCAGCCACATTCTAATGCCGTGTACACACGGTCGGACTTTTCAGCTACAAAAGTCCGACAGCCCGTCCGACAGACTTTCAACAGACTTTCAACAGACGTTCGGCGGACTTTTGGCGGACTTTCAACAGACTTTTTAACGACTGGACTTGGCTACACACGATCACACCAAAGTCCGACGGATTCGTACATGATGACGTACACCGGACTAAAATAAGGAAGTTGATAGCCAGTAGCCAATAGCTGCCCTAGCGTTGGTTTTTGTCCATCGGACTAGCGTACAGACAAGCGGATTTCTGGGTCCGGCGGAGTTACGATGTAAAGATTTGAAGCATGTTCCAAATCTAAAGTCCATCAGATTTGCGGCTGGAAAAGTCCGCTGAAAGTCCGGTGAAGCCCACACACGATCGGAATGTCCGTCGGACTTTTGTAGCCGAAAAGTCTGACCGTGTGTATGCGGCATAAGACTAATCTACCTAACCCTATAATGCAAAAATCACTATACATACCTTTTCTGAGACCAATCTGGTCCAGTCTCCAGCTGCAGATGCTGTGTGCAGCAGACAGCCAAAGAGGACTGGGAAATGTCTGGCAAGTGAGGTCACCCATAGAGTTAGTATGGGGCTTCTGTTGGCTGCCTCTCCTGCACATGCCTGCCTACACAGCAAAGCCACCGCTGACAGCTCAGCCTGGGACCAGACCAGATCGACTGCAGAAAAAGTATTCTAGCGATTTTTGCTTTTACAGGGTTAGATAGATTTGTTTTACAATGCGGCTTAAAGTAGATTTAGAGTTTGTTTTTGGCTGAACTTCTACTTTAACCCCCTTGCGCCGACCTAACACAAATATGCGGCCTCACTGGACTGAACTTTTTTCCATGGGGCCACATATTTGCGTATCTCCCTTTGTGTTGGGCGCTTGTTCCCAGAACAGAGACAGGTGTCTCACGGAGAGCCCCAGGCCCTGTACTAATGATCAGGACCTGGAACTTCTGATTCCGGGTCACCTGATCAATGTGATAGCCGCTGATTGGCTATCACAGTGATCAGTCACTGTGAAGCCCACCCCCATGTTTTTTCTCTGTGAATGGAGGAGAGAGATTCATCGTACTCCTCTCTCTCCTTGCAGAGTAAAAAAAAAAAAAAAAAAAAAAAAAAAAAAAAAAAAAAGAAGGTGTTTGTAAAAAATTCAATAAATAATAATAATAATACAAAAAATATCTAGATCAAGGTTTGATCTAGGCTAGTGCCTTGGTTAGTGTTTGGTTCAAGGTCAGGGTCAAAGTCATTTATTTTTTTTTTTTATTTTTTTTTTTTTTTTTTTTGCCACTTCAGCTCAGTATGATTCATGAGGAGATATTATATCAACTTTCCAGTCAACCTTGTACCTCAATACTTTCACATCATTGTGGCTTTTTCTTGTTGCCCTCAGTCTTTATTTACCAAACATTATTAAATATAAAAAGTAATTTATCCCTCAACCCATACGAGATCCCCATTGCGGTGCCTCAGCATACCATCCCCTCCCAAACCCCCCCCCCCCCCCCCCCCCCGAGAGTTCCATCAGCGCCCTTCCTTATCCATCAACTCTTCCTAGAGCCTATTGAGTGCCTAGCTTACTTATAGATTTTTGTGTAATTTTTATCTGCTCTTATGTTTCAATGTTTTTATTATTCTTACTATTTAAAGCGAGTTGTCTGCGTCTTCCTCCCTCATCTCCGCCAGCTGGTCTGATGTTTTAAACCTGACCCAATCTCTCCATATCTCCTCGTAATCCTCCATCTCCAGCCCCTCGCTGTATCTTAGGTATTCCATACAATAAATTTCGTCTGTTTTGTCAAACCACTCTCGCAATGAGGGTCTCCTAGTCTCCCGCCAGTGTCTAGGGATGAGACTCTTAGCTGCGTTGAGGAGATGTGGTAGAAGTGTTCTCCTGTAACACTTGGAGGAGACATCGCTACCATGGTGCAGGCATACCCATGGGTCATCCGGTACATTCTGGTTGGTGATCAAGTATATAAACTTCCTTATCTCCTCCCAAAATTTTCTCATTACCGGACACGTCCACCACACGTGTAGCATTGTCCCCACTTCTCCACATCCCCTCCAGCAGTACTGTGAGGTCCCGTCCTGGATCTTATGCGCCAGGTCTGGGGTAAAGTACATTCTGGCCAGAATTCTGAAATTCATCTCCGCTATCTTATAATTAACTGATGTGTCATTTACTCTACTCAGAACCCTCCTCGCCTCCTTATCACTAATCTTGTTACCTATCTCCTCCTCCCATTTCCGAAGAAATCCTGGTCGCTCGACCTCCCCCATTCCTACCAAGGTTCTATAGATCCTGGACATTCCTCCTCTCCTATTTTTTATACAGGCTTTTTCCAGGGGGTACAGGCCTTCTATCGGCCGAATTGGCTGTGGGAGGGATTCTACGAAGTGCTTCAGTTGTCTGTATTTCCAATTATCCAAAACAAACCAAAAAAAAAAAAAAAAAAAAGAGAGGGTCAAAGTCATTTATTTTATTTTGGACAGGATTTTTTTTTATTTTTTTTTTTTTATATGTGTCAAGAAAAGCAAAATGCCCACTATGGCTTTTTGGGCTGTACTACGGGTCCAAACAACAACATACACATATGTGGTATCGCTGCAATCATCAGGAGCAGGAGAACTTAATTTGGGTGGTTCTTTGATTGAAGGTTATGGTAGTAGCAAGAAATATACAGCTAAATAGAAAAAGATTTTATTTATGATTTTGGGCCAGCTTTCCTTTGAAAATAATAATAATTAAAAAAAAAAAAAAAAAAAAAAATAATATCAGACAATATCCATTACCATTTACCAACAAATGAAAGCCCAATTTGTCTTGAAAAAAAATGCGGTATAATCCACCTGGATGCACAAAGTGGTTGTAAGGCCCCTTTCACACTGGGGCGGTTTGCAGGCGCTATTGCGCTAAAAATAGCACCTGCAAACCGACCCGAAACAGCCGCTGCTGTCTCTCCAGTGTGAAAGCCCTGAGGGCTTTCACACTGAAGTGGTGCGCTAGCAGGACAGGAAAAAAAAGTCCTGCTAGCAGCATCTTCGGAGTGGTGAAGGAGCAGTGTTATACACCGCTCCTTCAATCACTGGGACAGGGCAGCTATAGCGCCGGCAAAGCACCTCTGCAGAGGCACTTTGCGGTGTTTTTTAACCCTTTCTCGCCCGCTAGCGGGGGGTAGAACCGACCCGCTAACGGCTGAATACTGACGGTAAAGCGCTGCTAACAATAGCGGTGCTTTACCGCCACCCCCGCCCCAGTGTGAAAGGGGCCTAATGATATGTATGGTTTTCCCTGATGGATGACGCAAGCACGCTACGAGCTGCAGCCACTTCGATTGTTCTTATTCTGACGCTCGTTTTTATTGGATGTTTTATAAGTACAATTTTAATAAAATATTTGCCATTCAAGAACGTGCTTCACTATGCGACCTTTTAGGTTTATAACATCGCTGTATGCCATGTGATCGGGGAGCTGAGTGCGCACATGATCGCGATACCAGCTGTGTAAATTGGGAGTTCTTACATACAGCCCTACAGATTTTGATGGGAGCCAATTCATCTGCCGCCTGATGTTGTGGATAGTCCAGTTTTACATGCTTTATTGACCTCTCTATAATATGAGGGTCCAACTCCTCTGGTAAGGAGACTTGCTGGAAACACTGTGGTGTGGTGTGTTTCTATCTTCATACTGAAGCTGGTGCGGGGCTTTCATCTGTTCTCTTTATCGATTATATGGACTGTATTCAACTATATTGGATTAGCTCTGCATATATATGTTATGTTATATATGTACAGTTTTACTAACACATGTTAAAGTTGCAAAATTGTGCTTAGGCATTTAGATTTGTTCTACCCTTGGGCGCGAAGGGGTTAAGTTTGTAAGGCTGCTATCTGGTCTTCTCTTCACACATTTCGTAGTTCTAGCGGGTAGGTGTTTGTGCCTCTGCGGATGCCACTTTTGGCCGGAAGGTCTTGCTGGTGGCTCTGGAATTGGATTCTTCCCTGTTCTGTTTTTGGGCGTGTTTGGCCTTGCTGTGATCCACACCCACTCATGTTTAATACTTTGGGACATCCCAAGTCACAGATATGAAGTCCTTTTATGTACAATTATAAAATTAGGACTTATGGTTTACCTGTAAAATCTTTTTTTTTCTTGGAGTACATCATAAGACACTAAGATCCATCCCCTTTTGTCTGTTCATCATTGCTTGCTGAAAAACTGAAGCTTACAAGTAGAACTATAGGCAAAACTTTTTTTTCCATTTTGGATAGAGTTTGGGAGGGTTATAACCCCCATCAGGTTTATTTTTGCCATCTGTGTCCTGTTGGGGAGATTTACCTTCACTCCCTGTCCCATAGCCAAACAGGACGTGAGAAGAAATAACTGCAAATTAAAATAATCTCCAGGGGGACCCCCAGGTCACCAGAACTAGTGTCCCCAAATGGAAGATTTTCCCCTCTATTACTTTTCTGGGGACAGCCCAAAATTTGGGATTTCCTTTTACTTTCAATGATAATGGTAAACAAGATAGAGAGGGTGAATCTTCCTAAAGGGGGCACAGACAGCTATAAAAAACCTGATGGATGTTTTAAATCCCTTTCCACTCTATTCAAAACCCCCAAAAAGTTTTGCTTTTAGTTTATACTTTAACCACTTCAGATATACTGCGACAGGGCGGCCCTCCTGTGCGAGATCATGTACCAGTACGTGATTTGGTGCACGGGGTCTGGGGCGCATACGCGCCGCTGGCAGCCCGCTTCTGGTGTGATTGGACACAGCAGGAGCCAATCAGTGGACAACCAGAAGAATGTTCTCATGAGAGGCAGAGCAACGGTCTGTCTATGCAAACAAGGCAGACCGCCGTTCTGTCAGAGGGGAAAATGAAGATCTTGTGTTTCTGCTAAGCAGAAACATGGATCTCTGTTTTTCCCTAGTCAAAGCACATCCCCCACAGTTAGAAAGCACTCCCTAGGGACACATTTAACCCTTTGATTGTCCCCGTTAACCCAATCCCTGCCAGTATCAGTACAGTGACAGTGCTTTTTTTTTTTAAGCACTGATCACTGTATTGATGTCCCTGGTCCCCAAAAAGTGTCACTTAGTGTCTGATTTGTCCGCCGCAATCCCCGATTTCCGCCATTACTAGTAAAAAAATAAATAAAATTCCATAAATCTATCCCATAGTTTGTAGATGCTAT
The DNA here is from genome assembly GCF_042186555.1 of Aquarana catesbeiana. Taxonomy (NCBI): domain Eukaryota; kingdom Metazoa; phylum Chordata; class Amphibia; order Anura; family Ranidae; genus Aquarana; species Aquarana catesbeiana. Next base: position 30,924,470 of record NC_133336.1, on the reverse strand, counting down.
AACTTTTGCACAAACCAATCAATATACGCTTATTGGGATTTTTTTTACCAAAAATATTTAGCAGAATACATATTGGCCTAAATTGATGAATAAATTCGATTTTTTAAATTTTTTTATTGGATATGTTTTATAGCAGTAAGTAAAAAAATATTTATTTTCAAAATTGTCACTCTTTTTTTTTTGTTTATAGCACAAAAAATAAAAACCGCAGAGGTGATCAAATACCACCAAAATAAATCTCTATTTGTGGGGGGGGACATCAATTTTAATTTGGGTAAAGCGTCACACGACCGTGCAATTGTCAGTTAAAGAAACGCAGTGCCGTATCGCAAAAAATGGCCTGGTCATGAAGGGTGTAAAACCTTCCGGGGCTGAAGTGGTTAACCGAAATGGGAGGGGTTATACCTAGATGGGTATTCTCGCATTTTTTTGGCTTGTGTCCATTCACCCAACTAGCGATGAATATGGAATCCTCTGTGTTCTGCTGAGTGCTCCAAGAAAAGAATTTTACAGGTAAACCACAAATCATAAATGTATAATATATGACATATATGACACCTGGTCACAATGTTATAACTGAAGGGCAGTGATATATAATGCATGCTCCAGAGACGGCTATTACCCTGTACACATAGCTCCCAACTGTCCCTGATTTCGAGGGACTGTCCCTCATTTGGGAAAAAAAATAAAATTTAAAAAAAAAAAAAGGAAGAAAGGTCTCTCAATCTCATTTGTCCCTCATTTTGGTCTGATCTATATAGTTGTATAAAATGAATGCAAATTCTATCTTTTAAAAAGTGTTTTTTTTAATATATATTATATTATAATATAATATAATATAATATAATATAGGTTTCCTTTAGGGGTCGTGGCAGGGGGCGTGTCCTATGCCTACATACTTTTGCTAATAGGTGTCCCTCATTCCCATCTCAAAAAGTTGAGAGGTAAGCAGTACATGTTAGTAAGAAGAGATGCAGTTACCTGCGGTGGTGGGTCTTTCGTTCTCCCTTTGGTGTGTAGATATTGCTCGAGGTCGGTCCCTTTGGCCCTAGCTTTGGAAGAATCAAACACCTTCCTTTTGGAGTTCAGCATCTTCTGGCAGACCTGCATATGTTTCTCTAGACGCTGCACCATAAAACGTCGACCGCACAGCTCGCATGGAACCAAGTCCTCTTCACTGTCCTCTACGTGATCGCCTATGGCGGATCTGTTGGTTTGAGCATCTTGAGGTGCCACTGTGATATGGGATGAGCCATTTGTCAGCGGTGGAGTAACATTCTTGGTTTGTCTGATAAATTTTGTGCTCCTATCTGAGGTCGGCTCCTGGATCTGGCTTTTAGCTTCTATGTCCTGATAGAATCTGTCCTCCACATGATGATGTCTGTCCTCCCTGTCTTTCTCTTCTCTGTAGCCTGAATAATGGTAGGTCTTTGTTGTCGTGTTGTGGGTTGTGGCTGCCCTCACCCTCCTGGTGTCCTGAATCTCATGGACTCTTCTGTCTTCCATTTCCACCTCTTCTCTCTCTCTCTGTATGCGGCGCAGTTCTTCCTCTGTTTTTCGCAGCTTTTCTCTTAGCAGCGCTTCTTTCCTGCGAATCTCAGCTTCCAGGTTGGATTCATTTTTCTCCAGCTGTTGCCAAGGGTTTGTCCGGGCTGGGCCAGATTTGGACCTTACCTGCTCTTGTACTGGAAGAGGTTTGTACCTGTTAGCTGACGGAGGGTGATGGCTGTCGGGCACGTGTGTGGATGCCTTGCGGTGATAGACTGGTTTGAGAGGATGTGCGCGGTCTATGCCAGCAGTCCTCTTGCTTACTGTCCAGTTAGAGGCCCATGCGCTTTCCTCTGGGGCCCAGGGACTTGAATATGGGTGCTGGTGGACTTCATGAAATGACTTGTGTTGAGAAGGATATGCAGTGTACAGTGAAGAGTTGGTGGCCCTGTGTGAGATGCGCTCTTGTTGCTGTTTTAGCAGAGTCATCATCTTCTCCTCTTTGACTCTGAGGTTTCGCTCTTGGTAGTCGTTCTTTAACATCTCCAAACGGGACAGCATTTTAGGGGCTTGCAGTGTAGGAAGCCTTGATTCAGCTAACCCCTCTGGGTATGCATTTGAAGCCATCTTGAGCCTTGCCATGCTGGCCCTGGGGAGAAAAGAAAATGTTACAGAATTCAGTATTAGGAATAAACGTAAGGAGATCTTCTACATAGCTACCTTCCTTGTTCACAATATGGAATCCTATGCATTCTGGGGGTGGAATGTGAGAAAGGATGTGCAGAAATATGCTGAATGTATAGAAATCTATGCTGCTTATGTGCTATAGTAATGACCTGGTGTGCACATTCTATGCCATGTGTGTCAAACACAAGGCCTACAGGCTCAATCCGGCCTTCCAGGCCATTTCCTGTGGCCCTTGCACCTCTCCTGCAGTTGCAGCACCCACCTTGTCTCCACTCCCACCTTGTCTCAGCAGAGGACGACAGAACTACTCCACCAGATTCTGTGCAGCCACAGCACCCCCTTATCTCCACCTCCCCTGGTCTTCGCATTCAGCAGACTTTAGCAGTTGACTCCAGCCCTCCTCCAGACTCTGCACATTTTTTTGCTTCCCAGCTCCACTCCCAGCAGCAGCGCTAGGTAAGGAGGGTGCACTGTGATGTAAGGGATGTAAGGGAGGCTCTTCATATCGGATGTAGGGGGGGGGTGGTCTGGCCATCTAATCTTGAAATCACAACTGGCCCTTGGAAGGCGACCATGATGCTGCTGTAGTCACACCCCTATTCTATACTGTAGGTAGTGAGATTATACGAACAGATACAAAAATATATGTTGTGGAATGTGAAATGGAAGTGGTTGGGTGGCGGTAGGGGACACTCTATGGGGCACAGAACTGTTTCCTTGGTGGCAGAGTGTACAGAGCTTTCTGAGGATGGAGCACAGGCCGCAAAAGAAACTGGAAATAGAGATGATGAGGCTCGCGAAGGAGATTGAAGGAGACCCCCAAATGGTCTGGGGGTCTTTTCGTACAATGTGCAGAGTGATATTGGATGGAAAGGGTTTGATGTGGATTGGCAGATTCTCACCTGTTTGGGGTACAGTGTGCTGTGTTGGTTGCTGAGAACAATGCTATGATGTCACTACTGCACTGGTGTAGCATGTAACTGGAAGCGTCTCAACTTTCAATAATAATTATTTTCTGATGCAGTTGTGAAAAGTCTGTATCATTCTTAAGGAAACCCTACACCAGGGATATGCAATTAGCGGACCTCCAGCTGTTGCAAAACTACAAGTCCCATCATGCTCTGCCTCTGGGTGTCATGCTTGTGACTGCCAGAGTCTCGCTATGCCTCATGGAACTTGTAGTTCTGCAACAGCTGGAGGTCCTCTAATTGCATATCCCTGCCCTACACTATTCCAATAATACTTGCTGCAAACTGAAAGGGCAATTGTATGTTGCTATGCGAATACTGAAAGGTACCTAAGATTTTCCTGGTGTGTGCATAGCAGCATATCATGGGGCATAGCACATAACACAAGGGAGGGGGGTTGCAAGTATTTTATTCATGAAAAATGCTAGAGGAATCTTGTAAAAATCGTCGCTCTTGGAAAGAACTGCTGGATCTACTCTACAGACGGTCATAGGATGACCACATGGCTGCCCTGCAAATTCTTCCTAGGGAGACTTCACTGTAGCCAGTCCTCAAACATGCCATTCACCTTGAGGAATCGGCTTTTATAGCCTGGAAGACCTTAAATGCGGCAGTCCCTGCTTCTACCCTCCTTTGAATGACAATTGCGCGGTCATGCAACACTGCACACAAATGAAAATTTGTATCATTTTTTTTGAGACTGAGCTTTCTTTTGGTTGTATTTAACTTTTTGCTAAACAAACAAAAAAAAGTGAAAATGTAAAAAAAAAAAATATTGCAAATAAGTCATTTTTCTTTACTGATGGGCACTGACGAGGCTGCACTGGTGGGCAATGGTGATCAGTACAAATGCCCCTGTTATCAGGTTACCTTTCTTCAGACGCTGACAAAACTGAGATATTTATTTACATGTGATCAGCCGTGATTGGACACAGCTGATCACATGGTAGAGAGCCTACGTAATCTGCTCTTTACTGCAATCACTGATGCGTTGTGACCGAGGGACACAGCACACCACCTATCACCGCGCACCCCCCGCAGCAAGAATGGGAGGGCTTCATATGACATCCTCCCAGAACAAGTGCAGTCCCACCCGACCGTCATTTTACAATAAGGCAAGTGGAAAAAAGTTAAGTAGTTGTAAACCCTCACATATACCCAGTGAAGTGACCAGCCTCAGGTGATACACAATTCTCCTACATAAATTGTACCTGTTTATCTGCCACCCTCTCTCCTCTACAGCAATCTAAGACACACAGATCAAAGGCTATTTATCAGCTCCAGCAGGAACGGGACAGGGGGTCTTTTGTCACTCATTGCACAGCAGAGGGGCTGAGTGTAATCTGAGACCTGAGTGGGTGGAATGGACATCCTTCCCCCGCAGTCTCATAGGGAAATGCGCACAGTTGAGGCTGTCAATCACCTTCTGAAGAGAGAGGAGATGGAAAGCACACTTTGTGCTCTGAATTGAGGCAAGTACACACTACAGCAGGATATGCTCTTTTACAATTACTTTAAAGCGAAACTCCAGGCATGTATAAAATACACAAAATAATGCAGCTCTCCAATCATGAATACATTAAAAAAAATAGAGATGCACAGAAATGTCTGCAGCCGATATATATCAGCGGAAAATTGTGTTTTCAGCATTTTGTTGATAGAGAAAAAGGTGCTGATTTTGATGCGACTTTACTGTGCTTATGGTGTGTCCTTCATAGGTCATGTGACTCAAAAACCACATCAAAAACAAAACATGTGTGTTATTGATGTGTTCTTGCTGCGTTTTAAATACATTTTAACAGGGAGGTGCATTTTTTTTAACTGACAAAAAATGCAGCAAGCAGGATTTTTTAACACCACAATGGAAGCGCAACGGACCAGTGTGCAGACATACATAGAATTTAGAGGATGCATTTTTCTTGAGCTTTTCTTGCACTAAATGGTGCCAATAAGGCCCCTTTCACACTGGGGCGGTGGGGGCATCGGCGGTAAAACAGCGCTATTTTTAGCGCCATTTTACCGTCGTTTTTGCGGCGGTATTCGGCCGCTAGCGGTGCAGTTTTAACCCCCGCTGGCGGACGAAAAAGGGTTAAAACCGCTCGTATAGCGTGGCTATAGCCACGGTATTGCCGTGGTATAGCCGCGCTGCCCCATTGATTTTAATGGGCAGGAGCAGTTTAGGAGCGGTGAATACACCGCTCCTTCTCCGCTCCAAAGATGCGGCTTGCAGGAGTTTTTTTTCTTCTCCTGTCAGCGCACCGCTTCAGTGTGAAAGCCCTCGGGCTTTCACACTGAACAAACAGCAGCGGCTGTTTTAGGTCGGTTTGCAGGCGGCATTTTTAGCGCAATAACGCCTGCAAACCGCCCCAGTGTGAAAGGGGGGGTCTAATGGTGGACAATTAAATCCTATTCATTAAATTCAGGATATTAAATTAAAAAGTTGAATACAATACAATTGTGTGTATGTATGTATGTATGTATATATATATATATATATATATATATATATATATATATATATATACACACATATACACACACACACACCAAAATTTCCATTTGGTGCACCGATTGCGCAAAAAAAAAAAGGTACGATTTCATTGCAAAGCCTTTAAGCCTTTTGCAGCCCCCCTGTACAGCAGACAGGAGGAGAATCAGCACACAGAGCCAATCAGTTGTGCTGTAGTGCAAGGGGCATGCTGATAACGAGAGAGAGCAAAGCGATGGAGAGATGGGTGAATCAGTCCGTTACCTGTACAGTCGCAGGCTCTAGGAGACAAGACCTTTGTTACGTAAAGCAGATCTTCAGTCCACCTTGTTAAGTTGCTCTGCCCCCCTGGGTGCCACCATTATGGCACACACGCAGGATGTGCCCGTGTGACCCTTTTGGGTCCTGGCAAAGCCCGTCAGCACATCAGCAAAGGTGCCGTGTAAATGCTACCCACGTGTGCAGACAGGGAAGGTTTTCAACATCCCCATTAAAGGTCTTTGTGCATGCGTGCGCAGATGCCAGGTACTGCCAGGAGCGCTGACAAATTTTCACCTAAGGGAAAAGAGTGGGAGTGCTGCTTTGTAGCACAAATAAAGTGCTCATATAAATGATCAAAATGTCCATTGTTAAGGGAGGGAAGACAACATCACAGTTAGACTTAAAGTGAACCTTCACCCTAACAGAGAAAAATCAACCCTCCTGCTCTATGCGACCGGCCTGTGTAGAGCTGTAAAAATTGTAGATATGGACAGAAATACAAATGCGTTGGCAGGTAAAACAGCTCCCATGTATATCACTTGTGTGTTCAGTTGTTAGGCTGGAGTTTAGCTTTAACCACTTGACCTCTGGAAGATTTACCCCCCTTCATGACCAGGCCATTTTTTTCCGATATGGCACTGCGTTACTATAACTGACAATTGCGCGGTCGTGCGATGCTGTACACAAATAAAGTGTATGTAATTTTTCCCCACAAACAGAGCTTTCTTTTTGGTGGTATTTGATCATCGCTGGGTTTATTTTTTGCGCTATAAAAAAAAAGACCGAAAATTAAAAAAAATAAAATAAAAATGTAAATAAAACAAAATTTCTTCATAAAATTAAGCTAATATGTATTCTGCTACATGTTTTTGGTAAAAAAAAAAAAATCCAATAAGCGTATATTGGTTTACACAAACTATGAGATATGTTTATGGATTTTTAATTTTGCAATATTGCAGCGGACAATTGGACACTAAATGACATTTTGTGGGAAGCAGACACTAATACAGTGATCAGTGCTAAAAATATGCGATCAAACAGTTAACTGTGTGCCTAGCCAGTGTTTGTATGTAGTATATGTGCTGCTTTTACTAGGGGACAAGATGGATTCTAGTCCCTGCTTTGCAGGAACACAAAATCCATCCCTTCTCCCCTGTCTTGTTTACATCGGCAGATCCCAGTTCTGTGTTTTGTTTATTGACGATTGGCGGGTGCATCGAGTGCCTGGCACCCGCAGATTGGCTTCTGCTGTGAAGTATCACAGCAAAAGCGGCCCACTCGCGCCCCCTGCAGGTGGAAGTGCAGTATCACACACACATACACAGAGAGAGATGGATAAAATATATATAATATTTATTAACTGCAGAAGTCTGCCACCAGCCATAGTCTGGTTGTGGGAGTGTGTATATATAGATATAATCTATATATACACATTCCTGCACAGAGCTCCCGCTCTGTAGCAGTAAAACTGCTATAAGGCAGTCAGCAAGTGGATAAGGATGTTTCCCACAACCAGACTATGGCTGGTGGCAGACTTCTGCAGGCTTTCAAGAAGTGCTGAAGACTGGCAGGAGCTTGTGTAAAGTGGCAATTGGCACTCTCATTAGGATCTGGGTTCAACATTTTCAAACCAGAGTTTAGAGCGGAGTTCCACCCAGAAATTGAACTTCTGCTGATTGCGCCCCCCCCCCCCCCCCCGCCACATTTGGCACCTTTCAGGGAGGAGTGGATACCTGTCAAATCCATGTATCTGCTCCCACTTCTGGGCATAGATCGCTGCACTCTGTACGGCAAACTACGCAACGTCCGGCCCCTCCTCCTTCCCGCCCGCTGTCTTCTGTGAGATACACAGGTCCCAGAAGACAGCAGGGACCACTTAGATCGGGCATCACAGCTTGTGCATGCGCAGTAGGAAACAGGCTGTGAAGCCGCAAGGCTTCACTTCCTGTTTCCCTTAGTAAGGATGTCGGCGCCTGCACCCGGAGCCGAGGACGGGTCGGCTTCGGGTGAGGACATCGTGGGCTCCCTGGACAGGTGAGTGTCCTTATATTAAAAGTCAGCAGCTGCAGTATTTGTAGCTGCTGACTTTTTAAAAAAAATTTTCCCAGGCGGAACTCCGCCTTAATGGTACTTTAAAAGCTTCAACAAAGCTTGCTGAAAGCTCTGCAGATGCTTTGTCAAAGCATACTGTTCACACTGCTCTGATACAAGCTGAAGCCCGTGTGAAACAGGCCTTTGAATTCAGGATTTCCCCTTGATGTAGGTCCAGTGAGGAGCGTACCATCAATGGAGGATCTATTTCAGTGATTGAAGCAGAAGCGGGGCCTGGAAAGGAAATGATAGCATCTGGTGTTTAGTGGAGTCACCATGACTACTATCTGTGGGCACACCTCTGGCTTCAAGAATCATTCATTGTCCTGGAATATCCTGCGACTCACAAAGTCCACAAGGAAGTGCTGAGAGGCGGGTACATAGGTGGCTCTCAGGTTTAATACGATTTTCTGGTCCTACTGCAGCCCCTTTTGTAAATTATAGATCACTGCAGTTTTGATGTCCATGTGAACAATTACAGATTTACTTCTTATGAGAGGGGCAAATGCTTCTTCTGGCTTTAAGGCCCCATTTACACTTGTGCAACTTTGGACCCCAAAGTCAAGTGATAAGTCGCACCCCTTGTTTCCCAATGAGTACCATTCATATCTGTGCGGCTTAAAGTTGCAGCGACTTTAAAGTTGTTCATCCACTACTTTGGTTTGACTTTCATGCGACTTGATGGCCAAAGACTTCAATGTAAACCCTCATAAGTCGCACCTGCATGATATACCTGCGACTTGTGAAAGGAATGCAGGCATTGAAAAATAAAGTTTCAGTTTGGTTTCTTTATTTTCTAACGAATTCCACATTTTCAAAACAATTCAAATTCAAATCATTCAAAAATTGATCGACTGATCTGAATTCTGTGTGAAGAATAGCTGGTTGTTAATGAACGGGCCGGGAAGCCGGCCGCCGCATCCATAACAACAGCTGACTCAACTGTCAGCTGGTTTCCACACTGACAGCTGAATGTAAATAAAAAAATGGAGTGGGGCCCCCTCCTGATGCATATCAGGCCTTTCGGGTCAGGCATGGATTTTAAGGGGAAGGCCATGCCAAAAAAAAAAAAAAAAAAAAAAAAAATGGCATGGGGTCCCCAGATCCATATCAGACCCTTATTCAAGCATGCAGCCGGCAGGTAAGGAAAGGGGAGGGGAAACACGAGAGCGTCACCACAGGGAGGGGCTCGGTGTAGTATCTGTATTGCAGTTAAGCCATATCCTGTGACTGTGTGTGCAGTGCGCACAGGCCATGTGCCCCATAGGGTTGCCACCTCATCCCTTAAAACCAAACACATAATAATTACACAGGTTCAATGGCTGATAGGAGGTGGTAACTAAACTCACTTGGTGCCTTATCTGCATTGACCTATTCTTAGAACGTGTGCAATTCATATGTGTTCGGTTTTAAAGGGATGGAGGTGGCAACCCACCCGTGACTTTGTGCAGTGCGTGCAGGCTTTGGGTCATGACTGTGTGCAGACCTTGAGCCGTGACTGTGTGCAGTGCATGCAGGTCGTGAAATGTGACGGTGTCTGTGTGTGCAGGCTTTGTGTCATGACTGTGTGGGTAGTGCCTGCAGGCTGTGACTGTGTGCAGTGTGTGCTGCCCGTGTACAGTATGCTGTGACTAGGTGTGTGTAGTGTATTTAACCTGTGCACTGTGACTGTGCGCTCTGATTGTGTGTGCCGTGCATATACCCCGTACACTGTGACTGAGCCCTCATTCACACTGAGCACTGTGTCATTTTGGGCGTTCCCTCCCCTACACCTGACAATGCCCACCATGAAGAATCCCATTCTCTTCCATAGCGGTTTGTATAGATCAGGGGTCTCCAAACTTTCTAAGCAAAGGGCCAGTTTACTGCTGTTTGCTTTGGAGTGGGCGGACTGTGATCAGTGGAAGCAAACAATGCCCCATCATTGGATTTAATGGGAGGAATAGTGCCCTTTTTTATTGTCAGTGGGAGGAGCGGTGCCCCCATCATTGGTGTCAGTGAGAGGAGCGGCGCGCCCCCATCATTGGTGTCAGTGAGAGGAGCGGCGCGCCCCCATCATTGGTGTCAGTGAGAGGAGCGGCGCGCCCCCATCATTGGTGTCAGTGAGAGGAGCGGCGCGCCCCCATCATTGGTGTCAGTGGGAGGAGCGGCGCCCCCCCATCATTGGTGTCAGTGGGAGGAGCGGCGCCCCCCCATCATTGGTGTCAGTGGGAGGAGCGGCGCCCCCCCATCATTGGTGTCAGTGGGAGGAGCGGCGCCCCCCCATCATTGGTGTCAGTGGGAGGAGCGGTGCCCCCATCATTGGTGTCAGTGGGAGGAGCGGTGCCCCCCCATCATTGGTGTCAGTGGGAGGAGCGGTGCCCCCATCATTGGTGTCAGTGGGAGGAGCGGTGCCCCCATCATTGGTGTCAGTGGGAGGAGCGGTGCCCCATCATTGATGTCAGTGGGAGGAGCGGTGCCCCATCATTGGTGTCAGATGGAGGATTGGGGCACACAAGGCTGGGTAAAGGCGAGTAAAGGGCCACATTGGCCCCAGGACACAGTTTGGAGCCCCCTGGTATAGAGCATCTCTACACTGATCAGCTTTCTTCCAAGCTGTGGTTTTGGCCTCATAGTAAATGCGTGTTTGGGGGAGGGTGTAGGGGAGGGGCAGTGTGTCCAGGATCCCTCCAGTACTGCTGACCGGGAACACTGAGAAGGAGAGAACACACAGACGGAATTCTACTCACTGACACTGGAAGGGTGAATGGCTGTAGGAATCCTCCGATCTTCCTCACTTCTCCACCATCCGTTAAGATGGGAACGCTCTGTGTACTGCAGGAACCATGGAGACCGCTGCCATGGATACAGAGGGACGTGTGCGCGCTGGAGGCGGGATATAAAGGGAAGACCAATCAGTGTGCTGGGGGCGGGGAGATGCAGAGAACAGAGCCAATGGGCGAGACCGAGGCTGGGACGCGCAAAGGAACGGAAGCTCCTACGTCATCATCCTGCGACTCTGCTGGCCGGGTGTTGTCATAGGAACGGAGCAGCGCAAAGTGAGTGGGCTGTTGTGTCATCAGAGGGCCCCTCCTGTGTATGAATGGGAGTACTGTGCGACTCACTATATATCCAGCCACAGAGGGGGGGTAAAGGATTGTGAGACTCCCCCTATATATCCAGCCCCTCCGGTGTAAGGGGTGGGGCGTGTGCAGAAGCCCCCATATATCCAGCCATGTATTGGGGTCTCCATGTGTCCTCCTGGAGTTGTGTCTTTAGATGCCCCCTCTATATCCAGCCATGGAAGGGCTTTTTCCTGTATATAAGGGAAGGGAGCACTGTGTCAGCAAGAGGCCCCTATATATCCAACCATATGGGGCCCCTGCTGTGTATGATGGGGTAGAGCATTGTGATGCCCACTATATAGTCATACATGGGAGGGCAGGGTACAAGATTGTGATCCCCATATATCCAGCCATGAAGGGGGTCTTCTCATTCTTCCTGTGTACACAGGGGCCCCTCCTATGTCCTCTATATACCAACCATAGAGGGGCTCTTCCTGTGTATGGGGGAAGGGGTGGAGCATTCTGTAAACGGGCCCTCCTTTGTATGGTGGGTGTAGAGCAGGGATATGCAAATAGCAGACCTCCAGCTGTTGCAAAACTACAAGTCCCATCATGCCTCTGCTTTTGGGTGTCATGCTTGTGGCTCTCAAAGTCTTGCTATGCCTCATGGGACTTGTAGTTCTGCAACAGCTGGAGGTCCGCTAATTGCATATCCCTGGTGTAGGGGATTGTGAGGCCCCTTATATATCAAGCCATTGGGAGGAGGGGGGTAGAGGACAGTTAGGGGCCCCTCCTGTGTATGGGGGGGGGGTAGGGTTGTGTCAGTAGATCCCCCTATATATTCAAGCAGGGGGGTTTCCTCCTGTGTATGGTGGGGGTGGAGGATAGCGAGGCTCCTTATATAACTAAACCTGAGGGAGGGGTTGGGTTGCGTCAGCAGAGGCCCCTATATATACAACCATGGGTGGGGGGTGGCCCGGCTCTCCCGTGTATGGTTGGGGTAGAGGATTGAAAGGCTCCTTCTATATCAAGCCACGGGGGGTCCTAGAGGGGCCCGCCTGTGTATGGGAATTTCCTTGTGTCTTCTCATTCCCACTGTGTACACAGGGGCCCCTCCTATGTATAGGGGTAAGGCTGTGTCAGTTGAGGCTCCTATATGCCCTCTGTTGTATGGTGGGTGTAGAGCATTGCAAGGCCCCCTATATAGAAAACCATTAGGGAGGGGGGGGGGTTGGGCAGAGTAGAGTTAGGGACCCTTCGTATGTATGGGAGTCTCCGTATGTCTTCTCTTTTGTCCTGTGTACACAGGGGCCCCTCCTATATATATGGAGGAGGGTAGGTTTGTGTCATCAGAGGCCCCTTTATATCCAGCCATGGAGGAGCCCTTTGTGTGTAATGCAGTCTTTGTGCCTTCTCATTTGTCCTGTGTACACAGGGGCCCCATGTCCATGAGCACAGTTTTATCCAGAAGTTGGTTTTATGTCAGCAGCCTTTCCCTGGCAAGTACAGGCTGCCATGTCTGGAGGTACAAACACCCAGTACAGGGAGAGTAAGAAATGCTCTGACAAATGCAGAGATGGAAATATGTAACAGCAAAGCAACATGAGAGTGATGAAGGAATTAATGAGCTTAGAAGAGGGATTGGTCAGTGAAGAATCGATGATTTATCGCCATGATAACCATGTCATTTGTCTCTTCCCCCTCAGGAACATGGCGGAGGGTGGCTCGCTCATCTCCCTGGACTATGAGGTGTTTGGGAAGGTGCAGGGGGTTTTCTTCCGCAAGTACACACAGGTAACGTCCATCCATCCCGCTCGCCATCCTCACCGAGGAGGACCTCACATGTTGCCCCCTAGTGGGCGTGTCATGTCGTCACTCTCATTGCTCAGATTTCTGACGTTCTGTCATCGTGCTGACGGTGCTCTTTGTTACCCCAATTTCAGGCGGAGGGGACACGTCTGGGCTTGGTAGGCTGGGTGAAGAATACAGACAATGGGACGGTCCAAGGGCAGATTCAGGGGCCGCTGAGCCGAGTGCGGGAGATGCAGAAATGGCTGCAGGAAAAAGGGAGCCCCAAATCCAGAATCACAGAGGCCAAATTTCACAACGAGAGGGACATCCAACAACTGGAGTTCAGAAGTTTCTCCGTTAAAAAGTGACAGTCCAGACATGCAGGAGTTAATGGGGAATGCTTTGTCCTGCAGGATCGTCCGGGTGATGTCACAGAGAAAATGACAAATTGCTTGTACAGCGTGAACTTTCAGCTGTACACTCCATATACTGTATTGTGTTGTTGGTTCTGTTGCACTGAAATAAAGGGAAATAACCCTCATAATTCCCTCTGTGTGCTCGTCTCTAATCATCTCATGTTGGAGCACAGGGCCAGCAATCCGTGTACACGGAATATCCCCCACACCAGCATTAACCATCCATGTACACAGAATATCCCTCACACCAGAGCTAACCATCCATGTACACAGAATATCCCTCACACCAGAGCTAACCATCCATATACACAAAATATCCCCCACACCGGAGCTAACCATCCATATACACAGACTATCCCTCACACCAGAACTAACCATCCATATACACACACAATATCCCTCACACCAGAGCTAACCAGAGTGGATATAAATCAATGATTTAAAAATAAAAATTTTTTTGATTTAAACTGATATTATTTTTCTTTTTTTTTTTTTTTTTTTATCAAATTTATTTAAAAAAAATGCTTTTGGAGCAAAAATCTATCTAAAGATTGTTTTCTATTTAAGATGCATTAATCATTTAGTGTATTCAGCATGATATGGAGCTTAGTTATGTAGGATGAGGCTGTATATTTTGCAATATTTACATTTTTTGGTAAACTCGTCAATGAATCCAAGCTCTGCAAGCTGAGATAACATGCAGTACATTGATGCATTCACACAATTTCATCCATCCCCCTCCATCCATGTACACAGAATATCCCTCACACCGGAGCTAACCATCCATATACACAGAATATCCCTCACACCGGAGCTAACCATCCATATACACAGAATATCCCTCACACCTGAGCCAACCATCCATATACACAGAATATCCCCCACACCAGAGCCAACCATCCATATACACAGAATATCCCCCACACCTGAGCCAACCATCCATATATACAGAATATCCCTCACGCCGGAGCTAACCATCCATATATACAGAATATCCCTCACGCCGGAGCTAACCATCCATGTACACAGAATAGCCCTCACACCGGAGCTAACCATCTGTGTACACCAGGGGTGACGAACTGCTGGCCGTGGCACCCTCTGATGTGGTCCGTCATCTTCTGCTCTGGGATGGCGGGTTGGCAAGCCCAGATCGCAGGTTACCGACCCGCCATCCCTGAGCATCAGTGTGAAGAACGGAGCGGCACTAGAGGAAGCAGAGCCAATGCTTCCTGTATAGCACCGGCTCTTGTCAAAGGGGAAGTGATATTAAATGTAGTCCTCCTGTGACAGGAGCGACACAGAAAGCATCGGCTCTGCGCCCTTCTGCAGCCGCTTGCTTCCTCCAGCGCCGGCTCCTGTCACACTGATGCTCGGGGATGGTGGGCCGGGAACCAGCCAGCAATATCCACCAACAGTAAATGCCAGCAGGACCCGCCAGCAGTATCAGCCCTGGAAGACAGCCAGCAGCAGACACCAGTCATACCCACTTGGGGGCAGCAGCAGCCAGCGATACCTGCAGGAATCCTGAGGAGGAAGTGAAGATTGAGGTCAGTTGAGGTGAAGGTAAACCTTAGTGTATCAGTGTGAATGCAGCCTTAGGCCCCTTTCACACGATCGATCCAATCAGGTCCGCCTGTCTGTTTTTCAGGTGGACCCAATCGGACTCTCCATTCACCTCCTATAGAGTGGCAAATATAAAATTGTGTTTTTTTACAGCTGCCTATCGCCAATCCGATCTGCTTTAAAAAAACAGAAAAGAGGAGCCGTCACCTTCTGTCTGGAGGGCCCATAGAGGAGAGCGGGCAATGTCTGCTCTGTATATGCAGGGTGGACACAGACCTGTCATCCGCCGGCAACTTGGGTTGCCACCCGTTCGGGATTCATCCAGACAGTACGGGTCTTGAATCGTGTGCCTGGGTTTTGTACTGCCTGTAACCCGGGCACATGATTCAGCTCAGAACAGTGACAGACCATTCAGGCGGGGGCCATCAGCACACCTGTCACCGTGAGACAGCAGCAGTGGCATTGCTTGTAAATAAGTACACTGTGCCTGCGGTGTGTGCTGGAATCCAAAGCTCCTTTCCTCTGCACGATCTCTGGTATCTCTGACTCAACTCCCCTCCAATCACCAGTGTGGTGTGCTGAGGAGGAGCTCCTGTCGGGCTGGCCGCTGCTCACATTACATGCATGGAGGAGCTGAGCTGAGTTTTTTTTTCTGAGAAAAGTCTCCTCAAAAGGAAAGCTGCAAAGTTTAGGAGTATTTGTTGTGCAGGTGATGCAGTGAAGGGTTCAGGCGAGAGGAGAATCGGACTAGATAATGAGTGTATGGCAGGGGGGAGTGTGCAGCCCAATCACAGCTGACAGATACCTTCTAAGCAGCACACATGTCTATCTATACAAACATCCCCCCAATCACTCAGGCCAGATAATGTGAAAGTAATGTATGACCATTCCCGTAACCCTGTGTATATGTGATGAGTCTACACTTCTGATTGTACAGACTCATGGCCTGGATAACACAGGGTTATATGAATGGTCATAAATTACCTTCACATCATCTGTACATACAGAATGCTGGGGGCTGGATAATATAGATATGTACTTGCAGATTATTTTCATTGAATAGTACTGCTGTATGATTTATTGCTGTATAGATTAGTAGATGAGCACAAGAGCTTTTTTTTGATTAGACATCACCATCTGACCACTTCTCAGCCCCCAACTTACATCACCCCCAGACCTCTTTATACATCCAACTGAGGGACATCATTCCATGGTTACTTTCCTTCCCTACATCACTCCCTGGTCACCCCATAGACACTGCAAGAAATGCCTCCCCATTCTGCCCCCATCATACTCTCCGCACTCCTCTCCCGTACATACTGCCCCCATCATACCCTCCGCACTCCCTTCCCATACATACTGCCTACATCATACCCTCTGCACTCCTCTCCCATACATACTGCCCCCATCATACCCTCCGCACTCCTCTTCCGTACATACTGCCCCATCATACCCTCCGCACTCCTCTCCCATACATACTGCCTACATCATAAACTCCGCACTCCTCTCCCATACATGCTGCCCCCATCATACCCTCCGCACTCCCTTCCCATACATACTGCCTACATCATACACTCCTCTCCCATACATACTGCCTACATCATACCCTCTGCACTCCTCTCCCATACATACTGCCTACATCATACCCTCTGCACTCCTCTCCCATACATACTGCCCCCCATCATACCCTCCGCACTCCTCTCCCGTACATACTGCCCCCATCATACCCTCCGCACTCCTCTCCCGTACATACTGCCCCCATCATACCCTCCGCACTCCTCTCCCGTACATACTGCCCCCATCATACCCTCCGCACTCCTCTCCCGTACATACTGCCCCCATCATACCCTCCGCACTCCTCTCCCGTACATACTGCCCCCATCATACCCTCCGCACTCCTCTCCCGTACATACTGCCCCCATCATACCCTCCGCACTCCTCTCCCGTACATACTGCTCCCATCATACCCTCCGCACTCCTCTCCCATACATACTGCTCCCATCATACCCTCCGCACTCCTCTCCCATACATACTGCCTACATCATACCCTCCGCACTCCTCTCCCGTACATACTGCCCCCATGTAAAGGGAAACAAACCCCGTGCATTCAGATGTAAAGGGGAACTCAGCGGATTCAGATCTAAAGGGGAACTCTGTTGACTCTGATGTAAAGGGGGACTCTTGTGATTAATTTCATAGGATTAGAAATGTTATTTAACCGCTTCAGCCCCAGAAGATTTTACCCCCTTCCTGACCAGAGCACTTTTTGCAATTCCGCACTGCGTCGCTTTAACTGACAATTGCGCGGTGGTGCGACGTTGCACCCAAACAAAATTGAGGTCCTTTTTTTCCCACAAATAGATCTTTCTTTTGGTGGTATTTGATCATCTCTGCGGTTTTTATTTTTTGCGCTATAAACAAAAAAAGAGTGACCATTTTGAAAAAAAAAAAAAAAAACACTATTTTTTACTTTTGCGCGTGCGCCCCTAGTGGCCACAGGGTGAAGCGACGTAACATAACATCGCTTTGCCCAGCCGTGCCATTCTGCCGCAGCGAAACTGCGGTGGCTGGTCGGCAAGTGGTTAAATCACAAAAATATATGTATAGTGTATACTACATAACAAAATTCCTGTGCATTGCTTTGTACAGAGGTAACGAATTGAATGTACTACAAAAAAAAATAAAAATAATTGGCGTGCGCTGCTTAAGCGTTTGGCTTGACGAAAAGGTGGCAAACCTACCCGCAACCGCTTACCAAGTTGCTAAAGTGGCCCCTCGCTCCCCAAAAGGTTGGGCACCCCTGGTGTACGCAGTATATCCCCCCCCACACTGGTGCACAGGAGCTAACATTCTATCTGCATATTGGAGGCCAATCAGAAGTTTGGTCCTTGGGAAGATAAGGGAGGATCTTTTCTTACCGTTTGAGATGAACGAAACCACGTGACACGAGCTGCACAAACTTTTGTATACGGATGTGCACACATGTACTGATTACATGTCTGCTGTAACCAACAAGTGCCCGCCCCCGTATCCATGACAATCCGAGGACCCGCCTATTGGAATCAGGGAGACCGGAAGAGCCCGCCCTCTGTGACCAAGACAATGCTGGGAAACCGCCCCCCCCAGTAACCAGGAAGAAGGGAAAAGTCCCGCCCCCTGTAACCAGGAAGAATGGAAGAGTCCCGCCCCCTGTAACCAGGAAACCTGTTTTGATTGATGGATAAAGAAAGCTCATTGAACTAACTGAGGTAAAATATATATTAATTTACTGTTACTGCCCCCCCACATCATATTACATTGTGTACACCTCCATTACATTGTATATATACTTCTATTACATTGTATATACCTCTATTATATTGTATATACCTCTATTATATTGTGTATATACTTCTATTACATTGTATACACCTCCATTACATTGTATATACCTCAGTCACCCTTATATACACCTCTATTACATTGTATATACCTCGGTCACCCTAATATACACCTCCAATACATTGTATATACCTCCATTACATTGTATATACCTCGGTCACCCTTATATACACCTCTATTACATTGTATATACCTCTAGCACCCTTATATATAGTTCTATTACATTGTATGTGTTCCTGTCACCCTGGATATACCTCCTTTACATTGTATTTATCACCCTGTATATACCACTGTAACATTGTATTTTATCTTTTGCTGACTAGGCCTTTTCTGACACTTTTTGTTTGTAGCACTAGACCTCCAAATATTATACTTTTTATGTTTTTATTTATTTTTTTTTTTCAAAATGTCACTTCCGCCCATAGCTCTTAAAGGGCCATTTAAAAAAAAAATTTTTAAATGACAATTTTTTTTTAATCTTTTTTTTTTTTTTTATTGCATTTAAGTGTAAATATGAGATCTGAGGTCTTTTTGACCCCAGATCTCATATTTAAGAGGTACTGCCATGCTTTTTTCTATTACAAGAGATGTTTACATTCCTTGTAATAGGAATAAAAGTGACAATATTTTTTTTTTTTTTTAAAGGTAAAATGAATAAGAATTTTTTTTTTTTTTAAACGCGCCCCGTCCCGCTGAGCTCGCATGCAGAAGCGAACGCATACGTGAGTAGCGCCTGCATATGAAAACGGTGTTTAAACCACACATGTGAGGTATCGCTGCGATCGGTAGAGCGGGAGCAATAATTCTAGCCCTAGACCTCCTCTGTAACTCAAAACATGCAACCTGTAGAATTTTTTTAAACGTCGCCTATGGAGATTTTTAAGGGTAAAAGTTTGTCGCCATTCCACGAGCGTTCACAATTTTGAAGCGTGACATGAAAAAAGACAGACAATTTTGAAAAAAAGAAACAATATTTTTTTTTTACTTTCTGCTATAATACATATCGAATAAAAAAAATGTAAAAAATCGAATTTCTTCATCAATTTAGGCCAATTTGTATTCTGCTATATATTTTTGGTAAAAAAAAAAAAATCGTATATTGATTGGTTTGCGTTTAAATTTATAGCGTTTTTAACTGTGTGAGGGATGGACTGACCGGAGGAAGAGAGACATCTGTGTTCCTGATTAGCAGGAATGACAGCTCCCGCTTTCCCTCTGTGACAGAGCAGCGGTCTTCCTTGTTTACATAGGCAGACCACCGTTTTGTCTCTCCTACGAACAATCGGCGGGTCCCGGCGGCCTTAGGACCCCCTGATTGGCTCCCGCTGTGTCCAATCACAGCGTGAGCACGGCTCCATCGGCGAGCGTGTGCACCCTAGAGCCGAAGGCAACAATCGTGAACCAGCGGCTTTATACTCTGGAAGCAAGGCGGATGAGCACCAGACTCCTAATGCTGGATATTGTTTTTAACATTGTGAGTGTCAATACACTTTTTACATTAAAACTGTGATCATACTACACTTAGATGGTGCTGCTCTTTTTGTTCTTTGTGTCTCTAGAGTCCCTTCTAGCTCTCATTTTAAAGACTTGCATATCACAGACCTATGGACTATGTATTGGTGGTCACATCACCGTCTGATTAGGACTTAACAGAAACAACCCCAGCTGGAGTGCGCCAATAAATGTTTTTTGTGCCTCTAAGTGTAGCATTATGGTTACATTTAAAGGGGTTCTAAAGGGTCGTGTTTTTCCACCTTAATGCATCCTAAGTTTAGGCCAATATATATTCTTCTACATATATTTTGTAAAAAAAAAATGCAATAAGTGTATATTGATTGGTTTGCGCAAAAGTTATTGTGTCTACAAAATAGGGGATATATTTATGGCATTTTTGTTATTATTATTTTTTTTTTTTACTAGTAATGACGGTGATCTCAGATTTTTAGCGGGACTGCGACATTACGGCGGACAGGGATACTTTTGACACTTTTTTAGGAACATCGACATTTATACAGCGATCAGAGCTAAAAATAGCCACTGATTACTGTATAAATGTCACTGGCAGGGAAGGGGTTAACCCTCCTCCTCTCCCCTCTCTCTCATCTCCCTCACACCAGCCACAATTCTTTGCAAAGGCAAAGTGCAGGTTAATTTGTTTTATATTTACAGTACACTTTATACTGTATTTTGTATTGCTGTAATCATTTCTATATGGATAAATGGTTGTGGAACGAATCATCTGAGTTTCCAATATTTCTTAAGGGGAAATTTGCTTTGATATACAAGTGCTTTGGATTACAAGCACGTTTGCGGAACAAATTATGCTCGCAATCCAAGGTTTTACTGTACTTCTACTACACCATATCACATTGTGTATATACCTCTATTCCAGCATTAACATTGTATATACTTCAATTACACCATATTGCATTGCATACAGTATATCCACATTACACCATATCACATTGTATATACCAATGTTACACTATATCGCCTTGTATAGTTTTCTGTGTTAATCATTGTTATTTCTGTTTTTTTTTTTTTTTTTTTCTCAGTCAAGTATCTATAGCAGTATGGGTCTGTGAAGATGGAGGTCCATTTCCACGTTCCTATGTACTGTCTTGCTTAGGATGATCCACGTCTTGCCAGAGGATGTCAGATGTCGTTTGCGGTCAGGAATTGCTATAACTTCGGTCAGTCAGTGTGTGGAGGAACTTCTGCTGAACAGTGCTGATGCTCAGGCCACGTGTATTGCAGTACGGGTTGACCTTGAGATCTTTAGGGTGCAGGTGGTGGATAATGGCCGTGGTTTGGGCCCAGAGGACATGGAAAGAGTGGGGATGAGATACTTCACCAGTAAGTGCCATTCCCTGAAGGACTTAGAAGATTTAAAATTTTATGGGTTTCGTGGGGAGGCGATCGCCAGCATGGCCGATGTGTGCAGCATTGTAGAGATCTCCTCCAAGCAGAAACCTACCGGCCAAACATTCATCAAACTTTTCCAGAACGGGAAGCCACTTCCGGTGCAGCAGGCTGAGGTGACTCGCCCCAGCACTGGTACCACTGTGTCACTGTATAACCTCTTCTATAACCTGCCCGTGCGGAGGGGGTGTGTGGATCCTGTCTTGGAACTGGAGAGGATTCGCCGGAAGGTGGAAGCAGCTTCTCTTATGAAACCAACCATCTCCTTCTCTTTGAAGAATGACGCTCTTCATTCTATGGTTCTGCAGCTGCCAAAAACCCGGGATGTGTGTTCACGCTTCTGCCAGATCTATGGCCTGGTTAAATCCCAGCACCTTCGAGAGATCCACCATACACAAGACAGGTTGAAGATTGTTGGCTTTATCAGTTCCGAAGGACACTACAACAAAGCAATGCAGTTCCTGTATGTCAATAGTCGACTGGTGTTGAAAACACACTTACACAAACTCATTGACTCTCTTTTGAGGAAAGAAAGTGTAATATGCCGGCCAAAAGCCAGCCAAGCAGTCCGCACAAACTGCAGCCCTGGCTCCCACCGGACGATCTCTGAGTTGCATGGCATTTTTGTGCTCGATATCCAGTGCCCGTATGATGAGTATGATATCTGCTTTGAGCCTAATAAAACATTGATTGAATTCCAGGACTGGGGCTCTGTGCTTCTGTGTGTAGAGCAGGGGGTAAAGAACTTCCTGAAGAAAGAGAACCTGTATTTAGAACCTTCTAAAGAAGATATCACTGAGTTTAATCAGAAACATCAGGTCAGGTTATCAGGCCATGAATCGTCACCTGAAGACAATTCAGAGCCATCAAATTCCAGAGGAATTAGCGAGTCAATATTGGTCTACCCTGACCCAAAAAGCCTGCGATCAAAGTCAGTGTGTCGGAAAAATGTGATTTCAGCACATATGGTGGACAGTTCTGCAATCGAGGATACAACTGACACCAAGGCTGCCAGCGTAGAAGCTATTTCACTGTCCTCATCTACCTCACAGATGGACAACAAGGAGAAACTGGACTGTCCGAATTTTAGTTCTGATTTTACACCCTGCAGGTCAGGAAAGCTGAAACTTGAGTCCGATGGAGAAAAGGACATTAAGCAATTATCTGGGCAGAAAAACAGACTCTGTCATCATGGTGTCACAGCTGGCTGCTCCAGATTGGAATCCTGTAGGAATGACCAGGAGTTTGTCACTTCCAGCGGCTCACTGGAACATCATCCAGGACAAAGCATGCTTTTAAATATAAGTCTAAATGCTGAATTGGAGGGAGCAGACCAGAGCGGCTCTAAGCCTCCATCCTGGGGTATGAACACTTCTGATGGAGAACCAGGCTGTTTATCTGCTGTCACCTACACGCCTCATTTTCTGGATTCAGCACACAGAATCGGTGCAGATCATCCTACCGGTATAACAATTTCTAAAACAACCACCGTACCTCCAGAACTCTCAATGAAAAAAAAAACATTGAAGTTACATCTGCCAGTGGGCCTAGGATCTCTGGATAAATTCAAAAGATCTTATGGAAAGAAGGGGGCTGCAGCCCCTGTTGGCCTAGTCCATGATGGAGCAGAATCAGCCAGGGTAGAAGCCTTGTGTCCTTCAAATGAACGCATACAGCCAGCTGTGCAACAGACTGTGTTCCACACAGAGAGTGAGAAGAGGGCTGTGATTGCCAGTCCCTTGACTCTATCCAGCTATGCAAATTTAAGGGAAAAGGAGCCAGGAACCATCAAATTTCACAGCTCCCTATCAACTAAGCTGTGTCGACTAAAAAAGGACATGGACCTGGCCCGTTGCCCTCTGGAGATACGATCTGGAGAGTTACAGCCAATAAATGACACTGACCACTCAATGTTTGAACTTCCCCAAACCGCAGCACCCTCCAGCAACATTCAGATATGTACAAATGTGAATATGGACACAGGAGGCTTGGCTTGTGAGCCAGAAAAAGATGAACTGGAGCCACAAACATCACAGACGGGAATCCAGCAAGAAGAGAATGAAGCACAGAATTCCTCCTCGGAGTGGCTGCAACATTATGAGCAAAGTCTGGGGAGGAATGTCTTCATCAACCCCTGCACTGGACTCAGTACTTACAGTGCCCCACAGGCGGATCAAACTGTGGCCTGTACCAAAGATTTGTCCACTTTGTCTGTCCAGGTGGTCTGTGATAATGGTACGTACCATCCATTTGTGAAAGCTGGCCTCACTCTGCCATCTTACCTAGTTTACAGTGTCATATACAGTAGGTTGAATTTTTAAAGGATATCTAGACCCAAGAACAAAAATGTAATATATTGCAGCCTACCAGTCCTTAGATGTGGTGGCTGCATTAGTTTTCTGTACACTTTTTACAAGTACAGAAAATATCTGGTGAGCCTTCCAGAAATCCATTGTCTTTGTAATTTCCTGTGAGATGAATTGAATCTCAAACAATAGTATCAGGCTTCCCAGCTTTCCTTGAAAACTTCACAACACCCCTCTCAATGTAATGAGATTGGGAGGTGTTCTGTTGTCCTCTCCTACACTTCTGTGCCTCCATAAATACAGTACAGTCAGTGAGTGTTATCACTCTAGGACAGAAAGGGATCAATTCACTGACAATTAAATAACAGGAAATAAAATGCGGTAAAATACTGCATGCGGTAAATCAGTATAAGAATTCACCGTTCAATACCGAATGCGGTATTTGTTTGATTTAGCAGAATTACCGTATTATTTAATGCAGTAATTTACCGCATTGAGCTGGTTGCTAATAAGGAGCGGACCGGGATTTGTCTTTGACAAATAGCTGTTTGCTAAGCAGCGGGTCGGGAAGCCAGCCGCCACGTCCTTAACAACCGATGACTCATCAGCTGTGAGTGGGCTTACCCGCTCACAGCTGATTATAAAAAAAAAGCCGAAAATGTAAAATTTGGAACAAAAAAACAGCGTGCCCCCCCCAGTCCATACCAGGCCCTTCGGGTCTGGTATGGATCTTAAGGGGAACCCCACACTAACAAATAAAAAAAAAAAATGGCTTGCCCCCCCCCCCCCGAGCAAGCGCCACCCCCCCCCTCTCCCGAACCATACCAGGCCACATGCACTCAACGTGGGGGGTTTACCCCTACCTGTTCACCAAATAGAAAAGAAGTGTAGTGTTATTAAAAATCGTGTCTTCTTCCTCTGGTGATTTCTTCTCTCTCTGGTGGTTTCTTCTCCCTTCGCTAATGTCACAAGGAGACAGTGGAGGGAGAAGAAACCACTGGAGAGAGAACAGGGAGAAGAAACACCAGAGGGAGAAGACAGTGGAGGGAGAAGAAACCACTGGAGAGAGAAGAGGGGGAAGAAACACCGGAGGAAGAAGACACAATTTTTAATAAAGAACTTGGCAAAAACCGTCTCTTGTGTTTTGTAACAATACACTTTTTTTTTATTTTGGTGAATAGGTAGGGGTACAATGTACCCCATACTCATTCACTTGGGAGGGCCTGGAATCTGGGGGTCCCCTTGTTAAAGGTGGCTTCCAAATTTAGATAAGCCCCCTGACCGCAGACCCCCACAATCACCGCCCAGGGTCGTCGGGAAGAGGCCCTTGTCCCCATCAATATCGGGACAAGGTGCTTTGGGGTGGGGGGGCCCAAAACGCCCACCCTCCCATGTTGAGGGTATGTGGCCCGGTATGGTTCAGAAAGGGGGGGGCGCACACTCGCTCAGTCTTTCCCCGCCCCCCCCTTTCCCGACCTGCCGGGCTGCATGCTCGGATGAGGGACTGGTATGGATTTTGGGGGGAACCCCACGCTTTTTTTTTTCATAGTTTTTAATTGTCGGATTTTTGTTTTACAATCAGTTGTCAGTGGGGAAGCCTACTGACAGCTGATGAATCATCGGTTGTTAAGGACGTGGCAGCCGGCTTCCAGGCTAGCTGCTTAGCAACAGCTATTTGTCAAAAAACAGCCTGGGGGGGTCCCAGGCTGTTTTTTGTTAAATACCGCCAGCCAAACCCTGGTGGTAAATATCATATGCTTTTTAATGCTCTTGTCAGTTTGTTAAATGGACTTAGGAGATTTTTATGTGGTATTTACTGGCACTCTATTTTATTTTTTCGGTAAATACCGCATAATTGTTGTTTTTTTTTTTGTGAATTGGACTTAGTTTACCGCATGCAATAATTTATGAAAATGAGTAATGTGATACTCACATCGCATGCGGTAAAATTAGTGAATTGACCCCAAAGTGTGTTACTGTCAGGATTACCAGGTGTAAATAAAGGGAAGAAAGGGAAAAAAAAAAAACAAACAAATGCAGCCACCCCATCTGAGGACTGGTCAGCTGCAATATACACTTAATATACACTGGATACACTTTTTAAGCCATAGATGTCATATGCTGGTCAGATGTGCTCCTTCTTTGTTAGTGCATTGGTTGTAAGATTTGCAGAAATACCCCATAAAATACCTATGCTCTGACAACAGAGGAATCAGGCTGACCTGTATAACAGCAGTAGATTTTTTTCCTTTCATCTAGGATTCCAGTACCAATGTCATCCGTTTAGGACTGAGCTGCTAGAGCCATTCTTACCCAGAGCCAGTTCAGAGAGAGGGCCACCCAGCCAGAGAGGTAGAGACTAACATTTCTATCCTTCTGATACAGAGGACTGTCCTTCCCAATCCCCTCCTTACTCCTCTTATGACAGGACACTCCACCTCAGACTCCCCTAATACCTCGTCACCCCCCCCCCGTCACTCTCCGTCACTGTCCCCAATACAGAGGACTGTCATCCCCAATACCTCTTCCCTGATTCAGAGAACTGTCCTCCCATTTCCCCCTAATGCCTCTGTGATAGAGGACTTCTCTCCTGTCCTCCTCCCTCACTCCTCCCTGATACAGAGGACTGTCCTTCCTCACTCCTCCCTGAAAGAGAACTGTCCTCCCCCTCCTCCTTCACTCCTCTCTGATAGAGAGGACTGTCCTCCCCCTCCTCCTTCACTCCTCTCTGATAGAGAGGACTGTCCTCCCCCTCCTCCTTCACTCCTCTCTGATAGAGAGGACTGTCCTCCCCCTCCTCCTTCACTCCTCTCTGATAGAGAGGACTGTCCTCCCCCTCCTCCTTCACTCCTCTCTGATAGAGAGGACTGTCCTCCCCCTCCTTCCTCACTCCTCTCTGATAGAGAGGACTGTCCTCCCCCTCCTCCCTCACTCCTCTCTGATAGAGAGGACTGTCCTCCCCCTCCTCCCTCACTCCTCTCTGATACAGAGGACTGTCCTCCCCCTCCTCCCTCACTCCTCTCTGATACAGAGGACTGTCCTCCCCCTCCTCCCTCACTCCTCTCTGATAGAGAGGACTGTCCTCCCCCTCCTCCCTCACTCCTCCCTGCTACAGAGGACTGTCCTCCCCCCTCCTCCCTGCTACAGAGGACTGTCCTCCCCCCTCCTCCCTGCTACAGAGGACTGTCCTCCCCCCTCCTCCCTGCTACAGAGGACTGTCCTCCCCCCTGACTCCTTCCTGATACAGAGGACTGTCCTCCCCCCTCCTCCCTCCTCCCTCACTCCTCGCTGATACAGAGGACTGTCCTCCCCCCTCCTCCCTCACTCCTCGCTGATACAGAGGACTGTCCTCCCCCTTCCTCCCTGCTACAGAGGACTGTCCTCCCCCCTCCTCCCTCACTCCTCCCTGCTACAGAGGACTGTCCTCCCCCCTCCTCCCTGCTACAGAGGACTGTCCTCCCCCCTCCCCCCTGACTACTCCCTGATACAGAGGACTGTACTCCCCCCTCCTCCCTCCTCCCTCACTCCTCGCTGATACAGAGGACTGTCCTCCCCCCTCCTCCCTCACTCCTCCCTGATACAGAGGACTGTCCTTCCTCACTCCTCCCTGATAGAGGACTGTTCTCCCCCCGCCTCCCTCACTCCTCCCTGCTACAGAGGACTGTCCTCCCCCTCCTTCCTCACTCCTCCCTGCTACAGAGGACTGTCCTCCCCCTCCTTCCTCACTCCTCCCTGCTACAGAGGACTGTCCTCCCCCTCCTTCCTCACTCCTCCCTGCTACAGAGGACTGTCCTCCCCCTCCTTCCTCACTCCTCCCTGCTACAGAGGACTGTCCTCCCCCTCCTTCCTCACTCCTCCCTGCTACAGAGGACTGTCCTCCCCCTCCTTCCTCACTCCTCCCTGATAGAGGACTGTCCTCCCCCCGCCTCCCTCACTCCTCCCTGCTACAGAGGACTGTCCTCCCCCTCCTTCCTCACTCCTTCCTGCTACAGAGGACTGTCCTTCCTCACTCCTCCCTGCTACAGAGGACTGTCCTTCCTCACTCCTCCCTGCTACAGAGGACTGTCCTTCCTCACTCCTCCCTGCTACAGAGGACTGTCCTTCCTCACTCCTCCCTGCTACAGAGGACTGTCCTTCCTCACTCCTCCCTGCTACAGAGGACTGTCCTCCCCCCTCCTCCCTCACTCCTCCCTGCTACAGAGGACTATCCTTCCCAATACCCTCAATGTAATGGAGAATATCTCTTTACAGGTGACGGCTCACTAGAGATGATGTACTCAAAGTGGCAGAATCCAGTGTTTGCCCGACATCTTGAAGTAAGTGATCCGTGTGGCCCCTGATATTTTATACTGGCAGGTCAGAAAATTCACTCCTTACCATCACACACACAATCCCTTTGTATACTGTACGTACACAATGGGAGTTTGTAAGATATCACTCAGTACTCACAGAGACCGGGCCTGCATCAAGTTCTGACCTTAACCCTACTGAACACCATTGGGATTAGTTGGACTTTAGTACATGACCTCACAAATTTCCACAAACACACTTCAAAATCTTGTAGAAAGCCTTCCTATTAGAGTGGTGGTGGGGGGGCAGTGTCAGGTAAGGAAAGGCAGCGAAACCGCTCCAGGTGAGCAAAATTGTTTTCTCCAACCTTTAGGGGCGAGTCCAGTCCGCAATCTGGATGAAGAGCCACTAACACAGGAGAAGGCTGACCGCACTCACAGGTGTGAAGAAAATAAGACGCTTTACTGAAGATAAAAATCCATCAAACGATACGTAATGACATCCAAAAACACATCAACAGCAGATTGGCAGAGATTAACGCGTTTCACTAATCCAAATTCGCTTAGTCATAATCTCTCGCTTGGATTTGTGAAACAAGTTATTCTCTGCCAATCTGCTGTTGGTGTGTTTTTGAAAGTCATTACGTATCGTTTGATGGATTTTTATCTTCAATAAAGCGTCTTATTTTCTTCACACCTGTGAGTGCGGTCAACCTTCTCCTGTGTTGGGGGGGGGGGGGGGGGGTGGTAAAGCCACAAGTGGGTGCCTACTCTGTATTAATTGCTATGGTTTTTTAATGGGAATTCCAACAAGCACATGGCGTGATAGTCAGACGTCTGCATACATTTGACCTTATAGTGTATAATGATTACATGTTTACGTCACACTCTACAGAGGTCACCATTGGTCCTGGCCCACAGCACTTTGCATATGGCTTTGTTTCTTTATAAAAGCTAGTTTAAGTCGCATTGCACATTTTTCTTGTGGCAGGTGGCAGTGGACATCGGTAAGGACCGTTCGGACTCTTTGGCTGTGAAGATACACAATATATTGTACCCGTATCGATTTACCAAGGAGATGATTCACAGCATGGAGGTACGTTGACCATACAGTATAATGGAGGGGGCAAAGCTTGCCGTGGACGGTTGTAGCACTCCTGAAGCTCTTATTATGGAAATCTATCTCTCTGGATATTAGACTGTCAAGATTTCAAACAAACTTCTTTCACATTGTCTTTATGGGGGACTGTTTGTAGAATTTTGAGGAAAATAATGAATTTAATCTATTTTGGAATAAGGCTGTAACAAAATGTGGAAAAAGTTGAGCGCTGTGAATACTTTCCGGATGCACTGTATATTGTCCTTCAGTGTTTCATCAGGGCTTACAGCCTCCCATCAGCACTTTTGTGGGTGCAGGCGAATGTTCCTGAACTCACACTGTCTGCATTCGGGAACTCGCACCCACATGGATGTAAAATTGGGAGAAGTAGCTGTGTCCCAATTGACATGAATGGGATGCCTGCTCACGGATACATGAAACGCCAGGCAAAACACGGCCCTTACGTGGGTGTGCGCTTAACCAATTGACCTCCGGAAGATTTACCCCCCCTTCATGACTAGGCCTTTTTTGCGATACAGCACTGCCTCACTTTAACTGACAATTGCGTGGTCGTGCGATACT
The DNA here is from genome assembly GCF_042186555.1 of Aquarana catesbeiana. NCBI lineage: Eukaryota > Metazoa > Chordata > Amphibia > Anura > Ranidae > Aquarana > Aquarana catesbeiana. Next base: position 30,895,094 of record NC_133336.1, on the reverse strand, counting down.
GTACCCAAATCAAATTTATATAATTTTCCTTCATACAAATAAAGCTTTCTTTTGGTGGTATTTGATCACCTCCTGCGGTTTTTATTTTTTGCACTGAAAACAAAAAAAGACCAAGAATTTTGAAAAAAATATATAATATTTTTTTACTTTCTGCTATAAAACATATCCAATAAAAAATTTTAAAAATCGAATTCCTTCATAAATTTAGGCCAATATATATTCTGATTCATATTTTTGTAAAAAAACCAATCCCAATAAGTGTATATTGATTGATGTATGCGAATGTTATAGCGTCTACAAACTATGGGATAAATTTATGTAATTTTTTTTTTTCTTTATACTAGTAATGGCGATGATCGGTGACTTATAGCGGGGCTGCTATTGTGGCAGACCATCAGACACTGACTGACACTTTGTGGGAACCAGTGGAACTAATACAGTGATCAGCGCTAAAAATATGTACTGTCACTGTACTAATGACACTGGATGGGAAGGGTTTAAACATCTAGGGTAATCAAAGGGTTGTGCCTAGCCAGTGTTTTTGTGTACACAGTGTGCTGCTTTCACTAAGGGAAGAGATCGGTTCTAGTCCTTGCTTTGCAGGGACCAAGGATCCTCCCATCTCCCCCTGCCCCCCCCCCCCCCTTGTCAGAACTGAGATAAGCCTTGTTTACAAAGGCATATCTCAGTTCTCTCTGTTTTATTAACCACATGCCGACCGGGCCATAGCCGAAAGACGGCCACAGCGCGGTCGGCTTATCCTGGGAGGACGTCCATGGACGTCCTCCCAGAATACTGCTCTCGCGCGCCCCCTGGGGCGCGCACCCGAGAACTTCCGTGACCGCCGGGTCCAGAGGACCCGGCGCATCACGGATCACGGTGAACGGCCGCTAATCGCGGCCGTTTACCATGTGATCGCTCCGTCAAATGACGGAGCGATCACATGTAAACAAACCGGCGTCATGTCATGACGCCGGTTCCTCCCTCCCCTCTGTGTACCGATCGGTACAGAGGGGGAGGAGCGGGGGAGGGATCGGATGGTAGCAGCGTTGTGGGCTGCATCTGTAGTGCCCACAACGCTGCTCTGTGACAAATACAGTCACATCCAGCCATCCATCCCTCCATGCTCAGCCATCCCTCCATACTATAATACCCCACAATACTCTGCACTACTCTGCAACACCCCACAATGCTCTGCAATACTCTGCACTACTCCCCAATACCCCGCACTACTCTGCAACACCCCACAATACCCCGCAACACCCCACAATACCCCGCAACACCCCACAATACCCCGCAATACCCCACAATAACCAGCAATACCCCACAATACTCCGCAACACCCCACAATACCCCACAACACCCCACAATACCCCGCAATACTCCGCAACACCCCACAATAACCAGCAATACCCCACAATACTCCGCAACACCCCACAATACCCCACAACACCCCACAATACCCCGCAATACTCCGCAATACCCCACAATAACCAGCAATACACCACAATACTCCGCAACACCCCACAATACCCCACAATACTCCGCAACACCCCGCAATACTCCGCAACACCCCACAATACCCCGCAATACTCCGCAACACCCCACAATACCCCGCAACACCCCACAATACCCCGCAACACCCCACAATACTCCGCAACACTCCACAATACCCCGCAATACCCCGCAATACCCCACAATACTCCGCAACACCCCACAATACTCCACAACACCCCACAATACCCCACACTACTCTGCAACACCCCACACTACTCTGCAATACCCCGCAACACCCCACACTACTCCGCAACACCCCACAATACTCCGCAACACCCCACAATACTCCGCAACACCCCACAATACCCCGCAATACTCTGCACTACTCCGCAATACTCTGCACTACTCCGCAACACCCCGCAATACTCTGTACTACTCCGCAACACCCCGCAATACTCTGTACTACTCCGCAACACCCTGCAATACTCTGCAACACCCCGCAATACTCTGCAACACCCTGCAATACCCAGCCATACCCAGTCATACTCGGTGATACCCTGCCATGCGCAGCCATGCTCAGCCATGCTCGGCCATATTCGGCTGTACTCGGCCTCTGTATGTGACCAGGCTGTGGAAGTCTCACACATGTGGTATCGCCGTACTCAGGGGGAGTAGGTGAATCTATTTCGGGGTGTCATTTTTGGTATGTACATGTTATGTGTTCGAAATATTGTATAAATGGACAACTTTGTGTTAAAAAAAAAAAATGTGTTTTAACCACTTCCCGCCCACCGGCCATCATACGACGTCCTTGACTTTGTGTGGGGATATCTGAATGATGGGTGCAGCTACAGGCATCATTCAGATATCAGCTTTTTCAGCCGGCGATTCCCTACACCATAGGAATGATCATAGCGGCTATTCCACTGCTTGATCGTTCTTATGGGAGGCGAGAGGGGACCTCCCCCCCTTCCCGCCGCCCTCCAGTGCTTCTACCGTCTCACCACTACGATCGAAGCCAGGATCGTTTTTTTTTTGTTTTTTTTTTGTTTTTTTTATTTCAGGCTTCCCAGCCTAGAGGTGAGATGTGGGGTCTTATTGACCCCAGATCTCATTGTAAAGAGGACCTGTCATGCCATATTCCTATTACAAGGGATGTTTACATTCCTTGTAATAGGAATAAAAGTGATCAAATTTTTTTTTTTTTTTTAAAAAGTGTCAAACTAAAATAAATAAAGTAAAACGAACAATAAAAAAAAAAAAAAATTTTTTAAAGTGCCCCTGTCCGTGTGCTCGCATGCAGAAGCGAATGCACACGTAAGTCCCGCCCACATATGAAAATGGTGTTCAAACCACACATGTGAGGTATCGGTGCGAACGTTAGAGTGAGAGAAATCATTTTGGCCCTAGACCTCCTCTGTAACTCAAAACATGTAACCAGTAAAAAATGTTAAAGCGTCGCCTATGGGGATTTTTAAGTAGCGAAGTTTGGCGCTATTCCACGAGCGTGTGCAATTTTGAAGAATGACATGTTAGGTATCTATTTACTCGGCGTAACTTCATCTTTCACATTATGCAAAAACATTGGGCCAACTTTACTGTTTTTGTTTTTTTTTAAAGCACAAAACTGTGTTTTCCCCCAAAAAAAGCGTTCAAAAAATTGCTGCGCAAATACCGTGCAAGATAAAAAGTTGCAACAACCACCATTGTATTCTCTAGGGTCTTTGCTAAAAAAACATATATAATGTTTTGGGGTTCTATGTAATTTTCTAGCAAATAAATGATGATTTTTACATTTAGGAGAGAAATGTCAGAATTGGCCTGGGTGCTCCAGAACGCCTGGAGGTGCTCCGTGCATGTTGGGCCTCTGTATGTGGCCACGCTGTGTAAAAGTCTCACACATGTAGTATTGCCATACTCGGGAGTAATAGCAGAATGTGTTTTGGGGTGTAATTTGTGGTATGCATATGCGGTGTGTGAGAAATAACCTGCTAATATGACATTTTTGTGGAAAAAAAAAAAAAGAAAAAAAAAATCTTGATTTTGCAAAGAATCGTGGGAAAAATTGCCAACTTCAAAAAACTCACCCTGCCTCTTACTAAATACCTTGGAATGTCTTCTTTCCAAAAAGGGGTCATTTGGGGGGTATTTGTACTTTTCTGGCATGTTAGGGTCTCAAGAATATAGATAGTCCGTCAGTAATTTAGGTATGATCAATTTTCAGATATTGGCACCATAGCTTTTGGACTCTATAACTTTCACAAAGACCAAATAATTTACACCGATTTGTACTTATTTTTACCAAAGATATGTAGCAGTATAAATTGTGGCCAAAATTTACGAAGAAAAATTACTAAATTTGCTAAATTTTATAACGGAAACAAAGAAAATTTCATTTTTTAACCGAATTTTCAGTCTTTTTTCTTTTATAGCGCAAAAAATAAAGAACCCACCGGTGATTAAATACCACCAAAAGAAAGCTCTATTTGTGTGAAAAAAAGGACAAAAATTTCATATGGGTACAGTGTTGCATGACTGAGTAATTGTCATTCAAAATGTGAGAGCACCGAAAGCTGAAAATTGGTCTGGTTAGGAAGGGGGTTTAAGTGCCCAGTTGTCAAGTGGTTAAAGATGTTACAACCAAAAACATAAATGTATTTTATATATGGATTTTATGTGATAGACCAACACAGTGTTCTCTTTGTTTTATTAAAGATCGGCGGGTGCTGGAGGACATCGAGAAGTGCAGGATCACGTATATATACACAATCCTGTGCACAGCTGCCGCCCTGTAGCAGTAAAAGTGCTATAGGGCAGTCAGCAAGTGTTTAAAGCAGGACTTTACCCATAACAACTTGATAATAAGTAATGTTCTTTTACATCCACCCACCTATAGACATACATTGTGGCCCAGTTTAGATCCGTCTGGAAAACTGACAGAGGGATCAAGACTGAACGCCCCTGCAAAAGGGCCCCTAGGAAAATATACAAGAGCTGACATATCGAACAGTAGATCCAATCATTTGGGCAGCTGAAGTTACAGTGCCTTGAAAAAGTATTCATACCTCTTGAAATTTTCCACATTTTGTCATGTTACAACCAAAAACATAAATGTGTTTTATTGGGATTTTATGTGATAGACCAACACAAAGTGGCACATAATTGTGAAGTGGAAGGAAAATGATAAATGGTTTTCAACATATTTTACAAATAAATATCTGAAAAGTGTGGCGTGCATTTGTATTCAGCCCCCTTTACTCTGATACCCCTAACTAAAATCTAGTGGAACCAATTGCCTTCAGAAGTCACCTAATTGGTAAATAGAGTCCACCTGTGTGTAATTTAATCTTAGTATAAATACAGCTGTTCTGTGAAGCCCTCAGAGGTTTGTTAGAGAACCTTAATGAACAAACAGCACCTTGAAGGCCAAGGAACACACCAGACAGGTCAGGGACAAAGTTGTGGAGAAGTTTAAAGCAGGGTTAGGTTATAAAAAAATATCCCGAGCTTTGAACATCTCACAGAGCTCTGTTCAATACATCATCCGAAAATGGAAAGACTATGGCACATCTGCAAACCTACCAAGACATGGCCGTCCACCTAAACTGACAGGCCGGGCAAGGAGAACATTCATCAGAGAAGTAGCCAAGAGGTCCATAGTAACTCTGGAGGAGCTGCAGAGATCCACAGCTCAGGTGGGAGAATCTGTCCACAGGACAACTATTAGTTGTGCTCTCCACAAATCTGACCTTTATGGAAGAGTGGCAAGAAGAAAGCCATTGTTCAAAGAAAACCAAAAGAAGTTCCATTTGCAGTTTGCGAGAAGCCATGTGGGGAACACAGCAAACATGTGGAAGAAGGTGCTCTGGTCAGATGAGACCAAAATTGAACTTTTTAGCCTAAAAGCAAAACGCTATGTGTGGCGGAAGACTAATGCTGCGTACACACGATGGGAAATTCGGCCAGCAAAAGACTGATGAGAGCTTTTGGTCGGAAAATGTGACCGTGTGTATGCTCCATTGGACTTTTGCTGGCCGAATTCCAGCCAGCAAAAGATTGAGAGCAGGTTCTCAATTTTTCGGTCAAAAAAAGTTTTGATCGGAAATTCCGATCATCTTTACCAATTCCAACACGCAAAATTCCTACGCATGCTCGGAAACAATTCGACGCATGCTCGGAAGCATTGAACTTAATTTTCTCGGCTCATCATAGTGTTGTATGTCAACGCGTTCTTGACGGTCGAAAGTTCAGCGAACTTTTGTGTGACCGTGTATATGCAAGCCAAGCTTGAACGGAATTCCGTCGGAAAAACCATCCGAGATTTTTCCGACGGAAAATCTGCTTGTGTGTACGGGGCATTACACTACACATCACCTTGAACACACCATTCCCACTGTGAAACATGGAGGTGGCAGCATAATGTTGTGGGGATGCTTTTCTTCAGCAGGGAGAGGAAAGCTGGTCAGAGTTGATGGGAAGATGGATGGAGCCAAATACAGGGCAATCTTAGAAGAAAACCTGTTAGAGTCTGCAAAAGACTTGAGACTGGGGCGGAGGTTCACCTTCCAGCAGGGCAACGACCCTAAACATACAGCCAGAGCTACAATGGAATGGTTTAGATCAAAGCATATTATTGTGTTAGAATGGCCCAGTCAAAGTCCAGACCTAAATCCAATTGAGAATCTGTGGCAAGACTTGAAAATTGCTGTTCACAGACGCTCTCCATCCAATCTGACAGAGCTTGAGCTATTTTGCAAAGAAGAATGGGCAGAATTGTCACTCTCTAGAAGTGCAAAGTTGGTAGAGACATCCCCAAAAAGACTTGCAGCTGTAATTGCAGTAAAAGGAGGTTCTACAAAGTATTGACTCAGGGGGGCTGAATACAAATGTACCCCACACTTTTCACATATTTATTTGTGAACAATTTTGAAAACCATTTATCATTTTCCTTCCACTTCACAATTATGTGCCAATTTGTGTTGGTCTATCACAAAAAATCCCAATAAAATACATTTACGTTTTTTTGGTTGTAACATGACGAAATGTGGAAAATTTCAAGGGGTATGAATACTTTTTCAAGGCACTGTATATGTTGATCTTGGCCCTCCCTCCTGTGCCTCTTTACTGGCCTCTTAATGAGTAGCCTCATTTACCAATAGTCTTAAGAGGTGGAAGGGGCTAAGAACATGTTTTACAAGACTTGACCCAGTGTTGGCAGACTTGAGGCAGGTTTGGTTTGACTGGACAGTAGAGCTGCACAATTAATTGTTAAAGAAATCGTGATCCCGATTCAGCCCCCCTCACGATCTCTATTGCAGAGTTTCCCAATTCTTTCTGTAACAAGTGTAGAGAGTTCTCTGCTCACTCAGCTGTCAAAAGAAAAAACTGGGCAGTCTGCCAAGTTTTTAACATTGTCTGTGCTAGTAGATAACTAGAAACATTGTAACTCTTCCTTCTTAGATCAAAGGGATAAACTTCTGTGTTTAAATGCAGGAAGTTTAACCACTTAAAGCGGAGTTCCGGCAAAACTTTTTTTTTTATACCAGCATAATGCATTATTAGTATTAAAAACGATTGTGTATTGGATGGATACTGAGAATATATTTTTTAATACTCACAACTTTGTAATTCTTCTGGCCGTTGCCATGATCATTGTGGGCATGTGAAGCCCAATCCTCATCTCTTCCGGGAATAGCAATGTAGAGGTGCATGCTGGGTAACCAGCATGTGCCTTTCGATCTCACGCATGCGCAATTCTCCGGCGGCCATAGCGGCGATTGTTTCTAAGTTGACAAAACAACGGGCTGCGACGGAGGAAGGTCCCGCCCCATTGTTATGGCAACATAGATAACCATATCTTTGATCAGCCCTAAATCGTGTCATTTCCTGTTGGGAAATAACGCAATTTTTGCACACAGTACTGCCCACAGACTCCTGGGAAATGATGACTCACATTTCCCAAAAGCACAGGTGTGGGAGGAAGTGACGAGGAGCGTCGCTTACCAGGAAGTGGAAGATTAGGAGCACTACATAGCAACAAGGCGTTTCTGGTAAGTTTAAAAAAAAATTTCCTTCCAAATGTTTCTTCATAGGTTTAAAGGTCTCTGATAATGTAAAAAAAAATTTCAGGGTGCAACTCCACTTTAAAGTCTAAACCTTTTTCTGACACTTGTTTCTTACACAGTTAAAATCTGTATTTTTTGCTAGAAAATTACTTGGAACCCCCAAACATTATATATATATTTTTAAGCAGAGACCCTAGAGAATAAAATGGCGATTGTTGCAGTATTTTATGTCACACTGTATTTGCACAGTGGTCTTTCAAATGCATTTTTTGGGGAAAAAATACACTACAATGAATTAAAAATAAAAACGAAACGATAAAGTTAGCCCAATTTTTTTGCTTAATGTAAAAGATGATGTTACGCCGCGAGAATCGTGAGAGAATCTCACTTCTATCTCACTTCTGATCTATCTTCTAAGCAAAAAAAAATTGTGATTCTCATTTTAGCCAGAATCATGCAGCTCTACTGGACAGATATTAATTGTCTGCAATTTTAGTAATTCCAGTATCTTAAAACTAGGTGCCGATTGGTGTGAATAAAAGCTGGTGGAGAGTAACAAAACTTCATGGCCAGGAGCCACAGAGGGAATGTTTAGGAAACATTAGAGCATGATGTTAGTGCGAGGAGATGCTGGACTCTAGAGCACTCTGATGTTATGTCACATTTATTCATATTCTTCTTTGCAGGTTCTGCAACAAGTGGACAATAAGTTCATTGCATGCTTGGTTGACACAAAGACTGAAAGGGCAGAAAAATCAGGTGAGGACATGGGGACAGGCAGGGCCAGGTGAGGGCAAGGGAGGCGGCAGGGTCAGGCGAGGTCCTGAGAGCAGGTGGTGTCATCTGAGTGCCTGGGAGTGGGTAGGGCTAGTTGAGAGCCTGGGAAAAGGTAGAGTTAGGCAAGGTCCCAGGAGTCAGGTGAGGGGAGGTCCTAGGAGGTAGCAGAGTCAGGTGCAGTCTTGGAGGGGCAGAGTTGGGTGAGGGCCTAAGAGAAAGGTCCAGAGGTGGATGAGGGCCTGGGAGAGGACTGGGCCAGGCAAGGTCCATGGAGTGCAGCAGGGTAAGTGAGAGCTTTGAGTTCATGAGATATCTGCAAATCATGGATGTCACCTAAGGAGGAAATCAGAGTGACAACTGACTTTTTTTTTTTTTTTTCACAAAGGCGTCGGCTGTAGCTCATATAGCAAAGTTTTCTTGCTTCATTGCACTGCAAGTGACAGCAATACAAAATCTATCTTTGGGGACTCCAGCAGTTAGACTTCAAGCCATAGTTCCTGGTCCCCCCCCCACACTCACTGACTCCCACCAGAGACTTCTCAGATAGAATTATTTGAATCAATTTTGTCTTTTCTAAGTGTGAGTTTTGCAGGTGGGAACCTCTTGGTGTTGGTGGATCAGCATGCAGCTCACGAGCGGGTGCGTTTGGAGCAGCTAATTGCAGGTAAAAAAAAAAAAATGTATTCATCCTCTCTCTTCCAACTATTAAAGCGGCGCTCCACCCAAACGGGGAAGCTCCGCTTGTCTGCCTCCTCCCCCCTGCACATTTGGCACCTTTTTGGGGGGCAGGGGGGAGCAGTTACCTGGATTTGACAGGTACCTGCTCCCACTGAGCCGGAAGTTCAGCCCCCCTCCTTCCCCCACAGCCTTCTGGGACACTTCATAGGTCCCAGAACACTGCAGCCCATTCACAAAGCGCAGTAGGAAACCCGGCTGTGAAGCCCCTAGGCCTTGCTGCCGGGTTCCATTAGCCAAGATGGCGGCACCAGCACCCGAGAGCCAGTTTAAGAATCGGCTTGGGTAAGGACAGCCCTGGATGCGGTGGGGTGGGGGGGCAGAATTCTTCTTTAAAGCAGAGTTCCACCCATTCTGACATGTTCCTCAGATCACACGCAGTACAATTCTAAATGGTTATTCTATTTTTTTTATACTATTATTTCCAAATACCTTTTTTTTAATGTACTTTCAGTCCCGGCCACGTAGGCAATTTAGTCATTAGGCGATTCCCTTGGTTTCATGGGATATCAGCATCATCTATCCCAGGAGTCTTCAGGAAGCCTGGGTTCTCTGCTGATTGACAGGTTGCCATAACAATGAGGTGGGAACTTCCGCCACTGTTGCTATGGTAAACTTGTAATCAACAAAGCGTGACATGCAGTGTCATTACTGTGCAGGCGTGAGATCCGGAGGTGCATGCTGGGTAGCCAGCGGCATGGAAACCTGGAAATACACGGGAGCAGGCTTCAGATGCCCACATCTTCAATGGCCACCGGTGTTCTATCGAATAGTGCCCTCCGTCGAAAGGTGCATGCCCAGTGCGGAAGGCCACTCCAGCTGATTTCCCGATCAGCTGGCGCGACATCAACCATAGCGCATGCGCACATCGTAGGAGCCATTTTTTGACGGGAGATACCATTTGACAGGCAGAATTGAAAGCTATGCAAACAGCGGAGGGAGACTGTAGTTGTCAGATTGTGCATCGCTGTTGCGGGGTGCGTTGTGGCTGTGTTGCAGGGCGGGCTTTGTCTGTGTTGCAACCCGCCCTTAGACACAGGCAAAACCCGCCGTTCAATACACCAAAGCCGCGCTGCAACACAGACACAAGCCAACCTTGAGCACCCTGTAAACCCGCCCCGTAACAGCGAGGCACAATATGACAACTACGGTCTCCCTCCACTGTTTGCATTGCCTTCAACTCTGCCCGTCAAATGGTATCTCCCGTTGAAAAATGCCTCCTACGATGTGCGCATGCGCTATGGTGACGTCACAACAGCTGATCGGGAAATCAGCTGGAGTGGCCTTCCGTACTGCGAATACGCGGGCACTTTTCAAAGGAGGGCACTATTCGATAGAACACCGACATCATGTAAGAAATTACTGATTTATAAGTAAAAAGTATGAAGGCAGTTTTTACCATATGCTAATTAAATAGTACTATATATAGAGTACTAAGAATCAGGGGGGTGCTTTTATTAAAAAAAAAAAAAAAAAAAAAAAGCTTAGGAGACTGGAGCTCAGCTTTAACATGCACCTCTGATGCCTCCTTTATCACACACAGGGGCTGATTTACTTAAACTGGAGAATGCAAAATCTGGTGCAGCTCTGCATAGAAACCAATCGGCTTCCTTTTTTTTTTTTTTTGTCAAAACTTAATTGAACAAGCTGAAGTTAGAAGCTGATTGGCTGCCGTGCAAAGCTTTACTAGATTTAGCACTAGTTTTAGTAAATCAACCGCACAGTGTATACATTTGCCGGCACACCATGGATCTTCAGGTTGTGTCCAAACTATTTTTTTATTGAAGCATGATCACATGACAAACAAGGGAGTGCAACATTTCAGAGCATCATCAAGCAACATCAAGCATTCCTGATGAAGGGGTCCTGCGCGGCTCTGAAACGTTACACTCTCCTGTTTGTGATGTGATCTTTTTTTTTTTAATAAAAAAATAGTTTGGACTCAGCCAAAATCCATGGTGTGCTGGCAAACATCTACACTGCATTGTGCATGCTCCAGTCTCTAGCTGGTGGTTGCTGCAGCACCCATTATTTTAGAGCGTATTTCAGGAACGTGTGCGATGGGAATATTCTAGGTTAACTTTATCACTCACAGACTCCTATGAGCCAAGATCAGAAGACGGTGGAAAGAAACTAAAGGTTTCCATGGTGAATCCCCCGCTAGAGCTGGACATAACAGAAGAACAGGGCCGCCTCCTCAGGTATGTCATGTTGTTCATCTCCCGCTATGGTTCAGTTTCTCCAACTCATGAAAACCTCTTTGTACAGGATACGCGCAGGTGCCCTGCAACGGGTTGGACTGTCCCTCTCATTTCCTGACAGCTGCTCATCCCGGGTACTGGTCAGCGAGATCCCCCAGTGTTTTGTGGAGAAGAAGGTCAGTGAAACACAACGGAGGAGAGCGATGGTGGCCAGGAAGATGGTGGAGGTGAGAACCAGCAAAATGTGGGCTGATTTGCTTAGGGGACTTTGAAAGATGACTTTTACTGATCTCACTTCTCTGTTTTCAGGAGTTTCTGCAGGAAGAGGTGCAGGTGAGTCTCAGGGACACAAAGCTGTTTGTTGTAGGAAGCATATAGGATTGAGTAATGTGGTGTGCAGCATGTCTATTAGGCAGCAGTATGGTGTGTCTGCTGGGGGTGCAGTGTCTGTACAGCACATTTATGTCAGGCTTTGGGGAGGGGTAGATTATCCTGTGACAAAAGACTCAGTTACTTCTCTCATTTCTCCCTCAGCAATCTCCAGGAGCTCCACTTGGACCTCTTCCAGGGACAGTTTTAAAGGTGCTGGCATCACAGGCCTGTCATGGTAAGGACAGTCTGCAGTGTTCGAGGTTCCATGGGGGTACAGAGGGTGTTACTTAATAAGCCAACTGTACAAAAAAATGACAACCACCCCAACCTATAACTGGCCTTAGTAGCAAAGTGCACATGGAAGGGCAATGCACATCACAAACAAAAAGATTTCTCAGCACACTTACCAGCCAGCCTGCAAAACAACCAAATTGGCCCTGTCTAACAGTTTATGTTAAAAACAGAGGGTTTTGTTTGCACATATATGCGTAAGCTGCATGTATATACTGTATATACTGTGGTCCTAACTCTAAATGTTCAGAGCCTCCATATTAGGAGCACATATAAGAACAGATAGATTAAGGGCAGGTATGCGTGGAAGGAGCCCACCCCTCCTTAAAGGCACAGGGATACATGTGACGCCCAGCAAAAGCACAATAGCAGCGAAAGCATCCAGTGTGCATCCCTGCACCGAGTTTAGCCAACTGTACAAAAAACTGGCAACCACCCCAACCTATAACCTCCTACTATGAAAGCTATGGAAATTTAGCCTTAGGACCGCAGTATATACAGAGGTCCCATGGCGTGGGAACTGCGGCTTCCTCAATATTTGCATATGTGTGCAAACAAAACCCTCTGTTTTTAAAGTAAAGTGTTAGACAGGGCCAATTTCGTTGTTTTGCAGGCTGGCTAGGAAGTGTGCTGGAAAATCTTTTCTTTGTTTGTGATGTTATTTAAAAAGGAATTTTAGAAAGAAAGGCTATACCCAACATGAGGTGCGTATGCCATGTGAATCAGGGAATCCCCATAAACCAGGGGTGCCCTACCTTTTGAAGAGCAAGGGCCACTTAAGCGACTTAGTAACCAGTTGCGGGTCACAATGAGCGGAGTGGCAGATGACACGTTCGCGTCCACTCTGCATATGCAAAGTGAGCACAGACACATCCCACTCTACTCTATGGGCCCTCTGATCCAATCAGATGGAAGGGGATGGATCCACTTCTGTTTTTTTTTAGCAGATCAGATTAGAGGTAGGCGGGTGTAAAAGGACACAAGTCTGTTTACATCTGCTGCTCCATAGAGGTGAATGGAGGGTCCGATTGGGTTAGACCGATCGTGTGAAGGGGGCCTAAGGCTGCTTTTACACTGATGGTGTGCGGTCTACCCACACGGTCACCGCGGGTGCAGTACACCTGTGGTTTTCCTGTGCTTTGCCATAGACTTCTGTTATATTCTACAGGCGTGGTGCACTTTCACTAGATAGGAAGATAGGAAGCTTTGGCTTATGTGGCTCTGCTGCGCAGCTTCTTTCGCTACCACTGGCTTCATTCACAACACTGATGCTCTGGCATGGCAGTTCGGCAACCTGCAATATGGGCTTGCCAACCTGCCATCCCAAAGTAAGAGGTCACGGGCTACATGTAGCCCCCGGGCCACTGGTTGGGCACCCCTGCCATAGACCTTTGTTTGGCAGACAACCAAGTCCGACTAAGACTGCCTGTTGGGGATCCTGAATTTTACACATGAAGACCTCTGGATTAGGGTCTCTAAATTATGTACAGAATTACATTTACTATACCTAAACTGGGAACCATTTCTTGGTGGAGTTCTTCTATAGCATGTGGTGATGGGAAAAGAGAGTTGCCCGTATGTCTGATATGAATTTCAACTTGTTTTTTGTAGGCGCCGTGAAGTTTAATGATCCTCTGAGTATGGATGAGTGCCGACACTTGGTGCGCTGTCTGGCACAGTGTTCCCTGCCCTTCCAGTGTGCACATGGAAGACCGGCCATCCTGCCCCTCGCAGATCTGCTTCACCTGCAGTCGGAGGACCAGGTATTCTAACAGCCACCCACCATTCTCCCAACACCCATGGGGGCTACACATTGTACCTTGCTGCTCAAACGATTTGTTCTAGGGTGAATATTATGTCAGCAGGCCTAAAGCTTTATATCCGGAGCCAATGAAAGTCTAGAAGCCCAACACTCATATTACCCAAACACAGTAAAACTAAATAGACCAGGGGATGACCCACTTCTAATAACCAGAAAGGCATATTGGTTCACAGCAAGGGCACAGACCAACAAAGGGTGGAGCCACATAGTGAGGAGGAGCTTATATAGACATGAAAACACAGTGGGGGGTGGGGTCACACAGAGAAGGAGGAGCTCTGATGATCACATAGGGTCAGCTAATTATAGAAATTAGGATGTGTGCTGTATTGGGCTTTGTATGCCTCCACCTGACACACTGGCCAAATTGTTGTACATATCAGCCAACAAGCGACTAATAGGATTTTTAGCCACTTGCCGACCAGGCCTTTTCTGGCTCTTTTTGTTTACAAGTTTCATCAGTATTTTTTGCTAGAAAATTACTTATAAAGGCCCGCACACACGATCAGAAAATTGGAAGTAAAATTTCGTCCAATGAACGATCTGCCGATTTTCGGATCGTTAGTATGGTGCTTTCGACGACCGACTATAACATTTTGTCGCATGTGAACACAACGTCCAATTTTCGTTTTAATTAGTACAGTTTTTGTCCCAAAAAAATCCATAAGATCAAGACTACGCATGCTCAGAAACGAAAGAACTTATCGTAGATACTAAACCATTTAACACATTACATAACTTCTGAAGTTGAATTTGGTCGTACGAGAATTTTCATATGTTGGGTAACCTCTTTACTTTCGATATGAGACTAGCATGCAACAAAAAACTGACGAAGATTAGTCCGATAATCTGATCGTGTGTACACGGCTTTACCCCCCAAACGATATATATATATATTTTTTTTTTTTTAGCAGAGACCCCACCCTAGGGAATAAAATGGCAATCGTTGCAATTTTTTTCACACAGTATTTGTGCAGCCGTTTTTCAAACGCAATTTTGTTGGAAAAAATACACTTTAATGAACAAAAAAAAATCAAAACACAATATATACCCCAATATATTTGTTAAATATGAAAGATGATGTTACGCTAAGTAAATAGATACCTAACATGTCACGCTTTAAAATTGCGCGCGCTTGTGGAATAACGACAAACTACAGTACTTAAAAATCTCCGTAGGCGGCACTTTAAACATTTTTACAGGTTACCTGCTTAGAGTTACAGAGCAGGTCTAATGCTAGAATTATTGCTCTCCCTCTAACGTTCGCGGTGATACCTCACATGTGCGGTGTGAACACATTTTACATATGCATGCGCAACTTACGTATGCATTTGCTTCTGTGCATGACCACGGAGGGATGGGGGGACTTTCATTTTTTTTTTCTTTTTTTTTTTTTACACTGTCCCTTTTTTCTTTTTTTTTATCACTTTTATTCCTAATACAAGGAATATAAACATCCCCTGTAATAGAAGTAAGGATGACAGGTCCTCTTTATGTAGAGATCTGGGGTCTGGGAACCTTTAAAAGCAAAAGCTAAAAAAAAAAAAAAAAAAAAATAAAGTTTACTTTATCATGACGTTGCTCCGGTCCTCCAAGGCCAAAGAGGCAATCGGAGACAATATGGTCTCTGTTCGCCTCTGTGACCAGCCGGTGTTTGTTTTTTGAGCGCACCGGTGAAAATGGTAAGCCCGAGAAACACTGGTGGGAGGTAGGGGTGCAACGGATCAAAAAACTCACGGTTTGGATCGTTCCTCGGATCAGGAGTCACGGTTCGGATCATTTTCGGATCAACAAAAAAAAAAAATCCCCCCCAATGTAATATCCACAATCTCCCTATTGGCAGGGTATTGGCAGGGTATATTGGCGGGTATATTGGCAGGGTATTGGCAGACTATTGGCAGGGTATGGCAGAGTATTGCAGCAGGGCATTGCAGCAGGGCATTACAGCAGGGTATTGCAGCAGGGCATTGCAGAGTATTGGCAGGGCATTGCTGCCATCCGAACTCTCCCCTCCACTGTACAGATCAGTACACAGAGGGGGGAGAGAGGAACCGGCGTCATGACGCCGGTTTGTTACAAGTGATCGCTCCGTCATTTGACGGAGCGATCACGTGCTAAACGGCCGCCGGGTGGAGCAAGATGGCCGCCACTCCGGAGCTAGCCGAACCCGCGGCCTTTCCTATGGAAAGGTGTCCCGATCCGCGGAGGTTGATCCGTACGGGACATCCCCTCCAGTTGCTTCTGAAAGCAATCCAGCGGCTAATGAACCGCTCAGACCGCTTTCATGAGAAAGCCAGCCGAAAAAAAAATACTGGGGTTGTGGTTGACAGCTTCAGCCATAACCCTGGTAAACCACTTGCTAACCGCAATGTACATATACGCAAGTGGTTATACTTACTGTAAAACAGAAAATTATAATATACTTACCGTAATTTTCTTTTCCTGGTGCCAATCCATGGCAGCATACTATCTATCACAAGTATGCTGCCATGGAGGCACCAGGACAATCCTTTTCTTGGCTGTTTTTCATCTTCCTGACAGGAGTGGCACCCAGTGTGATCTTCTGCTGCTGTACCCCATCTGCTTCAACGTTCGATATGTTGTGCGTTCAGAGATGGTATTCTGCATACTTTGGTTGTAACGAGTGGTTATTTGAGTTACTGTTGCCCTTCTATCATCTCAAACCAGTCTGCCCATTTTCCTCCACGTAAATGCCGCTCACTGGATAGTTTCTCTTTTTACCACCATTCTCTGTAAACCCGAGAGATGGTTGTGTGTGAAAATCCCAGTAGATCAGCAGTTTTTGAAATACTCAGACCAGCCCGTCTGGCACCAACAACCATGCCACATTTAAAAAAGCCACTTAAATACCCTTTATTCCCCATTCTGATGCTCGGTTTGAACTTCAGCAAGTCGTCTTGACCACGTCTAGATGCCTAAATGCATTGAGCTGCTGCTATGTGATTGGCTGATTAGCAATTTGTGTTATCAAGCAATTGAACAGGTGTACCTACCGGTAATAAACGTATGTCATAGCAAGTGGGATCGACTGCCTGAAGGTCTAATCAAGTCCATCGGTACTGCCAGAAGACCAGGAAGCGTCCAAAAGTGGCTGATGCATTTCAAGGGCGAACCCTCTTCATCAGAGCCAGGGTAGTGAATCCCTCCCTGGCTCTGCTGAAGAGGCTTCGCCCGTGAAACACGTCAGCCATTTTTGGACGCCTGCTGGTCTTCCAGCAGTATCAATGGACTTGATTAAAGCCTTCAAGCAGTCGATTCCACTTGCTATGACATGTGTTTACTTATTTTACGTTTGTGAGTATGTTTATTGCTAATTTTATCTTGGAATACATTTGTATTAAGATATTGCGCTAGGTCAGTGCGTCCTTTTTTTAAAAAGTTTTTCAGTCTGTGTATACCCATTGTCCTGAAAGGGCAGCAAGACCATTGGCGCTAAGATAGGATTTTGCACTGTGTACCCCTGGGTTAACCAGTGAGAGCGCAGGAGAATGTTTATTTGTACCTAATAAAGTGAGTGGTGGGTGTATCAAACTCATAGTGAGCAGCTTCCAAGCGTAAGGCTGGCCATACATTATACAATTTACTTTGGATTTACCAAAACCATATAATATGAGATCAAATCTAAACACTTTCAATTTGTATGCAATCAGGCAGGCCGTCATGACATTGCTTTCGGTCTAGGGTGGAAGAAAACTCTCCTTTTTTTTAAAAAAAAAAACATTACGTTTCCCCCTTCTCTTGATTTGATGCTTTCAAAGGTAGGCGGAGTGATCTGAGCAGGGCTTTTTTTTTCTTCTCAGACAATAGGTGCAGGAACTCCCCCTTTCCGAGTCACCCCTTTTCTCTGTCCATACCCACCTCCGAGCACCATCCCTTCTTTCCATCCCCTACCCACCTCCCAGTACTGCCCCTTTTAGACAATACAGAACCAAGTATCATTTTGTGTTTCTAAGACCTGTTATCTCTTTTTATTTTCATCACAAGGGATGTTTACATTAGGGGTGCACATCTTCACTGGTCTCACGATTCGATTACGATTATCTGGTCAACGATTCGATTCAATTTTGCGATGCATCGCGATTACTGACGCGCTCCAATTTCCTAGGCGGCCCTTCCTCCCTGCAATCTTCTGGGACACATCACAGTTCCCAGAAGATTGCCTGGCTGTGCAGGACAGCGCAGTAAGACAGGCGCACTCGGCTGTGAAGCTGCAAGCTGTCACAGCCGGATGCCCACAGTAGTATTGCCAGCGCAGTGGACAGGCAGGGGAGAGAATGGAGGGTTTGGGTGGCCACGCCGCTGGATTGTGGGACAGGTGAGTGCCTTTTTATTAAAAGTCAGAAGATACACTTTTTTTGAGCTGCTGACTTTTAATAAACAAAAAAAATTTACGAGGCGGCCCCTCCCTGCCAGCGATCTTCTGGGTCCCAGATGATTGGCTGGCCAATGGCAGAGCGCAGTGCGGCTCGCGCAGTCTGCGCCCGGCTGTGAAGCCATAAGCTGTCACGGGCAGGTGTCACTGCCCACAGTAGATATGACGGCGCAGAGGAGAGGGAGAGGAGCGAGGCTCCGTGCGGCCGCATCGCTGGACCGTGGGACAGGTGAATGTCTGATTATTAAAAGTCAGCAGCTACACTTTTTGTAGCTGCTGACTTTTAATAAACTAAAAAATGGGTTGGACTCCGCTTTACGTAGTGCACTACAAGGTACAGGAATTCACACACACGGCTGCTGGGAGGTCAGGAGGGATTACAATCCACAACTGACAAACAGCCCTGTGAAGTTCCTGTACTGTCTCTGTGATGACATTTCTCTGGGCTCCCTCGTTTGCACCTTCCAGCACACTAGGAGTTAACACAGTGGAATGTGCAAACTGGTTGGGGGGGGAGAAATAATGTCAGCACAGAGCACATGTAGGAGACAGTGTAAGTATAATACAAACACATTTGTACTCTACATACAGCTGTTAAAATACCTGCGTGGTAAAAAATGCAGTTATAATCCATTAAGTGCCCACCGCTGTATCTGCATTTTAAAATTTATGCAGCTTCATATCTTATTTTTCAGTCTGTGTATATAACTGTTTTTGTCAAAATGGCTTTTGTTTAATAAATGCAGTTGTAATCCATTAAGTGGTGACCGCTGTATGTGTTTTTTTTTTTTTTTTTTAAATATATGAATCTTCATACCTCGTTTTTTTAGTCTGTGTATATGACTGTATAAGCCGCTCATGTGACTGCTCAGTCCAGCCCGCATCTCTCTCCTCTCAGTCTCATGTCTCTCCTGATGTCAGTGGGAGTTCTCAGCCCCGCCCACCAACTGTAGCTATCAGATCAGAAGAGAGGCGGGCGGGGCTGACGTCAGGAGATACTGAGAGGAGAGGGGCGGGCCAGACTGAGCAGTCACATGAGCGCCGGGATATACAGGTATATACACAGTCTAAAAACGAGGTATGAAGCTACATGTTTTAAAAAAACCCACATACAGCGATCACCACTTAATGGATTACAATTTCATTTAATAGCAAAAGCCATTTTGACAAAAATGTTCGGAGCACACTTCCGGGAGGGGCGGGGCAAGTAGGGATGACGTCACACCCGACATCGATTTTTCGGGGTGCTTGCATCGATGCCGCATCGGGGACCCCCGAATCGCGATGCATCGATTCAATTCCACACCCCTAGTTTACATTCCTTGTGATAGAAATAAAAGTGATTAAAAAAGAAAAAACTAAAGTGACAGTATAAAATAATAAAGAAAATGTTTATTTTTTTAAAGCACCCCATCCCTCCGTGCTCGTGCTTATATATACTATACTTCAAAAACGCGCGTGCAAGAACGCAAAACGCACTGCAGAAACAGATCAAAAGCAAACTGCACAGGTGTGAACCAGGCCTAAGGCTAGCAAAAGACTAGGTTAAACTTTTCCCAGCATAGGTGAAGAAAAGGCATGAATTTCTAGGACGCTAGATTACCAACTGCTAACTACCCTAGAGCAGTTTTACAGTGCCCCAGTCCCCTTTAGCCAGAAGTATAACCCGATTGTTCCTGAATTCCTGTGTCCCCAATGGATGATGCACAAATCACTGGTACAATTTGGGAACCTAGAGACAAGCCAGCAGCAGGTGAATGGGTGGATTAAGCCCCGTATCCCAGGGATCTGCTTTAATTGCTCTCATTTTCTACCATCAGGTTTCTCCAAAGCCCAACCTGAGCCGTCTGCGACGCCACTACAAGGCCTGGAGGCTTTTTGGCACAGGGGCGTCTTGTTCCATGGAGCAGCCAATCAGAGCAGAGACTCATCCAGATACACAACACTCAAAGGCTGAAGTGGAACGTTAAATACACAATATTTATTTCTTGAATTCAGTCTTCATGTGTTTATTATGGCATATACAGCGGTATCACAGGTCATTGTCTGCAGGGTGGTAGAGTTCACTCATCAGACGGTAAATGTACGATGGAGCGTTCCCTCCGATATTGGTTATGAACAGTGTGATCAGCTCCGCAGGGACATGGTCAAAGATGGGACAGTGAGCACTAACTTTGGACAGAATCTCACCTGCAAAAGAAGAGATGTGTTACTCTCCATATACACAGTGCACAGCTGGGGAGCAGAAAAGAGCACCCCCTACCTTGTGAGAATGGGAGAACTTCTTGTGGGGACACAAACTTGTGGAAGGAGTCTTCTTCATTGGGGAACTGAGGAAGGGAAAAGACAGTCCTGTTATCACCAACATTCATCCCCTTCCAACAATTACAGTGAGGGAGGGGCCACATAAACTGACAAAGAGGATGAAGGAGGGGCCACATCCAGCAAGGGAGGAGATATACTGACAGAGGATTAGGGGTGGGGCCACATAAACTGACAAAGAGGATGAAGGAGGAGCCACATAAAAACAGGGAAGGAGCCAGACAAACTGACACAGAAAGTGAAGGAGATAAACTGACAGAGGATGAGGGAGGGGCCACATAAACTGACACAGAGGGTGAGGGAGGAGCCACATACAGAAAAAGAGGAGATACACTGACAGAGGTTGAGGGAGGAGCCAGACAAACTGACAAAGAGGGTGAGGGAGGAGCCACATACCGCAAGGAAAGAGAGGAGATACACTGACGGGTTGAGGGAGGAGCCACATACAGCAAGGGAGGGGATAAACTGACAGAGAAAGAAGGAGGGGCCACATAAACTGACAGAGGATGAGGGAGGGGAAACATAAAGCAGGGAAGGAGCCAGCCAAACTGACAGAGTGAGGGGAGGAGCCACATACAGCAAGGGAGGAGATAAACAGGATGAGGGAGGGGCCACATAAACCAACACAGAGGGTGAGCCACATACAGAAAGAGAGGAGATACACTGACAGAGATTGAGGGAGGAGCCAGACAAACTGACAAAGAGGGTGAGGGAGGAGCCACATACAGCAAGGGAGGGGATAAACTGACAGAGAAAGAGGGAGGGGCCACAAACTGACAGAGAATGAGGGAGGGGCCACATGAAGCAAGGGAGGAGCCAGACAAACTGACGCAAAAGGTAATGCAGGCCATACACAGTCGAATTTTGAACAAATTTTCTTTTCAAAATCAGAAAGTTCGTTTTTTTTTTTTTTTTTTTTGTGATCCGATGATGCCACCATTGATTTTCGAAATTCAGCCGACCAAGCCTTCAATTTCACCTTATGTTGCTACAGAAAATAATTTGTGGCTGGGAATCTTCTTTTCTCTCCGTAAATTTTCTTTTCTTATTACATTTCTTGTACGATTCTCCCATCATTGATTAGAAAATAGTTTGTTTTTCTAAAAATTCCCAACATTCCTCAAATTTAAATGCCGCACGAAAATTGGCCATTGCTGCAGCCAACTAATGGTGCGAAATTCGTACGAAAATTCTTTGATACGATTTTGGAAAGAAAATTCTTTTGAAATTCGAACCGTGTATGGCCGGCATTAGGGAGGGGCCATAAACACAGACAAAAGGGTAAAGGAGGGGATTGCACGATGTGACACAGAAGAGGTTGGAAGGGTCACACACAGCAAGGGGGAAAAAAAGGCACAAACTGATAGATGGCGAGGGAGGAGGTGCACAAACCGACACAAGGTGAAGGCGGAGCCACAAAAACTGACACTTGGTGAGGGAGGAGCCTACAAACTGACACACAGTGGGAAGGACAGGCCACAGATACTAATAAGAGGGAGTTACAGAAACTGCCGCTATTACCACCAACATTCCCCACACTTAGGATGTACCTGTGGTGACAGTTTGAACATGGGTGCGCACACTATGAGCGGAGTGGAGTGATGCTTTGCGGCCAGAGCCAATGCATGCGTCCCGGACACTGCGCGTAGGGAGCCATTAGCCAGGATGGTCTTAGTGCCTATAATAACCTGAGAAAGAAGGGATATTGTCACCTGCCACACACAGATCTGGCCAGACTGACATCACCCCCCCCCCACACTCACTTTATTCACACGGGACATGACTGCGAAGATGGCAGCATCTGTGATGACTGTAGTCTCTATACCCGCTTTCGCCAAACTGACCGCCATTTCGTGACCCTAAAAACAAGAAGTGTCAGCAGTGGGGAGTAGATGACCTACCTTGCATGTAGAGTCCCCTCTACTTACCTGACAGAAAGGGGCGCACTCAGCCACTATAACATGGAATGTTCTCTTACGAGCGGCCTCCTGCAGAAAACGCAGCACAGTCCGTGAACTACCAATTGTCATGATCACCTCGTTGGAATGGATGTGCTCCTTGGCCTGGGTTTCAATGTTGTCGGTGGTGCCCTCTGCCGGGAGACATTGACCAATGAGAAACAGACATGGTGGAGAGAGATGTTCACACGCCGCGGCAGATTATTACCCAGTTCGACGAGCAGCTCGTTTACGGCTTCGATCACATTGGCTTTTAGCAGCGGGAAGAAAGTGCTGAAGTCCTCGCCGAGTCCCTCCTCCACCATCACCAGCTTGTGGAGAGATTCCTGCTGGTCATTCTCCTCACTGCAGCCGCGCAACCTGCGCACAAGATGGACACCTATTAGGTGGCATGCAGCAAATCAAACCAAATGATTTAATAACTGAAAAACCATGACCATACAGTGGGTTAATGATACGTATAATAATATTTAGTCCACAACACAGTGCAGGAAATTTAAAGGGGCACAAAGGTTGATTGCATGGGGGTGTGTCAGCAAGAGGCAGAGAAACAACAATACACTGACCTTCCCTGTGCAAAGCTGTGCAGGGGGGCGTCTCAGCCCAGGTCTTGGCCATTGAAGGGCAGGCAGGCTGTGCTCCCGGCACATCCAGAAAACTGACCACACTGGGATGAATGTGCTCTCATGCCTAGTGAGGTCAGTTTGAACTAGAATAGTAGGGTGGCAGGATCACTAGGTATTTCACACAAAGGAAGCAATACAAAGAGAACGGGATAGTTCTTAACAGAAGTACATGGTACAGCAGCCACATATAAAGAATATGAAATGTTGGGGTAACAAACACTTTAGGCCCAGACCACCTGTCAAGTAATAAGGCTCATGGTGAGAACTATGAGGCTACAATTAACACCCCCCCCCCCCCCCCCCGGAAAAGCTCAGTGACACCCATCAACATTCCCCCACACAAAATTGTACAGCCCAGCTCACTTCCTGAAATGTTCTGAGAGAAAATGAAGCCATCATGCTAATCCCATGGCTTAACGTCTATCTCTGGAGCAAGCATAGAGATCAGGAGTTCAGACTTCACTGGCTTCATGCTTGTCGAGGTCAGAAATGGCAGTCCTCATGGTACAGAAGGGCACAGAGTGTGGTGCGAGGTATGATGGAGGCTCCTCACCTGCCATACTCTTCACGGATGAGTTTTAGCACCCGGCGAACCATGTTCCCTACGGTGGTCTCCGAAGGCTGTGCAGCCGTCATCCTCCTCCCTTCCCTCCGGATAATGTCCATCAGCTCCCCTAGAGGAATGAGAGATGTTACACAAGTGACCAAACTGCCCACTGTACACCCCACGCCTGAGAGTGACCCTTATCACCACCACACATTGCAAGGGTGATCCCATCATCTACAGGGAGGGTTCCTCACCATCTATCCACATTGGGGGGGTGACCCTGTCATTTGTCCTCATCCTGGGGAGTGACCCGGCTTGTCCCCTCTCATCACCGGGGTGAACCTCTGTTTGCCCCCTCTCCCCTATTATTTGCCCTCATACTGCTGGTGACTTTGCTGTCTATCTTTTTTTCTGGGGGTGATCCTGCCATCCTCTCTCGTCATGGGGGTGACCGGCCATCTGCTCTCGTCCCAGAGTTGACCCAAACCATTTGTCGTCATCCTGGGGTTGACCCTTGTTACTGTCCACCCTCATCCCCACTGCCACCCAATGACCACCCTCCCTAGTCATGGGGGTGACATTCCAACTGTCCTTGTTCTGGAGGTGACCGCATTGTCCTTCCTCGTCATGGAGGTGACCCACTATCCACCAGCATTACAGGGGTTCCCCTCCTCTCTCTTATTACATGGGTGCCCCCTAACGTCTGCATTGATACTGATGGTGAACACACCGTCCATTCTTTTCCCGCAGGTGAGCACATCTTCCTCCCTTATCATGGGGGTGACCTGCCATCCATCCTTAATACAGGGGTGCACCCCCCCATGACCACTGTTATCCTGCGAGTGACCCCACTGTTTGTTTATATTTGGGGGGTGACCCGGCTGTCCATCCTTGTCCCAGAGGTGACCTTGTTGTCCTCCCTTGTCCCAGAGATGACCCAAACCGTTATTCCTCATCCTGGGGCTGACCCTTTGCCAGAGTTGACCACATCTTCCTTCCTCATCATGGGGGTGACCTTCTATCCACCCTTATTACAGGGGTGCAACTGCCACCCAATGACCACCCTTATCCTGGGGGTGACCCCACTGTCCGGCTTCATTCGGGGGTGACCTACGGTTGCAAATTTTTTTTCAAGCCAAACCAAATTTTTTTTTTTTTTTTTTTTTTTTTTTTAGCATACACTATAGGATTGTAACAGACCTGGAAAACCTTTAGGCACGCCAAAGAGAATAGTAATGCAGCGCACATATTGTCCACTTATCCTCCTGTCAAGCCCTGTTCCAACCCACATTCCTCTCTGAATAATGTGTCCGGGTTTCAGGTAGACTGAAACCCGGACAGGTGATTCAAAACCCGAACTGTCTGGGTGGCAACCCTAGGGTGACCCCGCCATCTATCCTTGTATCGGAGGTGATCTCGTTGTCCTCCCTTGTCACAGGGGTGACCCACAGTCTATCCTCATCCTCGTGGTGACCCGGGGGGGGGGGGGGGGGGGGGCAACGGGGCAATTGCCCCCTCCGAGAATGCGGGTGAGTGAGAGAGCCGGCGGGCGGCTCCGTAGGTTAGAGAGCCACCGGGCGGCTCCGCGGAGACAGAGAGACAGCAGGCTGGCCCGGCGGCTCAGTTGGTGAGCGGGAAGGTGACAGAGCGGATGAGCAGCTGTGCGGCTCGATGTGTGAGCGGCTGCTGGCCGATCAGGGAGCCGGCGGGCGGGGGAGCAGAGAGATGACATCATCTCTCACCGCCCGGCGCCCGCTCTGCATCCCTGCAGTTCCCCCTCACTGTGCAGGCAGCCTCGGCAGTAGAGAGATTACATCATCTCTCTGCTGCCTGACTCTGGGACACAAGAGACCACCTTAGCAGGAAAGTGATAGAGCAAGTGACTGTCAATCCGCAACGTGTGGCAGGTGACGTGACAATCTGCATCTGGTGACAGGCAACATGGCAAGTGACAATCCGCATTTAGTGACAGGCGACGTGGCAAGTGACAATCCGCATTTGGTGGCAAGTGACAATCTGCATCTGGTGACAGGTGACGTGGCAAATGACACACTTGGAGCTCCCACTGATTCTGCATTATGGTGAGTTAAACCATTTAATTTTTTATAACAATGTAATAATGCGCTTCAATCATCCTGACACCATAACAACCATGGTGCCGTGATGATTGAAGCGCTAACCCCAGCCATTTCCCCGATAGATTTACCCCAAAAAAAAATATTTTCTGGCAGTGCCCCTCCCCAGACTAGACTCTGGATCCGCCCCTGTGGTGACCCCATCCACATCCCCCCCCAGGGGGTGACCGCACTGCTTCCCCTTTGCTCCTGTACACCCACTGGGGGTGGTGTGGGGCCTCACCTGCATTGCCCCATCTGGCCTGAGCGATAATACGGCGAAGAAGGGCCACAGTCTCTCGGGCGGTCTCCTCCGAACTTGAGCGCCCTCCCCCCCTCTTCAGGCCAGTGATGAAAGCTTCAATCCGCTCCGATAACTCCGATTCCTTCTCTGATCCGCCCGGCATGGTGAAAACCGTGACGAGGAGCACCAAGATGGCAGACGGAGGAGGAGAAACATGGCGGCCACGTGACGTCACCGCGCAGCGCACGTCTCACTCAGGTGCTCCGTCAGATGAGTAAAGTTTGTTTCCTGGCACCAGTGAGCACGTGACCTACTCACGCTTTTCCCGCACGGTCTCCTCCCCAGCTGGGCGGAGAGTAGAGGGGAGAGGGCGGGGTAATGGGAGGAGCTGAGTGGGTTGAGCGGGTCGGAGGAGGTGTGGTTCTTCTCCGGTGTGCACGGTGCATCAGCAGTTGTTTTAGCTGACAGTCTGGGGGAGGGGAATAACGCCCGGTATTCCTCCTCCCGTACTCACTACAATGTGATGGGAGGGGAAAGGGAATGATATCGGGGATTGTGGGCGGTTCTTAAAGTGTGTGGAGGAGATTGTACAATCTAATTGGATTAGCATTTCCAACTCCTGTAAACCTGTGACTCCGCCCACAATACAGCCCTCAGGACTAAAGGGCGGAGCTGTTAAACCCTGTGACCAATCACATTGTAGCTGATAATGCTCAACTCTGTATTCTAGGTGAGAGGAGGAATCTGATTGGCTGTCAGCTATGTTTACAGTATACAGTGGCACACATTCTACTCTCTCATTGGACTGTGGAGAAATTGGAAATAGTGTACTGTTACCCTTAGCAACCATTACTGGGAGAATGAAACAAGGACTCTGATTGGTCTTCCTGGTTTCAGGTGTGAATGGCCCTTGGAGGGTTCGCTGACCCCTGACATCGGTGCAGCGGACTGATTTCATCTGATGCTGCATGTGTATGTCCCTTTAATCTGCAGCAGGATGCTTATTGGCTGCTGGAGTATGATGTCATCTACAAGACTGAGGAGGGGGAAGCAGAGCTCAGGGTGGAGCAGACAGTTGATGCTGGAAATACCTTCAAGAGGTAAGGAGGGCCCGTGTGTGTTGGATGGATGGATGGATGGATGCTCCTCCCCCCCCCCTGCGCTCCCTGTGTGCTGCTTCCATCATTGGTGACCTCTCTGTAAATTCTTCCACTGCTACGGCAAGTGTGACTGCTCATCACTGC
Source organism: Aquarana catesbeiana (assembly GCF_042186555.1). Lineage (NCBI taxonomy): Eukaryota > Metazoa > Chordata > Amphibia > Anura > Ranidae > Aquarana > Aquarana catesbeiana. The sequence goes on along the minus strand of NC_133336.1, from coordinate 30,867,889 downwards.
CTCATAATTCGTAGGATGTCTCATCCCTTGTCATCCTCTCCATCTCTGTCCTTAGTGACCCTCCATCACTAATGACCCCTCCTTCCACGTCCCCGACAGGTCTTCTCCATCCCCTACAGGTCTTCTCCATGCCGGTCCCCGACATGCCTTCTCCATCCCGGTCCCCGACAGGTCTTCTCCATGCCGGTCCCCGACATGCCTTCTCCATCCCGGTCCCCGACAGGTCTTCTCCATCCCGGTCCCCGACAGGTCTTCTCCATCCCGGTCCCCGACAGGTCTTCTCCATCCTGGTCCCCGACAGGTCTTCTCCATCCCGGTCCCCGACAGGTCTTCTCCATCCCGGTCCCCGACAGGTCTTCTCCATCCCGGTGCCCGACAGGTCTTCTCCATCCTGGTCCCCGACATGCCTTCTCCATCCTGGTCCCCGACATGCCTTCTCCATCCCGGTCCCCGACAGGTCTTCTCCATCCCGGTCCCCGACAGGTCTTCTCCATCCCGGTCCCCGACAGGTCTTCTCCATCCCGGTCCCCGACAGGCCTTCTCCATCCCGGTCCCCGACAGGCCTTCTCCATCCCGGTCCCCGACAGGCCTTCTCCATCCCGGTCCCCGACAGGCCTTCTCCATCCCGATCCCCGACATGCCTTCTCCATCCCGGTCCCCGAAATGCCTTTTCCATCCCGGTCCCCGACAGGTCTTCACCCCGGTCCCCGACAGGTCTTCTCCATCCCGGTCCCCGACAGGTCTTCACCCCGGTCCCCGACAGGTCTTCTCCATCCCGGTCCCCGACAGGTCTTCTCTATCCCGGTCCCCGACAGGTCTTCTCCATCCCGGTCCCCGACATGCCTTCTCCATCCTGGTCCCCGACATGCCTTCTCCATCCTGGTCCCCGACATGTCTTCTCCATCCCGGTCCCCGACATGTCTTCTCCATCCCGGTCCCCGACAGGTCTTCTCCATCCCGGTCCCCGACAGGTCTTCTCCATCCCGGTCCCCGACAGGTCTTCTCCATCCCGGTCCACGATATTCCTTCTCCATCTCTGTCTCTGATATTCCTTCTCCATCCCCGTCCCCGACAAGCCTTCTCCATCCTTGTCCCCGACGGGATTTTACTCAAGCTTGCCTTGCATACACATGGTCACACAAAAGTTCGCTGAACTTTCGACCGTCAAGAACGCGGTGATGTAGAAATGAATGTAGAAACGCGCTGAGTTCAGTGAAATGAAGTTCAGTGCTTCTGAGCATGCATCGAATTGTTTCCGAGCATGCGTTGGAATTTTGCACGTCGGAATTGCTACACACGATCGCATTTTCGGATAGGAACTTTTTCCAACCGACAAATTGAGAACATGCTCTCAATCTTTTGCTGGCTGGAATTCGGCCAGCAAAAGTCCGATGGAGCATACACAGGGTCGCATTTTCCGACCAAAAGCTCTCATCGGTCTTTTGCTGGCCGAATTTCCGATTGTGTGTACGCGGCATTAGACACCGACACTGATATAGATTTAAAGCAGAGCTGTTTCTCAACCAGCCAGATTCCTTGTTTCATGTTCACAAAAACAAAACCTAATGTCTGATTGCTTACGATGAAAATGACTCCACTCTCTGATGGGAGGGGACAATTCTGATTCTTTTGTACTTTTTTCATTACAGCCACACCCTGAATACGGTGGCACCTTCCTGGGACTTCCCACCTCGTGTCACAGTTCAGGTGGGAGATGAGCTGTGATAGAGACTTTTCCTGTCATTATCGAGTTATTGAGCCAACATCCAAAGCGCCGTCCAAGAGGGATTATCTTGTGGATGCAGCCAAGCAGCTTCACGTGGCGCAGGAGCGGGATGCTAATGAAGAGTATGAGGCTGCATTCAACCACTACAAGCATGGCGTGGAGCTCCTGCTCAGTGGGGTGACAGGTCAGTGTGGACAACCGAATAGACAAGAGTCCAATCTGCTGCGGCCATATTGTAAATGATAATCCAATGAGTGTCATTAATGTGACATTCTATAGTGGAGGAGTATGTCTTAGTTTTGTTCCTCTCTAAGCTGATTGGTTGGTTGCTACACTGTGTTGCACTGTCCTCTCTGATCAATCACCTCCCCCTCCATTACCCTCTCCTCCATCTTCTTCCCCGCTGCCTTCTCCTCTCTGCTCCATGTTCTTTCTCGTTGTCCTCTCCATAATCCTTCATCCTTTCCTCCATCCACCCCCCCCCATCTCCTCTTTTTCCAGTCTTCTTCCCTGTCTCATCCTTTCCTTTCTCCTCTATCTTCTCCCCCCCCCCCCCCCCAATCCTTTCATTTATCCTCCATCTTCTTCCCTGCTGTGCTCTCCTTTATCCTCCCATCTTCTTCCCCGCTGTCCTCTCCTTTATCTTCTTCCCCATCTTCTCCTCTGTCCTCAGTCTTCTTCCCCTCCTCTCCTCTTAGCCTTAATTTTCTTCCACTGTGCTCTCCTCTAGCCTCCACCTTCTGCCCAGCTGTCCTTTCCTCTATCCTCCATCATCTCCCTGCTATCCTCTTTTCAATCCTCTATCTTCTTCTTTCCTGTCCCCTCCTCTATCCTCTGTCTTCTACTCCACTTTCTTTACCTCTATCCTCTCTTCCTCTGTTGCCCTCTCCTCCAACCTCCATCTTCTTCCCTTCATTCTCTCCTTGATCCTCCATCGTCTATCCTCTGTCTTCTTCCCTACTGTCCTTTTGTGTATATTTTTTTCCCCCTGTTGTCCTCTCCTCTATTCCCTGTATTCTTCCTCACTGTCCTCTCCTGTCTCCTCCGTCTTTTTCCTAGCTGTCCTCTCCTCTATCCCTTTTCATCTTTCCTGCTATTCTCTCATCTATCATCTGTTTTCTTCCTTGCTGTCCTCTCCTCTATCCTCCATCTTTTTCCTAGCCGTCCTCCTACTCTGTCCTCTTTCATCTTCCCTACTGTTCTTTCCTTTTTATTCACCGTTTCTCAGTGCTGCCCTCCCCCCCGTTAAGCTGGCCATAGATTTCTCCATTCACACAAATGAATTTGATGGAGGAATCCCCTTTCCCCGCAGGATTCCGTGCTGTCAGAATACACTGATCTGTAGCTGCAGCCCATTGGCTGAGCAAACAAAGTTTTCCATTTTGTCCATTCGTCAGAAGCCAATATAATGATCTACTCGAGTGGGGATGGCCACACAAGTGGAATATCAACTGGTCCCTGCTGAACCAGCCGAAATTCAATCCATCTATGGCTAGCCTAAAGCCCCATACACACTAATAGATTTACCAAAACCATATAATATGAGGTCAAACCTTAAGAGTTTCAATTTGTATGCAAATAGGCAGGCCCTTGCACTACATGGTTTTGGAAAATCTAACAAAAATCTGCATTAAATTGAATATTGTGTATGGGGTGTAACTCTATTTCTTCTCCCACAGTCCTCTCCGCGTTTTTTTTTTTTCCTCTATGCTCCAACTTAATTGGTATAATGTATGGTAGTGATCTTCACATTTTCATCTCTGCTCTGATTTGCCTCTGCCATCTCCTCTTACCAGTTCTTTGGGTTTTTCTTGCAGTGGACCCGAGTCGGGAGCGACGCGATGCAGTCAAACGGAAAATCTCACAGTACTTAAAGCGTGCTGAAGAAATTTTTAACTGTCACTTGCAGAGGCCTCTGGGAAGTGTGGGTGGAGCAGCAGAGGTCAGTCCTGAGATCTGTATGGCTGAGGAAGGGAGCAGGTGATGTGTGTGTGTTAAAGACACATTTGGGTTTCTTTGCTCTTTTGTTAAAGAGCATTCTGTGTGATGTATTGTGTGGATGTGACTTCTCCATGGAAACATACCTACACTCAGCCAGCTACCTTATTAGGTTCACATTTCTTGTACTTGTACTGTCTGCAAACAGTCACCCCTCTGGTACTTTTATGGGTTGTGTCATCAGTAGCGCTCAGGTCTGCTGTGGCATTCAGATAGGCACAAGATTACCAAAAGTATTGGGACACCTGCCTTTACACGCACATGAACTTTAATGGCATCCCAGTCTTAGTCTGTAGGGTTCGATATTGAGTTGGCCCCCCTTTGCAGCTATAACATCTTCAGCTCTTCTGGGAAGGCCGTCCACAAGGTTTAGGAGTGTGTCTATGGGAATGTTTGACCATTCTTCCAGAAGTGCATTTGTGAGGTCAGGCGCTGATGTGGAATAGAAGGCCTGGCTCGCAGTCTCCGCTTTTATTCATCCCAAAGGTGTTTTATTAAGTTGAGGCCGGACTCTGTGCAGGCCGTCACATTCCTCCACCCCAAACTCGCTCATCTATGTCTATATGGAAAATGAGGGGAATAACTGCGCTACAGTGAAATACATAAACAATAACAATTATAGCCGCGATTCATCTATGTAACACAAACACAGTGAAATTAAATAAGAAAAAAAGGGGGGGGGGGGGTTGAATCGCGCTAAAACAGATTGGTGATCATACACATCATCACCAAACCAAATATTTAGAACTAAGTTCCCCTTTAGTGTATACATAATATACAAAACACATGTCAAATGAATAATCAGTCCAAAAATAAAATGTTCAAAGTAATAATAAAAAGTCCATGTATAAAAAATAAATCACCCAAGTGATATGAAAGTATCTTAAAAAAGTTCCAAAAAACATAAATTCTTGCTGTGAGAAGAAAAAAGCGTGCTTGCTCCACCACCAGACTGGCCGCTTACCAGAAACTCATGATCCCCCGTTACAGAGGATCAGAGAAAGCTGTTTGTTAATACTGCTTCGAACCACGACCAATGGATCAGAGACCTTATACCGAGATGGGACATCAAAGACTGCAGGGTCAGGCTAAAGATGTTCACACTGACAGGTACTCAGACATCAACCCACAGCATTGCAGATACGGTCATAGAAGGAAATAAAGGCTCCATATAGTGTAAAATCATTGACTTTATTGGATAAGTAAAAAGTTAAACTCACATGTTAGTAGACAATAGTAGGCATGTAGTGTAGTCTGGAGCGCCGGCCGGAAGCTCACAGACAGCCCGTCCTACTGGAAACAACAGCAGCAATGGGAGGTGACGAGAACACGTCGCTCTGCCCTACGCGGCGTTTCGTGATAGAGTCACATCATCCAGGGGCCTTTGGTTTGGTGATGATATGTCTTTATGGACCTTGCTTTGTGCACTGGTGCTCAGTCATGTTGGAACAGGAAGGGGCCATCCCCAAACTGTTCCCACAAAGTTGGGATCATGAAATTGTCCAAAATGTCTTAGTATGCTGCCACCTTAAGAGTTCCCTTCACTGGAACTAAGGGGCCAAGCCCAAGCCCTGAAAAACAACCCCATACCAAAATCCCCCCTCTACCAAATGATTTGGACCAGTGCACAAAGCAAGGTCCATAAACACATGGGTGAGCGAACTTAACTAGCCTACACAGAGTCCTGACCTTAACCCGATAGAACACCTTTGGGGTGAATTCGAGCAGAGACTGCGAGCCAGGCCTTCTCCTCCAACATCAGTGCCTGACCTCACAAATGTGCTTCTTGAAGAATGGTCAAACATTCCCATAGATGGACTCCTAAACCTTGTGGACAGCCTTCCCAGAAAAGTTGGAGCTGTTATAGCTACAAAGGGTGGGCCAACTCAATATGCAACCCTATGGACTAAGACTGGGATGGCATTAAATTTCATATGCGTGTAAAGGCAGGTGTCCCAATACCTTTGAAAATATAGCGTTTGTTCAGTCTATAATCTCTAATATGTGCCTAGAAAGCTTTCCCCATTTTCCATTGCCTCCAGCCTGAACTGACCCTGGACAGGATGGATCCATGGATTTTTCTTATGTGGCCAAAATTAGTCCCTCCACTTGTACAGTAAAATGGCGGTTCCTCCGACCACCAATATTCTTCTAATCCTTAGTCCCCCCGTCCTGGTGATCTGGTATTTCCTGTGGCCTAATTTTCTTGGAGGAACCCCAGCTGGTCTTCTGCTGTAGTCTGTCCTTTTCATGACTCCCCATAGTGGACGTTCGACCTTCTGCCCATCATTGCTGTAAATAGTCGTTATTGGAGCTGCTGTGGCATCTGTCTGAACGTTCTCTTTTGACCTCCCCCATTAACAAGGTTTTCCCCACAAATCTGCCACACAGTTGATGGTCAGCAGATGTGCATTCTGCATGCCTGGAACCTAAAACCTCTATACAGACGCCTAGATAATGATAACAATGACTTAAAGAGGAACTTCAGTCCTGTCTTTACTGGCTCTGTTGATGTCCCTAAAAAAAGTGCCCAAAGTTTGTACGAAGGCACAGACCCAGCCATCCATATTCCTGCCAGTTACTGAACCTCCCTTCAGCAGAAAGATTAGGGTCTCTGGCCTGATAGAATGAAGGCCCATGTGTGACTTACCAATTCTATTCCTATTTCAGGGTTACAGCAGTTTGAGATTTCGACCAATCAGAGTCCTGAGTGCGGCTGTGGAAAATTTAAAGCGTTGCCAAGTGTTGCAGATTATTGACAAGGTAACCAATATTGTGTTCCAGTGTATGATTGGGCATGTCATTTTGTGGGGTGGGGCCTAACGATGCCACATTGGCTGCAAAAGAGTTATACTCTCCTGTGAAGTGAATTAGGAAACTCACATCTTTTTCGCTCTCTATTCCCCCTCTTTTACCCCACTCCATCTATTCTGCCCCCCTTGCCTACCCCCTCGCTTCTGTGACCCTTACCCTCTCTATTCTGCACCTCCTCTCTATCCCGCCCCCTCTTTGCTGCTCTTTCTCTAATTGGCCTCTCTCTTTATCCCACCTCCTCCATTCTGCCCTTACACGTTATTGCACCCCCTCTATTCTGTAACTCTTTTTCACATCCCTCTGTTCTGCCCTTCCTTCCTTCTGAATGTCCTCTTAACTCGCCCCCCTCTATCCTGCTCCTCTCCCTTATCTGTTCCTCGCTTTATCCTACCCTGTGTATTTTGCTCCTCCACTATTTCTGCTCCCACCTGGATTTAGGTGCAGTTGGTTCGTGATCCATCCACAGGAGCAACATTTATCCTAAAGGTAAAAGTGTTCCCCCTTCGCTACACTGATTGCTGATTTTTCTGAACTGATATATAAAACTTTGGAAAGATAATATATATTAGTGTGGAGCGAGGCTGGGGTTATTGATCTATAGATTCCTGGAAGGAGAATATGGATTAGTGAGGAGCAGGACTGACGATATTGATATTGAGGAGCCTTGCAAAGATAATATGTATTGGTAAGAAGCAAGGCGGAGGTTATCAATATATAGAATCCAGTGGCAGCTGGTGCTCCCATTTTTTTTGGGGGGGCGCAAACAAAGCCCCAACCAACCCCATACCCCCCCGTTCACTCACCCGCAATAGGGCCTACAGATAGATAGCTAGACACTGGGTGGGAGAGAGAGAGAGACAGACAGACAGATATTGGGTGGGAGGGGGAGAATGAGAGAGATGGTTAGATAGAAAGTTAGATAGATACCGGGTGAGATAGATAGATAGATGCATACATACATACATACATACTGGGTGAGATAGATAGATAGACACTGGGTGGGAGGGGGAGATAGATAGACAGTTGATGATGAGGACTTGCATATCTCTGTTAATGAGGCTCTGTCCTGAGCAGGCTCCAATCCGTGGCTAGTGACAGCTGCCCTGACACCTCCTCTACCTCCTTCCTTCCATACACTGGCTGGCTGGGAAGGATGTCTTATCTTGGTGTGACTGTGTAGTCACATGGCAGTAGAGGAGTCCGCTCCTCATGCTTCCTCTGCTCGGGCGCACTGGGAGATAATAGCAGAAGTGACATCATAACTCGAATGTCACTCAAAGCACCCGGCCATAGTAATGCATATAATATGCATAGTAATGCGGAAGCTACTCGGCATGATGGATCGTGCCACAAGGCGGGTTAAAAGCCCGCAAATGAAGCGACGCGTCTGCAATCTCGTGATTGCATAGACGTGGCGCTTCCCATAGTGCACTGTGTACGGCGCCCGAACACAGTGCACTAATGGACCTTTTTTTCTATTTTTTTTTTTTTTTAAATGACCAGTTTAAAAAAAAAAAAATATATATTTTTTATGACTGTCCGGAGGGGGGGCGGCGCCCGTGCACCCCCTATGGACGGGCCGCCACTGATAGAATCCTGGTGGGAGGTAAATATGTATTAGTGAGAACCGAGGCTGAGATAATTGAAACATAGATTCCTGGAGGGAGAATATGGATAAGTGAGGAGCAAGACTGAGGATCTTTGGAAAGATAATATGTGTTAGTGAGGAGCGAGGCGACGTTATTGATCTATAGAGTCCTGGAGGGGATATCATGTTGTAGTGATGAGCAATGCTGAGTATACTAATATATACAGTCTTGGAGGAATAATATACACTCACTGGCCACTTTATTAGTTACACCTGTTCAACTGCTTGGTAACACAAATTGCTGATCAGCCTATCACATAGCAGCAACTCAATGCATTTAGGCATCTAGACGTGGTCAAGACCAGTGGTTCTCAACCCTGTCCTCAAGTACCCCCAACAGCTCATGTTTGCAGGTTTTCTTTTACCTTGCACAGGTGCTTTAAATCAGAGTCAATGACTTGGTAATTTGGACAGCTATTTTATCTAAGAGAAATTTTATCTAAGAGAAATTACTTGAGGACAGAGTTGAGAACCACTGGTCAAGAAGACGACTTGCTAAAGTTCAAACCGAGCATCAGAATGGGGAAGAAAGGGAATTTAAGTGACTTTGAACGTGGCATGGTTGTTGGTGCCCGACTGGCTGGTCCGAGTATTACAGAAACTGCTGATCTACTGGGATTTTCACACACAACCATCTCTCAGGTTTACAGAGAATGGCCTGAAAAAGAGAAAATATCCAGTGAGAGGCAGTTGTGTGGAGGAAAATGCCTTGTTGAGGTCAGAGGAAAATGGACAGACTGGTTACAGATGATAGAAAGGCAACAGTAGCTCAAATAACCACTTGTTACATCCAAGGTAGGCAGAATACCATCTCTGAACACACAACACATCCAACCTTGAAGCAGATGGGCTACAGCAGCAGAAGATCACACCGGGTGCCACTCCTGTCAGCTAAGAACAGGAAACTGAGGCTACAATTGGCACAGGATCACCAAAATTGGACAATAGAAGATTGGAAAAAGGTTGCCTGATCTGATGAGTCTCGATTTCAGCTGCGACAATCAGATGGTCGGGTCAGAATTTGGCGTAAACGACATGAAAGCATGGATACAAGCACAGTTCAGGCTGGTGGTGGGGGTGTAATGGTGGGGGGGGATATTTTCTTGGCACACTTTGGGCCCCTTAGTACCAATTGAGCATCGTATAAACCCCACGACCTACCTGAGTATTGTTGCTGACCATGTCCATCCCTTTATGACTACAGTGTCCCCATCTTCTGATGGCTCCTTCCAGCAGGATAATGCTCCATGTCACAAAGCTCCAATCATCTCACCACTGGACAATGAGGTCTCTGTACTCCAATGTCCTCCACACTCACCACATCTCATACAATAGAGCACCTTTGGGATGTGGTGGAATGTGAGATTCACGTCATGGATGTTCAGCCGACAAATCTGCAGCAACTGTGTGATGTTATCATGTCACTATGGACCAAAATCTCTGAGAAACGTTTCCAACACCTTGTTGAATCTATGCCACAAAGAATGAAGGCAAAATGGGGTCCAACCCGGTACTAGCAAGAAGGTGTACTTAAAAAAAAAGTGGCCGGTGAGTGTATATTGCATAGCTCCCGACAAATCTGCAGCAACTGCGTGATGCCACCATGTCATCTCTTGTTGTGTCTATGCCACGAAGAATGAAGGCAGTTCTGAAGGCAACACCAAGGTGTACCTAATAAAGTGGCCGGTGAGTGTATATTAGTGGGAAGCGTGGTCCAAGCTGATGATGTAGAGAGCCCTGGAGGGCGCTGAGCCCACAGAAAGTATTAGGGAAGGGGGTTCAGGTTGGGAAGAGATGCAGCATTAGAATATCTGCTGATTGGGACGTTTTCTGTGCTGGATTGGGAACCAAACACAACGTTGTTGAATTTTTTTTACAATGTACTGTACAGCCAAGCTTTGCACTTTAACTTATTTAGTGGCTCCATAGAGAAGGCATGTCCTGGCAATATGTGATTATTCTAAATAACGCAGAAGCCTCTCTGATATGCAAGTACCAATCAGCTGATGCATCGCTGATGTAATAAGATAAGACGTAATCTATAAAACACTAGCAGGATCTGATGAGACTCGTGACAATGGCACAGACCGAGGAGTAAAGCAAGGCCATCAATTAGGAGAGATGACGTGGGGGTGTGGGCGGATGAGCGACGGGGGGGACACCAATCAATAGAGATGATGGGGAAGTGTGGGTGGGCAAGAGGATGATGTTCTGCAGTGAGTAAGAGTGGAAGATGAGAATGAGAAGAGTCAAATGTCTGGATTGTGGAGGAGGAGAATGAAGATCGGAAAGATCTATTCAGGCAGAGACATTGTAGAACACACAAAGATCCATAGATTGAGGTAGACTGAGGTAGATGGGTGCGGGGAGAGGATGGAGGAGGAGGAGAAGAGTGTAGAGAACATTTAAGTGAAGAAGAGGGAGTGGTAAGAAAATGACACAAGATGAGGTCTCCGTAGATTGAATCATCTGGTTGGAGAAGGGAGGATGAAGGAGAACGGAGACAACCCAGGGGGGGGCCCTTCCTAGGCTGCAGTGATCAGAATGTCCTGTAAATTTTGGGAATGAGATAACAGACTATTATTGGCTGTTGTAAAATATGGGGACAGAAGAGCGGTAGGGCACCTCGGCACATTAGGAGCAGTTGGGCATTTTTTTTTCAACTGCTCCTGAACTCTCCTCTATGTTATCTTATCAGTACATGTACACAGGGTCGTTTATAGTCGTTTCTAGGCAGTTGAGTTTAGAGGCCTTTTTTGGAAAGCAAAAAAATTAGTTCAGATGCTGAGTTTAGAGGCATTTCAAGCGCCAAACGCTTCTAAATGCGGTAACTCGCGTTTAGTTTACAGGCGTTTTTCATTTTTTGGCTATTTTGAAAAAAAAAAAAAAAAAAAAAATTATATATATATAACGCTTCTAAACGCAAACGCGGCAAAACAGATGTTTTAAATGTGGGCATGTGTGTATATATATAGATATATATCTATATATCTATATATAGATATATATCTATATATATATATATATATATCTATATCTCTCTCTCTCTCTCTCTCTCTCTCTCTCTCTCTCTCTCTCTCTCTCTCTCTCTCTCTCTCTCTCTCTCTCTCTCTCTCTCTCTCTCTCTCTCTCTCTATATATATATATATATATATATATATATATATATATATATATATATATATATATATATATATACATACATACCCACATTTAAAACATCTGTTTTGCCGCGTTTGCGTTTAGAAGCGTTTGAAAAAAAAAAAAATTATATATAAACGCTTCTAAACGCGGCATGTAAACGCGGCAAAACAGACGTTTTAACCACTTCAATACCGGGCATTTTCACCCCCTTCTGTCCCAGACCAATTTTTAGTTTTCAGCGCTGTTGCAATGTAAATGACAATTGCGTGGTCGTGCGACGTTGTACCCAAACAAAACCTTTTTTTCCCACAAATAGAGCTTTCTTTTGGTGGTATTTGATCGCCTCTGCGGTTTATATTTTTCGCGCTATAAACAAAAGAAGAGTGACAATTTTGAAAAAAACACAATATTTTTTACTTTTTGCTATAATAAATATCCCAATTTAAAAAAAAACAAAAAAAAAAACAAATTTTTTCCTCAGTTTAGGCCGATACGTATTCTTCTACATATTTTTGGTAAAAAAAATCGCCAATAAGGGTATATTGATTGGTTTGCGCAAAAGTTATAGCGTCTACAAAATATGGGATAGATTTATGGCATTTTAAAAAAAATTTTTTTTACTAGTAATGGCGGCGATCTGCGTTTTTTTTTTTTTTTTTTTTTCCGTGACTGCGACATTGTGGCAGACACATCGGACACTTTTGACACATTTTTGGGACCATTCACATTTATACAGCGATCAGTGCTATAAAATTGCACCGATTACTGTGTAAATGTGACAGACAGGAAAGGGGTTAACCACTAGGGGGAGACAAGGGGTTAAATGTGTTTCCTAGGGGAGTGATTCTAACTTTAGGGGGAGGGGACTCACAAGGGGAGGAGACCAATTACACACACAGATCCACGGTCCTGCTCGGTTAACGGGCAATCGCAGGTGCCCGGCGGACATCGCGGCCGCCGGGCACACGCACCAGGTCCCGAGCAACGCAGCGGGCGCGCGCCCCCTAGACGGCCGGGAAGCCCAGGCTGTCATATGACGCCCGCTCCCTGGATGGGAGATCCCATCTGCGGACGTCATTTGACATTGGGCGGGTATTGAAGTGGTTAAACATGGGTTACTATCTGTCAAGTTAAAATCGTTCAGGAGAGGTTGTAAAAACGTCCCGTGTACATTAAGCCTTAGGGTTTATATTCTGGGTCCCCGAAGATGAAGCGATTGGCTCCTTTCATTATCTGTGAGATGACCATGATTTTTTTTTTTTTACCCCCTACAAATCATGTTTAATAACCCAGAAGACAAAAACAAAGAAGTGGCGCTCTATGGGTGAAGCATAAAAACTTGCAGAACTTTAGCCAAGTAAAAAGTTCTGCAAGTTTTTATGCTTCACCCATAGAGCGCCACTTCTTTGTTTTTGTTTTTTGTTTATTCATTTTTCAAGTGGTTTGGTGGCTGCACTAGGTCCTAGCTCCTTTTATACCTTCCAGGATTCGTATACCCACGTATGAACTGTCAGCCATATAGCGCTCAAGGAACTCTGTTTTTTGTTTAATAACCCGGAAGGCCTGGAATGAGTGTTGTGTATGTCCCCAAGCCGCAGCCATCTCAAAGTTTCCATGATGTTGTTTTGGGTGTTTGCATTGCCTGACGTTCCCCACAGGTTCTGTAGGGTTATCTGTTCCTGATGACGATTCTTTCTTCCTGTCCTCGTAGTCTCTGATGAAGTCTGGCCGTAGCGGTAATGGAACAGTAACAATTATTCCGCAGGGTGTTCCCTTCATGGTTCCGCTGCAGCGATTCTATGTCAGTGATGACTCCGTGTACCTTCAGTTGCAGCATGTTAAAGGTCAGTCATGTGACAGTTGCTGATCCCAGCATGCTTTGCTTTCCCCCCCTCCAACCATCTGCTTTCCTTCCTTGCAGGTGGCCGGCTCTGGGACCATCTCAGGAAATTACGAGCACAAGAAACAAACGGCAGACAAGTCCCGCAGGTATCGGTCTGTAGGGCTGATCAGGGCATCAGCCAAGCACAGCATGAGCTAAGTGTGTCTCTGGACAATGCTTCTCCAGCAGTGGGCGTCCTGGATTCACAGGTCCGATTGTGGGCGGCACAGCTGGTGTTGGCGCTGGATACTCTTCACCAGGAGGGGGTGCTGTGCCAGGATTTGAATCCTCGCAACCTGCTTATGGGGGAGAAAGGTGAGATCTTCCCTGTAACACCCCAGCGACCCATAGAGTGCCTGCAAAACAGAACACAGCACTGACAATCTAATCGCCTTTATTAGAAGTGGCCAAAAATCACCATCTCAGTCCTTAGCTGTGCTCTGTTTTTTAGCAGTTGTAAAGCTTCACTCTACTCCTCTGACATAAGATGACAATGTAAGTTTAAATTGACAATATAAATTGTCCCTCAGGTGAGGTATGCTTGACATACTTTGGCCAGTGGCGAGAGGTTGACCATGTCTGTTGTCCGGAGGCAGTGGAGAACCTGTATGTGGCACCAGGTGAGACACAAAGTCCTCTTCAATCTTCTGACTATTTTACCTTCCCAGTCGTCCCTCTGATTCCTTCCCTTGCCAGCACTGATCCTATCACCTTCCAAGCAACCTCATTCCCTTCCTGGTCGGCGCCTGGCCTATTACCTTCCCAGCAATCCCTTGGAATCCCTCCCTGGCTGGCGCCTACCGTGTTACCTTCCCAGCAATCCCTTGGATCCCCTCCCTGGTCAGCGCCTGGCCTATTACCTTCCCAGCAATCCCTTGGAATCTCTCCCTGGCTGGCGCCTACCCTGTTACCTTCCCAGCAATCCCTTGGATCCCCTCCCTGGTCTGTACCTGGCCTGTTACCTTCCCAGCAATCCCTTGGATTCCCTCCCTGGTCAGTACCTGGCCTGTTACCTTCCCAGCAATCCCTTGGAATCTCTCCCTGGCTGGCGCCTACCCTGTTACCTTCCCAGCAATCCTTTGGATCCCCTCCCTGGTCTGTACCTGGCCTGTTACCTTCCCAGCAATCCCTTGGATTCCCTCCCTGGTCTGTACCTGGCCTGTTACCTTCCCAGCAATCCCTTGGATTCCCTCCCTGGTCGGTACATTGCCTGTTACCTTCCCAGCAATCCCTTGGATTCCCTCCCTGGTCGGTACATTGCCTGTTACCTTCCCAGCAATCCCTTGGATTCCCTCCCTGGTCGGTACATTGCCTGTTACCTTCCCAGCAATCCCTTGGAATCCCTCCCTGGCTGGCGCCTACCGTGTTACCTTCCCAGCAATCCCTTGGATCCCCTCCCTGGTCAGCGCCTGGCCTATTACCTTCCCAGCAATCCCTTGGAATCTCTCCCTGGCTGGCGCCTACCCTGTTACCTTCCCAGCAATCCTTTGGATTCCCTCCCTGGTCGGTACCTTGCCTGTTACCTTCCCAGCAATCCCTTGGATCCCCTCCCTGGCCGGCGCCTGCCCTGTTACCTTCCCAGAAATCCCTTGGATTCCCTCCCTGGTCAGTACCTGGCCTGTTACCTTCCCAGCAATCCCTCCCCGGACAGCACTTGTCTTGTTACCTTCCATTATAAATCTATTCATTGCTTTTTTCATGTAGAAAAAAGATGAAAAGATAAAGGGAGGAAAAAAAAATTAAAAATGTTTTTCTCTTTATATTCCTGCTGTTGTTCACTGACCTGTCCACAGAGGTCCAAGGGGTGGGGCCAGTGAGCGAAGCCTGTGATTGGTGGAGCCTAGGAGTTCTACTCTATGAGATACTGTGTGGTCAGGTGAGTAAGTGATAAGTATGTGTGGCCTGGCATTGTTGTGGGTGCCCAGCGTGCCTTTTTTTGCCCAATAGTTAATGACTCGCCCCTGGGGTGGGTGCCTTGCCTGCCGTGTCTCGCCCCTGGGGTGTGGGCCCTGCCTGCCGTGTCTCGTCCCTGGGGTGGGTGCCCTGCCTGCTGTGTCTTTCCCTCTGACGGATGTATCACCTTTTGTGAGTGTTCGCCTGTTCTCTTGCTCTGGGATGGGTGACTGCATGCTGTGTTTTGCCCTTTAGAGGGAGCCCTGCTTGTTGTCTATCACCCTGGAATGGAAGCCCTGCCTGTTGTGTCTCGCCCTGTGGTGGGTGTCTGACTTGCTGTGTCTCTGCAGTCTCTTTGCAGGAACCTGAATTCGGGACTCAGTGCTCACATGGCAATCCCCTACCCAGAATTCCTCAGTGCAGATGCCATTTCTCTGTTGAGGGAGGTAAGTTTATGGGGTGTATTCCCATCATTATGTTTATTACCATCTCTAATTAGGCTGATCTTTCTCAAATTCCAGCTTGAGCACCACATTCCACTCTGTATGTTTAATATTTCCCAGTAAGGCCCCTTTCACACTTGTGCGATTTGGGACTGCAAGGTCGCATGACAGGTCGAACCCCATGATTTCCAGTTGGTACCGTTCATATCTGTGCGACTTCTTCAAGGTAGTCCCTGCACTACTTTGGTCCGACTTTGATGCGACTTGAGTTCCATAAACCTCAAGCTTACACGGGCATTGCTTCAAGTCATGGCAAAATCGCGCGACTTTCAGTTTGCAAAAGTGTCAATGGGGCCTAATTTTTCATAAAAAGCTACTGAGATTTCACTCTTTTCATGGGACCACAGCAGTTCTCATATACAGCTGGTTTCGCTGAATGCTGACATAAGAATCTGAGAATTAACGGAGTAATAAAATGGAGCCGCATACAGAGAGTATAGGCAGGAAAGGATCTGATACTGATTAATAAATCTGAGATCCCCTTTTGAGTCTGTTATATTTCCTATCAAATACAATTTTTTCAAAATTTCTGTTTTTGTCAAGTATTCACATATCTCCGGAGAGTATTCACAGCACTTCACTTTTTCCACATTTTGTTATGTTACAGCCCTATTCCAAAATGGATTAAATTCATGATTTTCCTCAGAATTCTACAATCAATACCCTATAATGACAACGTGAAAGAAGTTTGTTAGAAATCTTTGCAAATTTATTAAAAGTAAAAAAAGGAAAAAAATCCCATGTACATCAGTATTCACAGCCTTTGCTCAATACTCTGTTGAAGCACCTTTGGTACCAATTACAGCCTAAAGACTTTTTGAGTATGATGCTACAAGCTTGGCACACCTATTTTTGGTAAGTTTCTCTTTGCAGGACCTCTCAAGCTCCATCAGATTGCATGGGGAGTGTCGGTGCACAGCCATTTTTCTCCAGAGATGTTCAAACGGGTTCAAGTCTGGGCCACTCAAGGACATTCACAGAGTTGTCCCATAGCCACTCTTTTGTTATCTTGGCTGTGTGCTTCGGGTCGTTGTCCTGTTGGAAGATGAACCTTCACCCCAGTCTGAAGTTCAGAGCGCTCTGGATGGAGCAGGTTTTCATCAAGGATGTCTCTGTACATTGCTGCATTCATCTTTCCCTCCATCCTGACTAGTCTCCCAGTACCTGCCGCTGAAAAACATCCCCACAGCATGATGCTGCCACCACCATGCTGCACTGTAGGGATGGTATCGGCCAGGTGATGAGCGGTGCCTGGTTTGCTCCCGACATGTCACTTGCCATTCGAGGCCAAAAAGTTCAATCTTTCTTTCATCAGACCAGAGAATTTTGTTTTTCATGGTCTGAGAGTCCTTCAGGTGTCTTTTGGGAAACTCCAG
Source organism: Aquarana catesbeiana (assembly GCF_042186555.1). Classification (NCBI taxonomy): domain Eukaryota; kingdom Metazoa; phylum Chordata; class Amphibia; order Anura; family Ranidae; genus Aquarana; species Aquarana catesbeiana. The sequence continues at coordinate 30,850,905 of NC_133336.1, read as the reverse complement.
GTGGGCTGTCATGTTCCTTTTACTGAGGAGAGACTTCCGTCTGGCCACTCTACTATACAGGCGTGATTGGTGGAGTGCTGCAGAGATTGTTGTTCCTCTAGAAGGTTCTCCTCTCTCCACAGAGAAACACTGGAGCTCTGTCAGAGTGACCATCGGGCTCTTGGTCACCTCCCTGACTAAGGCCCTTCTCCCCCGATCGCTCAGTTTGGCCGGGCGGCCCCCTCTAGGGAGAGTCCTGATGGTTCCAAACGTCTTCATTTATGGATGATGGAGGCCACTGTGCTCATTGGGACCTTCAATGCAGTAGACATTTTTCTGTACCCTTCCCCAGATCTGTGCCTCCATACAATCCTGTCTCGGAGGTCTACAGACAAATCCTTGGACTTCATGGCTTAGTTTATGTTCTGACATGCACTGTTTATCTGACATGTCCAACAGAATTTACCTCAGGTGGACTCCAGTCAAGTTGTAAAAATATCTCAAGGATGATCCGTGGAAACCGGATGCACTTGAGCTAAATTTTGAGTGTCTCGGTAAAGAATACTTATGTACATGGGATTTTTTTATTTTTAATAAATTTGCAAAGATTTCAAACAAACTTCTTTCACACTGTCATTATGGGGTATTGTTTGCAGAATGTTGAGGAAAATAATGAATTTAATCCATTTTGGAATAAGGCTGTAACATAAATTGTGGAAAAAGTGAAGCACCGTAAATACTTTCTGAATGCACTGTACATAGGATGGCAGGAATACATGCTGTCAAGTGGGAAGTCTGTCTGAGGGGAAAGTTCTTACAACCTTCAGAGGTCATCTGAGCAGAATTATAGTGAAGTCTAACTTACAGAACTAGGACTTTGGAATTTTGTCAATTATAGTTGGAGTTCTATGTCATTGTCAGCGTCTGTGTGACAATAATGGTGCTGTGTGATGTCAGGATGGTGAACGGGGTTGGAGAGGCTCCTTGTATGACCACCAGCAGCCATTCTAATTGCTGATGTTTTTTTTTTTTTTTTTTTGCCCCTTGTCCAAGATTTTATATGAATTGGCATGTCTGTAGAATTTAACATATTGTATAATCACAACACCTCTATCCTACAGCTTCTGCATTACGAACCAGAGAAGCGACTCGGCTTCGGCCCAGGTGGTGCACAGAAGATAAAATCCCACCCTTTCTTCAGCATCATCCAGTGGCACAAGCTGGTGTGAGCAGCCACAGGAAGCAACCAATATCGGGATGCATGCCACTTTGATGTCATGTAAAGGCCACAAAAGTTCCCATCACTGTGATGTCACATGTTCACATGAACAATAAATGATCGCACTCTGCTTCTGTCTGTGTTTGTATCCGCATCCGAAACGTATCCCGCCAGATCAGAAGGGGGGGGTGGCTAAGAACATTCGCTCAGCTCCATATCAGTCTTACACCATCCATAATAGAGTCCACAGCAACCAATCAGCTACTCCATTTCATCTTGTTTGTGTAGAGCATAAAGAAGAAAGGAGTAATCTGATTGGTTGCTGTTGGATAGGTGAAAAAGAGGGTGAGGCTCCTTGGATATGTCTCCCATCACCCCTGTCAGGTTTGAAATATGGGGGCTGGCATTTGCTATTTGTTTTAAAGCTGATTTTTGAGATGTGAGTGGATGTGTGTTGGACGTGCTCCGGCTCTTCCATTCTCCTGATAACTCTGATCTACCTCCTGAGATTTACACCCAGTGGTAACTGATTTGCCTCCCTGAAACCTTCCCCTACTTGGGCAGACTCCTTGTTCTTAGAAGTGCAGCATGCTGGTTGTTCACTAGTGTTAGAGGATAACTCGATTGGATTGTACCTGATAACCCAGTGATTTTCAGCCTTCTTTCTCCGGTTGCCTGCTGAATATTATCGGCATATTATCTCCTTTCCCCTTCTGCACACGGGTGCTCCCTGGCTGGGGATAGGCTAGTTCCGGCTGGAGTCGGTGATGCTCAGAACCGCTTCGGTGAGCCAAAGTTTGATGCTACCATTTTCCTTACAACTCGGCGGTGTCGAGAGCTGTGACCAGTAAAGCTCGGCAGAAATCGGCAGGGTCCGCAGAAACTTGGATTGGAAAGACTGGTAACTTTATAGTATAAACATGAGGCGAGCAGAGCTGTAAACCAGCAGAATTCTAAAGCGGAGTTCCAGCCGAAATATGACTTTTAAGATAAAAATATCCCTAGAATACTTATGCCTCGTGCAATGTAACAAAGGTATGCTGTAAACTATGCCCAGTTTTCCATCTGTGCAGCATTGTCTTCTTTCTTTTGTGAAGTTTCTGCACAGCGCAGCCATCTCCAGTGTAGACATCTGGCTACCCAGCATGCACCTGCCAATCTCTCACATGTGCAATTTTGGTCAGCTTGGCATGGCACAGCCATGTCAAGCTGACAACGATTTTCCATATGCACCAATGTTACTGGAGCTGTGCAATGCCAAGCTGGCCAAGAATTTCCATGGATGCCAATGTTAAATGTTACTGGAGCCCTGCGGCGGATTTGCCGCAAGATCACTTTTATCGGCGATGGGAGTGGGGCTTACCGGAGCTGTCGGTGGCGGCGGAGACGATTGGGTCCTTCTCGGTGTTAGGCATGGAGACGAGTGAGGGGAAGATGGCCCCCACCCTTTTCCATTGCATTGCAGGGCAGAAGCAGTGTCAAAATGTCACTTCCGCCCATAGCTCCAGCGGGGTCCAGCAAGGGTTATCTGTCTCCATGTGTTCATCTCTAGAGACTCTGGAGACAGGTAACCCTTGCTGGATTCTGCTGGAGACAAAAACCTTGATTGCTATATGAGGAACGTTCCTGGGATAGCATCCTTTGGATAGTACCTTGGTGTCGCTGGCTAGCCTTCCTGCAAGGAGGCTGGAGGAACATCCACAGAGCTCCCTGCGGGACACATTCTGAGGTCTGCATATCTCTACTGAGCCTGTTTTGACCCCCCCTGAATAAGAGCGGTCGCAGGCTGTCTGGTAAGCCTCCAATACTATTCACTAGGTGGTGGGCAGCACCTGCGGTGGAACATAGATCCAGGATTCCATATTTGAACACCAATGCTTTTTGGGACTTTAATTTTTTATCTTCACCCTTATATATGTATTGTTTTTCACTTTTATATAATCTACCACGGTTGATTAACCGTATACTGGTTGATATAATTCTATTGGTTGTCACTTATTGTTGTTATTTTTTGTATTGATATATTGATTCAACACATTTCTCATTTGGGATATATACACAGCGCTGCACTGTTCTTTCTATATAGAAGCTCACGCATATGTGAGCGGCGCCCGCATATGAAAATGGTGTACAAACCACACATATGAGGTATCGCCGCGATCGTTAGCGAGAACAATGATTCTAGCCCTAGGCCTTCTCTGTAACTCAAAACATGCAACCTGTAGAATTTTTTTAAACGTCTCCTATGGAGATTTTTAAAGTGGATGTAAACCCAATGTCATCCTTTCTAAACTACTGCCATAGGGGTTATCAATAAGGATATACATGCCTCCTGCATTTATCTTTACCTGTCAAATGTCTCCCCTCTGTCTGTTATGAGACCCGAAAAACTGCAGATTCTGTGGGTGGGTCTGTTGTCTGGAGCTCGGTGGGTGGAGTCGTGATGTCAGTAGACTCCCCGCTCTACACTCCCCTTGTCAATATGCATTTTCTCCTGTGTATTTCTTACACTGAACTTCTGCTATGATCTCCAACATCCAGTGAAAAGACAGGAAAGTAACCACATGACTTCAGCATGTCAAATCATGCTGAGGTGTGGAACAGCCAATCCTTGCAGAGCTGCTGAAGAAAGGAGTGGGGAAGGGAATTAAAAAATAATGCATGTCTTAGGCTAGTGCACGAGATGTAAATCACCTGTCACTCACAGCAAGGGGGAGGATTTGACAAAGTTTTTCTCTGTTTGTCAAGATTTATCTCACTGAACAATAAAAGAGGATTGCTCAGAGCTGGATTAACTCTTTGTGGCAAGACTGGGCTCAAATGATAGGAAATCTTATACTCTACATTATGACATCAAAAAAAAAAATTTGGGTTTACATTCACTTTAAGGGTAAAAATTTGTCACCAGTCCACGAGCGGGCGCAATTTTGAAGCATGACATGTTTGGTATCAATTTACTCGGCGTAACATTATCTTTCACAGTATTTAAAAAAAAAATTGGGCTAACTTTACTGTTGTCTAATTTTTTAATTTAAAAAAGTGCACTTGTAAGACCGCGGCGCAAATACGGTGTGACAGAAAGTATTGCAACGACGGCCATTTTATTCTCTAGGGTGTTAGAACCCCCAAACATTATATGTATATATATTTTTTTTTCCTAAGTAATTTTCTAGCAAAAAAAAATGTTTTTAACTTGAAAACACCAAATCTCAGAAAGAGGCTCGGTCCTTAAGTGGTTAAAGAATAATAAAGTAATAGATAAATAAGAAAAACGTGAACAAAATTACATTTATATAAACTTAAAAAAAAAATGTCCACAGGGAGAGGAGAGGGCGGAGGAAAGGAAAATAGAAGAAAGGAGAGAGTGGGGGAAGGAGAGGAGGAGGAAAAAGAGGAAAACCATTTTGCTTTTTTTTTTTTTTTTTTTTTACTTTTCTTAAATATGACAAGGAGAGAGGGACAGGTGGCATCTAATGCCATACCTTCCATGCAAGATCCTAGTGGACTCGCTCAGCAAATGCAAGGCGGTAAATCCGTAAAAGAGAAGGTCAAAGAATATGCAGCAGCTAAACTTACAAAATTTGCAATGTCATCCAAAGATAATGAAAACAAAGTTTCTCAGCATGTTCCCAGTGAAGAACTGGAAGAATCTTGCACTGGAGCAGATAAATTTAATCTACATACAGACTCAGAACAAAGGAAAGATGAAGTTGAAGCAATGGACAAGAATGCAGGACAACATACCGATAAACAGATTAATGCATTGACATCACCACTAGAGCCTACCCTACTAGATGTGCTAAAAGCAGTGCAACAACGTCAAAATTCTTTATGTAACTTGACTAGGTGCAAGGTGTTAAAGAGGAATTTATCTTTCTTCGCCAAGATGTACAGAAAATACGGGAACGAACATCTGCCCTGGAAGGCCGCGTTAAAGAGCTAGAGGACACTTCCCAGTTACTGGGTACAGCAGTCAAAGAGGTAATGAAAATATCTGATGCCAACGCTCGTAAATTTAGAAGATCTGGAAAACCGCCTTCGACTTAATAATATCAGGTTGGTGGGCTTTCCAGAGCGTGCTGAAGGAACTAACCCTGTAGAGTTCACGGAGGTGTATCCATAGCAAATGATATTGACTTTTTCTGCAGGCAAGTACAAACTGACATTAGAGGTCGCTATATCTTCCTATATTGTACAATGTATGGAAAATCGTATGTGTTGGCTAATGTGTATATATCACCTCCTTACTCATCAGAAGTATTTAAAGAATTTTTGAAATTTACCTTTGATAAAGCAGAAGCTCCTTGGTAAATAGTAAGGGGACTTTAATAGCTATTGAGACCCTCAGTTAGATAGATATAGTGTGACAATGGGACAAGTGACTTCTACACGCGCTTCATTTGATGGCTATATTCGGGAAATTGGCCTAATGGATGTATACGAGAATGCTACACCCAAATACCATAGAGTTTTCTTGTTTCTCTACTAGTCATCTGGCCTTATCTAGAATAGACTTGGCGGTAGTCACCTCTGCGATGTTACCTGTGATATCTGAAGTGACCTACGCAGCTAGAGGGCTGTCTGATCACTCCCCATTGGTTCTTAAGCTAACCTTATCTTCTACACAGATTTGCACCTTTTGGAAAGTTAAAGCGGGAGTCCACCTAAAAAAAAGGGTCCAGCAGCAGACGCCGATCACTCGCTCGACTCTCGGCGGCTGCCGCCGCCATCTTAGGTGAGGAAATCAGGAAGTGAAGCATTGCGGCTTCACTTCATGATGCGCAGTAGGGAACCGGAACTGGTCCCCGCTATCTCCTGGGACCTGTGTGTTTCCCAGCAGACAGCGCGGAGGGACGGGAAGAGGCGTAGACTCCCGTGGGAGTCTATGCCAGGAAGTGGGTGCAAATACCTGTCTTAGACAGGTATCTGCACCCCCCCTCCCCCCGAAAGGTGCCAAATGTGACACCGGGGGGGGGGGTTCCGAAAAGCGGAAGTTCCATTTTTGTGTGGAACTCCGCTTTAGTCCTTATTGGTTTAATCTCTTCCCTTCAAAGGAGAATATCTTGCTTGATATTCTGGCCTATGTTACTATCAACAAGCCCTCTGTATCTTTGCAGATTTACTGGCACTCCTTAAAAGCATATTTTGAAAATTAAAAAAAAAATAACATCTAGGGCTTGGGAATGTTATGTGGATGAAGCTGCTTTACCTGCCGAACTCCAATATATAGCAAATCCTACTGTAGAGAACAGCAGAAGTGGTTACAAAAGCAAAAGGCATATGATGATATTTCTTGTAAAAAAAGCAGAGCAGAAACTATTTTTTTCTCCAGCAACCCTATTTTGAGGATGGGGAAACGCAGGCCACCTTTTAGCAGCAATAGTAAAAGCTCAAAAACCAGTGACAGAGGTGGCGGAATTGCAAGTATCTCCAACCAAAACTGCACCCACTACAGTTTAAAAAAAAAAAACTTGTATAGTAGTAAAGTATCTTATAAAGAGGCCGAATTACAACTTTACCTTAACTCTATTACATTAACAGAATTATCTACAGCCGATAGAGAGATGTTGGATAAACCTCTGACTTTAGAGGAACTTCAGGCTGCTTCTGCTAGTATGTCTAATAATAAAACCCCAGGAGCAAATTAATTAGTATGGGAGGTCTATGGAACTAATTTGTTGCCTGAATTACTACAGGTATTTAATGCAGCATTAGAGTGTGGCCACCTCCCTCCCTCTATGAATCAGGCGATTATTATAGTCCTATTAGACTCCTAATAATCCAGAATCATATTGCCCAATATCATTGCTTACTTGGGACGTAAAATTATTGCCAAAAGTGTTAGCTACTAGATTGGTGAATGTAATACCTAAGAGAGTGCATTTAGACCAATCTGGTTTCATTCCAAATAGATCTAGCGCAGTGAATATAAGACGTTTACTCCTCAATTTGCAGGTTCCATCTGAAAATCTAGGTAATAGAGCTATATTGTCACTTGATGCGGCAAAAGCTTTCGATAGCATAGAGTGGGATTTTCTACGGCATTGCCTAGAGAAGTTTGGATTTGGACCACAGTTTATAAGTTGGATACAACTTCTTTATGCGGCTCTGGTGGCACAGGTTCAGGTAAATGGACATGTATTAGCCCCTTTCCCACTACAACGAGGAACAAGAGAGGGATGCCCATTATCACCTCTATTATTGGCCCTCGAACCTCTGGCTGCTGCTATTCACCAATCATCTAACATTTACGGGTTCCGTAGATCTTTAGAGTGAAATATGTTTTTATTATGTTTAACAAAATAAAAGAACACAAAGACCAAATATTCATTACAGAAGATAGTAAAATATAGATCACGTATACATTGCGTGTTAAAATATAATCCTGAGCGAAATACCATCATACAAATATCTTTCAAAATCAAGAGGCTAAAACCTTAACGTCTTGAGGTGAGACTTATTAGAGTTGGTGGATAAAACATTCGGGTGTGGGGTGAGGAGACAAGCTTAGAGAGAAAAGGAAAGAGGAGAGAAGGGGACAGAAGAAAAAAAGAAGGAAGGGGGGGGGGAGTGTATAGTGTAGGAGGTGAGAGGGTCAGAAGGGGATTGAGCAAACCTTGGTGCAGCAAACCTGTGTGATGGAATCAAGAAGTGTTTCCGAGTTGGCCATAGGGTGTCAGCATAGCTTTCAGAGAGTCGGAGGTAGAAAAGTCAATCCAAATGAGCCATAGGGCCTTACATTTTTCATAGGTGTCATTGTCCAGGGCTAGCATCTCTTCCATACACATGATGTCATTGACACCCATAAGGACAAAGGGGGGTGTGGTTCCGTAGATCTTTAGAAGGGGACAAGATTGCTCTATATGCAGACGACACATTTCTATTTTTGGGAGATACATCATCCTCCATAGTAGCAGTGAGGTCTTGAATTAATACATATGGCTCTTTCTCAGGATTTACAATAAATTGGGTAAGTCAGTTCTTTTACCTGTAGACCCTCTGGTGACCAATCTGCCAACCTCTGCGTCCCAAATTACTGTAGTTTCTACATTTAAATATCTAGGCGTCCAAGTTACAACACCAGTGAATACATATATGCAGAGGAACTTAACTCCATTACTCATGCGCTTTAAACAAGTGGGGAAAATTTGGAGTAAATTACCTTGAATAGTAGGTTGGAAAAGGCAACTTGATAAAGATGATTTGGATGCCACAATTATTACATCTTCTACATAATTGTCCTGCCTCAGAAATTTTTTAGACAAGTAGATACCTTGTTTAGAGAACTTATCTGGAAATATAAACATCCCCGGATTAGGCTGGGGACTTTGCAGTTGCCTAATGATGGAGGATTAGCTGTTCCCAATACCAGACTATTATATGTCATTACAACTTCAGCAACGAAATGGCTGGAATGGTTTAGATCGTGAGGATCCTATACAGTAAACTATATTTTCCCAACTTCCAGTAGTTCCACCAGTCCAGTTAATAGTAACCTATCACTTTTATAGTAAATGCTGTTTTCCCACATTTCATTTATTTCACAAAATTTGGACTACGGTTCAACAAAAATACTTGTCATGAAGGATGTACCCAACCTATGCCTATATGGAAAAATTTGCAATTTCCCGAGGTAGCGAAACTTGAAAATTTTGACTCATGGAAAAGGGCTGGTATGTTGTTGCTTCATCAACTTTTTGAGAACGAGGTTTTACAACCATTTGATAAATTAGCAGAGAAATACCAGCTGTCTAATAAATCATTTTTTTCAATATCTACAGTTATGACATGTTTTGCAAAGTCAGCTTTATTGAAATATAATCTATCTTTATTTGTAACTTTGGCAGTAACATTAAGACGCTCCAAAACAGGGACTTATTGGGGATATATATTCCTCCTGGCAAAGGACAGTTAAAGCCAACACACCAGATGGTGGTCTTGGACGGTGGCGCAGAAACTTGGAGACTCTTAAAACCCGTACACACGATAGGAAAATCGGAAAAGAACAATTTTGTCCGGCCAACGATCTTCCGGTTTTCAGATTGTTAGTATGCTGCTTTCGACAGCCGAGTCCGTTTTTTCCTCAGACAAAAGCTGGATGTGCAGACTATAACATTTTTGTCTTACGTGAGCTCAACATCTGATTTTCATTTAAAGTGGTTGTTAACCCACTTTTATTAAATGCTGCCATCCTCTCTACAGCATTATAATAATTGTGCCTGTGTTCTGTAAAAAATACTGCATACTGTATGAGCTCTGCCTAGAGCAGAGCTCATACAGGTACAATTGTGCAGTTTTTTTTTTTACAGAACACAGGGACAATTATTATAATGCTGGAGAGAGCATGGCAGCATTTAATAGCTGAAATGAGAGCAGGAGTGGGGGGGGGTGGCACAGGAGACAGATAGCAGGCTGCGGCTGAGGGAATGACGCAAATGGACCACAATGTCAGGGCTCAGCAGCCATGATTATCATTGTCTCTTTGCAGAGGGGAGGTTATAGCCAGGTATTCTTTTAGGTGATACGGGGGTCCAAATGACACAGCACAAGCACTATGCTGTATAACATTTAAGGGAACAGGATCTTTATTTTTGGGGGTTAACAAACGCTTTAATTAGTATAGTTTTTGTACGAAAAAATTCAGAAGAGCAAGACTATACATGTTTAAAAACTAAAGAATACATACAAAACTATTCAATACATTACATCACTTCTAAAGTTGTATTCTGTTGTAGAAAAATGTTCGTATTGTGAGTAACCTGTTCACTTTTCAATTTCGACAGGATACAGCATGCCAGAAAAAAAAAAAAAAAACAGACAAACCGTCGTCCGAAAATCTCATCGTGTGTACAAAGCTTAAGTCCTTAGTGATGAGGGGTGGGAGCAGGCTTTGAAGAATTTATTCAGAGTATGCTTGTTCTCATCATAGTCTGACCCAGTTTTGCATCATTCATAGATCCCACTACACTCCCTTAAAAGCTACACTCTTGGGGTAAAGCAATTACACCAAATTGCCCTAAGGTGCACCAATGTTACAAGTACACTTATACATAGCTGTGGCGATGTCCTAAATTGTATCGCTATTGGCAGTGTGTATTTGATATTTTAAATACCCCATGTTCTACACAGGTTGTTTGACCCAAAAATAGCATTGTTCGGGATGTCGGAAGATAGTATTCCGGTTGAGATGCATGTGATGTGGTTAAGATCTATGTATATAGCCCATAAACTTATACTACAAAAATGGATTTCAAATTTTCCGCCAACAATAGCTCAATGGTTTGAAGCCAATAAACCAAATTTAAAATGGGAGGAATTGACATATAAACATAGGAAAAGCCCTGAAAAATACGGTCCTGGTGGTTGGTCTCCAATTTGTCCGAGCAAGTAGTTGAGGATCAACGAGACTGAGGAAAATTAATGAGACGGATCCTTGGAGGTAGACAAAAAAAAAATTATATATATATATATATATATATATATATATGTATATATATATATATATAGATAGATAGATAGATAGATAGATAGATAGATAGATAGATAGATAGATAGATAGATAGATAGTTAAGGGGTAGTAATTAATCGGAATATAATGGTTAGTTTTATTTGAGCTTATATTGTCAAATTCAGGTAGGAAGAGAAAAAGGGAAAGGAGAGAAAAGTAATTATTACATTTAATTTAATGTGATTATAGGGGTTAATAGGGTTATATATAATAATTAAAAGTACAGTTGTAAAGAATAATCCTTATGGTTTTTTTTTTTTTTTGTGTTGTTTGATGGGGCGGCTCTGTGGGAATGTTATAGGTATGCATATGTCCCCCGTTATCTCTGTACTGAGAACCGAGCGATCAAACATCGCCGATGGCTCGGTTCTCTCACCTCCCCGAGCGGAGAGCTGCTGACTGTCAGTCAGCATCTCTCCTGCTCTGCTCCTCCATGCTCATCGGAGCGCTGAGCTGTGGAGGGGAGTGGCCATCTCAGTGGCTCGCTGAGAGGCCGAGACTGCCATCAGTCCAGGCACTCCTGTGACCCGTAGGAGAAGCCCAGCCTAAAAAGCTCAGGCTGGACTTCTTTAAAAAAAAAAAAAAAAATAGCTGAACTCCAGCTTTTGTTACACTTTACTTAGTTCATTTGGGCCAACTGTGTCCCTCACTAACCTGAGGCCGCTGGATGTGCGGTATAAACTGTATGTAGCTGAGGCAACATACAGCGTACAGCACTGTGTTTTCCGGGTTCAAGCCAAAACCTTCCTGTCTCATACCCGGAGCACAATAGTATGAGCGGCGCTCAGCCGTTCATAGAAAGGAATGTATTCTAGCAATGAATACAAAGCTTCCTCTGATTGGCTGAGTCAGAGAGGCGGGCTGATGATGTCACAACATCAGACTCAGCCAATATGGATTCCTATATCAGCTATAAAATGTACAGGCTCCAGGGGCGTCATCCTGATCCTTTCCTCATTGCTAGTGAATCACTGGTGCAGAACAGTTCAGGAGTTTATTGGCTGCCCATGGGGTTGGCTGACAGTTCATTGGCTGCCCATGGGGTTGAGGCTGACAAATACTTCCTAGATCACTCGGTAGCTATAAAATCTGCCTTACATTAATAAAATCTGCGAAACAGCTGAAATGTGATGTCTGCATTGTCCCTAGCAACCCCAACAACATGAGAAAAAGGAATGTGAATGGTCGCTGTGGGATACACAGACAGTTCTTAGTTCTTGTGGTTTGAATATGTAAGCAAATAAAATTTCTGAAATACACACTTGCAATCCCTTGTTCGTATACAGAGGTCAGAACCCACCTGAACAGTAACGGAAGAATTGATGCCACCTTTGATTAGTACATAAGATGGCTGAATACATACAAACATACTGAAGGGCTGTGATGTCACTAACATCATATAAACTTCCACATATCAAAGAGCTGTGACATCATTGTGTCACATGACTCCAAGTTTCAAAAGTTAGGGTTCTCCTAACTATTTTGAGGGTTCAGAGAGGAGTTACGCAGTTCTCATAACAGGAAGTTTGGGGCCTTGTTGTGCAACTTCCTTCACCTCCATTGTTTTATCACTTCTGACAGTAGCATATTGCAGCTTTGCAAATACAATACTTTCTACTCAAGCGTATTTTCATAAATGGCGTTTATTTTTAAACATTTAAAATCAAGTCCTTAAATATTGTAGTTAACTCTGTATATGTCGCAAGGTGCCATATTGATAGGTGGAAGAGATGATGGCCCAACCCACTGGAAGAGGAGTCTGTAAAAAGCGCACACCAAGTCTCTAAATTGGCGCCTATTTGCTCAGTGGGGGTTGGGTGGGGGACAGTGGCCCCAAAATAAAACTTGGGGGATGGGGGGAGTAAATGGATCATTGAGAAGCGTGCAGAAAATCCCTCATAGATCGAGAAGAAGAACGCGAGGATCTTCCACCGCCGACTTGATCTTACGCAGGAAAAGGACTGCTTCTCTGCCGTCTATTAGTCGATGGTCATAAGTTAGAGCAACATACATCATTGGGCGCACCTCCACCTGTGAGAGCAGCGAGGTATAATGAGCAAAATAATAGGAGGCACAAGCCAAAAAAAAGAGGTCCAATGAGCCCAAATACCCACTCAACATTCCATATTGCAATGAGCAAACCCTAAAATCTTTACCCCCCCGCCCACTTCCCCCTGAAATCTATACAACCTCAAATACCCCTAATCTACAAAGCTCCTGACACACCCTTAATATACATCCCCCAAAACTCACTGCCCACTTTATTAGGTGCACCTGTTCAATTGTTTGCTAACACAAATTGCCAATCAGCCAATAACATGGCAGCAACTCAATTAACATGAAAGCATGGATCCATCCTGTCCTGTATCAACTGTTCAGGCTGGTGGTGGTGGTGTAATGGTGAGGGTGATATTTTCTTGGTACACTTTAGGCCCCTTAGTACCAATTGATCATTTAAACCCCACGACCTACCAGAGTATTGTTGCTGACCATGTCCATCCCTTTATGACTACAGTGTCCTCATCTTCTGACGGCTCCTTCCAGCAGGATAATGCACCATGTCACAAAGCTCCAATCATCTCACCACTGGACAATGAGGTCCCTGTACTCCAATGGCCTCCACACTCACCACATCCCATCCAGTATAGCATTTTTAGTATGTGGTGGAACGGGAGTTTTGCATCATGGATGCGCAACCGACAAATCTGCAGCAACTGCGTGACGCTATCATGTCACTATGGACCAAAACCTCTGAGGAATGTTTCACACACCTTGTTGAATCTATGCCATGAAGAATGAAGGCAAAAGGGGGTCCAACCCGGTACTAGCAAGGTGTACCTAATAAAGTGGCCGGTGAGTGTATAGAATACCTGTAAAATCCCAAACCCCTAATCCATTCAACACTGGCCCTACACCACTCCTACAGACCCCCACTACCCCAAATGTACATACCTTTCCAGATATGGCCACAGGCCGGTCAAATATGCCGTGCATTCCCAGGATGGCAGACTGTGGGGGATTGATGATAGGTGTGCCAAACATGGACCCGAACACCCCTCCATTACTGATAGTGAAGGTGCCACCATCCATGTCTTCGATTGCCAACTCATTCTTGCGAGCCTGAAGAGGGAAACATGCGTCCATTATTCAAACAGTTCAGATCTACTCCTACCACCAACTCCTCCCACTTCCCACCCTGTTAATGTCATGATCTCTACTTCTACCACCACCGACCCTCCCACTTCCCATTGCTAATGTTTCTTCGTCAACTCTGCCCTCTTCCAAGGAATTCTGCGTATAGTCACTGTAAATGGATATTATTTTTTAAGATGCTCTTCATGGGTGGGCACGAAGGATTTATTTGCACTATAGGTCATCTGACGCAAACCACAGTGCTGCCCGAGCAGCGGCATTCTATATTACATCACCTTCTCTCCAAGCTCTGCAATGGTCCGTTCGATGTCAGCAAAGTTCATAGATTCCACATTACGTAACACAGGAACCACCAGACCCTGCAAGGGGAGGGGGGAAAGGTAGAGTCAGAATCTTTCCGCTAACCCCACCCCTCACTCTAATGTTCACTCACTCACCCGGGGTGTAGATACAGCCACACTGATGTCTATATAGTCTCTGTACACAATCTCCTTCGTCGTATCATCAATAACTATGAAAAAAACAGAGAGAAGGTGGGACAGAGAACTCTCCAACATCAGGGGAGGAGCCTGTTATACACAGTAAGGGGACAGGGACCAGAGAGGGAGGAGCCTGTAATACGCAGTAAGGGGACCGGAGAGGGAGGAGCCTGTAATACGCAGTAAGGGGACAGGGACCGGAGAGGGAGGAGCCTGTAATACGCAGTAAGGGGACCGGAGAGGGAGGAGCCTGTAATACGCAGTAAGGGGACAGGGACCGGAGAGGGAGGAGCCTGTAATACGCAGTAAGGGGACCGGAGAGGGAGGAGCCTGTAACACGCAGTAAGGGGACAGGGACCGGAGAGGGAGGAGCCTGTAATACGCAGTAAGGGGACAGGGACCGGAGAGGGAGGAGCCTGTAATACGCAGTAAGGGGACAGGGACCGGAGAGGGAGGAGCCTGTAATATGCAGTAAGGGGACAGGGACCGGAGAGGGAGGAGTCTGTAATACGCAGTGAGAGGACAGGGACTGGAGAGGGAGGAGCCTGTAATATGCAGCGAGGGGACCCAGGACTTTAGAAGGAGGACCTTTAATAAAAAACAACAAGGACCAGAGAGGAAGAAACTCAATATGCAGGACAGGAACTAGAGAAGTGGGGGCCTCTAAAATACAGAATAGAGGCTAGAGAAAGGGTGGCCTCCAATTCGCAGGCAGAGGAGAGTTAACATGGACTGTGGAGGGAGAAGCCTCTAATATGCAGGGTGCAGACAGAACAGGCACTATAGATGTAAGAGGATCCAATAAACAGGTAGGGGACAGATATCAAGAATTGGGGAGTCTCTAACACGCAGGCCAGGGAATGACAAAGGACCTCTAATATGCAGAACAGGGACTAGAGAGGAAGGAGCCTTATATGTAGGACAGGCACAAAGGATTTGGGGGGATGATTCCAACATACATAACAGGGAGGAGCCTGCAACATTAGATCAGACCCAGACAGGAGGGTGTAAGAATGGGTGGGCCATGGGGTGTTATATAGGAGGGGGAGGGGCTCACCAGCATTGACGGCCGGCTGGTCGTGGAGGGCGAAGGCTGCAGCTTTAACAAAAGCGGACATAAAGCCAAGCTTTAGATTGTGTTTCTTCAAGAAAGCATCTTTGTGCAGCGTCCTCATCTGCTGGATGGTACTGAAGAAGAGGAAGGATGTGTTATTAGACTCCAAGTAGGAAGAACCAACCCCTGCTCCCAGGTGCTGGACACTTACCTCATATCCACCTCATTGAAGGTGGTCAGCATAGCACACGTGTTCTGAGCTTCCTTCAGCCGCTGAGCGATTCTCTGGCGCATCCGATTCATTTTCACCTGCAGAGGGCACACTGAGTAGAGCAGCACACAGAGCAGAGGAAAGGAAGGAGGGGTTTACCATGCAGGGAGGGGGAGAGAGAGGAGGGGCTTATCCTGCTGGTTTCTGGAAAGGGAGAAGGAGCTTACCCTGTGTTCTGTGCGCGCGCTGCCAGCTGGGGCGACTTCAGACACAGGAGCAGCAGATGTTGGCTTCACAGCAGACACTGCAATTTCATAATAGGTCAATAACAACTCAGCCCACCGAACTGTTCCACCAATACCAACCATACACTATTACCTCTCACAACTTGTGCCCAATTACTGACCTCCATACCTACAGTGTCCACCCAGTGCCAGTGTCCAATCACTGAAGTCTATATCTACAGTATCCAATCATTGAGCTTCATATCTACAGTGTCCACCCAGTGCCAGTGTCCACCCACTAACCCCAGTATCTACAGTGTCCAATCACTAACCTCCATTACCTAGTATCCACCCAGTGCCACTGTCCAATCAATAACCTCCATATCTACAGTGTCCAGTCACTGATCCCCAATATCTATAGTGCCCACCCAGTCCCAGTATTCAATCAATTACCTTCATATCTACATTGTCCACCCAGTGCCACTGTCCAATCAATAACCTCCATATCTACCGTGTTCAGTCACTGACCTACATATCTATAGTGTCCACCCAGTGCCAATGTCCAAGCGCTACCCTCCATATCTACAGTGTAGTGTCCACCTAATACCACTGTCCACTCTGTCCTTCATATCTACTGTTCCCATTCCACTTACACAGAAATTTGGCAAAACAATTCTAACCAATCACACATCACCCAACACCTTGTAGACACGCTCTGCAACGTACCAGGCTTTGTTTCCAGTGGTTGGGAAGAGATGGGTGGCACAGGTGGGAGAGATGTGGGAATTGGACCAGCAGCAGGAGGCGGGGCTGAAGGAGGCTGAGGGCTTGCTGTAGGAGGAGCTGCAGATGGAGGAGGAGCTGCAGCCTCGGCTGGTTTGCTTTTAGGAGCAGCTGAACAGAAAAAAAAACACAAATCAACAAAGCAAATAAATCTGCCTTCCATATGTTTCTTCAAGACTGGCCACACCCCACCTTTCTCCAGCCAATACAATTACCCTTCCCTATTCTTCCTCCAGCCAGCACATGCACCTGCAAAACTGACCACTCCCCTTTCTATACTCTAGTCTAGCCAAGTAGATCGAGACTGACTCCTCCCCTTTCTTCCTCAACCAATACAAAGTAGCTCCAGAGTGATCCCTCCCCCCTTTTTCCTCTAGCCATTACTATGTACCTCCAGACTGACCAGTCCCTCCATCTTCCTCCTGCCAATACTATAAAACTTCAGACTGACTCCTCCCCTTCTTACACAAGCCAATACAATGTACAATACTGACCCCACCCCCAGTTTCCTACAGCCAGTACTATATATGGCGCCAGAATGATCCCTCCCCCCTTCTTTCTCTAGCCCAGGGATCTCCAAAATACAGCCCTCCAGCTGTTGTGGAAATACATGTCCCTTGAAGCATTGTAAACCTCTGACATTCACAGACATGACTAGGCATGATGGGAATTGTAGTTCCTGAACAACTGGAGGGCCACAGTTTGGAGACCCCTGCTCTAACTAAGTCTATGTAACTCCAGAATGACTCCTCCCCCTTCTTCCTCCAGTCAATATTATGTACCTCCGGACTTCCTGAGGACAAAGAGAGGAGTCCCACCCTCCACCTTTCCACCATCAGGGACCAGAAGAGCCTCGATAACTCCAGCTGTAGGAGCGGGTACTTGTACCGATGTCTACACAAGGAAACATGAAGCTTATTGAGTGAAACATGAAGGTAAATAAAGAGAACCAGTCATGACTGGGACTATACTTAACAGCAAATACCACAAGATGCCTATTATGTGTATTAGCCAGAAAAACCTGTCCAGGGCCCCCTCCCCCTCTCTGATTTAGATTCCTTGTTACAGAGCGCTCCCTGATTTCATGGCTAAACTTCACCCCCGGCCCTGTCCAATGAAAGTGCTCCTCTGGTCTCCAAGCCATTTTCATTGCACAATGGAATGATAGTAGGCAGGGTTTCATTCTTAGGAGTTTTCAGAATTAAGAAGTCTCACAAGAGAGGTTTTCTTTATCCTGCCTCCCCCCCTGCAGGGGACAACATGCACTTTGTAGTACAAGTTCAGTGCAAACTACACGGCGCTGTGCTGGATACTGCTATGGTGACTTAAGAGCTGGAAAACAGTGTATGGTATTAATAGGAGTTCAGGCAGCTATCAGGGCAGCCTCAGGGAGTCCACAAGGTCAAGACACAGAAATTTGTCAGCAGGATCAGCTGTGACCACCTCACAAGAGGGCCCCGATTTATAGAACCTCACACGAGGGCCCCTACTTATACAAGAGCTGTAAAACCCTCTCACATGCAGGCCGCTATTTATAGCGCCTCACAAAAGAGATCCTATTTATAGCCCCTAACATGAACACCGCCATTTATGGCACAGCAGACCTACCATGAGGGTCTCGATTTATAGCAGAGCTGTGACCCCCCCCCCCCCCATTTATAGCACCTGCCACCAGCCCCCCCCCCCCCATTTATAGCACCTGCCACCAGGACCTTTTGATTTATAGCACCTGCCACCAGCCCCCCCATTTATAGCACCTGCCACCAGAGCCCCCCTCATTTATAGCACCTGCCACCAGCCCCCCCCCCCCCATTGATAGCACCTGCCACCAGCCCCCCCCCCCCCCCCATTTATAGTACCTGCCACCAGGCCCCCCCCCCCCATTTATAGCACCTGCCACCAGGCCCCCCCCCCCCCCCCATTTATAGCACCTGCCACCAAGCCCCCCCCCTCCATTTATAGCACCTGCCACCAAGCCCCCCCCCCATTTATAGCGCCTGTTACCAGGCCCCCCCCCCCCCCATTTATAGCACCTGCTACCAGGCCCCCCCCCCCCCCCCATTTATAGCACCTGCCACCAAGGCCCCCCCCCCCCATTTATAGCACCTGGCACCAGGTCCTCCCTAATTAATAGCACCTCACAAGGGCTTCCCCATTTATAGCATACCACACAAGTACCCCCCCATATTTACAGCACCTCACGCAAGGGCCCGCTCATTTATAGCACAGCCAGCAGAACTGTGACCACTTCACAAGGTATTCTGGGAGGTGGACAGACAGTTGTGGATGGGATGGGACACCTTGTAAAGTGTTCAGGGAGGTAGACAGAGCTGTGATTGTGGTCCCTGTTGACATGTTCTGGAAAGAGGGCGGAGAGTTGTGAATGAAGGTCACATGACTGCACAGCCATCCCTACTGAAGTCCTTCACTGTGATAACTGGCCAACAACCTATTTGTTCATTTCTATTAATTGGCAGTTTGGCGTTAGTGGGTGGAGTCCAGGAACAGTAAGAAACCCCACCCCAAAAAAATATATATCATTTTTCATCCCTGCAACCATGGCACCAGTACTGTGTGAACACAAAAACATTGCCGGCCCAACTTTTGGCTCACTGCTTTTTCCCCAGGAGTTTACACAGGGCACCTCTATCCTCATGGCAGGGAGACTCTGCCTCTGGTGACACAAAAAACGATCGTAGGCAACATCAACAAAAAAAAACTAATCATTGTGACTACAGAGGGCTGGGCCTCCCACTCCACCACCTGACTAGAGGGCGGAGCCTCCCACCCCACCATGTGACTACAGAGGGCGGAGCCTCCCACCCCACCATGTGACTACAGAGGGCGGAGCCTCCCACCCCACCATGTGACTACAGAGGGCGGAGCCTCCCACCCCACCATGTGACTACAGAGGGCGGAGCCTCCCACTTAGCACTCTGGGATAGTCAGTGCAATGGACCAGTGTCTATAGAACAGAAGTAGGTAAAAATCCAGTAGAATTCCAATCACCTTGTCAGTCTCAATCTCGCACACAACTTCATCCTCAGATACGGCATCCCCGACAGCTGCAAGAGACAATAAGGGGTTAACTGACCACACTCGGAGCCTGGCTGCGCAGAAGACTCACCCCCACAGCTAACCACCCCTGGCCTGCCTTTCTCTTCCCCCACCCACCCAGCAGCGCCACCATCTCACCTTTCTCCCACCTGACATCTCCTTCTGTGACAGATTCAGCAAATGCTGGTGTGTTGACGGTCACCACGTCCTGCCCTGCCGGGGGGAGAGGGAGGGATTAGGAGAATAGCGGTCGCTGAATTGTTTCATCCGATTGCTAAGCTGTGCTAGTACTTACTGCAAACGGCTGACGTCCGATAGAACCTGATTGCATCTGTACTGGAGGGTCTGCAGAGAAAGAGACCAGACAGCGCAATCAGCATCCTGTCCAAACACACACATACACACACACACAAACCCCCAGATGCTATCACCAACCCAGATCCACAGCGCAGGCCCTGAACACTACTTACAGAAAGTTCTTCTGGCTGCCAACAGACGTGATTCGGCACCCGGCGGCCCCTAAAAAAAATAAACAGAACATAAAGAACAACTCTGCACCATTCTCTGCAGAACATCGCATTCATACTCACGCGTGTAAAGTCGAATCTGCGTGCCGCTGGAACCCTGTGGGAGAGAGAAAAGCTATCAGAGACTGGGGAGGAGCTCTGCCAACATTCCTCCAATCAGATATGTGCATTGTGCTCCTCCCACCTTTACTAGAGGGCAGTCCTCCAATCAGCTGCCTGCACTGTGCTTCCCCCTACTTCCACTATATGGCACAGCGCCAATATTCCTCCAATCAGCTGCCTGCACTGTGCTCCCCCCTACTTCCACTATATGGCATAGTGCCAATATTCCTCCAATCAGCTCCCTGCGCTGTCCTTCTCCCACACCTACTATAAAGGCATAGTGCCAACTTCACCCTCAACGTGACAAATTATGACTCACAGATGCCTCTGATATAGGAACAGAGGAGCCAATGGGAAACGGTCCAGAATTGTGCACTGCTAAACATTCAGCAACACATCAGACGGCAGAGAAAACTGGATTTTTTTGCTTTCTTGGAATACATCACAGGACACAGCATATTTATATCCATTACAATAGATTTCCTATGGTTCCGCTGTCACTTTCAGGCGATTGGACACTGGCAATAAAAACACACAGGAAGGTCTCCTCCTAGGCATAACCCCTCCCCTTAGGCAAGGCTTCAGGTTTTGAAGCCAGCCATGAACCTCAAAAGGAAAAAAAAAAAAAAAAAAAGGGGTGGGATCTTTGGGTCCGGGGTTGTACAGGCAAATCAAAAATCCTATTTTCTTTATTGTACATCACGGAACATGGAGTATCTTCCTATACATGATGACAGGGATGTCCCAAAGCACTGAATATGAGGGGGAGGACAACACAGAAACTGGCCCCAAACAACGAAACCAGAACAGGTTAGAACCTCACGCAGTGGCCCTCAACACACGCCGACCAAAAGGTACCGTCCTCAGCGGCTCCAACATCTACTTGGTAAATCTTTGTGAAAGTAAGAACCAAAAACCAGATAGTTTTTACAAACTTGAGCTACTAAAGCCTGGCAACGAGTAGCCCAGGAGGCACCAACACTCCTGGTAGAATGAGCCGTTACCGAAAACGGTGGAACTTTGCCTTTTAGACCGTACGCTTGAGCGACAAGCTGACAATTTAATAGAGAAATGTTAGATTCTGAAGCTGCGTGGCCCTTCTTCGGGCCTTCAGGAAGGACAAAAAGGGGGATTGTGACTGACAAATAGAAGCAGTCAACCTCAGGTAACAACCAACAGCACAAAACTAGGGATGCACCGATACTTTTTTTTTCCCGGCGAGTATGAGTACTGATGCCTTTGCAGTGTAATTTGAGCCCATACAAAATGATGCGGTTGCCCGCACCACTCCTGTGTGAAGTCACTATGGCAAAACTGAATGCAATTCGGACAGCAATCGCACCTCATTCCTGTTCAAATCGCATGTGATTCTTTGCATTGCCATTTCAGCCCACTCATTTTGTATGGGTTCAAATCACAACGCAAAAAGGTATCGGAGCATTTGCATAAGTACAAGTACTCGTGCAAAATGCTTAGTATTGGCACAGATGCTGGCATCGATGCAACCCTAGCACAAACCATATCTAAATGGTGAAGAGCCTTCTCCCTCAGTCTGAGGCTTAGGACAGAAATAACACACCACATTGGGGGAGATTTACTAAAGCTGGTGCACTCAGAATGTGATGCAGAGGTGCATGGTAGCCAATCAGCTTCTATCCTCAGCTTGTTCAAATAAGCTTTGGCAAGAAAACCTGGAAGCTGATTGATTTCTATGCAGAAGTGAGCCTGATTTTGCACTCTCCAGCTTTAGAAAATAAACCCCAATGTCCTGGTTAAGATAGAAAGAAGCAATCGCCTTTGGTGAAAATAATGGCCAAGGCCAAAAAAATCACCTCCTCACAGTGAAGCACCGGGAGAAGTTTCTTACAGGGAAGAGTAGCCAATTCAGAGAGCCAAAGTAATGGCAACCAGAAAAATAACCTTCGGAATCAGAAGGACTAAAGGAATATCCTGGATAGGTTCAAACGGAGATCTCTGCAACATAGAAAGTACCAAGTTGAGTTCCCACAAATGACTTGTGGGACAACAGGGGTGACGCCTTCCACAAAGACATGCAGCAAAGAAATGTGTAACAACTGGTCTCTGAAAAAGGCAGAAACTTGACCCTTGATCGTTCTCAAGGCCAAACCCTGATCAACTCCAGATTGGAGAACAGCCAGGATGCGACCCAGGACATACGTGTGAGGATGAAATCACCTAGCCTCACACCATGCAAAATAAGAATTCCAGGTTCTGTGGTAGAATCCCCTTGGTCGCATTCCCAGTGTTCATTAGGGTAGGAACGACCAAATCTGAGACTCTCCTGTCTCTTAAGATCCTGGCTTCAACAGCTATGCAATTAAAGCCAGTGACTGTAAAGGACAGAAGGCTGGAACTTTCAACAGAAGGTCCGGTCAATCCCGAAGGATCCAAAAGGTTGTTCCCCCGGCATGTTTACAATGTCAGCAGAGCACCGCGTTCTCCTAGGTCAAGCCAGGGTAATTCGAATTTCCGGAATTCCTTTCACTCAAATCTTGCGAAGCAGACGCAATGGTAGTGGAAGGAAAGCAAAAATTATGGAGGAGAACTGGTGCCACAAGAGCATCCATCACAAACACTTGAGGATCCCTGATGCTGGAGAGGAACCTGTAAAGCTTTGCATTCAACCTGGACACCAGAAGATCCACATCTGTGATGCTCCACCATCAACAGAGTTCCTCAAACACCACTGGGTGAATAGCCCATTCTCCCCGGAGACAGTTGATTGCGGAAACCCCCCTGCCCATTTTAAATGCCTGGAATGTGCACAGCATACAGTATGAGCAGTGGCAGCCGCTCCATTAGGAGTGCCACCCCCTAATCCCTGCAGCTGTCTGGTGGATCTGGTGGTTTGTTTGCCCTGACAAAAATGGAGCACCAGCTGCCACTGAGCACGAGAATATGTTTTGCCCAAGCCAGGGTGAGATCCACTTCCTCTTGAGCAGCCCAACTTCTGGTGCCTCCTTGATGATTTATGTATGTCACCACCATAGCGTTGTCCAACTTACAGGAAAGCCCTGACCAATGCAGTAGGGCAAAACAAATTGTCAGAACCTTTGAGGATTGAGGGAGGAATGATTTTACCATCTACAGCACCCATGGAGGAGGTCCTCCAATCAAGAGACAGTCTTCTGCTGGGGTGTAACAGCATCAGGGAGTCCAATGACTGCGCCCTCCAGTCCATTGTCACCAAGACATTCTACTATAGGGGTTTGGAATTAAACTGGGCATTGCCTCAAAAAAGGTGGCTACCATCTTTCCCAGAACCCTCATACAAAGACAAATCGGGGGACTTATCAACGACTAAAGCAAGTCTATCATAGTTCTCAGAGCAAGAAATTTCTCCAGAAGGGGATCACTCTTGCCTGGATGGTATCCAGCCTAAATATTCCAACCTCATGTTGGGACAGTCCAGAGTGCGCACAGTGAGATACAATGGTCTCCAGCAGTGAAGGAGATATTTACATTTGAGGGAACAATGTTCAGGTACCCCATGACAGGGATACCTCAGGTACGAGTCCCAGAGCCAGGACCTCAGTGAGCATACTGGGAGGTGTGGAGAGGTGGAAGAACAAGGCCAGCAACCAACAATGGTGGAACTCCACCGCAAACCAAAGAAACCTTTGGTGAGGTGGAAAGGTCAGAACGTGCAGGTAAAAATAGTATCCACTGAGGCCAGGAAATCTCCCTGCTGGAGAGAGGCCACAAAAGACTGTAACAATTCCTTGAGGTCCAAGATGGGGGCGAACATAGATGTTTAATTTGGGACCCCTGAAAAGGTTTAAGTAGAAACCGCATAACCTCTGCCCTTTAGAACGCCTTAAAACAGAAGATGATTGAAAGCTTACAAAAGAGCAAATCTGTTTTTAGGGGGGGATTCAAAGAAACATGTCTTTACAAATTTACTTCAAATCTAGGAGCCAGCTAAAAAAAAAGTTAGGAGACAGTTTTTTTAAACAAAACTTTACGGGTGAAACATGCAACATGTTCCCAAAACGTGAACTTATCCTTTAACCCTTTTACAGCCAGAGCCTTCTTCGCAGCTTTTTAAAACACGTTTAAAAAAAAAAAAAAAATTAGGCCTGAAGATTACATTTAAAAAAAAAAAAACCCAACAACTTTTACTGAAAGACACCCTAGAGAATAAAATAGTTCCAATTTTTTATATCACACAAATTTACCGAAAAGGTACATTTCTGTAAAAAAACAAACAAAAAACACATTAAAAGTTAATTTTAAGGTGCACAAAAACACAATAAATCACCCAAGTTTTTGGTAACATATAAAAGCCGAAGTTGCATCGAGTAGATACCCAACATGTCAAACGGGCACCCAGAAGTGACATCAGGGAGAAGAGTGTATACTAGGGCTGGGGAAAAAAAAAAAAATTGATTTAAATTTTGAATCGAGTTGAGAGGTCAAATCGATTCAAAATTTAAGCAAATCGATTTTTTTTTCACCGCGCCGGTCCTGAGGAGCGAGGCGAGGTCCCAGCTTCGGCCTAGTCCACAAGGCCGGACGCCGCGGACTATCCTGAAGCCGCGGCCTCGCCTAAACTCCTGCCCGCTGCTCCTAAGGACTGGCGCTGTGTCCAAAAAAAAACAAAAAAAAACACAACTCGATTCGAATCGTGAATCGAGTTTTTTTTTAACAAAATCGCAGATATTTTTTTTTTTTTTTGTGAAAAATCGCCCAGCCCTAGTGTATACATAGCGCAGGGTATGGTAGAGCATTTGGGCGGCAGCCCAGGTGCCAGGACGAAATTTTTTGTCACCATGGCACTTGGTGTTTGTCGAGCCCTGGCATAAGGCACGGAGGAGGAAGGCTCTGAAGTTCCAGCTCGTAGCTGTGAGACACTATATTGCAGATCCACATGTCTGAAATCTCCTCCTACCAAACCTTTGCATAGAGCTGCAAACATCTCCCCCCATCTGTGTGTGAGTGGGTGAATCCTTTATTTGCTAGGAGGACCTGTTCCCTGGCTTAGCGGACTTTGGAATCCATGGTTTCTTTGAGTGGAATTACACTTCATCTGAGCAACACAAACACTATTTAATCAATTTTTATTATTCAAAACAAACTCCCCCCATCCATGTCTTCATGCTATTATTTGCTGAGAAATCACTTTGAAAACTGTCCCCTAGCATTTCTAGCTGTGGCCATCTTGGTTAAGGGCAGATGGTTCATTTATCATTTACTTCCTGGAATACATCTGCACTTAGCATCCTGCAGGTTCCAACACACTATACCCAAGGCACACGTTCCTGTAGAAATGGCCGTGTAGGTAAGTGGGTGCTGCAGCGACCCCCACCTGGAACTGTGTATAGTCAGAGCGAGAGAGGGTCGCCAGCACACCACGGATTTCCAGAACGGGTACAAAACTTTATTCAGCGATCACATCGTTACAACAATGAGCAACATTTTGGAGCCTCCCAGGACCCCTTTATCAGGGCAGGTCACATGCTAGATGAAGGGCCCCTGTGAGGCTCTGAAAAGTTGCTTTTGCAGCACCCACTTTTCTTACACACTCTTCTCCTGCAGGTGGCGGCATTAAATCGGTGAATGAGCGAGCCGTGTCCTTCAACGAGCGATAGAGAAAAAATAAGTTTAACACAAGTAAATATAATCTATGAAGATGCTCTGCGTCTTGTGATGTACATTACAGAAAAGCCGCGGCTCTCAATGCGGAGTCACCTTAAAAAAAAAAAAAAAAGAAAATGGCGGCTCCCTCCCAAGACATGCCTTGGACGTTACATATGAGGGACTCCACTTAATACTCTCACCGGCCATTTTATTAGGTACACCTTGCTAGTACCGGGTTGGACCCCCTTTTTGTCTTCATTCTTCGTGGTGGAGATACAACAAGGTGTTGGAAAGGTTCCTCAGAGATTTTGCTCCATAGTGACATGATGGTATCATGCAGTGGCTGCAGATTTGTCGGCTGCACATCCATGATGTGAATCTCCCATTCCACCACATCCCAAAGGTGCTCTATTGGATGAGATGTGGTGAGTGTGGAGGCCATTGGAGTACAGGGACCTCATTGTCCAGTGGTGAGATGATTGGAGCTTTGTGACATGGTGCATTATCCTGCTGGAAGGAGCCATCAGAAGATGGGGACACTGTAGTCATAAAGGGATGGACATGGTCAGCAACAATACTCAGGTAGGTCGTGGGGTTTAAACGATGCTCAATTGGTACTAAGGGGCCCAAAGTGTGCCAAGAAAATATCCCCCCCCACCATTACACCCCCACCACCAGCCTGAACCGGTGATACAAGGCAGGATGGATCCATGCGCCAAATTCTGACCCGACCATCTGAATGTCGCAGCTGAAATCTCATCAGACCAGGCAACGTTTTTCCAATCTTCTGTTGTCCAATTTTGGTGATCCTGTGGGGATTGTAGCCTCAGTTTCCTGTTCTCAGCTGACAGGAGAGGCACCCGGTGAGGTCTTCTGTTGTAGCCCATCTGCTTCAAGGTTCGATATGTTGTGCGTTCAGAGATGGTATTCTGCATACCTTGGTTGTAATGAGTGGTTATTTGAGTTGTCTTTCTATCATCTAGAACAGGGGTCTCAAACTGGGGGCCCTCCAGCTGTTGCAAAACTACAAGTCCCATGAGGCATTGCAAGGCTGACAGTTACAAGCATGACTCCCTCAGGCAGAGGCATGATGGGACTTGTAGTTCCTCAACAGCTGGAGGGGCCCCCAATTTGAGACCCATGATCTAGAACCAGTCTGCCCATTCTCCTCCGACCTGAACAAGGCATTTTCCTCCACACAACTGCCGCTCACTGGATATTTTCTCTTTTTGGACCATTCTCTGTAAACCCCGAGAGATGGTTGTGTGTGAAAATCCCAGAAATCCTCAGACCAGCCCGTCTGCCACCAACAACCATGCCGCGTTCAAAGTCACCTAAATCCCCTATACCAGGGATATGCAATTAGCGGACCTCCAGCTGTTGCAGAACTACAAGTCCCATGAGGCATAGCGAGACTCTGACAGCCACAAGCATGACACCCAGAGGCAGAGGCATGATGGGACTTGTAGTTCTGCAACCGCTGGAGGTCCTCTAATTGCATATCCCCGCCCTATACCATCCGCTCACCCGTCATGTGATCCAATGCCAGCACACCGGTCACATGACCTCGCTGAGGGCGCTGGGGCGGTGCAGATCACATGACTGGCGACAAACACCAACATTGCAAGACCACGATACGGCTTATGTAGGCGACACGACACCCCCCCCCCCCCCCCCCCAATAATAGGCTAACCACAACCCAACATGACCTGAGGTGACCTCTGGGGGTGTAGAGAAGTATATGTGGGAAGGTAGGTACCTCCTCAGAGGGAAATAGGTAGACTCACCCTCCGGAGGGCGGACACCTAGTAACATGGAGGGGGGAGGGCTGTGGGTACATGATTAGACTCACCCTCCGGAGGGCGGACACCGAGTAACATGGGGGGGGGGGGGCTGGGGTTACATAATTAGACTCACCCTCCGGAGGGCGGACACCGGGCAGCGCAGGGTTCGACTTAGGCAGCGGGAGAACATGGCTGGGACAGTCGCCTCAAGGACACGCCGGAAACAGGACCGGACCAATGACCCGGGAGAGGGGGAGCTTCGATCCCTACAGTGACCCTGTCCCCCCGTCCGCCATTTTGTCGGAGTCCGAAGCCTATTCTTCTGTGCGCATAGTCACTGGGAAGATGGGAGTCGCGCCGGAGACCGTAAGTGCTAACGCTCGGCCTCTAGCGGGTGGGAAGTCAAACGGAAGTAGGGGGGAGGGTGGGGCAGAAGTAAAACACTTCCATTACAGGGAGGAGGTTGCCATGTGACCGGGGGGCGTGGCCTACCATAACCCTTAGGGCGAATGCTTATCGTATAACGCCTCTTGTACAGAGAGATTGTATGATGTGATTGTGAGGGGACATACCAGACCGAGCAAAGTCACACGAAGCCATTACCGGGGCATAACTTCTAATGGGGCCACCAAGTCTACTGACATTCACAGAAACAAACTTCACTATATATATATATATATATATATATATATATATATATATATATATATATATATATATACACAATATATATATATATATATATATATACACACACACTCCCTGGCAGCGACTCAATGCAGTTAGGCATCTAATGTGGTGTGGTGAAGACGACTTACTGAAGTTTAAAGAGGAAGTAAACCCTGATGGGTTTACTTCCTCTTTGTTTCCCTGCATAGTAGCCCATTATGTGTCACTTACCTGACATAGGAGCCTGCGATGTCCCCTCTGCTACGGAGCGTCCATCTTCTTTCTGGGTATCATGGCTCCGGCGCTGTGATTGGCCGGAGCCGCAATGACGTCACTCCCGCGCATGCGCACGGGAGCCGCCATTAACGGCATATCACCATTAGCAGCGCCGTGCTCAGTGCGTGCCACTGTCTACGGCGCATGCGCCATAGACAGCGGTGCCTGTCTTTTTGCAAATATCTCCTAAACCGTGTAGGTTTAGGGGATATTTCTTGGACCTACAGGTAAGCCTTAATCTAGGCCAGTGTTTCTCAACTCCAGTCCTCAAGGCGCCCCAACAGGTCATGTTTTCAGGATTTCCTTCAGATGAAATGGCTGTTGTAATTACTAAGGCAGTGAAACTGATCAAATCACCTGTGCAAAATAATGGAAAGCCTGAAAACATGACCTGTTGGGGTGCCTTGAGGACTGGAGTTGAGAAACACTGATCTAGGCTTACCTGTAGGTCAAAGTGGTCTGTGAGGATTTACAACCACTTTAAACTAAGCATCAGAATGGGGAAGAAAGGGGATTTAGGTGACTTTGAACGTGGCATGGTTGTTGGTGGCAGACTAGCTGGTCTGAGGATTTCTGGGATTTTCACACACAACCATCTCTCGGGTTTACAGAGAATGGTCTTAAAAAGAGAAAATATCCAGTGAGCGGCTGTTGTGTGGAGGAAAATGCCTTGTTGAGGTCAGAGGAGAATGGGCAGACTGGTTTGAGATGATAGAAAGACAACAGTAACTCAAATAACTTCTCTGATGAGATTTCAGCTGCGATATTCAGATGGTCGGGTCAGAATTTGGTGTAAACAACATGAAAGCATGGATCCATCCTGCCTTATATCACCGGTTCAGGCTGGTGGTGGTGGTGTAATGGTGGGGGGGATATTTTCTTGGCACACTTTGGGCCCCTTAGTACCAACTGGTCATCGTTTAAACCCCACGATCTACCTGAGTATTGTTGCTGACCATGTCCATCCCTTTAGGACTACAGTGTCCCCATCTTCTGATGGCTCCTTCCAGCAGGATAATGCACCATGTCATAAAGCTCCAATCATCTCACCACTGGACAATGAGGTCCCTGTACTCCAATGGCCTCCACACTCACCAGATCTCATCCAATAGAGCACCTTTGAGATGTGGGGGAATGGGAGATTTGAATGGGCTGCCATGCCTGCAAAAACGCATAGGTGTGAACCTAGCATTAGGGCTACAGATAAAGAGGGAGAGGGCTGGATGCAGCTACTTAATCACCAAGGGACGTATGTGGCCCAGAAGGCTTGGTTCACACGAGTGCGGGTCATGTGTTCCGGTTGTAGCTATCACATTGATTCTTGATGCTATAAAGGTCCTTCCCCGTAGACCTCAGTGGTTTACACATGTGGCGCGCTCCCTCCTCTGCAGCCCTTGATAGTTTCTGAAAAGCATACAACCCTTAGTGATTTATGGGCTGTACATGGCCTTTTCCTGCCCCACCATCCTCATTGGTTTATGAGCTTCATGCTACCCACAGTGGCTTATAGGCCACACAAAGCCCTCTTCCCCCTTGTCTATGGTCCTCTGCCTTCTCCCTCCCCTGGGACCTATGTGGCACTGAAGGCTTGGTTCACACTAGTGCAGGTCACGTGTTCCAGTTGCGGCTATCACATAGATTCCTGATGCTATAGAGGTCCTTCCCTGTAGTCCTCAGTGGTTTTTGCATGTGGTGCTCTCCCTCCTCTGCAGCCCTTGATAGTTCCTGAAAAGCATACAGCCCTCAATGGTTCAAGGGCTACATGCAGCCCTCAGTGATTTATGGGCTGTACATGGCCTTTTCCTGCTCCACCACCCTCATTGGTTTATGGGCTTCATGCTACCCGCAGTGTAGGCCTCACAAAGCTCTCTTCCCCTTTGTCTACGGGCCTCTGCTTTGTCCCTCCCCTGGGACATATGTGGCCCTGAAGGCTTGGTTCACACTAGTGCGGGTCATGTGTTTTTCGGTTGCAGGTATCACATCAATTGCTGATGAATGCCTGAGGTTATGAAGGTCCTTCCCTGTAGACCTCAGTGGTTTTCGCATGTGGTGCTCTCCCTCTGCAGCCCTCGATAGTTTCTGAAAAGCATGCAGCCCTCAGTGATTTATGGGCTGTACATGGCCTTTTCCTGCTCCACCACCCTCATTGGTTTATGAGCTTCATGCTACCCGCAGTGGTTTATAGGCTGCACAAAGCTCTCTTCCCCTTTGTCTATGGGCCTCTGCCTTCTCCCTCCCCTGGGACGTATGTGGCCCTGAAGGCTTGGTTCACACTAGTGTGGGTCACGTGTTCCGGTTGCGGCTATCACATAGATTCCCGATGCTATAAAGGTCCTTCCCTGTAGCCCTCAGTGGTTTTCGCATGTGATAGTTTCTGAAAAGCATGTAGCCCTCAGTGATTTATGGGCTGTACATGGCCTTTTCCTGCTCCACCACCCTCATTGGTTTATGAGCTTCATGCTACCCGCAGTGTAGGCCACACAAAGCCCTCTTCCCCTTTGTCTATGGGGGTCTGCCTTCTCCCTCCCCTGGGACATATGTGGCCCTGAAGGCTTGGTTCATACTAGTGTGGGTCGTGTGTTTTTCGGTTGCGGGTATCACATCGATTCCTGATGAATGCCTGAGGCTATGAAGGTCCTTCCCTGTAGACCTCAGTGGTTTTCGCATGTGGCGCTCTCCCTCCTCTGCAGCCTTCGATAGTTCCTGAAAAGCATGCAGCCCTCAATGGTTCATGGGCCACATACAACCCTCGGTGATTTATGGGCTGTACATGGCCTTTTCCTGCCCCACCATCCTCATTGGTTTATGGGCTTCATGCTATCCGCAGTGGCTTATAGGCCACACAAAGCCCTCTTCCCCTTTGTCCATGGTCCTCTGCCTTCTCCCTCCCCTGGGACCTATGTGGCCCTGATGGCTTGGTTCACACTAGTGCGGGTCACGTGTTCCGGTTGCGGCTATCACATAGATTCCTGATCTTATAAAAGGTCCTTCCCTGTAGCCCTCAGTGGTTTCCACATGTGGCGCGCTCCCTCCTCAGCAGCCCTTGATAGTTTCTGAAAAGCATGCAGCCCTCAGTGATTTATGGGTTGTACATGGCCTTTTCCTGCTCCACCACCCTCATTGGTTTATGAACTTCATGCTACCCGCAGTGGTTTATAGGCCGCACAAAGCCCTCTTCCCCTTTGTCTACGGGCCTCTGCCTTCTCCCTCCCCTGGGACATATGTGGTCCTGAAGGCTTGGTTCACACTAGAGCGGGTCATGTGTTCCGTTTGCAGGTAACACATCAATTCCCCCACCCACAGCTGAATTACTGTTCTTGCGAGACGCACAGGACTGTCTTTTATTCTGAATGGCACCCCCCACGCATCTCAGCTGGCAGTGTGGTCACGGGTGCAGGGACTACATGGAAACCACATGGTCAAAAAGACAATGCGGTTTCCCTGCAGTGGTTTTTAAAAATGCGCATGCACCTTTATTGAGCGGGTCATGTGGCACAGCAGCCCATTTAAATGAATGGGTTGCTATGCCAGAGCAAATGCGGGAAGCACGGCCCACACCAGTGTGAACCGAGCCTTAAGTGATTGTAAAGGTAAACATTTTTTTTTTTTTTTAGAAAATACCAAGCATGTGATACTTAACTGCTGTGTGTAATGGTTTTGCTCAGAGCAGCCCGGAATCCTCCGCTTCTTGGGTACCTCACCAGTACTTCTCAGTCCCATACCCTGCCAAAGGCCCTTATAGCAAGCCAATGGCTGCCGCTTCTCTGTCCAATGAGGTGAGAGAGAGACTCTGCACTTGTGTACATCACTGACTCAAGATCAGGCTCAGGTAAGTATTTGGGGCCCCAAAACCACTGAAGGACACAGGGGAGGTAGAAGGCCGCATACAGTCCATAAACCACTATGTGCTGCAGAAGGAGAGGGAAAGGGTAGAATGTGGCTCATAAAATACCATGGGCTGCAAAAAGAAAGAAAAGGGCCACATGCAACATAGAGATCACTGAGGGCTGTATGCAGCCCATAAATGACTAAGGGCTGCAGGGAATGAGCGATAGGGAATCCTGGGGCTCATAAACAAGCGGGGGCCACACTCAGCTCATACACTACTGCAGGCTGCAGATAGGGAGGGAGAAGGCCACAAGCAGCCCATAAACCATAAGCATCAGATGAGGCCAATAAACCACTGAGGGCAGCAGGCATGGAAGGAAAAGGCCACAAACAAATCACAAAGGAGGGAGAGGGCCGCATGCAGTGCATAAATCCCTAAGCCCGGGTTCAAATTATAATGCGCTGCGGATCGCAGTGCGTCCCTGTTCCCCGTTTCAGGGACGAATCAGGGCCGATTCTATGCCTGAATTCGGCCCTGAAATGGAGCCAAAGACGCACAGCGTTTTTGTGCAGTGCGCACCGCAGCCGCCCCGGAGATATGTGAACCGGCTCCATAGGGAGCCAGTCACATTCTCCTGCTATGCGAATTAGATGTGCGGAAACGCACATCTAATTCGCATAGGTGTGAACCCGGGCTAAAGGGCTGCATAAAAGGAGATAGAGGGCCACATGTCGCCTGTGACGGGAATCACTTCGGGCGGGGGGCTTGTGGAACCCAGCTTACCTTGGAGAGCTCTGAAAACTCCTTGTCCAGCTCCCCCGGCCCCTCCTATGTGTCTATTAGCGGCAGAGGGTGACCGAGAACCCCAGTCTGATCTGCAATAATCAGACTCACCGTAAAACCACACCGGACTCAGCATTTCCTTTTACCCGTTATCCAGGGTCTTATATGTGTGGTTTGTGTTGAAGGAATAAAGGGGTTCTTTCACTTGGGACAGTAATATTTCTGAACAATATCCCTTAAGAATATATGAAAATAAAGTCCCCCTTCCGTCAGAGACCATTGATAGATGGTTTGAGGTGGGGGTTGCTATGTGTTTGTTAAAGGGGTTGTAAAGGTAAAATTTAAAAAAAAAAAAAAATAACAAACATGTTATACTTACCTTCACTGTGCAGCTCGTTCTGCACAGAGTGGCCCCGAACCTGGTCTTCTGGGGTCCCTCGGCGGCTGTTTCAGCTCCTTCCCGCAAGCATTAACCACCTTAATGCGAGCTCCCTCGCATGGTGGTTAGTGCTTGCGGGCGCGCTCCCGTGATACAGCCGGCGGCTATAGCCGCTCACTGTATCACTCGGCCCCGCCCCCCAGCGCGCCGCATCATTGGATGTGATTGACAGCAGCGCGAGCCAATGGCTGCGCTGCTTCCAATCCATCCACTGTAGCCAATCAGCGGCCAGGGTGAGCGGAGGAATAGATGTCGGGAACGCGAAGCTGACTTTCGAGGCGTCAGGTAAGTAAAACGGGGGGGCTGGGGGCGGCGGTATTGTCAGAAGTTTTTTCACCTTAATGCATGGACTGCATTAAGGTGAAAAAATTTTTACCTTTACAACCCCTTTAAGTGTCTGTCTACCTTGGGCAAAAAGTATTATGGGGTGCGTTTGTGGATTAGCTGTGAGGATGGAGGGGGGGAATTCCTCCAACAGCTCTCCCTGCTGATAGGACAGGCTACTGATGAGAAGTTTGAATACACCTGTGTGTCTGTTACTGAATGTAGTTTACCCCACCCTGTGTCATTATGCAAAGAAGGGAGAATTGTCCCCTGAGTGTTTATCTCTGTTTGCGTCTGTTCAAATAAACAGTTCAAGTTCCAGCTTTGCAGCCAAAACGAGTCCTGCCTAGATTTAATAATATCTATATTCAGACTGGAGGAAGCGGTATATGAAGGAAGCACTCAAGCAGAGTGTGGGAAGCAATTTCATTACATTGCCCATAAACCCCTGAGGGCCGCAGACCAGGAGGGAGAGAGCCCCATGCAACCAATAAACTACTAAAGGCAACAGGGGAGGGAGAAGGCAGAGGCAGTAGAAAAAGGAGAAGAGGGTTTTATGCGGCCTATAAACTACTGAGGGTAGCACAAAGGCCATAAACCAATGAGGGTGGTGGAGCAGGAAGAGGACCATGTACAGTCCATAAATCACCGAGGGCTGCAGAGGAGGGAGAGCGCCACATACGAAAACCACCGAGGGCTACAGGGAAGGTCTTTTATTTGCAAAACTGCCAACTGGTCTTCTGTTGACACGTTTAAGTTTCACCAGGCTGATGTTTTGGCCTCCTCTGATACCAGCTGCTGAGCCCTTCTTGACCAGTTTTGTTATTTGGGCTTGTTGCTGGTGTTTGCTGTGTTGCCCATCCCTCAGATGCACTTGCATTTGGACATTCTGCAGGAAAGACTAAGGGTCCTGTAAGTTTACAACCAGGGGCGTAACTACCACCATAGCAACCCATGCGGGCACTATGGGGCCCGCAGCCGAGTGGGGCCCAGTGAGGATGAGAGCACCGCCGGCACAGTCTCCCAGCCAGGGGAAGAGAGAGGAAAGGAAGAGGCGAGCTGTCCGTAGCAGCAGAGAATTGCAGCTGAATTGCCTGATGTAAGAGCTTTCATTAGAAGTTCCAGTGTTCCCGGGGCTCACGTCACATAGCTCCACCTTTTGGCCCGGTGCCTTTGATAGACAGAACGCCAATCCAATGCGGGACATGTGACATCATCAAAGGCGTCGGGCCAAGAGGTGGGGCTATGTGATGATGAGCCCCGAGAAGACGGGAAATTCAAATGAAAGCTATTACAGCGGGCAATCCCGCTCTCTGCTGATCCGGGTGGCTTGCCTCTTCCTCTGCATAGGTGGGGCTGTATGGGGCACAGGCAGACCAGGCTGTATTGGGCACAGGTCACGCTGCATTGACACTAGGGCAGCTGTGGGGGGGGGAGGGGGGCTGTTTGCAGGGGAGCCCCATACAACATTTTGCTATGGGGCCCTGCTATTTCTAGTTAAGCCCCTGTTTACAACTAAGAAAATTGTATTTTTGACTGCTGCTAAAATCAATTTCTTGGAGGATACAAGTACAAGACCTTTCTCTCCATTCTATATGATCCTTTATTGCTTGCTACAAAACTGAGGCTAAATGGAAGTAGGAGGGGGTTATGGGGGGATGTCCCTGCAGCTATCCCTTTTTTTTCCACTGTCCCATTGCCTGAAAGGAACTGCATATAACCCAAGCACTGTACATCAAGAAAAACAATTTTTACGGGCAAGTCAAAAAGCCTAATTTTCCTGATTTATCTCCATGGCAGCAAAGCCAACCAAACTGGTGGTATTTTAAGTTGTTGAGAACCAGGGTTTAAGGGTATTTTTTAACATCTAGACCTATAGCATTGAGGGGGTGGAGGTCACCATTGCATATGCTGCCCATAAAAATATGTCCGGAACAAAAAAAGGCTGTATTTGTTGCACAGCCAAATACTGAAGGTGCTGTCCTCACACATCCAATCAGGGAAGAAACCTCCCAGGAAGTGGCTGCAGGTCACATAGCTGATCAGGAGAATGGGGCTGGCAGCTCTACAACTGTATCTGTGGATAGTTGCCACTCAGGCTAGACTCCAGCCATGGCTCCCTTAGTTCATCTCATTACATAATAGGTTTAGTAAAGAAAGATAACATTGTTTTTGATTCCAGTTCATTTCACACTTCCACTTCCATTTGTGGCAGGATCAACAAGTATTTTCTGTACTTACCAAAAATATTCTTAGCCTGAAGAAGTAAAACAAATGAAGCCACCACATCGAAGGACTGGTAATCTGCAATGGTTTACATTTTTGTTTATGGGTTTAGTTTTCCTTTGCAGCGGTGTCAAACTAGCAGCCCTCCAGCTGTTGTGGAACTACAAGTCCCATCATGCCTCTGCCCGTGGGAGTCATGCTTGCAACTGTCAGCCACATGGGATTTGTAGCTCCACAACAGCTGGAGGGCTGCTAGTTTGACACCTGTGTTTTAGGCAGATGGATGGAAGTTAATCTGCCTCGGCACTCAGCTGGCTTTATCACTACAATCCTGGAAAGTGCATGGAGCCAGGTTATCAACATTTTCAGCCATACACCTGTGACATTTCCTTAGATTTCATCCGTTACTTTTACAGAACTGACCAACGATGATGTTGGAGGGAGGCTGGAGTTAATATTAATTGGGTTTACCTTCACACTTTATAAACAAAGGTAAGTACAGCACAACAGAATAAAACAAAACAAGAAAAACAAGTCCAATCCACATAAGTGGAGAAATGCTGTATCCAAAGAAGATAGAAGCCAAGATTCCTTGTGACAGAAAGTGGGATAATTACTCCAAGTCAAAAATGGGTGACAATATCCTCCACCATATAAGCTGAATTGCGCTTACCAGATAAGATGGACCTCTGTGTTACAGAAGGTCAAGTACGCATTTATCCCAACAGGGATGATAGTAACTCCTGGCACTGCTTCAGAGATCCTCGCTCCAGCAAGATGGAAAAAAACGCCCAGCAGAGAGTTCCAAATAGTAAAAGCCTCCAGGTCAGCAATGGTGAATGTTAGGATAATACAGCCTCCCCAATGGATATGAAAGGATATAAGGACATACTCTAAGTGTACTCCGTAAGTTTATTCAGATAAAAAAAATCATGTAGTGGACATGAAAGTATAGCGCTCAAAGGCGCAAGCAGTAAAAAGCCAAATAGATATCAATAAAAAGATCACTGGATCAAGTGTATAAAAACACATAGGGATGGCAGCGGGTGATGTTCGTGCATAAGCTCCTCCCCCCGTGCGTGGCGTTACGTCCTGATAGGACTTCGTCAGCGAGGGTGGAGCTAGACAGTCACCAGACAGGTTTATATGGACGACTGGTGTCTGCACAGGATGTGGCGGA
The DNA here is from genome assembly GCF_042186555.1 of Aquarana catesbeiana. Taxonomy (NCBI): domain Eukaryota; kingdom Metazoa; phylum Chordata; class Amphibia; order Anura; family Ranidae; genus Aquarana; species Aquarana catesbeiana. The sequence continues at coordinate 30,813,498 of NC_133336.1, read as the reverse complement.
ACGGAAGCCAGAGATGCTTCTACAAAGCGGTCGCCTTAGTATGCGGGGACACCAATGTCTACAGTCTAATGAACAACTAATACAATAAATTATGAACGAAAAACGTTCTAATTCTAAAATAGCTAATATGCTTAAAAACAGACAAACAAAAAAGGGGTTGCCCACGGCCATCTCTTTAACAATCTCATCAATATGTACATGATATAAAATCAAATTAATGAGAAAACAATATGTAGATAAAACAAACATTACAAAAATTACTTATCTGATATAAAACAGTTGAGGTCAAATTCAACATTTAACCCCTTCAGGACCGCAACCATCATGGAATATTCTGAAATGTTTAGAAACTTGTGTTTTTAAACCCCTTTTGATGTTGTTTACATGTTCAGCTATGCGGACACCCATAGGTCTGGAGGTTCTGCCTACATATTGGAGTCCGCAGTCACACTGCAACATGTACACAACCCCTACTGTATCGCACATAAGATAAGATTTTTGATCTGGTATTTTTTATTAGTAGCAGAGGCAGTGAACTCCTTTCTTCTTTTAAGATTGTATCTGCATTGCTTACACGCTGGGCATTTCCCACAAGCGTAAAATCCTGACAAAAAAATTAAAGATTCTATTTTCTTTTATCACTGGAGGATCCACCACACTCAGGGCTAACATGTCCCTCAGTGTTGGTGGTCTCCTATAAATGAATCTCGGACGAGGGGGTAGTACTGTGCCTAGAATACTATCCTTTTTTTAAATTTCCCAATGTCTCATGATTATCTTCTCAAATTTCTTATGTTGGATGTTGTAATCTAAGATTATTTTATACTCAAAATGATCTTTTATCAGAATCTGCGACTAAAATAGCTCGGTCCATATTTCCGATACTGTCTATATCACCTATTATATGCTCTTTGGTATATCCTTTTTGTAAAAAACGATCAGCCAAAACATTAGCCTGTGCATAATAGTCTGAGTCCAGGGTACAATTCCGCCGTAAAGGAATGAATTGACCTCTGGGAATATTATATAGCCAAGAGTGATGGTGGAAGCTAACCAGGGATATGTACCGTTTCTATAAGTCGGCTTGAAGTAGTTTTTGGTCTTAAAAGAACATCCTCGTTTAAAAATTTCTGAATCTAGGAAGGCTATGCGCGAAGCATCAGCATTCCAAGATAAACGTATGTTTTTTGTATTACCATTAAGCTGACATAAAGAGTTGGAGGCTGATTGGATCCCCCTCCCATATCATGATCAAATAGTCTATATATCTTTGGTAGCAGACCAGCTGTGCTGGCCTGCTACCAAAGACAAATTCCTCTTCCCAAAGTGCCATAAAAATGTTTGCGACACTTGGCGCAAAACGAGCGCCCATGGCAACTCCGAGTATTTGTAGGAAAAACTTTCCGTCATACCAGAAATAATGTCTGGCCAGACAGAATTCCAAAGATTTCAGAAGGAAATCCTTAAGTGAGGGAGATAGAGTGGACTTATTAAGAGCCCATTGAACTGAGATGAGGGCTTCGCGGTGGCCTATGATGGTGTACAACGAGCTAACATCAGCTGTTACTAGAAGACTGTTTTCTTTACAAGGGATTTTTTTCTATGATCTGAATAATGTTTTGTATCCTTAAGATAAGCCGTAGTGGTAGACACTAACAGCTTCAAAATATAATCTATATACTGACCCAAGCGTGATGATACAGAATCAATACAGTTGACTATGGGCCGGCCGAATCATCACGCTTGGGTCAGTACATAGATTCTTTTTTTTTTTATTATTAATAAAAAATACCAGATCAAAAATCTTATCATGTAGGATACAGTAGGGGTTGTGTACATGTTGCAGTGTGATTGCGGACTCCAATATGTAGGCAGAACCTCCAGACCTATGGGTGTCCGCATGGCCGAACATGTAAACAACATCAAAAGGGATTTAAAAACACACGTTTCTAAACATTTCAGAATATTCCATGATAGGGATCTGAGATGTCTAAAATTCTGGGGTCTGGAAAAAGTAAATAAACATTGGAGAGGGGGGGGGGATGATATAAGGCAGTTGAGTCAACAGGAATCCCTGTGGATTCATGAAACCCAGGTTGCGGTCCTGAAGGGGTTAAATGTTGAATTTGACCTCAACTGTTTTATATCACATAAGTAATTTTGTAATGTTTAATCTACATATTCTTTTCTCATTAATTTGATTTTATATAATGTACATATTGTTGAGATTGTTAAAGAGATGGCCGCGGGTAACCCCTTTTTTGTTTGTCCGTTTTTAAGCATATTATCTATTTTAGAATTAGAACGTTTTTCGTTCATACTTTATTGTATGAGTTGTTCAGTAGACTTTAGACATTGGTGTCCCCGCATACTAAGGCGACTCTTTTGTAGAAGCATCTCTGGCTTCCGGTTCCGTCACATCCTGTGCAGACACCAGTCGTCCATATAAACCTGTCCGGTGACTGTCTAGCTCCACCCTGGCTGACGAAGTCCTATCAGGACGTAACGCCGCGTACAGGGGGAGGAGCTTATGCACGGACGTCACCCGCTGCCATCACTGTTTTTATACACTTGATCCACGGATCTTTTATTGATATCTATTTGGATTTTTACTGCTTGCTTCTATGAGCGCTATACTTTCATGTCCACTACATGATTTTTTATTATCTGAATAAACTTACGGAGTACTTAGAGTATGTCCTTATAGCCTTTCATATCCATTGGGGAGGCTGTATTATCCTAACATTCACCATTTCTAACCTGGAGGCTTTTACTATTTGGAACTCTCTGCTGGGCGTTTTTTTCCATCTTGCTGGAGCGAGGATCTCTGAAGCAGTGCCAGGAGTTACCATCATCCCTGTTGGGATAAATGCATACTTGTCCTTCTGTACCACAGAGGTCCATCTTATCTGGTAAGCGCAATTCAGCTTATATGGTGGAGGATATTGTCACCCATTTTTCACTTGGAGTAATTATTCCACTTTGTGTCACGAGGAATCTTGGCCTTTCATCTTCTTTGGATACAGCATTTCTCCACTTATGGGGATTGGATTTGTTTTTGTTTTGTTTTAGTCTATTGCGCTGCACTTACCTTCGTTTATAAATTGTACTTCTAGGCATATGTGATTACCTATAGTGTTCAGCTTGCATTTCATTTGTGCTTTTCGGTTGTGTGTGCGCTAATTGCTCCGTTTTTATATTTTTCTCTTAACACTACATAATTTCAAGAGGAAGTAAACCCTGGTGCGTTTTACTTCCTCTATTTCCCTGCAAAGGTAAAGCATAATGGGCTACTATGCATTGCATAGTAGTCCATGATGTGTCACTTACCTGAAACCGAAGCACACAATGTCACCGTTGTCCCCACTACCATGGAGCATCCATCTTCCCCCCCCCTCTTCCTTCCGGGGCCGCAAACTCCGGCTCTGTGACTGGCCGGAGTCACATGTGCGCGGGTGCCGCCAGTCATGGCTTGACCCCTATCAGAAACAGCATGATGTGCCCTTTCTAATGTGCACATGCACTGATGCTGGGCTTTTTAGTTAATACCTCCTAAACCGTGGAGGTTTAGGAGATATATCAAGCACCTACAGGTAAGCCTTAACCACTTCCCGCCCAAAGACGTCATATGAGATCTTTGACTTTCAGTGGGAATATCTGAATGATGCCTGCAGCTACAGGCATCATTCAGATATCCTTGTTTTCAGCCGGTGATTCTGTGCACCAAAAGAACGTTCATAATGGCGGTTCCGCCACTTAATTGTTCTTACAAGCGACGCGGGGGGGGGGGGGGGGGCATCCACCACCACCATCCGGTGCTTCTCCAGGCTCTCCCATGCCATCGGGGACCTAGAGAAAGAATCGGCCGCCGCTGGATGACGACCATAGAGATATCCGGTGACCAGATGGTCACCGGTCATCTCTATGACCGTCAGAAGCCCGGGCCTGGCGTTATGACGTCACGTCCTGGCCGCGGATGTAAACAAAGCCTGTGCATCGCATACTAGCTCATTATGAAATACTTCCCTTTCAAGCTGTTGCAGCAGCCCCCACACACTGCTGTGACCGGCGACATGTCTCCCGAAGTTATTTCCAGGTTTGCGGGCTCTGGCGCTGATTGGCCAGAGCTGCGATGACGTCACTCGCACGGGAGCCACCGGGCACGGCGCAGCTACTGAAGAAACAGCACGAGCGGGCCGTTTCTTTAGTGCACATGAAGATATTGTACAGTGAATATCTCCTAAACTGTGCAGGTTTAGGAAATATCCACGGTATCTACAGGTAAGCCTTATGATAGGCCTACCTGTAGGTAAAAGTGGTGTAACAAAGTTTACAACCACTTTAACTTCGTATAGTAAAACATTTTTTTTTCTGCCAGTAAATACCTTATACAGCCCACTTCCTGTTTCTTGTCTGGTAATGAGCCTAGGCTTATGACATCATGCACAGCTCTCTCTCACTCTCATGAGTTTGCCAGGAAGGGAGGGGGAATGAGTCATAAGAGGGCCAATTAGAGCTGCAGGTGTCTGTGTAAATCCAGGAAGTGAACAGGCAGCAGCTTCAGCTGCCCACAGTTAAAATGGATGCAGCCAGACTTAGTGGAGGGAGATTTCTGCAGCATATTTGGCAAGTACAGAATCACAGTATATATAAAATAATATGCAAAGTGGTTGGAGGGAAGCTTCAAAATGGCAAAGATGTTTTTATTACAAATTATGTAGGCAGACTGCAGTTCCTCTTAAAGCTCCCTGAAAATTAATACTTTTTTCCCTAGGCTAGAATCACCATTGAGGAAGGTTTATATCGCTATCATGTCTCCTCTCCAGGGAGAATACATTGAATGCTTGTAGTCATTCATTGTAGCCGAGGTCCCCTTATTAGGCTTTGTTGCCCTGTTCTGGACTCTGTCCAGTTAAAGCACATACTTCCTGGTGACCAGAACTGAACTACATACTACAGTACACTGGTATTGTTCAATTAAGCTGATCTCAGGAAAATATCAGAGGTGCAGAATAAAGGAGAGGTTCAAAACAGACAGGATTTCATTAAAGATCAGAAAAGAAAATAGATGGTTGATAAAAGACTTCACTTACCTTTTAACTTATACCTACCGTTGACCCTATAAGGAGGCTTACCTGTAGGTTCAGTGACCATCTCCTAATCTTGCACTGTTTTGCTGATATTCACACTGCATGCAGCAGGTGACATTACCAGCCCATGCGCTCTCTGAAGGGATGGCATACACATGCCATCCTTTTAGAGCTTTGTGCCCGGGCCATGACTCCTGCACGCGAGTGACATCATCATGGTTTTTAGCCAGTCAGACAGCCAGGGCTCGTGTCCCGAGAAAGAGTGAAGATGGAAGCCCTGTCAGCGTGCCGCTGGAGGGCTTCGTTGTAAGGTAAGCATTTCATAATGTACACATTATGCCACTGTCTTGCAGTTTTTTTTTTGTTTTTTTTTTTTAAAGGGCAGTTTACTAGCACTGTCACTGCACCAATGGACCTCAGTAATGGCTGTGGAGTCTTCACTCTAGTATAAAGGCTGCCACTTTTTCAACACTCTCTGTGCTGCTGGAGAACTCTGCTCCATCCAGACTCTATTCCCACTAATCAACTCTCTCCTCCCAAAATACTCTGCATTGATGGAGGACTCTGCTCTTTCCTCAGCCTCTCATGAAAAATTCTTTGCTGCTGGAGCACTCTGCTCCTTCTTTCTATTTAACGCTCCATCACCAAGACTCTGCTTCTTCCTTGAAAGTATGGTACACACCACTAGAGTTTTTTTGGGGGGGTTGAACAAAAAAAAAAAAGTGTCAGCATCAGTCGTAGACTTTGTACTAACAATCCGTCGTTAGTACAGCTGAGCTGCTGTGTTCTGAGGGGGGCACTAGCCCCCCTCAGAACACTCCGATCAGCGCTCTCTGCCATTGGCTAAGAGTGCTGATCGGGAGTCAGTCGTCTGCTGCTTTTCCTGTATGAACAACCGGCTTCTGTCAAACAGATCAACATAAACACGGGCCGTATGACAGCCATTTTGTTTGTGTTTAAATTCAGTCTGTGGATACAGTGCTTAAAGAGGAAGTAAACCTTTTACTTCCTCTTTATTTCCCGGTAAAGCATAAATAAGCTACTATGCATCGCATAGTAGCCCATTATGTGTCACTTACCTGAAACCGACGCCTGCTATGTCACCGCTTTCCCCACTAGCAGCAAGCATCCATCTTCACCCCTCTTCCTTCCGGGGGACCGCGAACTCAGGCTCTGTGACTGGCCAGAGTCACGCGGGAGCTGCCAGGCACTATCTGCCCTTTCTAAAGTGCGCATGCGCCGTAGACATCAGCACACAGCTTTTTTGTAAATACCTCCTAAACCGTGGAGGTTTAGGAGATATTTCCAGCATCTACAGGTAAACTTTAATATAGGCTTACCTGTAGGTAAAAGTGGTTGTACAGGGTGTACAACCACTTTAACTCTCCTGAAAAAAAAAATCTGCTCCTTTTCCTAACTCTCTTCTCCTGAAATACTCTGGCACAGAAAGGGAGAGAGTTAGCCTCTGGTGGCAAAGCGTATTTAAGTAGAGGAAGTTTGCTGCCCAAAGAATTATTTCTGCTCTCTTGGTATACTCTTAGAATTAGTGGAGTTGGCAAACTCTTCTCCTGAAACACAGCACCCCTGGGGGACTCTACGTCTTCCTATAACTTTCCTCTCCTGCAATACTCTGCACTGCTGGCTGAATTTGCTCTATCCTCTTAACCAACTCTCCTCTCCTGAAATATTCTGCACTGGTAGGGGACTCTGCTTTTACCTCTAATACTCTTGAAATACTTAGCTTCTTCCTCTAACTCTTCTCTACTGAAATTCTCTGCTCTGCTGGAGTACTCTGCTCATTCCTCTTTGCCCTCTTCAAAATACTCTGTAGCAGGAGTATTCTGCTCCTTCCTCTAACTCTCCTCTCCTACAATACTGTGCTTGGGGACTCTACTGCTTCTATCTGACTCATCCTCTGAAATACTCTGCACTGCTGGGAGACTCGGGGGGAGATCTACTGAAACTGGAGCACTCAGAATCTGGAGCAGCTGTGCATGGTAACCAATTAGCTTCAGCTTGTTAAATTAAGCTTTAGCAAGAATACCTGGAAGCCGAGTAGTTTCTATGGAGCGGGGCAGGAGATTTTGCACTCTCCAGTTTTAGTAAATCACTTCCTCTGTTCATTCGAAGAGAATTTCAGGAAAAAGGAGCTCTATACTTGCTGAAGCGGATTCCTCCAGCAACAGACTATCTCCATTCTGCACTTCAAATCATACCGGAAATTCCATTCAGAATTTTGTTCATCTTTCCCAATATGCCAGGAACTGTGGGGTCTTAATAATAAGTCTGAGCCTAGTAGGATTGAATTGAGGTTTTATTAGACACAATGCAAGAAGATATAATCCATCCATTGTCATCGGCGTTTATAAGAACACGAACTTTGGAGACATTCTTGTCCATTCACCATGAAAAGTATGGAGGCCCATCCTCACGCCATATTGAAGAAAAAAAAAAGTTCTTAAAAAAAAAATAAATAAATGTAGGACACTAATGGTGAGAAGTGGTGGGGTTTAAAAGAGAACACAAAAAAATAAATAGGGGCCCATATCCCAGGAACACAATACATATTGGGTCAGGCAAGCAGAATTTCTTTGTTCAATGCCGTATCCTTCTACCAGAGAGTGGCGAATAGAAGACTTGTGTCTGAGGGCTCAGCCATCATTTTATTTTAGTCAAGCTTGGAGTTGCAATTGTCATTTTATTTCATTTTGGCGATTGACTCTAGCTATGTGCACTTTATATTTTTACTATATAAATAAAAACACAAAAATATGACTGTCACTAATTCATTCTATGATCATTGCAAACTTGTAGCTTTCTATTTTATATACTCCTTTCAGCGACGTGAAGACATCCAATAATGCAAATAAAGGGCTGTTAAAATAAGAGAACATTAGTAGGGCACTACCTCCGCTGATGGTGCAGTCCTCCAAGGAATAACACAATGGAAGGAGGGATGTTTACTCTCTAGCAAGAACAGTCATCTTGGCTAAAACCAAGTCAAATGAAGAGACGGAACTAAACCCAAACGCCCTGTACACAGATAGCCCCCCAATTCTCAGTACCACAGGCAAGAATGACGCATTCAATTGGCTCGCTGACAATTTGGAACACTGATATAGCCCAGGAGGAATATAGTCTTATTGTTTCCACTCAAGCTTTGCTGGGGCCAATCTCTAGGATGCACCTCTGGCAGGGGAGTCCTGGGGACATGGAGACATAAAGCTGCGAGAAAAGTCCCAGAGGACAGGGGAATATCCATCTGCTGGCAGAAGCATGGATTACACAAGGACATTCCTTTGGCAGGGGATTCCTAGAGGAGACGACATGGCTGTCTAGTTGCTTGGAGACTCGTGGAAAATATGGACGTCCAGCTAGCCAGAGACTCGTGGCTGTCTATGTAGTGGGAGGAGACATGAATGTCCATCGGCTGGGGGCTTCGTGGTGGACGCAGGGAGATTCATCTACCAGGGGCCTCATGGAGAACACCACGTTGTACATTTGCTGGGGGGAACTTATGGAGGACACTGGTACATTAATCTGCCAGAGAACTTGTAAAAGGACACAGGGCCTTACATTTTGCTTGGAGATCTATGGAGGACACAGTGACATCCAGCTGTCTTAAGATTCGTGCAGGGCACCCATGGAGGACACAAAGTTGGCCACTTGCTGGGAGATGTCCATCTGCTGGGAACTCCTGAAAACCACGGGGACGCTCGTCTGCCGAGAAGACTTGGAGAACATGGGTAAGTTAATCTGCTGGGAGACTTATGGAAGACATGGGGACAGTCATCTGTCTCAAGAATCGTGGAGGACAAATTGACATCCATGAGCTAAAAAACTCATGGAAGGCCATAGAAGCCCCCCAAAAAATATTAACAGCAGATAAAGTTTCTTAATTTAATTCGTGATCGCAGCAAAACTTGAAGTCCAAAACGTAAAATGCCACCTGCCGTCAGAACATTGACCTTGCAGCAATAAAATGTGAAACCGTGTGCTCCTAGTTCTCAGATCCACCGTCGGTCACAAAAACTGATGCAGTCCACAGCTGCTAAACTTGGTCTGGGCTTCTTGGTTTCAAACTTCTGGTCACAAAAAATGCTACTTTGCCATTACGGTCTACAGGTTTGAGCAACCCAACAGCATTGTCCTGGCGCACACACAGGCTCTGGTATTGTTAGTAACCCCAGGGACGGAGTTTCACTTTCCCTGTTCCAGTAGCCGAAGCTCTTGAGGGAAAGGTCAGTCTACAGAGGCTAGGAAAATACACTGATGTGCCAAGTTAGTAGTTTGATTCCTGGCCCTCCTCTATTGTCAACAGTCCTAGTCTCCAATCTCCGGCACAACCCAGGAAACTCATTCTTATGTCCTCCTCAGTGCTTCTTTAGCATATCCACATACTCTCACATTTCTATCTTCATCAAATGCAGTCTGAACCTGCTAATGTTCTAATGAAATCCAAACCAAGCTCTAAAAGATGTTCTGGTGTGGTCACCACTGAACTTCAGCCTTCGTAGGTTACGTTACAGTGCAGTCACTAGCTTCCCTGGTCTTCTGACTTTCCAGCACAGCCACAATCAACTCTGGCCCAATAACGTCCCCATATGGTCACCCGTTAACATGTCAGTGTTGTAAGCATTCTAATATTCCGACGTGGTTCCCACTATCTTTGAGTTCTTTTTTTTCTGTTTCAATAATTTTTTTAAGCCAACATGCTATAGTTCCACCACCACAAAGGCTAGCTTTGACAGTTTTAACAAGGGTTAGCTTACCAAAACAGCCAAAAATGAGGCACTGTAAAATGTTGTGACCACTATGCCTAGCCTCCCTATGACTTGAGGTTACCATGATTTCCTGGCAGCAGGGTTGTCACTGGCTGTCTCAGCCTTTTTATATTGCAGCGTGGTAACCATTATCTTGAGCATTCTTGCAATTTAAATATGGTTCCCTACTAACCTTGTTCTCCTGACTTATCAAATCACCGTTTAGCACTGGGATGTTCCAGTGTGGCCACAAGCTGTCTTTGCATTCAGACGACTGCACGTTTTAGATAGCTGTTACTCAACCTCACGATTCTGTATCGCATATATTCCCAAAGCTTAAATAAAAACACAGCTTCTAAAATGTACATATATATTTAATAAAATACTTTGTGTCTCTGTTGTAAACATTTATATTGTCCTGTCACAACAGATGTTTTATATGTTTTGGTGTTCATTAAACCCACATGAGCACAATCTATGAAGTACAAGGACACGTACATGCTTAATTTGTTATCTCTGTAAGTGCCTAACCGCTGTTTGCGTCCTACAAATACATTCGATTTTTTTCAGTTGTTTTTGAGTGTTTGGAGTTAAACTAAAAATAAGGATGTAATTTTAGGTTTCCCTTTATCGCTGAAGTGTATTTCTCCTCATTAACAAATTTGACGGTGTCGCGATAGTTCACTATAAAGTGAAAAAAGATTCAGACAGCTTGTGGTGCTCCAGCGTAGTCACAGATGTAATGATCCCACGAGAGCACAGCCTTCCACGTCCACTGTGTGTTCAGCCACAATCATTTTACGATACTACAGCCAAGATCATTTCCCATCTTCTGTCACTTCTTCAGGAATGACCAGCCAGAGGGACACCTGTAAAGAGAAACTAGACCTTGTATCAAACCCTTTTAGCGACCTTCCACTACGATTGTATCCTAGTATGCATCTACTAGGAAGTTCGACGAGAAAGCTCTGCCGAAATCAGATCTCCTGTGTGTGACATGATCCCAATGTGTTTGTGTGGAGCTTGTGCCATATTTTTTTTTAGTTATGTTCCCTCTTCTTTCCTTTCACGAATCTTGGCAGGGCACAATTTCAGAAATAGCCCACAAACAGTGACGAGCGCAAAAAAAAAAAAAACACTACAAGGTGGATTGCAAACCTGTTAGTTACATCATTAGGAGCAAGCAAAAAGTAAAAACAGAGCACTTTGCTATAAACCAGTGTAATAATGAAAACAGTAATACAAATCTATTGCCTTCAGCTATTGTTTATTAGTCTCATTGCAGCAGAAACATACAACAAACCCTGAGAGATAAAGTACCTCCGGAGTTCTCATCTGCGGCATCACGCTTCACAGCTAGAGAGATCACACAGACATGGCACAGGAACAATATCTTCTCCATCAGAATCACCTTCTTCCTTACACTCACTGGAGCAGCCCTTTTCAACCAAGGTGCCTCAAGGTTTCTTCAGGGGTGCCTTGGCAAAATGGCTAAAAATTGCATACAAGCCAGCAAGTAGATGAAGGTTGCCTTTTAGTTACACCAATTCACAGGTTTTGCACGTTGTGCACCATTGCAACCTTCTAGCTGTCGTCATCCTAACGACCAATGGCGTCATCAGTTAAAAAGGGGGATGTCAGTCGCCTGCATAACATCCTTGTTTGACCCTCTCCTGCCTCTCTCCATCAGCGTTGGGGGTCACATTAGCTGAGTGATGGAGAAAAACTGAGGGAGAAGAGAAACTGAGGGAGAAGAGAAACTGTGGAATACTAGTCAGTACCAGTTTGCAAAAGTGTATTTGCTTTGGAAGAGTAAATAACCTCTAACGTTGGGTGTCCTACTTGGACATGTGGATGTTGCGCCATTATGTAAAACTATAATAGTTGTTACATTTTAGAATGGGGGTGCCTCGAGGCTGTCCATAAATTTTTAAAGGGTGCCTTGACGGGGAAAAAAAAAAAAAAAAAGTTGCGAAACACTGCAATGGAGGACTCAGAGGAACGCACGCATGGAATTTAGGGACAATATTTTCACCATCAAAATCACCTTCTTCCTACAATGACTGAAGATGCAGACACGTGAAATTCAGGGACAATAGCTTCACCATCAGAATCACCTTCTTTCATGCAAGGAGTACGATGCAGGCACGCATGGAATTTAGGGACAATATCTTCGCCATTAGAATCACCTTCTTCCATACAATGAAGAGGACGCAAAATGAATGGAGTGACTTGTATAGCGCTACCTATGCGAACTGAATCGCCTCAGGGCGCTTTTTGCCACCGGAGTCAATCTGCGGCATATCGCGGTCCTTTACCCCATAGGGTCCCGACGCGCCTAGACACGCAGAGACACGCATGGAATTCAGGGACAATATTACAATCAACTTCTTCCTCGCAAATCGCTCTGACGACCTAGAGACGTGCATAAATTCACAAGAGAAGTCCCCGGTGAGGACTGCATGTGAAAAATATGCCATGATACAGCACTAGAGATAGAAGTCAGAATATGACGCTCTTCTAACCAGGTTTCATTTAATTTCCAGGAGAGTCCATTTTCCAAGAGGCTTGGTGGTCAGAAGCTAAAGAAGACACTACACAGAATGACTAAAAAAAGTATTTATTTATATTAAAAAACACAACAAAAATGCTGAAAAAAAAAAAAAAAAAAAAAAAAAAAAAACGCAGAGCGAAGTCTAACAAGGATTAGAAATAAAGCTTCATTCAGACGTTGTGAGTATCACCTGGTATCCTCATGTCAAAATAAGCCATCTTCCAGAAAAATCGATGTCCACCATGTGCATCTGGAATCTTCTTGGTCAGACAAAATAAATGAATCTACAAGTTAGGTAAGTGTGTCCACAGAATTTATTTCTCCAGTAAACCACTTTAAATGAACTACACAGAATATAAAATGCAACACATGCACATTTCCTGGGACAATAATATTACTACAACCGATTCTAAGACGTTGCATCATGTACTTTTACGTTACATAACAAAATAAAATAAAATTTGTAGGGACAGAACTGCATCCACTGCCGTCTTCACTGCCTTCTGGAGGGCACCTGGAAGACAAAAATCCCTCTTAGAACAAGTGCAAGCAACACGGCAAGAGATGAATTCCACAGAAATAAGAACAGATAAAACATTTAATGCTACTGCCAGATAGAAATAAAAAAGGAGCCAAATAATTCTACAAAACAGGCCACCGGCTCCAAGTAAAGCAGTGACAAAACAACCTAAAAAACATCAGCCATTTTATAGAAATGTGATCTCTAAGTGGCTGACAAAGAATGGAGGAGACACAGTTTGGGAATTCTACACGCCACTCACCACCTCAAATGTATTTGGTGCGGTTCAGCGCTCGCTCTGCCAAGTGTCCACTTTTATCTGTTATCTTATCCCAGTCCGTCTGGCCAACAACAAAGCCGATGGCCCTTTTCCGATCAGCATCTTTCTTTTCTTCCAGATCGGCCCATCTGACCTGGTGAAAAGAAAAAAAAAGAAGAAAAAAAAAAGCAACGATCAAAAAACTTGTAGCAAATGAGATGGAGCAGAAAATTTCCATGGCCAGTTATAATAAAGCCATGGCTTCATCAACAAGATTTTGTTTATAGGACGCTGCTTTGAATCTGCTTTACCCTCTTTTTCCCAGGCTCAGACTCCCGCGTGTCATAATCATCGGGAAGTTGTAGATAATCTTCCATGCGACTAGACACCGCTTCGTAGTCCCGCTTCCTCTTGTTGCCCTTTAAGCCATCCAGCTTATCTGGGGAGAAAGAAGTATGCTGGATTACAAACCCTCCTGACGACAATCGACATTCATTATAACACAGCCCTGCACAGGGGGACCAGCCAGATCCCAGTAAGTGGAAGGAACCAAGTTGATGCCATCTAGAATGGTTACTATGGACAGTACAGCATGGCCACTTCTGAAAATTGGCTGAGCCACAGATACTATTAGGGCTCATGTTGTCTGGCTTCTTCTTAAGCAGCCTTTACATTTGAACGCTGCTCAAAATGCATGCATTCGAATGGAAAAAACGCAGCGTGTGACCTGCTTTGCCTGCAGTTTACACACACCGGCTGCATCCGGAGATATGCAAGGCAAGTTGGGTTAAACAGCCTCAGAATTATCATCTAGATCATTGAACTTAATGGGAATTTGCTGACCTGCGTTTTAAATGAACATCAAGCACATGAAACCAACGCATGTCTACAAGAGATCTTATGATTTGTCTCAGTGCTAAAACGGGAAACCTGCCGTCATTACAATACAGTGCCAATAGGAAACACCTTCAGTGTGATGCCACGCTGCCATGTGATCACAGTGTAGTAGAGCAGATACAGCAATGCAGAAATCTGATATTCTGCCATTGCCATCTGGTTCCCTGTAAGGAGCTGTTGCTAAAATCTAAATAGGAAATGGGAATTAAAGGGATTGTAACGTCTGTTTTTTTTCCCCAATAAAAACAACAAGGCATACTTGCCTCCCCTCTGTGCAGTTGGTTTTGCACAGAGCAACCCTGATCCTCCTCTTCTCAGGTCCCTTCTTTTGTGCTCCTGATGGGTGCCCCCACAGCAAGCAGCTTACTATGGGTGCACCAAAGCAGAGTCACAGCTCCCAGCCCAACCTTACCGCCTCTCTCTCCTGATTGACTCTGATCGACAGCAGTGGGAGCCAATGGCACCACTGCTGTGTCTCAGCTAATCAGAAGAGAGAGACAGTCGTGGACATCGCTGGGGCTCAGGCAAGTATTAGGGGCAGCCGCTGCACACAGAAGGCTTTTTATCTTAATGCATAGAACGCATTAAGATAAAAAACCTTCTGACTTTACAACTCCTTTAACCTGCCAAAAAGGACAATCCTGTCATTTGCACAACCCCAAGAACTGAAGGTCCTAGGAGAGGCACATCAGAACAAGACCTGCTGTGTATAGACAAGTGGCAGTCTAAGCCTTGAACTCTGGCCAGGCCATGCCCTCAACACTGTTCACTCCGCTCACTGGAGCTTACTCAGGGGGATGCTTCAGCTCTCATCTGTCATTGTCTGGAGCGTTGGCAGGCTCCTTCCCGGCCAGCACTTACAGGACTACACCTCCCTGCAGCCCTCTACTGCAGTAAAGTAATATAGCTATGTCACCAACATGCCACCCCCCCAAACCTATGATGGACAATGAGGGAGAAGCAAAACTAATGAGATCAGCACTGTTCTTCAGCCAGTCCTCTGTCAGCACATGTGCATACAGCAGAGCCAGACTGGCTTGGAGAGTTGCTCCTCCCACTCTACAGGATAATATATAGACAAGTTTCTGATGCTTACAATAATTTACATATTCACAGCAAAATCATTTAAAACGCAACCAATCTGTTTATAACATCCTGAAGAAGTTGAGCTTTAAAGTGGTTGTAAACCTCTGAAATAAGAAAAAAAGGAACAAGGCATATCCTTCAATATTGTGTACTCGCCTCTATCCAAAGCACCTAGTGTGGTTTCGGTCTGCTCTCTCATTCATCTGCTAGCTGCATTTATCACTTCTGACAGTCTATGTGGACACCAGACAATCCCGGAAGACTCCTACTCAACCAAAGTACACAGCAGGCGATTGACAGCCTCAGCTATGCATGTTTACCCTATGAGACGGTTTAAAGGAAGGAGGGTCCAGTCCGCCATTCAGGTCTCAGATTCTGCTCCCTGCTCTATAATGTGCAGTGTGTGACATCAGATCCCCGCCCCTTGCCTCGTGGAAACGAGAAATGCTGTTTTAATGTTGTACTTTGCACAGCTACAGAGGAGAGATGGCTACAGATAAACAGGTACAATTTTATGGAGGAGAACTAATTTTATCTTGTATATTGTGAGGGTTTACAACCACTTTAAATCTAGAGTTGTTTATATCAGCCACTAGGTGCTATCCGGGCTCGGTGCAGGCACTTCTACTTAAAGCGGATCTTCACTGCATCTGAGCACCACAAACCAAAAAACACTATTCAACAAAAGTGATAATAAACCCACAAACAGTAAAATCAGTCTGTATACGCAGTAAAGCATGTTTGTTATGGTCACGGTGGAAGGGGTTAATCCTGCGCATTGTGTAAAATGACTGTTGGACCCCGTGTTCCCTGATTCTCCCCTTCTTCCACTGTCCCCAATCCATCTGCTGATAATACAGAGCCTTGAGGGCACTCTGCACATGCTCAGTTTGGTGTATATTGCTAGAGTTTTTTCTTTTTCCCTCCCCCTGGAAGGGTGCATGTGATCAGCACAGGGCCAATCAGCACTGTCCAGACAAAGGGTCAGGGGTCCTGCAGCCCTATAGGACAGTCAGAGGAGAATGAAAACATCTCCTACAAGCTTTACCCAGACACTGATAGGAGTCACAAGACTGCTATATACTGCTGATGAGAAAAGGTATTCAGCAGTTTATATTTACTAAAATAATTGCATTTCCATGTTCTGTGGGGGACCAGATATAGTGACTGCAGGGTACTGGGTTTAGAAACACTTTATATTCAAAGCAATCTTACCCATTCATCTACGTCTCTATGTTTTGTTTTTTTTTTTGTTTTTTTTTGAGAAATCACTTTGAAAAACACCCCTCTAGTATTTCTGGTCATTGCCATCTTGAGTAAGGGCAAATAATTAATGTCACATTTACTTCCTAGAATCAATCTGCCCTTAGCTCAAGCATGCAGGAGGGTGTGCTTAGCTGAGGGGACCCCTCCTCCCCTCCCGAAGACTCCTGGTATGTATATCATTTGCCTATGCAAAACTAAAGAAATGCAAAAAAAAAAAAAAGAAAAAAAAAAGTTCAAAACAAGTAAGCTATATACTTTCCCATCTTAAAAAAAATAAAAAAATCACAAGTTTTTTGCACAAATACAGAAGTGTATATAGTAAGATAATATCACTGTGCCCCGAATTACAATGTATTAAAAAGTATACACGGATACAAGGATTTTAAATCAAGAGTAGATATAGGACATCAAGCAGATCTCCTCCATATTTATCTAAAGCCAAAATGTTTGGATGGAGTAGGAGAGAGATAAAACGGCTGTCAGGTTTTTCATGCTGTGTCTCAATGAGAAAATCTCTCTTCACTTCCTGTTCTAAAGACTCAACAGGAAGCGAGAAGTCTTTCAAAATGTGAGAAAATCTTATAGGAGATTTGGAAGAAGTTCCTTCTATTCCCATTGGTGGATCTCCCCACAATTGTATACCTGGAGACATTGCTGACCCCAACAATTGGGAGTGAATCTCCCCCAGCATGGACAGAGACAGCAATAAAGACCCAACAGTGGTTCTAACTGCTCACCACTGCTTCCAAATCTGAAAAAAAAAAAAAAAGTTTACATATACTGTAAGAAAACACTGAAAAGGACTATACACTTCTTCTGCACTAAAGTTGGCCATACACGGGCTGAATGAAAAATGTCCTAACATTGTATAAAATCGACAGCCTGCACTGGCAACACCGGCTGTCAAAATACCCGAACAGCCAACAACTTTCTGCTCGGCTCCTTCAACTTTTCAATTGAATTATGTGGAGCACGAGGGGGCAACAGCGCCTCCCGCTAAGCGAATTTCAGCCGATTCATCAAGACCTAGCCAAAAATTTACAAAGTGTATGGCCAGATATAGCTGAAATTTTACTCTGAGACCCATGCACTCAATTCCTTGGTGAAATGTTCCCTTCAAAGAACAGGAGCCTACCAGAACCCCCCATATTAACCACTTGCCGACCAGCCGCCGCAGTTGTACTGCGGCAGAATGGCACGGCTGGGCGAAACAACGTTATGCAACGTCGCTTCGTCCTGTGGCCACTAGCGGGCGCACGTGCCCCCTGCTCGCCCACGGAGCCGATGCAAGTGCCCGGCAGTCACGATCACCGCTGGGCTCCCGCGATTGCTCGGGGCACACCGAGAACCGGGATCTGTGTGTGAACACAGATTCTGGTTCTCTGAGGGAAGTGACAGAGGCGATCAAATACCACCAAAAGAACGTTCTATTTGTGGGAAAAAAAAGGACGTCAATTTTGTTTGGGGGCAACGTCGCACAACCACGCAATTGTCAGTTAAAGCGACACAGTGCCGAATCTCAAAAAGTGCTCTGGTCAGGAAGGGGGTAAAATCTTCCAGGGCTGAAGCGGTTAAAGCAGTAGTAAACTCCGCCTGCTCACGTGTACCCACAGGTAAGCTTATGATAAAGCTTACCTGTAGGTACAAGAAATATCTCCTATACGTGTATCGTTTAGGAGATGTTCACTACTTCACCGGTACATGCACACTGCGCTCTGAAGGTGCAACATACCTCGAGAGCATTGTGCCGTCATTGCAGCTCCGCCAAACAGCTGGAGTTCGCAAACCTGGATAAAAGACCGGGTGAAGATGGAAGCCTTGGCAGATGTGACAGCGCGCCACTGAAGAGCTTCGTTTTAAGGAAAGACTTTAATAATGTGCTAGTATGCAATTCATACCAGCACATTATGCTCTTAACTTGCAGGGGAAAGATTTTTAGTTTTTTTAAAATGGCCTTTACTACCGCTTGAACTAAGCCAATCAAGTTTGCAAAGTTTTGCCACCATTTGGCCTTGCTCTTGCAGTCCTATGTACTCTACTACAATGACTTGACCATTGCCTGCCAAATGGTGTCTTCAACCATTCAGCATACAGAAATCATCCCTTAGATACCCTCCACCGCCACTTCCGAGGGTAATGCTTCCAGCAATATACAAACAGTGGTGTACAGCGTCAATTAAAAAGGAACAGCAAACATAACATTCTTTATGGGTAGATATGCGGCCACTTAGATAATACAATAATCTACATGACATTAACTGCTGCAGAGCCAAATGCATCATCAATGCTCACAGACAGGAAGTCATCGGCACGTATAAAAATCACCTTCCCCAGTGGACACGTCAGAAAATGTAATTTCAATTGATTAATGTGTACAAATTTTACCTTACATTTAAGCTGCTCTTATGACAAACGTTAAAAGGCCAAGAAGAACAAATTTTAATAATGACATTTCCAAGCACAAAATGTGAAAGAAATATTTGGTATTCTATATGTAACAGAAGTCATCAGTTGGTGGGGTGCTTTCTGGTGCCCGTTAGGCTGCGGCACCAGTCAGCTGAACCCCCACCCTTTATTGGTCAGCCAATTACCCCCATCACCAATGCCGCTCATACCATCCCCAACACCCCCCCCCCTATCCTGAATGCACAGGGCCCTAAAAACACCAGTACCACTTGATATAGCATTCAACCCCATTCACCCCGCAGCCTGTCAGACATTGACAGGCTGCCTGCAGTGAGACCGCAAACTGCACCTGTCCTTCCAAGGCGTCCACTGCAGCAGGATGGCCCCATGTGTAAGGGGCCTTACCGTGGGACAAAAAGCGATGTTCTTCCACCTCCACCAATTAAAGAACAGGAGAAAGACAACAGGCCACCAGGGAAGGGGAAACAGACCAGGTCACAGGGGAGGACGCCCACCGACAAGACACAAGGAAGGAAATTATGGATAGCCTACCCACGGGTCACGAGGGAGGAGAAAATAGACTGGGACACGTGAGGACACCCACCCATGGGACACTGGGGAGGAGATAACAGACTGCTCACCTAGGGGACACCAGCAAAGCGGCAACAGACCTGCATACCAAAGAGTATGCCCACCCATGGGACACCAGGGAGGAGAAAAACTGACTGGGACACTTGAGGACACCCAACTACAGGGTACTAAGGAGGAGATAACAGACTGCTTACCCACAGGACATCAGGGAAGAAGCAACAGAGCTGAACACCAGGGAGGATGCCCACCCATGGGACACCAGGGAGGAAAATGACAGATTGTTTTCTCCTTCCTGATGTACCCTGGGTAAGCAGACTGTGAATTGGGAGTACACCCACCCACGGGACACTGGGGGAAGAGGCAACAGCTCTGGACACCCACAGGACACCTTAGAAGAAACTGAGAGGACAGACCACTCACCCTTGAAGCTCAGTAAGGCAATGAGAGACCAACAGGTCATCGGCGAGGAAATAACAGACCGCTCACCCACGGGACACCAGTGAAGAAACAGACCAGGACACCACTGAGGATGCTCACCCAGGGGACACCAAGGAGAAAACAGATCACTTACCCACAGGACACCAGGAAGGAGACAGACTGGGACATGGGAGGATGCCCTCCCACAGAACATTGGGGAGGACAGCAAAGTCTTACAATATCTAATGATCACGAAAATAGAGCACTTATAAATAGGTAAAAACAGGACCGACAGGGGGGCGATATGGGGGGCTTATTTCATATAATAGAGAGCTCCCCAAAATGTCAAGTGAATGATTGGTTACTCAATGTTACGTGTGTCCATTAATAAGTGACTTTACTTATATGCCGAAGACGGAGAGTAAAGGAATATCAATAACCACCTCTAGAGCTACAGCTTAGAGGATATGGGCGAGATGAGCGGTACTGTCTGTCAGTGAACAATTCAGGTAACAGAGTCATAGATCACTTTTATAAAAGGGCCACAGTGTAGTTATGCCCCCCCACCACCACCATTAATCTCTGCTTATTCCATGAGTATCAAACACTGTAAAAATCATGCCAGTTTCGGTCTACACAAAGCTAATATCTAATCTTAAAGTTACATTAAAGACTAACAGACTTTGGGGGGGGGGGGGGGGCTCTTCTCACAGCCAATCAGAGAAGGAGCTGGGGGCACTTACCAACCAATCAGCAAAGGAGCTATGGGAGGGGAAATTCTCAGTCATTCAGGGAAGAAGTACAAAGAGAATACTTTTAACAAAGTCATATAGGGACAGAGTTGGGTGGAGGAGAACTTCTCACACAGCCAATCAGGGAAGGAGCTGAGGGAAGAGAACTTCACATGGTCAGAGCAGGACCTGGAGGAAAAAGCTCCATACAAAAACGAATCAGGGAAAGAGTGGAGGGAAGTAATATCCTTACAGCCAATCAGGTGAGGGGGATTGGGTGGGGGAAGAGAACTCCTCACACAGGCAATCGGGGAAGGAGCACGGGGAGAAAAACTCTCATTCTAGTAAAAGAATTCCGGTTCATATAAAAGCAAAATGTAATAAAATCAGCAAATTTACAAAAACAAGCTGTTGTGCAGATGTTCATGTCAGGAGCTACACTTACAATGGCCATGGTCACATGCTCTAGGCATCGGAGATAAGAAAAAAAGCAGGGAGCTGATGCTACTTAGGCAGTTGCAGCAACACCACAAGTGATGAGAAGAGTCACATGGAGCAGCTTCAAGAGGGGAAATGAAGCAAAAGATGGGGCATGTGCACCAAGAGTGACAACACAGGAGCCGGAAGAGTGGCTGCAACAGAGTTGCCACTGATAGTGGGAGAATGGGTGGAGCCAGTTTATATTCAAGAAATGAACAGATGAATGAAGACAAGCCTCCACACACATGTACAGTACAATCTTTTGGAAGTTACACCATTTTTCTTTTTCTATTTTTTTTGGGGGGGGGTTAATGACATGTTAAAGCTGCACACTTAATACCTAAAATAACTTGATTTTACTGCTTCGGTCTCCACAGACTTTAAAATAAAATGTTAATCATTATAGCAATATATTTTTTTATTACGGATTCCCACATGCTGCATTATTTTTAAAGTTCAGCTGGAAATTACTATCCCGCCAATGTCCTCGTTACAGCCATTAAATTGCAATCCATCCCCCACCCAAACAATGGCGAGAAAGACCACACAGGATTGGCCCCCGAAGAGCCCCACATCAGTTTACAGCTGCCAGAGACTGCCTGTCCGTCCCATACCACGCCACCTTAGACACACAATGTGAGGGGAGACATACGTTTGTGACTTTCTGTATTTATAAACTCCATGTTTAAAATATCAAATATGAAAGAAAAAGTGCAGTGTTAGCAATTTTGCATCAAACTTTCCAATAACATTGCACGATTTGTATAGAAGTCCCCCAACATACACAGACCTGCAAATCCCCCGTCCAATCAGGATAAGCGGTTTGTAATCAAATTTTTTTTTTTAAATCAATCAAAAAAAAAAAAAAAAAATTCTAAGTTATTTAAAAGTGACACTGTGTGTGGTGTGATTGTATAATTTAACGTTCTCTATGCAAGTCATGATCAGTGTGAATGGTTAAATCTGAATTTTTTTTTTCTACAAATCACCGCTGGAATGTAGAAGCCTGTGAAATGGCCATGAAAAAGGTGTGCCGCTTTGCATAAATATATTTAAAAATGATAATTGATTTATCACTTTGTCAATGATTGATGTATAAGTTTTCTATGCAATACATGTATATGTAATTGGTTACGATAATATAAATTACAGATCCTGTAATGTGACGATTTAAATAAAGAATTTGAAAAAGCGACCAAGAGACGGCGCAGTGTGCAGCTCGCTTAATGGATATGAAGGGAGATCCTGGCCAGGTATCGACAACCTTTCAAGAGAGTCTAAGTCCAACACACACACTTCAAAAAAGGGACAGGGGCTTTTCTTCTGATCAGAAAGAAGAATTAAAGCCGAGTTCCACCCAAAAGTGGAACTTTCGCTTTAAGGCCTCCTCCCCGGCTCCTGTTTGTGAAAGGGAGCTTTTAGGGAGGAGGGGGGAGCAGGTACCCGCTCCCACTTCCGTTCTGGTCACCTAGGCGATCAGAAGTGGAAGTTCTCCCTCCCGAAGCCTTCTGGGACACACGAGAGGTCCTAGAAGGCTTCGAGACCAGTCACCGAGCACAGCGCCGATCGCGCATGAGCAGTGGGCACCCAGTTGTGAAGCCGCAAGCTGTGACAGCCGGGTGCCCATAGTAGAGATTCCCGGCGTCGCCGAGGGAGGACACGGGGCGAACACAGCACGGGTGAGTGCAACACTGGACCGTGGGACAGGTGAGTGGCTGTTTATTAAAAGTCAGTAGCTACACTGGAAGCCCGCTTTAAGTCAAAATTTGTACTTTGAAGAATTACTTCTATTATGCACAGCGATATAATTTACTACACACACACATATTAAAAAAATAAAATAAATAGATATAGGTAGATATATAGATATCCATCTCTCCCTCCCCCCCCCATTTCTCTCTCTCCGTTTCTCTCCCTCTCCATTTCTCGCTCTCTATATATCATTATACAAATATAAAAAAGCACAGAACCCTTTTGAAGACTACATATAGATCTACAATGACTTGAAAAAGTATTCATACCCCTTGACATTTTCCACATTTTGTAAATGTATTATATTGGGATTTTATGTGATGACCATAAAGTGGCACATAAATTGTCAAGTGGAAGGAAAATTATAAATTGTTTTCAAAATTATTTACAAATAAATATGTGAAAAGTGTGGGGTACATTTGTATGGCGCCCCCCTGAGTCAATACTTTGTAGAACCGCCTTTCACTGCAATTACAGCTGCAAGTCTTTTTTGGGGATGTCTCTACCAGCTTTGCACATCTAGAGTGACATTTTTGCCCATTCTTCTTTACAAAATAGCTCAAGCTCTGTCAGATTGGATGGAGAGCCTCTGTGAACAGCAATTTTCAAGTCTTGCCACAGATTCCCAAATAGATTTTGGTCTGGACTTTGACTGCACCTTTCTAACACATGATGTTCAGTGTTTCCTGCCACACAGTGTTTTGCTTTCAGACAAAAGGTTCAATTTTGGTCTCATCTGACCAGAACACCTTCACATGTTTGATGTGTCCCCCACATGGCTTCTCACAAACTGCAAACGGGACTTCTTATGTCTTTCTTTTTGCCACTCCCCCATAAAGCCCAGATTTGTGGAGAGCACAACTAATAGTTGTCCTGTGGACAGATTCTCCCACCTGAGCTGTGGATCTCTGCAGCTCCTCCAGAGTTACCATGGACCTCTTGGCTGCTTCTCTGATGAATGTTCTCCTTGCCCGGCCTGTCAGTTTAGGTGGACGGCCATGTCTTGGTAGGTTTGCAGTTGTGCCATACTCTTTCCATTTTCAGATGATGGATTGAACAGAGCTCCGTGAGATGTTCAAAGTAGGGTTAGGTTATAAAAAAAATATCCCAAGCTTTAAACTTCTCCACAACTTTATCCCTGACCTGTCTTGGCCTTCATGATACTGTTTGTTCACTAAGGTTCTCTAACTAACCTCTGAGGGCTTCACAAAACAGCTGTATTTATACCGAGATTAAATTACATACAGGTGAAATCTTTTTACCAGATGACTGCTGAAGGCAATTGGTTCCACTAGATTTTAGTTAGGGGTATCAGAGTAAAAGGGAGCTGAATACAAATGCACGCAACACTTTTCAGATAATTATTTGTAAAAAAAAATTGGAAACCATTTTCCTTCCACTTTACAATTATGTGCTACTTTGTGTTGGTCTATCACATAAAATCCCAATAAAATACATTTATGTTTTTGGCTGCAACATGACAAAATGTGGAAAAATTCAAGGGGTATGAAATACTTTTGCAAGGCACTGTATATCTATGTGTGTGTTATACAAATAATCATTGTTAAAGACTACACTTGGGTCAAGGATCAATTCATTCTTTTTTTTTTTTTTTTTTTTTGGGGGGGTTTTTTTGCATTCATTCTTAAAGATATTGGGTATATGGGAAGCTATAGTTGCCAAAATAAGCTATAAACTGCATAAAAAGTAAATTTTTTAGGTTTGGATTAGGACCCCTCTCTGGGGGTCCATGTCACCCTTGGGGTTGTTATATACAACCTAGGATGCAAGGGTCCCTCCACATTACCCCTCAGCAGGAGGTGGGGCAGTGTTCCCCTTTATTGTACACAGGCCACCCACCCTATGTGGTCACTTATGTTTTTGTGGCCATTTTTCTTTTAGGTGGTGGCCTCTCATTGTATGTAGAATACCGGAGGTTCTTCTGAGGACTTCCAGCAGGTCCTTGTGCATACGCACCACCAATTGCGGTGCAGATGCCCACCACCATCCTGTAGGGTTTTCCCCCATTACAGAAGCGCTGGACTGCCACCATATTGGCAATTTGCCAGTGGCGTAAATTACACAGCATATACCGTCAGGTTCCCGCTGGATAGTGTTAAAGGACATGATTGTTGGTGGCTTTTTATATACATTCTGTCTGTTTTACCCTTTAAAGTCACACAGGAAGTCACAATTAGTAGAATAGAATTCATTCAAATTTCAGGATTTATCGTTTTCAGTGCATACGCTCCACCTTTGTAAAAACAGCAGCCAATATATAGACATAGGCAATACCAATATTGCATTAGCCCACCCATTCACTAGAGACATCACTGATAATGAAGCCTTTGGTTCACAAATTAAAAATGCAGATCCTTCTATAGTGTGTAATTGCCACAATCCAAAGAACCTAGTGTGATTCCTGTCTGCTCTCGGCATGAGTCACTTCTGATCATTTAACCTGACACCAGACACCCCCCTCCCCAGCATACAGTCGGTGATTGACAGCCTCAGATATGTAGGTTTCCCTATGAGGCTGTAGGGGGGTAATTTCCATTTCCTCCAACTCAGGTCTCAGGTAACGCTCTGCTCTCTGCTGAGCAGTGTGTGATGTCAGATCTACGGCCCCTGCCTTCTACAGCTGAGAAATGCTGTGTAAAATGCATGCTTTAGGAGGCTATAGAGAAGAGAGGGCTGCAGATAAACAGGTACAACTTATATAGGAGAACTTGTTTAAACTCTGTATCACTTGAGGCCAGTCACTTCAGTGGGTAATGTGTAGGTTTACAACCACCTTAAGTGGGTGTCAGGGCAAAAGAAAACAAACATCTAGAATTTAAGCACGTTTTCTCAGGTTTTATCCCTTTAAACAAACTGCAAGCACAGAAAAATAACTGTTGATGTGCCAGAAATAGTGTCTGTGCTTTTACCTTACTCTTCCAGAAATCTAGTATGCTCCTACCTGCCACATGACATATGCTGTATTCTCAACTCAACGCCAAAACACAAAGTGTCAGCCCTACCTACTTCATTTCTGATAAAATACAAAGAAAACAGATCCTCTTCTCATCTATATGAACTCCTAATGAAGGGACAGAGTTGGGGAATATCTCAGCTCATAGGATTTCTGGATGGTATTATTTTGGACAAACACTATTATACAGGATTTATATAGCACCGACAGTTTACGCAGCGCTTTAAAATATGAAGGTAGACAATTACAATCCAATACAGTAGGAATCAGAAAAAAAATGTATATTTAATGGGATATTTAAACCCCCCCCCACCAACCTCTAAACAAATATGCAGCCCCACTATACTGAGCTTTTTTCTGAGGGGCCACATATTTGCGTAGTACTGTGCGGCAGGCACCCAGAACACCGAGAACGGGGTCTCATGAGAGCCCTGGGCCCCATACTAACGATCGGGACCCAGAACTCCCGATTCCGGGTCATCTGATTGCCATGGTAACCTCTGATTGGCTACCACAGTGATCAGTCACTGTGAAGCCTGCCCCCGTGTTTTCTCTCCCTGTGCATGGAGGAGAGAGATGCATCATATATGCTTGCAGAGTGAAAAAAAAATAAATAAATGACAAAAAACCTAAATGAAGGTTTGATCTAGGTTAGTGCCAGAGTTAGTGTTTAGGTCAAGGTCAGTCTTTTTAAAAAAATGTGTATTAGTGTGGTTTTTTTTTTTTTTTTTAGGTAGGATAAAAAAAAAAAAAAAAAAAAAAAAAAAAAAAAAAAAAAAAGCGCACTATTGTTTCTGGACTGTACTACAGGTACAAACAACTAACATGCACACATGTGATATCGTTGCAATTGTCAGGAGCAGGATTAATTTCATTTTGGCTGTTTGATGGAAGGTTATGGTGGTAGCAAGAAATAGACAGCTTGATTCTTTTTTTTTTTTTTTTTAAAGTATGATATTTACGGTTTAACTAAACACACGTCAAAGTTGCAAAATTGTGCTTAGGCATTAATATTTGTTTCACCCTAAGGGTACTTTCACACTGCTCTGTAGCAAAATCAGTTTTGTTACGTTTCAGATGTTTTTGCCGAGTGTTTTCTGGGTTGCCTGCACCTGTGAAAAATGAACGCGACTCAAACGCACCAAAAACGCAAAAATCACAGTGCGTTTTTAACCGTGATTTCCATTCATTTTAATGGGAGGCTGCGTTTTTGCAGCTTATGCAGCACTTTTCAAAATGCACCTGTAATGCAGCAGCGTGGAAAGTTCCGTAGGATTTAAAAGGAAACATTTTTCTTGCAAGGGAAAAAAAAAAAAAAAAAGCAGAAAAAAATGTATCAGTGTGAAAAAAACCCTAAGGCGTGAAGGGGTTAAGGTGAGCAAAAGGGAGAAAATAAAAAGTTAATTGTAAGCATTTACATAAACTTCAATCTTATCATTTCCTTATCTGTTAAGTAAGGAAATCCTACAAAAAGGAGAATACAGGAATGTGTTTGTACAGAAAACATTGCACAAATACCAAATAAAGGGATCTAATGCTTGTGCATTAAAGAGTCCAGCCTTTCCATTCAGTATACTCTCCCCCATCATTAGCGATTCTTCTACTCTGGCCTTTTTCTGCATTGAGGAGCAGCCAGTCTCAGCAGACACTGGCTTTTCCAGAACTTATTTCAGAACAATTTCTTATTAGGAATGATTGTTGACAATTCAAGATTACAACATGTTCCACAGGAAGCTATGCATAATTACTATTCCACATAAACATTCAATGCCTGCAACACCAGTCCCAATCCAGGGACATCACCCGGAATGTGAGTTTACCTAGCAATGACATCAGCCCCAGCAGACACTTACCCAGTTTGGCTTCAGAGGTATCCATCTCCCACTTGCTTTTCGGAAGATAGACCTGTGTCACAGGAAATAAAAACTGCAAGGGTTAACATGAAACATGCAGTCAGCAGAGGAATGCCTTTATATACGAGAGCAACCGTGCAGCAATGTGCCCACACAGCCTCATCACACTCAACCAAAGCCAAAAAACGCAGCCTAATGAGGACTGGGCTCTGTCACAAAGCCCACAGGGTCAGTGACGCATGGCCAGAGAGGCCAGTGATGTGGGCAGACGGGCAAGGGGTCTGCTACACGAACGGGCGGGTAAACAGGTGAGGGGGTGGCGACACGAATGGGCGGGTAGACAGGCGAGGGGGCGGCAACACGAATGGGCGGGCAGACAGGCGAGGGGGCGGCGACACAGGGGGAGGGACAGAGACAGGTGACACAAACAGATGGGTCAGTGATGTTAATAGACAGGCGATGGTGGGTAGGGTGACCTGAAGGGGAGAGTGACTAATAAAGATCGTATGTGATAATGGATAGATAGAAATCACGCTGCATTTAGGGGTCATAAAGGATGTTGGGGCAAAGAGTAGTAGCCTGTAGATAAATCGTAATAGTGTGATCAGCCCTCAAATTTTCCAACTCGCCTACTCGCATTTTGCAAGTGGAAAATGGAGGCTTGTGAGCAGGGCTGCCTGTCGGGGGGTGGGGGGAGGGGCACCGCCTGTCAGAGAGGGAGCACCGCCGGCGGGGTTGATCGGGAGCCATTCTCCCTGCGATCCCCCCCGGGGAGGAAGAGGAGATCAGTGGGATAGCACGCTGTTACCGGCGCTTACATTATAATTGTCTCCGCTCGACACAGCCCCGCATGGGGCATGGCTGGAGGAAGAGGAGAGCCGCGGGATAACACGCTGTTATCGGCGCTTACATTATAATTGTCTCCGCTCTGCTCGACACAGCCCCGCCTCCTCCTGACCCTGTGCCTGTGATGCAGCATTGGACTTGCGTTCTATCTATCACAGGCACGGGGTCAGGAGGAGGCGGGGCTGTGTCGAGCAGAGCGGAGATGATTATAATGTAAGCGCCGATAACAGCGTGTTATCCCGCGGCTCTCCTCTTCCTCCAGCCATGCATTCCTCTGCCCAAGTGAGGCTGCATTGAGGGGCACAGGTGAGGTTGCATTGAGGGGCACAGGTGAGGCTGCACTAATAAAGTTGTTAATATTTATAATATTTTTGTAACTTATTTTTGCATAAAACATTTAAGCGTCATTTTATGAGATAATTTATTAGGGCATGTCTAGGGGCGGGGCAGGGATTAGGGGGGGCACTGGTGGCGAGTAACTTTTGAGGCCTGGCTAGTAGCTCAGGACTTGAAATTTTGAGCCCTTGTGTTATATCAGGTACAGAGCTGGCAGCAAGGGGATCTTATATGTCCTGGAAGACTTGCCAAGTATTTTAGAAACCTTCAGTATGCACGAGAAATATGTTATATAGAACATCTCCTACATTTTTCCATGAGTTGTAAGACACTGCAGCCTCTCCTACCCGATCGTTGTCTTCCTCTTCAGCTGCCTCCTTTTTCTCGTCTTTTTGTGGCTCGGATGAAGGCTCAGAATCCTCCATTTCAACCTATGGAATCAGACACAAGCAGCTCAGCTATTATACAAGATATTCATCACCAAAGAATCCCCAACATCCCACAGTCAGGTCCAAAATGTCTATTTCCCAACCACATTCCAAAGCAAGAAATCCAACCTCCTCCCACAATATTCCCAGTAGGAGGAAGCACAGAGCTTAGGGTGGAGTCCAGATATCCCCCCAATAATTACCTCTTCAATTGCGGCATCCTGAAGCAAAGAGCGTATGTCTAAGCGGATCATGTGACGTGGAGCTGGCTCCCAGTTTTCAGACATCTAGAGAGAGAAGGTAAGGAATGTACAGTTAGATGAATTGGGTACAGGGACGCAATGGATGCCTTCACTGCCATTGTACTCTTGCTTGGCATCACGTGCGTCCCTGTACCTTTAAGAAGGGGTGGGCTCCCTCCAGGCATACCTGCTATTAATCAATCCACTCTTATATGTGCTCCTACTATAGAGGCTCTGGACATTTAAAATTAGGACCAGAGTATTTACAGAAGTCCCTTGGCATGGACCCTGAGGCTTGTGGATATATTTCCAAATGTATGCAAAACAAAGCACTCAGTTTTTAATGTGAACTGTTAGACAGGGCTAATGTGGCTGTTTTGCAGGCTGGCAAGTGTGCTGGGAAATCTTTTGGCTGTGCATTGCCCTTCCACATGCACCTTGCTGCCAAGGCCAGTTATAGGTTGGGGTGGTTGCCACTTTATCGTACAAGGATTGGGCCAGACACCACACAGGAGGGATAATCAGATACTCCCACATTTACCTTATTTATGTCCTTCAGCTTTCGGCTGTGCACATTCCGCTTTGCACAGGTCTGGGTGTCCATAGTGATCTCTGCCAGATAGACCTAAAGCAGAAAGAACAGCCTTTAAAAAATAGGAAAACGTAAAGAACAGTCCTGGAGGGGGTTAGTATATAATAGGAAATGTAAAGCACAGCCCTGGGGGTCATTATATGAGGTATATGTAAAGGGCCACCCTGGGATGGTTATAAGGTACATTCTGGATAATAGGCCCCTGGAGGGGCCTATTATATAATGGGGACTTAAAGGACAGTCCTAGGGGTTATTAAATAATTTGGGTGTATGTAAAAAGGACAATGTTGGGCGTTATTATAC
Organism: Aquarana catesbeiana; assembly: GCF_042186555.1. NCBI lineage: Eukaryota > Metazoa > Chordata > Amphibia > Anura > Ranidae > Aquarana > Aquarana catesbeiana. The sequence goes on along the minus strand of NC_133336.1, from coordinate 30,783,112 downwards.
AATTAGGGTATGTAAAGGACAGTCCTAGGAAGGACTTTAACCCCCAATCCTAGGGGGTTAAAGGAGAAGTACAGCCAAAGCTTGTTTGGCTGTACTTCCTTTGTGTATCACAGGAGTGCAATTTGTTTTGCACTGCTGTGACATGCTTTCAGTAGACAGTAAGTTGAAGGGCGCTGTCGGCTGATGTCACAGAGCCGGTCCAGGCTCAGGAAAGATCGCCACCACATAGTCGGGATCCGTCCACATGCCTGGACCGGCACCTGCTCAGCCTCTCACTGAGCTGCTGAGAGGAGAGCCTGATTCCTGCCCCCCTCCACAGCCCAGCGCTCCAGTGAGCACAGGAGGGTCAGGGGGAGGGGAACCAGAAAGCCGGTGACTGACAGTCATCAGCAATCTGCTCATGGAGATCATAGAACTGAGTGATCGGCGGTGATTGATCGCTCGGTTCTCAGTGTTAGAGCCGGCTAGGGACAGATGCAGCATCCACCTAGGTACAGTGAAGGGGGAAAAAAGTATTTGATCCCCTGCTGATTTCGTACGTTTGCCCACTGACAAAGAAATTATCAGTCTATAATTTTAATGGTAGGTTTATTTTAACAGCAAAACAGAACAAAAGAAAAAAAAAAAAAAATCAAGAAAAAACCTTTACACAAAGTTAAATTGATTTGCATTTTAATGAGTGAAATAAGAATTTGATCCCCTATCAGCAAGGCTTCTGGCTCCCAGGTCCCTATACAGATAATGAGCTGAGATTAAGAGCACTCTCAAAGGGAGTGTTCCTAATCTCAGCTTGTTACCTGTATAAAAAAAAAAAAAAAAAAAAAAGACAACTGTCCACAGAAGCTATTAGATTCCAATCTCTCCACCATGACCAAGACTAAAAAGCTGTCCAAGGATGTCAGGGACAAGATTGTAGACCTACACAAGGCTGGAATGGGCTACAAGACCATCGTCAAGCAGCTTGGTGAGAGGGTGACAACAGTTTGTGTGATTATTCGCAAATGGAAGAAACACAAAAAACTCAATCTCACTCTGTCTGGGGCTCCATGCAAGATCTCACCTCGTGGAGTGTCAATGATCATGAGAACGGTGAGGAATCAGCCCAGAACTACACGGGAGAATCTTGTCAATGATCTCAAGGCAGCTGGGACCATAGTCACCAAGAAAACAATTGGTAACGCACTACAACGTGAAGGACTGAAATCCTGCAGCACTCGCAAGGTCCCCCTCCACATGGTACAGGCCAGTCTGAAGTTTGCTAATGAACATCTGAATGATTCAGAGAACTGGGTGAAAGGGTGGTCAGAGAAGGCCAAAATCGAGCTCCTTGGCCATCAACTCAACTCGTGTTTGTGACCCCAAGAACACCATCCCCACAGTCAAACATGGAAGTGGAACCATTATGCTTTGGGGGTGTTTTTCTGCTAAGGGGACAGGACAACTTCACCGCATCAAAAAGGGACAACGGACAGGGCAATGTACCGTCAAATTTGGATGAGAACCACCTCCTCTCAGGCAGGGCATTGGGTCGTGGATGGGTATTCCAGCATGACAATGCCCCAAAACACACAACCAAGGCAACAAAAGAGTGGCTCAAGCAACAAAGCAGTGGCCTAGCCAGTCTCCAGATCTTAATCCCAAAATATGTGGAGGGAGCTGAAGGTTAGAGTTACCAAACGTCAGCTTCAAAACATTAGTGACATGGAGAGGATCTGCAGAGAGGAGTGGGACAAAATCCCTCCTGAGATGTGTGCAAACCTGGTGGCCAACTACAAGAAACATCTGACCTCTGATTGCCAACAAGGGTTTTGCCACCAAGTAACTAAGTCATGTTATTACACTGATTAAAATGCAAATCAATTTATAACTTTTTTGAAATGCGTTTTTCTGGATTTTTTGTTGTTATTCTGTCTCTCGTAGTTTAAAAAAAAAAAAAAATACCAATAAAATTAGACTTTTTCTTCTTAGATTTTTTTCTTTGTCAGTGGACGTACAAAATCAGTAGGGGTTAAAATATTTTTTTCCCCTCACTGCAAATATGAATTTTAAACACAAATCCCATACTTCTCTTTTAATATATAAAAGGAAAGTCCTGGGAGGCCATTAAACATAACACATTTAATGTCACTGGTGAATTCACACTGTACCTCAAATCCTTTAGTCTTGGCAGCACTCCAGAATTGCTCAAAATGGCGCACGCGATCATGGATACTGTCCAGTATAATGAACGGGAAGAAGCCATCATCCAGAGTCTTCTTGAAGGTCTTCAGCATGCCGCTACGGTAAGACTCCTCCATTTCTGGCTCATATTCATACTCCATAACCTGAAGCAACAAAACCAATTGCGTGTCACGGTGCGGGAGAGTACAAAAGGACCCCTTCCCCCAACTTCTCCTCTACTCACCTTTTTCTTCACTTTTTTTCCTGATTCTGGATCCTTCTCAACCTTTTCCACCTCCGTGATGAAATAATCATCAAGACTTAAGACTCTGGGGGCCGATCCGCCATACTCCACCTCTTTGTCCTGTGCAACAACATAAGCAGAAAGTGAGAGGGGGTTCCTGTGCCGTTACCTGTCAGGGAAAACCCAAAGACTACAACATTGGGCTATGTCCTGAAGTCAGTCAATAGGTTGTATAATACCTTGCAACCAAAGACCGGTAGGAGTCTACATCTGTGGGCCCCACCAGTGACCAAAGAGTCTCCCCCTGCTTGCCACAAGTTACCAGAAAGTCTCCCCCTGCTGGCAGAGCCATCAGTGACAGATAGGTGCCACCTACAGGGACTCTGTTAATAGGAGTCTAACCTGTTGACAGGTAGGAATCTTTCCATGCTGGCAGGGAACGTGAACTGAAAATGCACTTACCCTAATCAGTTTGGCAACATGCGTTTTCCCACTTCCTGGCAAACCCCTCATGATTACCACAATCTGAAAGAGACAATTTGTACTCGTTAATTGAACAAAATCGTAAAATATACAGCAGAGACGTATGGAAATAAAAGATGGCATACACGATCAGGCCGACTGTCTCGTCCAGGTTTCTTAAGAAGATCGTCTACATTTTTGGTCTCTGGCTTCTTCTCTGGTGGCGGGGCAGGCATGGGAGGTTGTACGACAGGTCGTTCCTCTGGGAAATTCCTACGGCTTCCTGCCAAAACACAAACAGTATCATTTTTGCTCCTAATAACACAGGCGCAGTGGGGTTAATTTACTTAAACTACAAAATCTGGTGCACCTCTGCACCAATCAGCTTCCAGGTTGTATTGCCAAAGCTTAATTGAACAAGCTGAAGTTAGAAGATAATTGGCTACCATGCACAGCTGCACCAGTTTTTACACTCTAGTAAATCAACCCCAGTGTGTCAGTCAGCCTCACCTCCATACGATGGTGGGGGCACCTCATATCCAGGCCGATCCACCTTCCGATCATATTGCTGTTTGTCAGAGGTGCTACGTCGGCTCAAGCTCTCTTTGTCACGGTAGGAAGACCTACAAAAGATATACAGATGATTGTGAAATTCATAACACCACCCTGATAAGCTTTGCACTCAACAGACGATCACATACCGGTCTTCTCGGGAATGACGATCACGATCCCTCTCATGATCAGCACGATCTCTATCTGAACGATCCCGTTCATAATCTCGCCGATCTGCATTTTTCATCCTTTCATAGTAGGGATCCCGGTCCCTGAAGTCACGATCATAGGAATCTAACAAAAAATCTAAAAGAGAAAAAGCTTCAGTGCTGACCCACTTCTGGGGTGGGCAAGATAAAAACAAACAAGTACACAGAACCAGCTGACATGCATGATGAAAAGGGGACACAGCTAGAAGATGGAGTGCAGTGCTAAAATTGTCATACTCAAGAAGCAGGTTTAGTGTGACACATGTAGCACTGCAGGTGACCTGGCAGAAGGGGGAGCAGGTATAGTTTTGACACACATGCAGCATGGACAGATTCGATTTCAGAAGGTGGAGCCATTAGAGCAGGGGTGTCCCAGAGAGTTCAGCATGCAGCCCAGGCATGTCTGTAGGGATGCCGAGCAAGCATAAAAGCCACAGCGGTTGACAGGGACAAGCTAAGCACGTATGGAGGGTAGCCGGGGATACCATGGAATCATAGCAGCCGCGTTGGCCGACAATGAATTCAGGCACCTCTGGAGGGATGCCGAGTTTGTAACGGCACTGGCAGCAGCAAAGGCAGGGACTCGATAAGGGCAGGCAAAAAAAAATGCCACTTGTCTGTATCTAGGGGGTTGCTGCGCCCAAGATTTCAGTTGTGCCCCTTGCCCACAACCCCCCACACTGCACATATAGTTTAAATCAAATCCCCTCATCTATAATGTATTATTCTAGCATGGCTTCCACATTGCTAAAGAAAACAGTGTCCCCCCCCCCCCCCAAAAAAAAAAAAGTTGCAGGTGAAGGTAGATTGGAAGGAAAATTATTGCTCAGATAGGTACATTATTTATATCAGTGATCATTAACTAGTGATCAGCCCGACTTTCTGATTATCAGCTATTATTATTATTAGTGTATTTTATGTCCAATACAATTCCTCTTCTTCCAATGTAGCCCAGGAAGGTCAAAAAGATTGGACCCCCCTGTGTTAGAGCGTGACACACATAGCTCACAAAGTTGACCCACAGGCAGCACAGAAAGGTACCACTGACAGAAGGGTTACAGTGTGACACACATGTAGCATGGTCAGGTAATGTGGAGGGAGCTACATGTCTAGAACTCACATATGGTCTTTAGTGTAGCACTTACCTTTCTGAAACGGAGGTATTCCACCTCTGTCCATTGTCGGCTCTGGAAGGAGCATAACCCGCTCACCATAGGGAGTCTGCTCCACTTTCCCAATAGCAAGATCTAAAACAAAAACATACCATGAGTCCCAAGTGCAGCAGGTAGCACGTACAGAGGATAGTAATGAGGTGGTAACCAGTACAGCAGACCATGCATACAAAGAAAAGTAATGGGGCGTACAAAGGACAGTTATGGAGGGGCTCCTCACCTCGGCCATGAGCATAGTCCACAGTTTGCTGAATTCCAGAAAGTTTGGAACCCATAGGAAGGGCCCCCCTCCTCTCTTGTTCCCAAAGATCACCGAACTGGTCACCGACAGCTCTACCAGCTGCTGAAGTGGAGGATGCTGGGTCCACTCCAGTCACAGGAGCATTAGGTGGTGGCTGACAGGAAACAAAAGGCATCATAAGTGTTTTTAAAGTCTCCTATTGCTAAAGCTCAACTCGAGTCAAACGTTAAACCCACAAATACATATATTTAAGCTATTCAGCGGCAACATTTTTTGTAATTCTGTTAAGCCAGTTTTGTGATTCACACATCTCTGGCACCCTGTATAGTCAGAGGGTAATGCCGTTTATATTCCAAGAGCAAGAGCATCATTCTACTTCTGCAACCCTCCCTGCATTCTCTACTCATGCAAGCTGCTTCAACATCTCCCACTCTCAAGCCTCGTACAAACGATCGGATTTTCGGCAGGGAATTGTGTGATGACAGACTGTTTGAGTAAAATTCAAATGCTCCATCAGACAATTGTTGTCCAACTTTCCGCCAACAAATGTTGGATGGCAGGACAACGGTCTGTTGTCAGATTTTCCTATCCTCTGTGCACAAGTCCGTCAAACAAAAGTTGAAAGTACAAACACGCATGCTCAGAATCAATGCTCACCAAACACGACATAAGCAGGTGCCCAAAGGGTGGCGCCCAAGAGCTGAAATTCCTTGTAGTACGTCACTACTTTTGCGTTTGTTGGCCAACAATTGTGTACAGTTTGTATGCAAGACAAGTTCCTGGCACATGCCCTTCGGACAAAAGTCTGATGCTTTGTTGGCCAACAATCTGAGAGTGTGTACGAGGCTTAACTCCCAGCACCTCCCCCTCCAGCTCAAGCAGGCCAATACATTTGCCCCCTCTGCAGACCCCAAACCTACTTCCTTTTTAGTCGCCAGCGCCTAAACAGGCTCCAGCTACAACACCCAGAACCTTCCTCTCCAGCCCCCAATGCTCGAACCCACTTGCTGCAACGCTCAACCTGCTCCCTCTCCAGCCCTCAGCCTCTAAACCCACTCCCTCTCCAGCCCCCAATGCCTGAACCCCGCTTGCTCCAACTCTCAACCTGCTCCCTCTCCAGTCCCCCAGCACTTAAAACAAGCTACTTGCTCCCAGCGCCCAAACATGCCTGCGCTCTAGCTCCCAGCAGCTCTCACCTAAAGTGGCCCCTCCCTCCTGTAGAGTGCCCCCACCGCAAGCAGCTTGCTATGGGGGCACCCGAGCCGAGCTGCAGCTCTGTATCCATTCAGACATGGAGCTGCGGTTCGCCCCCACCTCTCCTGATTGGTTGAGTTTGATTGCAGTGTGTCAGCCAATCAGGAGGGATATTCCCAGATGGCTGAGGGACCTGTGGACATAGAGATGGGGCTTAGGCAAGTATTAGGGAGGCTGCTGCACACAGAAGGCTTTTTATCTTAATGCAAAGAATGCATTACGAAAAAAAAAAAAAAAAAAAAACACCTTCTGCCTTTACAACCACTTTAAGTTACATTTAACAGCAGCAGTAACTGACTGGCACCATGTACTGACAAGCAATGATAACCGTGCTATAAATTACACAATTCTATGCAATGCTCACCTGAGATTTTTACAGGGTCACTAAAATCATAAGACATGCATTACTGAAAACCTACCTGTTTTGGTTCCCCACTTTCCTTTACATCGGACGCCGGTTTTCCTGTAGTGTTTGATGGTTCTGGATCGCCGAAAAAGTTTTTTAAGTTATCCAGCTGCTCCTTCTGCTCCCTTTACAAATCAAATGGAATGTTAAGTGCACAATTCACAGAACGATTCATGAAATTCCTAGAAAAATCTTAAGACGATACCAAAAAAAAAAAAAAAAATACCCACCTGAGCATTTTCAACTCTTGTGCCGCTTTCAGAATGATCTCATGTTGCCGCTGACTCAGTGCCAGAACGCCCGCCGCTGAGCCAGGCTCGCCTTCTGGTATCACTGGCTGTTCAGGAAGAGCCGATGAAGCTGAATCTCCGGGAACTGTATTCGAGCCTTCGCTCACTCTTTCTTCAGGTGGATACCATCGACCATCTTTTAGCTCCAATTCTGATCTTTCAGAAAGCAAATCAGGATTTATGTCTTCATGCCACAGGGGGCGTTCTGGATAGTCTCTAATACGGAGCTCACGATCACGGAAATCTCTATCCGCCAATTCTCTATCTAATCTCCACCTATCATCCAGATATCTGTCAATTGGTGGGAGCGGTGGTAGAGGGGAACGTGCTCTGAGAGGAGAATATGGACGATGTGGAGACAAAGGCCTTCGAGAAGACAACCAATCTCTATCCCGAAGTGCTAAATCAAGGTCTTCTGGAATCCTCGGATAATCTCTGTCAAGATCCAGTTCAAATAAATAAGGTCTTTCTAGCCTGTTGTAATTTATGACTCGGTCTAGGTCTCTGTCTAGGTATGGATCAAACAGAGGATCACGTCTTACATCTATATCATGAGGAAGGTGTGGTGGCCGTAAGGGCAGTCGTTCATCTCTCAAATATAGATCCAGAAATGGATCTCTTAGGTGGTCTGGATTACGAGCTCTCCACAATCTCTCTCTTTCCCATTCCTCCAATAGCTCTTCCTCGAGTGCAAAATCCCTCCTTCGCACCTCTAAGGGTGGATCCTGAGAAAACCTCTCTCTATCAAGAAACCTTGGATCTCTAAGTAAAGGCTCTCGACCAAATGGTGGTGGCTCATTCAAACCTTCTCTAAATAAAGCTCTCTCATCTGGCAAATGCCCTCGTGGCTCAAAGTCTCTGTCATCTAAAACATCTCTCTCACGGCTGCCTGGTCTGGGTGGAGGTCGACCACGCATAAACCCTCTTGCTCTTCCTCTCCCACGGTGATCAAATCGCACATCATAATTTTCTGGCCAATCCTGTGCAAAAGGTTCCGACTCAAAGGATGCATCATCTTCTCTAAAACCACCTGGCCTGCCTGGCTCTTTGTGGAAATAACCTCCTGCATCATCATCATCTTCATCAGGAAATTCTGGTCTGCCATGATGACCCTCTGGACCATGTGAATAAGTTCCCTCCTCTTCATCTGCCTCGGTATAGGGGTCCTCACCCAAAGGATCAGCTCCCATGGACGCATCATAATTATCACTGTCCTCACCTTCAGCCATTCTTTCTAGAGGCTCTTCCCAATTAGAAAAGGGCCCCCCAGGAGCACCAGGTCCAATAGGATGACCTCCCCTCGGCCCACCCATTCTAACTGGAGGACCTCCCCTCGGCCCACCCATTCTAACTGGAGGACCTCCCCTCGGCCCACCCATTCTAACTGGAGGACCTCCCCTCGGCCCACCCATTCTAACTGGAGGACCTCCCCTTGGCCCTCCCGGCCTGACTAAAAGATCTGGCCTCGGCCCACCCGGCCTGACTGGAGGAGTTTCCCATGGTGCACCTGGCCTGATTGGAGGAGCTGCCCTTGGCCCACCCAGCCAGACTGGAGGAGCTCCCCTTGGCCCACTACCTGGCCTGACTGGAAGGGCTGCCCTAGGGCCACCTGGTCTAACTGGAAGGGCTCCCCTTGGTCCAGATGGCCTAACAGGAGCAGCCCAAGGATCAACTGGCCTCAATGGAGGAGCCCAAGGGTCACCTGGCAATGAGTGAGGAGCCTGTGGCCTGAATGGTGGCATGTTATGGGGTGTAAAAGGGCCACCTGTCCCAGGAGTAGGGAGCAGGCCACCTGACTTATTAGGGAAAGGACTCTGAAAAGCATCCTGTTTTCCAAAGGAACTTGGACCATCAGTAGGCTCTACTGGCTTACTGGCCATTGATAGGGTAGGTACCGGAGCATCTGGTTTAGCAGTTTTGGGAGATGAAACCTGTGACACTGAAGGCTTGCTGGGGCCAGGCAAATCTATTTCATGCTTATCAGATGTACTTGTAGTCTCTATTTGACCAAGACCCTTCGATGCATCTGAATGAACTGATGATGCAGGCAATGGCTTATTTACTTTACTCAGGTCAGGCAATGTTTGGCCACCCAATGGATCAGTTTTAGGCAAATCCGAAGCTTTTGATTTATCTGTATTGGAATCTGCAGCTTTTACTGGTTTATGCAGCTCAGAAGGTGCTGAGGTTCCAGTTTTTGAAGCATCCTGCACAGCTGGACCTTCTTTCTTGGGTGCACCATCCTTCGAGGGCTCATCAACTTGTTTCATATCAATATTTTGCTGCTTTTGTTTTTCATCTCTCTGATCACCAGCAAAAGAATCAGCACCCAGACAGACTTCAGTCTCTTTAGAAATGTGCTTCTTATTGAATTGGCTTTGATAACTTTTAGTGGTAACATTTGCCGTATTACCTTGTATTTCAGACTTCTCTAAAGGAGAAGCTCCCAGCAAAGGTGGCCTATTTCCCCCATCACCTCTCCCCTGTGGCCAATCTGGTCTCCCTTTTCTATCACCTGGGCCCCACCTATCACTAAAGGGAACCCTGTTATCTCGACGGTCATGAAAGGGCATATCTGCAGCACCAAAACTGTCTTTATCAGCAGGGCTCCAATTATCCCGACGTGGACCATCAAAATCCCCAAATCTATGTTGTGGTTGAGAAAAGGGCATATCACGGTCTTTAAAATAGTCCCCAGGGCCAGGGGGCATGTCGGGGCCCTTAAACCGGTCGCCAGGGGGCATGTCGGGGCCCTTAAACCGGTCGCCAGGGCCAGGGGGCATGTCGGGGCCCTTAAACCGGTCGCCAGGGGGCATGTCGGGGCCCTTAAACCGGTCGCCAGGGGGCATGTCGGGGCCCTTAAACCGGTCGCCGGGGCCAGGGGGCATGTCGGGGCCCTTAAACCGGTCGCCGGGGCCAGGGGGCATGTCGGGGCCCTTAAACCGGTCGCCGGGGCCAGGGGGCATGTCGGGGCCCTTAAACCGGTCGCCGGGGCCAGGGGGCATGTCGGGGCCCTTAAACCGGTCGCCGGGGCCAGGGGGCATGTCGGGGCCCTTAAACCGGTCGCCGGGGCCAGGGGGCATGTCTGGGCCCTTAAACCGGTCGCCGGGGCCAGGGGGCATGTCTGGGCCCTTAAACCGGTCGCCGGGGCCAGGGGGCATGTCTGGGCCCTTAAACCGGTCGCCGGGGCCAGGGGGCATGTCTGGGCCCTTAAACAGGTCCCCGGGGCCAGGGGGCATGTCTGGGCCCTTAAAGCGGTCCCCGGGGCCAGGGGGCATGTCTGGGCCCTTAAAGCGGTCCCCGGGGCCAGGGGGCATGTCTGGGCCCTTAAAGCGGTCCCCGGGGCCAGGGGGCATGTCTGGGCCCTTAAAGCGGTCCCCGGGGCCAGGGGGCATGTCTGGGCCCTTAAACCGGTCCCCGGGGCCAGGGGGCATGTCTGGGCCCTTAAAGCGGTCCCCGGGGCCAGGGGGCATGTCTGGGCCCTTAAACCGGTCCCCGGGACCAGGGAGCATGTCTGGGCCCTTAAAGCGGTCCCCGGGACCAGGGGGCATGTCTGGGCCCTTAAAACGGTCCCCGGGGCCAGGGGGCATATCTGGGCCCTTAAAACGGTCCCCGGGGCCAGGGGGCATGTCTGGGCCCTTAAAGCGGTCCCCGGAACCAGGGAGCATGTCTGGGCCCTTAAAGCGGTCCCCGGGACCAGGGGGCATGTCTGGGCCCTTAAAGCGGTCCCCGGGGCCAGGGGGCATGTCTGGGCCCCTAAAGCGGTCCCCAGGGCCAGGGGGCATGTCTGGGCCCCTAAAGCGATCCCCAGGGCCAGGGGGCATCTCAGGGCCCCTAAAGCGATCCCCAGGGCCAGGGGGCATCTCAGGGCCCCTAAAGCGATCCCCAGGGGGCATCTCAGGGCCCCTAAAGCGATCCCCAGGGCCAGGGGGCATCTCAGGGCCCCTAAAGCGATCCCCAGGGCCATGGGGCATCTCAGGGCCCCTAAAGCGATCCCCAGGGCCAGAGGGCATCTCAGGGCCCCTAAAACGATCCCCAGAACCAGGGAGCATCTCAAGGCCCCTAAAACGATCCCCAGAACCAGTGGGCATCTCAGGGCCCCTAAAACGATCTCCAGAAGCAGGGGGCATCTCAGGGCCCCTAAAACGATCCCCAGAAGCAAGGAGCTTCTCAGGGCCCCTAAAACGATCCCCAGAAGCAGGGGGCATCTCAGAGCCCCTAAAACGATCCCCAGAAGCAGGGGGCATCTCAGGGCCCCTAAAACGATCCCTGGGAGGCGGGGGCATCTCAGGGCCCCTAAAACGATCCCCGGGAGGAGGGGGCATCTCAGGGCCCCTAAAACGGTCAGGAACATCAGGGCCACCAAAGCGGTCATGAGCTTGAGGTAGCTCAGGACCACCAAAGTGGTGATGGGTAGATGGCATCTTGGGGTCTCTAACGCCCTCCTGATATGATTCCTGTGAAGGTGGCTGTTCAGAACCTCTAAAGCGTTCCTGAGTAGGTGGTTGTTCGGAGCTTCCAAAGTGATCACGAACAAGTGGCTGCTCTGGGCCTCCCATGTGGTCCTGAGGAGATGGCAGCTCAGGGCCCCCAAAGCGGTCTCTTGAAAAAGTCTCAGGATAGCCAAAACTGGATGGTCGACCTTCTGGAGCACCAAACCTGTGTCTGGGCTGGCTTTCAGAAAATGGAAACCTACCCCGTGGTGTTATGGAGGGAAATCTAGCTCTTCCCCTTGGCTGTAAGTCTGGTGCATTGTACCTAAAGCGCTGAGAACCATCAGGGTGGCCAAACCTATCCCGAAAAGGAACTTCAGAAGCAGCATGCTGGTCATATGGTGGACCCACCCCATCTCTTTCATAGGGAGCAGCTTCAGGACCACCAAACCTGTTTGATCCAGAATTCTGGGCATTCCCAAATCTGTCCATGGGGGATGAAGTATTTTCTACACCCCACCTATCCTGAAAATTGCTCCGCCTATCACCGGACTGTTCATTAGATCCACCCCACCTACCATCGGGAGGTTGATCCCATTTATTTCCCATGTCATCACCTTGACTTCCCCGCTTGTTAAACTGAGGACCATCAGGCCTGTTCCACATTTCTGCTGGGTGCTTTGACTCTCTATCTGACCCTGGTCCAGGGGGGTAATCAGACATCTCCTTGGTTGCGGATTCTGAAACATTAGGTGGTTTAGGTATATCCCAGGACTGATCAGGATTATCTTTTGGCCTGTCCCATCGGTTAGCTGGAACCTTTTGATCAGTAGTTTCTAAATACTGCTTGGATGCGGCTGCTGGGGTGGACTGGTCCTTTTCATTTGTCCAGTGCTGGTTCTCCCTGTCTTGTGTAGGTTGGGAGCCATAGAAACCATGTGACCCAGGAGGGGGGAAACGAGGTGGTGCAAAACCAGGTCCCTGGGCTGCGAATCTGCAAAACCAAGAGACAAATCATTAGTGCAGCAGGCACAAAAGATGACACTTTTTTTTTTTTTTTAAAGCACAGGCCCTACAGATTAAAATGTTGTATGTCACATATTTGCGCAGCAGTTTTTCAAAAAATACACTTTTTGAATTTTGATGCAAACTTTTTTGGTAAAATATAAAAGACGATGATGTTACGCCAAGAGTACATAGATACCAACACACGCCGCGCTTTAAAATTGGGCACACCCCACAGGAGTCAAGCTTATAATAGCGAAAGCTTGGAAGAAACCTAGGCCCTTCTTGTCAGGTCAGAAGAAAAGTTTCCTGGATAATGACCCAAGAAAAGTTAGCCAGCATTTTAGCCGACAGGATCCCACAGTTTGAAAAAACCTGAGATCCTTGGGCTAAATATATAGGGACTTATATTTCGCATGGTGTCACACCGGCTCTCTCTCCTCCCAAGCATTAGGATAGACCCGCATCCCCTTTCTTTCTCTCCTTTTCCTTTCCTTTTCTTCTTCTGTCCTTTTATCTATATGTTTTGAGGACACCTGGAAATGACATTTGAGGATTCTTATCTCCAATTTTAATTATATCAACATTTATAGATAAGTTCAGTTTATCTTCCTTCATGTTGGACTGGATATTCCTGTCAAAACATTTTTTGACCGAGGGGGGTGGGGTTGTTGGGGGGGTGGAGGGTTCGCTCCTTCGGCACAGTATGATCCCGTTAGGGGTGCTGGAGGTTAGGAATACCTCTGTTTCCTTAGTGCTTTCCACCAGACTGGGTTACCTAATAAGTTGGCCTCACAGGATTGGAATATCCATCCTTTTATTTATATCCAATTTTATTTTATCCCCAATTTTATTTTATCCCCAAGCTTACTGTTGTGAACTCGTTATTTTCCAGGATTTAATGTTATGAAATGTTAATGAACATTTAAAACAATAATTAAATGTATTGTATTCTATGTTTTTTAAAAAAAAAAGAAATATTTTGAAAGTAAAATTGCGCACACCCATGCAAAGGCGACAAATGGCGTAAATTTTACGATCCATAGGCAACGGTTTAAAAGCCTTTACAGGTTACCACTTTAGATTTACACAGGAGGTTACATAGTAGGTGAGGCTGAAAAAAGACAAGTCCATCAAGTCCAACCTATGTGTGTGATTATGTGTCAGTTAGGTGTCAAGAGGTCTGGAGCTCGAATTACTGGCCATTATCTTATGTCCGTGGGGATAGCTCACATGTGTGGGATTGACACGTGTGCTCGCCTCTCAGCACATAGGGGGACAGGGAGGGGGCACTTTTTCATTTTCTTTTTTTACACTGTCACTTAGACCCCTTTCACAGTGGGGCTGCGGTCGCGTTTGCGGTAAAGTGCTGCTCATTTTAGCGCCGCATTTTTCTGCCTTTTTTCGGACGCTAGCGGGGCGCTTTTAACCCCAAAGGGGTGTTGCGGCACTTACGAAGTGCTGCCCATTCATTGCAATCGGCAAGGGTGTTTAGGGACTGTACACAGCGCTCCCAACCTGCCGCAAAGATGCTGCTTGCAGGACTTTTCCCGAACGTCCCGCAAGCGCACCGCCCGGGTGTGAAAGCACCCATTGCAGAGAATGGGAAGCAGTTTTCAGGCGCTTTACAGGTGCTATTTTCTAGATCTAAAATGCCTGAAAACTGACTCGGTGTGACAGGGGTCTTAAAATTTTTTTTTGATCAATTTTATTGCTGTCACAAGAAATGTAGGCATCCTTTGTGACAGCAATAGGTATGCTACAGCTACTCTTTAGGGAGAGATCTGGGGTCTACAAGAAGCATACCCTAAAAAGCATTTGATCACACCATGATTAGCGATTCTCCAATCATGCTGCCCACACGGAAGCATCATTCATTCACAGAGTTCTGTGAATGAACTACAAGTACCGACATCCTTTGCGGCTGTCGACTTGTAGTTCTGAAACTACCACGGCACTGTTGAGCGCTCTGGTAGTTCATTGAATCTTCCTATTAGTGTGCAACTGCCTGCACTAATGATGTATGGGCAGACAGCTTACACTGGCAGTCTGCAGGAGACCTGCATACCACTCGCGATCTGCTGATTCCTGGTGCAATGCTTTCCAGGCTCAAAAAAAAAAAAAAAAAAAAAAAAAAAAAAAAAAAAATTGTAAATGCATATTTTTTTTAACTGCAAAAAATGTGGATTATTTAACCACTTGCCATCCGGGCCATTTTTGACACTTCGCTCTTCTATGTAAAAATCGAATTGCTTAGAACCCCCAAACAATTATATATATATATATATATATATATATATATATATACACACACATATATATATATACACACACATATATACATACATATATACATACACACATTTATTTTTTAGCAGAGACCCTATAATATAAAATGGGTGTTGCAATTTTTTTTGTCACACTGTATTTGCGCAGCGGTTTTTCCAAACGCAATTTTGTAAAAAAAAAAAAAAAAAAAAAAAAAAAAATAACTAAAGTAAGCCAAATTTTTTTGTATAAATGTGAAAGATTTTACGCCGAGTGAATAGATACCAAACATGTAACGCTTTAAAATTGTGTCTGCCTGTGGAATATCGGCAAACTACGGTGCTTAAAATGCTCCATAGGCAACGCTTTAAACGCCTTTACAGGTTACCAGTTTAGAGTTGCACAGGTCTGGAGCTAGAATTATTGCTCTCGCTCTGAGGTTTGCGAATATACCTTACATGTGTGATGAGATCACAATTTACATATGCGTGCGGGTGTAACGCATGCACTCGCATTTGTGCGTAAGCACGGTGGGACGGGGGCACTTAAAAATATATATTTTTTTAAATACAAACTTTGGATGAAAATGTCACAGCATGGGCCATGACAGGTCCCCTTAATAGAGAGATTTGGGGTTTATTAAACCCCAAACCTCTCCTCTGGCCTCCCATGCAGCTGATCAGACACAGATCAGTCTGATTGGCTGCTTTCCTGGGCGCTGGTGGGCAGGTAAACAAAGGGGCGGAACCCAGAAGCGACAAATTACTCATCGCTCCTGGTTTCCAAGGTTACAGAGAGGGGGAACGTCATCAGTTCCTCTCTCTGTACAGGGCAGTCATTGCCTCCAGCCGCATCGCTTCCAGCCTCCGCGATGAGACCTGAGAGCCCGGGAGAGGCAGCTGCGGGAAGAGGAGTGGGACACCCTTCTGCCACCCGCAGAAGTGATCAAGTGCCTAATTAGCCACTTAGATTACTTCTGCATGAAATGGAATCGCCAGCTGAAAAGAATGATACCTACAGGCATCCCAGTATAACCACTGAAACCCAAGGACATCCATGTATGTACACCTTGGGTGGCAAGTGGTTAAAAAAAAATAAATAAATAAAGTTTGACTACCTGAATTCTAGAATCCCCCCCTACAATACCAAGCAGATCGCAGGAGGAACACTCTGCAGACACCATAGTGAACACACTGTTGGCGATACGGCAGCATCTTCTGTTACAGCTCTCATCTTCTATACATGAGGCCTTCATGGCAAAGCTTTATTCTTTAGATATAAAAACACACTTACCTTGGCTCTCTGGGTGCTTCGTAGGGCACCCCTGCCATCAAGCTAGGAGGCGTGGGAGGGACAGTGGGCGTCAACTCCCGATCAGGGGCCGGTGGAAGTAGAGGTGGGTTTAAATATTTGACGTCCTCGCTTTGCTTGTCTAAGCCAGGAGAAGGAAATTCCAGTGGAGGATTATGGGAAGGCACGGGAGGGGCACTATGGCCCAGTGGTGGTTGAGCACTCAGAGCCGGATGTGACTGATAAGACAGTGCAGTAGGTAGAGTCATATTTCCGGAAATTAAAGGTCCTGCAGTTACCGGCGGATCTGTTCCTGCTGTAGGCATTGTGGAGGGTGCAGATGTCATGACAGATGAGCTGGTGGTGGCAGGCGGGCTGGTAGAAGAGGATGGTGCAGGCGCTGGAACAGATGTGGTTTCCAGCTCTTGGGCAGAGAAAGAGCTTTCTGCTGGAAGAGGTGGTTGTGCGTCAGTGGCAGGGGGTAGAGGAGGTTGTACAACTTCTGCTGAAGGGGAGCAAACAGGTGGTGGAGGGGGCGGAGCACTGGATGTCGGAGGAGGGGGCGGAGCACTGAATGCCGGAGGAGGGGGCGGTGCACTGGAAGCCGGAGGAGGGGGTGGTGCACTGGAAGCCGGAGGAGGGGGTGGTGCACTGGAAGCCGGAGGAGGGGGTGGTGCACTGGATTCCGGAGGAGGGGGTGGTGCACTGGATTCCGGAGGAGGGGGTGGTGCACTGGATTCCGGAGGAGGGGGTGGTGCACTGGATTCCGGAGGAGGGGGTGGAGCAGTCGCAGGTGGAAGAGGTGGCGTTGCTTCAGAATATGGAGTTACAGGTGGGAGAGCGGGAGGTGGGCCGGTGCCATACACTGGTGGTGCCACCGGAGCGGTATAGGGAGCCTGTACGCTCACTCCAGTGGGCGGAGCTGCAGGAACAGCCGGAGAAATGACTGGTGAGTATGTCGGGTACTGGGGTACCACAGCAATGTTTCCTATATAGTGACTGCCACCATACTGCTGCTTTAAGCTTTTTAGAGAGGCAATTTTATCCTTTAGATGTGTCTTTGTGGATCTCATGTGGGTCTGCCAAGATGCCCACTGGACCTGGTAGTCATGCAGCTGATCCCTGTGGGGATAGGTCTGCAGTAACTCCTGCCACTTCTTGAATTGAGTCTCCCAATCTTGGTACAGCGGCACAAGCTGCTTCTGCTCCATCTCATAGTGCTGCAGCTGAACATCTACAGTCATGGCCTGTACAGAGGAAATAAGAGATTGACGTGAGGAAGGACTGGAACACTAGATCAATCGCTCGATCTTATAATAAAAAAAAAAAAAAAAAAAAGAAGAACACCACCGACTGGTTTCACCTATTAAAAGGAGCAGCGAGTACATCAGCCCACAACTAGATTTATCCGAACGCAATACGTATATCAGCCATAACCCCGGTATTGCTTTTTTTAGCCGGTGGCTGTTTTTCTGACCCCAAATCTCTCCATAAAGAGGACCTGTCATCCTTTTTTCTATTACAAGGGATTGCCGTGAATGTTAGAGCGAGAGTAATAATTCTAGTGCTAGACCTCCTCTGTAACTCTAAACAGGTAACTTGTAAAAGGCGTTTAAAACGCCGCCTATGGAGATTTTTAAGTACTGTAGTTTGTCATCCTTGGGTGTGCGCAATTTTAAATTGTGACATGTTAGGTATCCATTTACTCGGCATATCATCTTTCACATTGTACAAAAATAAATTGGGGAATATATTGGGTTTTGTTTTTTTAAATTTACTGAAGTGTATTTTTTCCCAAAAAATTGTTTGCGCAAATACCGTGTGATATAAAAAATTGTAACGATTGTCATTTTATAAAAAATATGTTTGGGGTCCTAATTAAATTTTCTAGCAAAAAATACTGACCTAAAGCAGAGGTCCGCCGAAAAATTTTTTTTAAAAGCCAGCAGCTACAAATACTGCAACTGCTGACTTTTAATATATGGACACTTACCTGTCGAGGGAGCCCGCGATGTCGGCAGCCGAAGCCGATCCGTTCGTCGGCTCTCGGCTGCTGCCGCCGCCATCCTCGGTAAGGGAATAAGGAAGTGAAGCTGTGCGGCTTCACTTCCTGGTTTCCTACTGCGCATGCGCAAGTCGCGCTGCGCGTCCTCTCTGGTCCCGGCTGTGTTCTGGGACCTGTGTGTCTCCCAGAATACAGCGGGGAAGGACAGTGTAGGTGCCGGAAGTGGCGTAGGTCACCGCAAGCGCCGCGGTGATCTATGCCAGGAAGTGGGAGCAAATACCTGTATTAGACAGGTATCTGCTCCCTCCTCCCCCCTGAAAGGTGCCAAATGTGACACCGGAGGGGGGAGGAATCCAAAAAGTGGAAGTTCCATTTTTGGGTGGAACTCCACTTTAAAAACTTGTAAACAAAAAGTGACAAAAAAAGCCTGGTCTGCAAATAGTTAATGAAATGGAAAATGGTTGGTCGGTAAATGGTTAATGAATTAGAAACAAAAAACTATATATACCCCAATTTTTGGGGGAAAATGTGAAAGATGAGGTTACGCCGAGTAAATAGATACCCGACAAATTTAAAATTGCGCACGCTCGTGGAATGTCAACAAACTATAGTACTTAAAAATCTCCATAGGAAACGCTTTCAATCTTTTTTACAGGTTACCTGTTTAGAGCTAAAGAGGTGGTCTAGCACTAGAATGATTTGCTCTTGCTCCAATGTTCGTGGAGATACCTCAAACGTGTGGTGCGAATACCGTTTACATATCAGTGCGTGACTTTAGACTGACTGAGCCACCAAGAAATGGTTCAACGAGAAGCTGGTTCACCTTCATGAGAATTATCAGAAATGACAGTCGGTCTCTGAAAGAAACAGTGGCCGTAGGGTGAATTATATTACATATTCTAAGCAATGAGTTTGTTCCAGTGATGATTTCTTAAAAGGAGTAGTAAACCCTCGAGGTTTTTCACCTCAATGCATTCTATGCAGATGAGACGGACGGGGCCATGTACCATCAAATCTTGAGTGAGAACACCTCCTTCCTTCAGCCAGGGCAATGAAAATTTGTCGTGAATGGGTATTCCAGCATGACAATGACCCCAAACACACGGCCAAGGCAACAAAAGGAGTGGCCTATCCAGTCTCCAGACACTAATGCCATAGAAAATATATGGAGGGAGCTGAAGGTTCGACCAAACATCAGCCTCGAAACCTTAATGACTTGGAGAGGATCTGCAAAGAGGAGTGGGACAAAATCCCTCCTGAGATGTGTGCAAACCTGGTGGCCAACTACAAGAAACGTCTGACCTTTGTGATTGCCAACAAAGGTTTTGCCACCAAGTACTAAGTCATGTTTTGCGAAGGGGTCAAATACTTATTTCATTTATTAAAATGCAAACCAATTAATAACTTTTTTGAAATGCGTTTTTCTGGGTATTTTTGTTGTTATTTTGTCTCTCACTTAAAATAGACCTACCATTAAAATTATAGACTGATCATTTCTTTGTCAGCAGATGCGACTCTGGCTTTGACCACTGATAATAGACAACTGTTGCACAATTGTTGCATGTATAACATTCAAGTGCGACTTTTGAGAGACAATATTAAGGTCTGTGGCCTTCATGACACATGAAAGTTGGACCAAAGTAGTGCAGGAACTACTTTGAAGTCGCTGTAACTTCAAACTAGAGGTGCACCGAAATTTCGGCCACCGAAACATTATCGGACGAAAACCGTTTTTTCATTCAGCCGATACCGAAAGGGGGCGGGGTCAGCCCCTGGGTGTCGCCCATTTCCCTCCCTAATTGCCGCAATCTCCGCATGTCACGGAGCTGAACACTCCGGGCCATAGTAACAATGTTCCGACTCCTGTGATAGACGGCACACTGATCCAATGGTGGGACATTGAATCAGTGGGACGTGATCACAGGAGGCAGGACATTGTTACTGAGGCCCGGGCAATTCAAACCCTGCTCCGTGACACGCGGAGATCACCACTCTGATACGGGCACAGGCATGCTGCATATGAAAGACACTGGGAAGGCTGCTGGGTACAGGTATGCTGCATATGATGGACACTGGTGAGGCTGCTGGGCACAGGCAGGCTGCATATGATGGACACTGGTGAGGCTGCTGGGCACTGGTAGGCTGCATATGACATGCCCTGGTGAGGCTGCTGCGCACAGGTAGGCTGCATATGACATGCCCTGGTGAGGCTGCTGGGCACAGGTAGGCTGCATATGACAGGCAATGGTGAGGCTGCTGGGCACAGGTAGGCTGCATTTGATGGACACCGGTGAGGCTGCATTGATCTCTTGTATCATGTCTGCAGTCTGACCTTCTTCAGTATCATATCTGCTAGAGGTGCAACTAATGGAAATTTTGCTAATACTATTAGCAATGTATTTAAGTTTAAGTAAGTGATTGCAGACATGGTACAAGAGATGGTTAGAGACTGCAGACTGCATTTTTCTTGACCTTTCTTGCACTAAAGATGCCAATAATGGCCAACAATAAATTCATATTAATTTAAAATTGATGCTATTAATTAAAAAGTTGAATATAATACAATGATATATAAAAATAATATAAATATTTTTTTTAAAACTGTCATTTTCGGCCCAGTGCATCCTTCATTTTCGGTATCGGCACCAAAAGTTCCATTCGGTGCACCCCTACTTCAGACTGTACAAAGACAAACCCCCCTCCCCCACAAAAAAAAAAAAAAACCCACACGCATATTTTTGACCCCCTCTAACTGTACAGAGACAATTGACACCCCCCCCCCTCCAATCAGCTCATCTCTGACCCGTCCCTCTGTGTCACTTACAGCCAGGTGTGGAGGCTCCTGGACAATCTGTTGGTAGCGCTGGAGAAGCTGCTGCATGGCGGTGTGTTTTGCCATGATGCCCTGGTACTGGAAGCCTATGCGGTGTTGTTCATGCTGCTGCCAGTGAGCAGCCGCTTCTTGCAGGGTCTTTAGCCTTTGCGCTTGTTCTGGATCTTCTGGCAGATCAGACTGGGGGAAAAAAAAAAAAAAAAAAGTCAGAACATATGGAACATTCCCAGCTCATCACATTCACATGGCTCTGATCACCCACACAAGACAATACAATACATGGCCCGCTTTGCTTACACCAGGTAGTCATATTTACTAGACCGATACCATCTGTGCCTTGTCTCCTTAAAGTGTACGAGAACCCCAACAATTCATTTTTTTCTTATTTGAGCTCTTTTGGTCTATAAAAGTGCAACTTCACTCTCATAATTAACATTTTTAATTTTCAGGCTGCTAGTACTACTAAATAGATAGGCAAGTATATCATATTTACTTGTTTTAAAACTTTTTTTTTTTTTTTTTTCACATTACGTCCTGGTTTCCCTGCCCAGGCAAAATATGTTATACATTCCATGAGCCTTTAGGAGGTGAGGAGGGGGGTGTTCTCAGCACACGCTCCTGCCTGCATGCTAGAGTGAATGGCAGATGGATTCCAGGAAGTAAATGCTACTTGAACCATCTGCCCTTACTCAAGATGGCGACGGCATGAAATGCTATGGGGTTGTTTTTCAAAGTGATTTCTCAACAAAATAAAGCATGGAGAAATGGATAGAGGCTGGGTTCACACTGCTGCGATGTCAGACATTGCATGTGATTTGCACCACTGCTGTGCAAATCACAATGCGATGTCTGTGCGATGTGCATTCAGCCATACAGATTGTATGGTTGAATGTGCTTCGCATTCATACCAAAGTCGTGCAGGATCCTTTTTTTTTTGGTCCGCACGGGTGTTCACAACCATGCGATCCGATTCCTGTCCGAATTGACAGTTCGCACCGTGATATTGATTGATTAGGAAAGCCACACACCTGTCTATATAAGACCTTACAGCTCACAGTGCATGTCAGAGCAAATGAGAATCATGAGGTCAAAGGAACTGCCTGAAGAGCTCAGACACAGAATTGTGGCAAGGCACAGATCTGGCCAAGGTTACAAAAACATTTCTGCTGCACTTAAGGTTCCTAAGAGCACAGTAGCCTCCATAATCCTTAAATGGAAGACATTTGGGATGACCAGAACCCTTCCTAGAGCTGGCCGTCCGGCCAAACTGAGGTAACGGGGGAGAAGAGCCTTGGTGAGAGAGGTAAAGAAGAACCCAAAGATCACTGTGGCTGAGCTCCAGAGATGCAGTCGGGAGATAGTTGTAGAAAGTCAACCATCACTGCAGCCCTCCACCAGTCGGGGCTTTATGGCAGAGTGGCCCGACGGAAGCCTCTCCTCAGTGCAAGACACATGAAAGTCCGCATGGAGTTTGCTAAAAAAACACCTGAAGGACTCAAAGATGGTGAGAAATAAGATTCTCTAGTCTAATAAGACCAAGATAGAACTTTTTGGCCTTAATTCTAAGCGGTATGTGTGGAGAAAACCAGGCACTGCTCATCACCTGTCCAATATAGTCCCAACAGTGAAGCATGGTGGTGGCAGCATCATGCTGTGGGGGTGTTTTTCAGCTGCAGGGACAGGATGACTGGTTGCAATCGAGGGAAAGATGAATGCGGCCAAGTACAGGGATATCCTGGACGAAAACCTTCTCCAGAGGGCTCAGGACCTCAGACTGGGCCAAAGGTTTATCTTCCAACAAGACAATGACCCTAAGCACACAGCTAAAATGACGAAGGAGTGGCTTCACAACAACTCTGACTGTTCTTGAATGGCCCAGCCAGAGCCCTGACTTAAACCCGATTGAGCATCTCTGGAGAGACCTAAAAATTGCTGTCCACCAACGTTTACCATCCAACCTGACAGAACTGGAGAGGATCTGCAAGGAGGAACGGCAGAGGATCCCCAAATCCAGGTGTGAAAAACTTGTTGCATCTTTTCCAAAAAGACTCATGGCTGTATTAGATCAAAAGGGTGCTTCTACTAAATACTGAGCAAAAGGGTCTGAATACTTAGGACCATGTGATATTTCAGTTTTTCTTTTTAGTAAATCTGCAAAAATGTCAACAATTCTGTGTTTTTCTGTCAAAATGGGGTGCTGTGTGTACATTAATGAGGAAAAAAAAATGAACTTAAATGATTTTAGCAAATGGCTGCAATATAACAAAGAGTGAAAAATTTAAGGGGGTCTGAATACTTTCCGTCCCCACTGTATGCCCACGTGACCGCAACGATTACTTGTCACAGTGGTCACATAACCAGAAAAGGCACAATCGCAAGCAGCGATCAGGAACTTTCCGTGAGCTGCCAGGCACTGTGCCGGGAACATAAGACGCATGCTCCCGGGACAACACTGTTGGCACTATCGCATGAAAATATGTGGCCGCTCTGCGCCAAGGCCCGGCTGCCGAGAGGCTACACGTTTACGTGCGCTCGGCACAAACTGGTTAAATATGCAGTCGAAAGATTTGTTATAGCCGTTTGATAAGTATAAAAAATAAAATAAATGTTGATCTTGCCAGAAATAACTTCCTGTGCTGCACGCTTAGCAACCAATAATGTTATCAGCAATATATGTGAACAAAAGAATACCTTTCCCCTATATGATGAGGGAAGGGAGGTGTCCTGTAGTCTTTTGCTAGGATGACAATGCTACTAATCCAGATACTGTACAGTAAGCATTGTCATCCTAGGACAGGAAGTGTGTTGCTGGCAGGATCACCATGTGTGAAAATTAAGAATCAAAAAGCAGAAAGCGATGCACAGACCAACACAGCAGTGATTAGCTCCCCATCTCAAAGTATGAGAGGGGATGTGGCGGTGGCTATAGGATGCCAATGTAAAGACAAAGTCGGGTAATCATACTAGATCTACAACATACAAAGTTAGGTCCATATAGATTTGGACACAGGAACAATTTTATTTTTCTTCAGGTATTTACCAAAACATATTTAAGCTATAGTTATATAATGGATATGGGCTGAGAGTGCACACTCCGGTTTAATTTGAGGGCATCTGCATCCAAATTGGAGGAAGGGTTTAAAAGTTACAGCTCTTAAAGAATAGTCACCCCCCGCCCCCCCTTTTTCAAGGGACCAAAAGTAATTGGACAATTGAATCAAAAGCGGTTTCATGGCCAGGTGTGGCCCACTCCATTATTTTTTCATCAATTAAGCAGGTAAAACGGTCTGAAGTGGATTCCTAAGCCTCATACACACGGTTCGATTGTTGGCAGGGGATTGTCTGTTGACAGACTGTTGTCTTAAAATCTTACAGTTAGTACGCTCCTTTTGACAATTGTTGTCCAATTTTCGGCCAACAAATGTTGGATGGCAGGCTAGTAAATTTATGGTGGACAACGGCTTGATGTCAGATTTTCGTATAGTCAGTACACAAATGTCGAAAGTACAAACACACATGATCGGAATCAATGCTCAAACACGGAATTAGCAGAAGGGGCCCAAAGGGTGGCGCTCAAGAGCTGAAATTCCACATAGTACATTACTATGTTCGTGTTTGCGGCACGATAATTGTGTACCGTTAGTATGCAAGACAAGATCCTGGCACAAGCCCTTTTGAAAAAAAAAAAAAAAAAAAATCAGACGCCCGGTTGGCCAACAATCGCTCCATGTGGCTTAAAGGGGTTGTAAAGTTTTGTGTTTTTTCACCTTAATGCATTAAGGTGAAAAAACACCTTGCACTCACCCCCACCCCCCCCCCCCCCGCCCCCATTTTACTTACCTGAGCCCCGAATGTCCGTGGGTGCGATCCCGCGTGGCTTTCCCCCAGCTCTTGTGGCCTCTTCCTTGGATGATTGATAGCAGCACAGCCATTGGCTCACGCTGCTGTCAATCAAATCAATGACATGGCACGCTTGGCCGAGTGATACACTCGGCGGCTATGGCTGCCGACTGTATCACAGGGGAGCGCGCCTGCAAGCTAACCCCCTTGTGAGAGCGCTTCCCAGAGGGAGGTCAGCTCTTGTGGGGAGGAGCCGAGACAGCTGCCGAGGGACCCTAGAAGATGAGGATTGGGGACACACTGTGCAAAACAAACTGTACAGTGGAGGCAAGTATGATATGTTTGTTATTTAAAAAAAAATAAACTGTTACAACCCCTTTAACTGTGGTATTTGCATTTGGAATCTATTGCTGTGAACCTACATCATGCGTTCAATGGAGCTTTACATGCAAGTGAAAAAGGCCATTGTAAAATGAAACAAATCCATTAGAGAGCAGCAACATTAGGAGTGGCCAAATCAACAGTTTGGTATATTATGAGGAAAGGACGATGCACTGGTGAGCTCAGCAACATAAAAAGGCCTGGACGTCCACGGAAGAGAACAGTGGTGGATGATCGCAGGATCCTCTCTATGGTAAAGAAAAACACATTCACAACATTCAGACAAGTGAAGGACACTCTAGAGGAGGTGGGCGTATCATTGTCAAAGTCTACAATCAAGAGTAGACTTCAGGAGGGCAAATACAGAGGGTTCACCACAAGGTGCAAACTATTCATAAGACGAATAGAAAAGCCAGATTAGACTTTGCCAAAAAACACATCTAAATAAGCCAGACCAGTTCTGGAAAAGCATTCTTTGGATGGATGAAACTAAGATTAATCTGTACCAGAATGATGGGAAGAAAAAAAAAGTGTGGAAAAGGCTTGGAACAGCTCATGAGCCAAACACGTCATCTGTGGTCACATGGTAGAACTTGCAGAGTGATGGCATGGGCATGCATGGCTTCCAGTGGCACTGGGCCTTTTTGTTTATTGATGATGTGACAGAAGCAGCCGGATGGATTCTGCAGTGTTTAAAGATATACTGTCAGCCCAGATTCAGCCAAATGCAGCAAAGTTGATTGGACGGCCCTTCACAGTACAGATGGATAATGATCCAAAACACTGCAAAAGCAACCCAGGAGCTTTTGAAGGAAAAGAAGTGGAATATTCTGCAATGGCCGAGTCAATTACCTGATCTCAACCCAATTGAGCATTTCACTTGCTGAAGGCAAAACTAAAGGCAGAAAGACCCACAAAGAACTGAAGACAGCTGCATTTAGAGCCTGGCAAAGCATCAGAAAGGAGGAAACACAGTCTTTGGTAATGTCCATGGGTTCCAGATTTAAGGCAGTCATTGCCAGTAAAGGATTCTCAACAAAATATTAAAAATGAACATTTTATTTATGATTGTATTCATTTCTCCAATTACATTTGAGCCCCTGAAAATAGGGGGGGGGGGAGAGAGACTGTATAAAAATGCTTGCAGTACCTAAAATTTACTTGATATTTATGTTCAACCCCTTGAATTAAAGCTGATCTGCACTTCAAATTCACTTGGATTGTTTCGTTTTAAATTTTATTCTGGTGGCATACAGAGCCAAAAGTATGAAAATTGTGCCTGTGTGCAAATATATATGGTCCTCCTAACTGTAAAACCATTTACTTTTCATGGATTAAAAACTACACTGAATGATTGTTAGTGTCATATTTCAGCTCAGAGTGCAGCTCTATAAACACCTGATGTATGAGAAATTGCAGAGCAGAAAATGCTAGCTGCCTGGCTGCCCCCTACTTCCATACTTTGTGTTTTTGACCTATAATAAGCGTGCAGAATGTGAAGTCAGCTCCTCAATCCAAACACTTCATTCAAGGACAGTGGCTGAAAAGACTTCAGCTAGAAGAGTAGCATGACCGGATAATCCAGTCATAACAAGGTTATATGGGGAGACGGCCCCCTCTCCCTCTTCCACTGTCACATTCTGAGCTTACCGCAACATTCTCCACTGGCAATGGAGGATTGACTTCCTCCACAGGAGGAGGTGGAGGCTGCTGGGAAGGAGGTGCTGCAACATATCCTGCAGAAGGAGGTGCCGTAGTCTCTAGCGCAGGAGGAGGGGCTTCCCTACCAAGGCTCTTGGCTTTTTGCTGTAGGCTTAGCAGGTGCTGATTGTACCAATACTGCTGCTGGTCCTACAAGAATCCAACACAACACATCACCATATGCCCAACACTCATCCAACCCCTTTCACTACTAGCCCATCACCCCTCACTGATCATCCAACCCTATCCATTACTAGCCCATCACCCAACCCTATCCATTACTAGCCCATCACCCAACCCTATACATTACTAGCCCATCACCCAACCCTATACATAACTAGCCCATTACCCCTCACTGATCATCCAACCCTATACATTACTAGCCCATCACCCAACCCTACACATTACTAGCCCATCACCCCTCACTGATCATCCAACCCTACACATTACTAGCCCATCACCCCTCACTGACCATCCAACCCTACACATTACTAGCCCATCACCCCTCACTGACCATCCAACCCTACACATTACTAGCCCCTCACTGATCATCCAACCCTATACATTACTAGCCCATCACCCCTCACTGGTGATCCAACCCTACACATTACTAGCCAAGCACCCCTCAGGCCCCTTTCACACTGCTGCCACTTGAAAGTCGCGTGAATCCAGGGAATGCCTGGGTAAACTTATGGTCTATGGACCTCAACTTGCATCAAAGTCGGACCAAAGTAGTACAGGGACTACTTTGAAGTCACACAGATATGAATAGTACTCATTGGAAATCATGGGGGAAGACTTGTCATGTGACTTTGCAATTCCAAGTCGCAGGACAAGTTGCAGAAGTGTGAAAGAGGCCTCACTGATCATCCAACCCTATACATTACTAGCCCATCACCCAACCCTATACATTACTAGCCCATCACCCAAACCTATACATTACTAGCCCATCACCCAACCCTATACATTACTAGCCCATCACCCAACCCTATACATTACTAGCCCATCACCCAACCCTATACATTACTAGCCCATCACCCAACCCTATACATTACTAGCCCATCACCCAACCCTAAACATTACTAGCCCATCACCCAACCCTATACATTACTAGCCCATCACCCAACCCTATACATTACTAGCCCATCACCCAACCCTATACATTACTAGCCCATCACTCCTCACTGATCATCCAACCTTACAGTACCTGCAGAAAAAAAAAAAAAGAAGTATTCATACCCCTTGAAATTGTCCACATTTTGTCATCTTACAATCAAAAACGTAAATTCATTTCATTGGGATTTTATGTGATAGACCAACACAAAGTGGCACATAATTGTGAAATGGAAGGAAAATGATAAATGTTTTTCAATTTTTGTTACAAATAAATATCTTAAAAGTGATGTGTGCATTTGTATTCAGCCCCCTTTACTCTGATACCCCCAACTAAAACCTAATGGAACAAATCGCCTTTAGAGGTCACCGAATTAGTAAATAGAGTCCACTTGTGTGTAATTTAGTCTCAGTATAAATACAGCTGTTCTGTGAAGCCCTCAGAGGTTTGTTAGAGAACCTTAGTGAACAAACAGCATCATGAAGGCCGAGGAACACACCAGACAGGTCAGGGATAAGTTGCAGAGAAGCTTAATGCAGGGTTGGGTTATAAAAAAAAAAAATCCAAGCTTTGAACATCTCACGGAGCACTGTTCAATCCATCATCCGAAAATGGAAAGAG
Source organism: Aquarana catesbeiana (assembly GCF_042186555.1). NCBI lineage: Eukaryota > Metazoa > Chordata > Amphibia > Anura > Ranidae > Aquarana > Aquarana catesbeiana. The sequence continues at coordinate 30,754,631 of NC_133336.1, read as the reverse complement.
TATGGCACAACTGCAAACTACAGCTGCACAATTACTCGTTAAAAAAAATGTGATCTCGATTCAACCCCCCGACGATCTATAGTGCAGAGTTTGCAGATTCTTTCATATAACAAGGGGGAGAGACTTATCTGCTGACTCAGCTGTCAAAAGAAAGGGAAGTCTGCCAAGTTTTTAAAATGAAACGTAACTAAGGGCTCTTTCACACGAACAATCCGTTCAGGTCCGCCTGTCAGTTTTTTTAGGCGGACCTGAACGGACCCTCCATCGACCTCTATGGAGAGTCGGATGTCAGCGGTGACATGTCCGCTGACATCCGACCCGCTCCGATCCGAAAAAGTGTAACGGAGGAAAAACCTACTTTTCCATCCGTTTTCGGATCGGGTGAGTGACAGACTCTACGATCCGTCATCATCCGATCCCCCATAGAGGAGAGCAGCGCTCGGACAAGTCTGTCCCTGCACAGTGTGCAGGGACGGACCTGTCACCTGCCTATTCAGTGGGGATCGGCGGATTGATCTCCCGCTGAGCAGAGCGGGCTCCGTACACGGACACGTCAGTGTGAAAGAGCCCTAACTCTTCCTTCTTAGATCAAAGTGATAAACCTCAGTGTGTGTAAAGAAAGAATCCAGGCAGTCTGCCAAGTTTTTAGCAACTGTGTAAATGCAGGAAGTTTAACCACTTAAAGTCTAAATCTTTTTCTGACACTTGTTTCTTAAATTTAAAAATCAATATTTTTTGCTAGAACATTAATTGGAACCCCCAAACATTATATAGATTTTAGCAGAGACCATAGGGAATAAAATGTCAATTGCTGCAATATTTTATGTCACACTGTATTTGCCTAGCGGTCTTTCAAACGCAAATTTTTTGGGAAAAAATACACTTCAATGAATATAAAAAAAAGAAAAAAAACAGTAAAGTTAGCTCCATTTTTTTTTGTTTTAATGTGAAAAGTGATGTTACGCCACGAGAATCGTGATCTATCTTCTAAGCAACAAAATCGTGACTCATTTTGGCCAGAATTGTGCAGCTTTACTGCAAACCTACCAAGACATGACCGTCCACCTAAACTGACCGGCCGGGCAAGGAGAACATTCATCAGAGAAGCAGCCAAGAGGTGAATGGTAACTCTGGAGGAGCTGCAGAGATCCACAGCTCAGGTGGGAGAATCTGTCCACAGGACAACTATTAGTTGTGTTCTCCACAAATCTGGTCTTTATGGAAGAGTGGCAAGAAGAAAGACATTGTTGGAATAAAAAGCCATAAGAAGTCCAGTTTGGGAGAAGTCATGTGGGGGACACAGCAAACAGCCAGAGCTACAATGGAATGGTTTAGAACTTTAGATCAAAGTCCAGACCTAAATCCAATTGAGAATCTGTGGCAAGACTTGAAAATTTCTATTCAGACGTTCTCCATCCAATCTGACAAAGCTTGAGCTATTTTACAAAGAATGGGCAAAAATGTCATTGTCTAGCAAAAAGTCTTGCAGTGAAAGGGGGTTCTACAAAGTATTGACTCGGGGGGGCTGAATACAAATGTACCCCACACTTTTCACATATTTATTTGTAAAAAAAAAAAAAAAAAATGAAAACAATTTATCATTTTCCTTCCACTTCACAATTATGTGCCACGTTGTGTTGGTCTATCACATAAAATCCCAATAAAATACATTTACGTTTTTGGTTTTAACATTACAAAAATGTGGAAAATGTCAAGGGGTATGAATACCTGTATACAGTACTAGAGCCAGACACCCCCCCCCCCCCCAATAATAAATACACAGAGCTGTACTAATGGTATACTACAGCAACCTGATCACAGATATGCACAGCCCTCTCAGAAAAGGGTAGTCTCATCCACTCACCCATGCCCCTCTTATGGGGGGCCCCTGTACTTTGTATGCCCTCTCAAAGGGGACCGCTTACCTCCACCCACCCAGGACCCTCTCACAAGGGGACCCCTCTCCTCCACTCACAGGGGTCCCCTATCCTCCGCTCCCCCTTTCCACAGGGGGACCCCCTCTCCTCCGCTCACCTAGGATCCTCTCACAGGGGGTCCCCTCTCCTCCGCTCCCCATCTCACAGAGGGTCCCCCCTCTCCTCCGCTCCCCATCTCACAGAGGGTCCCCCCTCTCCTCCGCTCCCCATCTCACAGAGGGTCTCCTCTCCCCATCTCACAGAGGAGGTCCCCCTCTCCTCCGCTCCCCATCTCACAGAGGGTCCCCTCTCCCCATCTCACAGAGGAGGTCCCCCTCTCCTCCGCTCCCCATCTCACAGAGGGTCCCCTCTCCTCCGCTCCCCATCTCACAGAGGGTCCCCCTCTCCTCCGCTCCCCATCTCACAGAGGGTCCCCCTCTCCTCCGCTCCCCATCTCACAGAGGGTCCCCCTCTCCTCCGCTCCCCATCTCACAGAGGGTCCCCCTCTCCTCCGCTCCCCATCTCACAGAGGGTCCCCCTCTCCTCCGCTCCCCATCTCACAGAGGGTCCCCCTCTCCTCCGCTCCCCATCTCACAGAGGGTCCCCCTCTCCTCCGCTCCCCATCTCACAGAGGGTCCCCCTCTCCTCCGCTCCCCATCTCACAGAGGGTCCCCCTCTCCTCCGCTCCCCATCTCACAGAGGGTCCCCCTCTCCTCCGCCCCCCATCTCACAGAGGGTCCCCCTCTCCTCCGCTCCCCATCTCACAGAGGGTCCCCCTCTCCTCCGCCCCCCATCTCACAGAGGGTCCCCCTCTCCTCCGCTCCCCATCTCACAGAGGGTCCCCCTCTCCTCCGCTCCCCATCTCACAGAGGGTCCCCCTCTCCTCCGCTCCCCATCTCACAGAGGGTCCCCGCTCCCCCTCTCACAGAGGGTCCCCGCTCCCCCTCTCACAGAGGGTCTCCGCTCCCCCTCTCACAGAGGGTCTCCGCTCCCCCTCTCACAGAGGGTCTCCGCTCCCCCTCTCCCCATCTCACAGAGGGTCTCCTCTCCTCCTCTCACAGAGGGTCCCCCTCTCCTCCGCACCCCCTCTCACAGAGGGTCCCCCTCTCCTCCGCTCCCCCTCTCACAGAGGGTCCCCCTCTCCTCCGCTCCCCCTCTCACAGAGGGTCCCCCTCTCCTCCGCTCCCCCTCTCACAGAGGGTCCCCCTCTCCTCCGCTCCCCCCTCTCCTCCGCTCAAATAGGATCCTCTCACAGGGTCTCCCCTCTCCTCCGCTCCCCATCTCACAGAGGGTCTCCTCTCCCCATCTCACAGAGGAGGTCCCCCTCTCCCCATCTCACAGAGGGTCCCCCTCTCCTCCGCTCCCCATCTCACAGAGGAGGTCCCCCTCTCCTCCGGTCCCCCTCTCACAGAGGAGGTCCCCCTCTCCCCCGGTCCCCATCTCACAGAGGAGGTCCCCCTCTCCCCATCTCACAGAGGAGGTCCCCCTCTCCCCATCTCACAGAGGAGGTCCCCCTCTCCCCATCTCACAGAGGAGGTCCCCCTCTCCCCATCTCACAGAGGAGGTCCCCCTCTCCCCCTCTCCCCATCTCACAGAGGAGGTCCCCCTCTCCTCCGCTCCCCATCTCACAAGGGGACCCCTCTCCTCCTCTCCCCATCTCACAAGGGGACCCCTCTCCTCCTCTCCCCATCTCACAAGGGGACCCCTCTCCTCCTCTCCCCATCTCACAAGGGGACCCCTCTCCTCCTCTCCCCATCTCACAAGGGGACCCCTCTCCTCCTCTCACAGAGGGTCCCCCTCTCCCCCTCTCACAGAGGGTCCCCCTCTCCTCCTCTCCCCATCTCACAAGGGGACCCCTCTCCTCACCTAGTATCCTCTCACAGAGGGTCCCCTCCCCCTCTCACAATGGGACCCCCGGGACCTCTCTCCTCCGCTCCCCTTCTCAACTGCTCCCCTTTTGCCCTCCTCGTTCTCTCACTCAGGACCCTCAGGGGCCCCTCTCATCCACACACAATGACTTACCTCCGCGTCAGGTGGGGGCGGCGGTGGCTGTTGATCGTTCGAAGGGGGTGGTGGGGGCGGCCTTTCGCTGTCCGGAGGCAGCGCCGGGGATTGGTACCCCGGAGGGGGCACATTATGGGTGTAGGGTGGGGGGTAGGCATAGCCCTGATGGCTCGGGTAGTATGGTCTGGGGGGGATGGGAGCAGGCCCAGGGGCCCCTACAGGAAGAACACTCTCCAGCTGTCTCTGGTGCATCCTCTGGAGCTGCTCCAGCTGGGCCCGGTGCTGGTCCCGAAAGCTCTGCAGTCCCTGGTCCTCCGGAGGGGGCGCCGGGTAGCCGGAGGGGCCGCCATACCGGGGCGTCCATCCCGAGAACATGGCGCCTCTCTGCACACACTCGGCTCAGGACGTGACGTCATGCAGGGCGCGCAGCCGCAGCTTGGGGTCATGTGACTAGCCCGAGGAGGAGGAGCCTTCCTACTGAGCATGCGCATGGGTAAAGAAAGGCTCTCCGGAGGCTCAGCCGCCATCTTGGTACTCTCAGGTTTCGGAAGACATTTGACATGTCGGCGCCGTGGGAGGGCAGTGCGACCATTTCCATTCTTGGTTTGGAAAAAGAGTGAAGCAGGATGATCAGTAAAAATTTGTCATTGTAAAAAAAAATGAAATTGTAAAAAGCGGCGACAAGGCTGTAATTATTTCCAAAAAAATCAGCAACTCCAAGATCGCCGCAATGTAGATTTTTAACCAGTTAACCCCCCACAAGTTTTACCGCCCCCCCCTTCATGACCAGGCCATTTTTTGCGATACGGCACTGCGCTACTTTAACTGACAATTGTGCGGCCGTGAGACGCTGTACCCAAATAAAATGTACGTCCTTTTTTTCCCCACAAATAGAGTTTTCTTTTGGTGGTATTTGATCGCCTCTGCGGTTTTTATTTTTTGCGCTATAAACAAAAAAAGAGCGACAATTTAAAAAAAAAATAAAAAATTTTACTTTCCGCTATAAAACATCCAATAAAAAAATGTAAAAAAATCTAATTTCTTCATCAATTTAGGCCAATATGTATTCTGCTACATATTTTTGGCAAAAAAAAAATCCCAATAAGCGTATATTGATTGGTTTGCGCAAAAGTTATAGCGTCTACAAACCATGGGATATTTTTATTAATTTTGTTTTTCTTACTAGTAATGGCGGCAATTGGCGATTTATAGCGGGACTGCGATATTGCAGCGGACAAATCGGACACTAAGTGACACTTTTGACACTGGTTTTGGGGACCAGTGACACTAATACAGTGATCAGTGCTAAAAGAATATGCACTGTCACTGTACTAATGACACTGGCAGGGAAGGGGGTTAACACCAGGGGGGGCGATCAAAGGGTTAAATGGGAGTCCTTACTAACTGTGGGGGGAGGTGCTTGTACTGTGGGAAGGCAGAGATTTGTGTTCCTGCTTAGCAGAAAAGCAGGATCAGTACCTTCCCTTCTCACAGAACGGCGATCTGCCTTCTTCACATCGGCAGACTGCAGTTCTGCTTCTCTTGGGAACAATTGGCGGGTCGTGACGGGCATCGAGTTAGCCCGGACCCACTGATTGCCTCACGCGCGCACCCCAGACCAAGAAGTGCAAAATCATGTAAAAGGTATGTGATTTTGCACAGGAGAGCCACCTTGCGGCTGTATATATACAGTATACGGTCAGCAAGCAGTTAATAGTAAAATGCGTGTGTAAAAATAACCTCAAACAACCACGGATGACCGCACGACTCCATTGTGCTCCGGTTAGCCAATCACAATCCAGCCTTGAACACATTTGACCTTGCTATAGGGCAGTGATGTGGAATGTGGAAAGGGTTCTTTACTGTAAGAGCGGCAAGGATGTGGAATTCCCTTCCACAGGCGGTGGTCTCAGCGGGGAGCATTGATAGCTTCAAGAAACTATTAGATAAGCACCTGAATGACCACAACATACAGGGATATACAATGCAATACTGACACATAATCACACACATAGGTTGGACTTGATGGACTTGTGTCTTTTTTCAACCTCACCTACTATGTAACTATGTAACCTTGGCACGCCAGATGTTTTGGAACTACATTTCCCATGATGCTCAGGCACTCTGCAGTGTAGATGAGCATCATGGCAAATGTAGTTCCAAAACATCTGGGGTACCAAGGTTCGCCATCACTGCTATAGGGAGTTCTCATTGGTTGCTGTTGGTTACCGTGGTGACAAGAGGCCTCGTTCAGTGTAGGACACAAGGTCTGCCTTCATTATTGCCATCGCTGTACTCAGGCCCGGATTTACTCCCTTTGCCGCCCCAAGGCCAGGTCCTTCAATGCCGCCCTCCCCCACACACACACACCACCATTGTCGTCCTTTATCGATGACTGCTACAATAGATCATTTAAAAACATAACTCCACACACAAGAACACTGAAAATAACTGGCTTTAATTGTACAGACTGAAAATACTCTGTAATGCAGAAAATGCCTTGGAGCCTCCCTGACGGTATTCCCGAGTGTGGCTCGGAGGTTAAATTTCAGCACCATTAGCGGTAACCCAGAGCCACACTCGGGATTGCATTGCAGGATCCTGGTACAGTGTACTTACCTTGTCCCCAGGTTCCTGCGTTTTCCCCCCGCTGTGTTTGCGGGCTCCGTCCTCCGCCCGAAGCCTCTCTGGGCCAGGCTCCGTTCCCTGCGAGCGTCGCAACGCACGGGGGCGGAGCCTGGGGCAAATTTTAAAAAAATGTAAAAATCATAACACATACAGGACTGTATAATCTTATAGATTACAGTACTGTATGAAATCATTTCACATCCCTTTTGTCCCCAGTGCTTTGTCCAATGCCCTGCATGCCGTTTTATATTATATATACTGTTCTTTCTGCCTGGAAACTGGAGATTGTCCATAGCAACCAAAAAGTGTCCCTTTACGTCAAAAGTGGCTTTAGACCAGCTAGAAAACAGCGATAGTAAATTAGAACACTTGCAGAATTGAGCGATAGTGAATCATGGGGAAATTTATTTTCTTATTAATATATTATTATTTTTAATAATTATTTATATTTATTTATTATATTATAATTTATGATTTTGTGTTTCAAACTTCATCATACCCAGGATATCTACTAGACTCTTGGTGGACAGATTTAAGTGTGTTGTTATTGCTAAGAATTACAGGCCTACAATATAAAACGCCAAATTTCTATGCAAAATAATGGTACCGCTTTGAGACGCAAAAATCGGAAATAATCATACCGCCGGGGAGGTTAAAGATTATAGCAGTAAGAAACTCCCTACAATTTTTTAGTTCTGACTTTTTCTTTTGGCAAACTCATCGATAATATCTTCGTAGGACAAAGTATTTAAAATTTCTGACTCAATGGCAAGTAAAGCTAAACTGTTCAGTCTTTCTTGACCCAAAGATAATCGTAAATAGTTCTTTACTCGTTTCAGACATGAAAAAGATTGTTCTGCTGAACAGTTAGTAACCAGAGTGCAAAGATAAATACGCATTGCTATATCAATATTAGGGTAAATAACCTGAAATTTTTCTGCTTTGAATGTTTTGTAGAGCTCTGAAATTGAAGCCTCACCTTTATCAATATTTTGCAGACGCTATAACTTTTGCGCAAACCAATCAATAAATGCTTATTGCGATTTTTTTTACCAAAAATATGTAGAAAAATACGTATCGGCCTAAACTGAGGAAAAAAATTGTTTTTTTTATATATTTTTTGGGGATATTTATTATAGCAAAAAAGTAAAAAAATATTGCGTTTTTTTCAAAATTGTCACTCTATTTTTGTTTACTAGTGCAAAGAAAATAAGAACCGATCAAATACCACCAAAAGAAAGCTCTAAAAAAAGGACGTCAATTTTGTCTGGGAGCCGCGTCGCAACAGCAACAAACACTAACCTGGTCCTGGAAATTTGTCTGGCGCAGTGGCAGGTCAAAACTCGCGGCCCTCGTGGGCGGGAGGAGGCTCAGGAGGAGAACTGGACTGGAGAAGTCGGGCTGCTGGCAATGTGCTGCCCTGTAGCGGCTGCGGGACTCAGGAGTAGTCGGCGGCGGCGGCCCCGGGACTCACTGGCACTGACTGGGCAGTGGGCACAGGCTGGATTCTGGTGACTCGTCACTCTGGTGTGCCTGGCTGGTCTCTCTCACTCTGCTGCTGGCCGGAGGCAGGGAAGGAGAGAGGAGGTGGGTGGACTTGTCTCAGAGTTGGAAGTGCGCTGCTCAGCCATAGCGTGCACTGCCCACGTGTCAGCTGACGTCACTGGTTGTTAGACGCAAGGCGGCCCTAGCCTAGCAACCAGTTCTGCTGGAGATGAGTGTAACTATAGCAGAGTGGCGGAGGCGGACCGTTTTCTTTTTCTTTTCTTTCCGGGACACTGTATTGTCCTGGAATGAAGGTGCCTGGGACACGGGACAAAGATCATAATTAAGGGACAATCCCGGGCAATCCGGGAAGTCGCCGCAGGAGCGGCGCCGCCCCTGCACCACTGCCGCCCCAAGGCCTGGCCTCGGTGGCCTTGTGGGAAATCCGGCCCTGGCTGTACTAAAGAAATTAGCCTGGGAATGCTCATAGCAACCATCAATTCTAAGCAGTGTATCAAAAATATAGTTCCCGTTGCGAAGGATGCCTGACATTCTGCCTCAAGTTCTTCAAAGGAAGAGCTCAAGCTCTCCAAAAGGAAAAAAAAAAAAAAAACCAGTCAATCCCAGAAGGAGGACATCGGCCCACACGGATAAGGCAACTTCCCTTTTTCTTGGCAAAATGTTTCTAACTGAGCTAGTGCCCTTTCACACGGGCATGCCGATCATCTCCACTGTCAGTTTTTCAGGCCGACTTGTTCAGAAGTTCCATGCAACCCTATAGACAGGCGGATGTAAACAGATTTCTGTCCACCTACATTCACCTACCCTCCGAATCCCACCAGGTCTGTGTTCTTTTCTGTTTTTGCAGACCTAAACGTAAAAAATTGGAGGTAGCCTGATGTAAACAGACAGCAGAGTTTGCCACCCATGAAGCTGTCACAGGTTCGCCCGTATCCACCGGACACAAAATACGGAGGCACAGATGTCAAGAAACTGACATCCGTCCCGTAAAACTCAGATTTAGCAGGGGATCTGCTCACAGTCATGGATCCCCTGCTGAACAGAGCAAACTCTGCTCCTTGTAAAATGACCCTAATGCCGCGTACACACGAGCAGACTTTACGGCAGACTTTGCCCGGCGGACTTTTCTACGGACTTTCTGAATGAACGGACTTGCCTACACACAATCAACCAAAGTCAGACGAATTCGTACGTGATGACGTACGACCGGACTTAAATAAGGAAGTTCATAGCCAGTAGCCAATAGCTGCCCTAGCATGGCTTTTTGTCCGTCGAACTAGCATACAGACGAGCGGACTTTTCGACCGGACTCGAGTCCGTCGGATAGATTTGAAACATGTTTCAAATCCAAGTCCGTCCAACTTTTGAGAAAACAAAGTCCGCTGGAGCCCACACACGATCGAATTGTCAAACGCCGGACAAAGTCTGCCCGTGTGTACGCGGCATGAGGCTTACCACACACATAGCTCCCAACTGTCCCTGATTTTGAGGGACTGCACCTGATTTGTCCCTCTTTCCCTCTACTTTGTCATTCATTTTGGTCTGATGTATATAGTTGTATATAAAATGCACTATTTAGCTTCCCAGTGCTAAACCTTTCATCCAATTTCTAAATTGCTGCATTTGGACATGTTCTACCATAGCCGCAGTTATTGAGGACCAGGTTTCTCAGGGACAAGTTCTACAACAGCTGTAGTTATTGAGGATCAGGCTTCTCTCAGGACGGGTTCCACTATAGCTCCAGTTATTGAGGACCAGGCTTCTCTGGGACAAGTTCTACCATAGCTGCAGTTATGGGGGATCAGGCTTCTTTCAAGATGGGTTCCACCATAGCTGCAGTTATTGAGGACCGGGCATCTCTGCGACAGGTTCTACCATAACTGCAGTTATTTAGGACCAGGCTTCTCTGGGATAGGTTCTACCACAGCTGCAGTTATCGAGGATCAGGCTTCTTTTAAGACAGGTTCCACCATAGCTGCAGTTATTGATGACCAGGCTGCTCTTGGGGTACTATAGGTTCTACCGTGGCTGCAGTTATGAAGGACCATGCTTCTTCTGGGGTGGTTTCTACCATAGCTGCAATTATGAAGGCCCAGACTGCTTTCAGGACAGGTTAAATTACAGCTGCAGCTATGGAGAACCAGGCTGCTCTTGTGCTCTTGGGGTGGGTTCTACCTTAGCTGCAGTTATTGAGAACTAGGCTGCTGTTGGGATGAGCTCTATCATAGCTGCAGTTATTGAGGATCAAGCTTTTCTCAAGACAGGTTCCACCATAGCTGCAGTTATTGATGACCAAGCTGCTCTTGAAGTAGGTTCTAATATCACTACAGTTATGAAAGACAAGGCTTCTTTTGGGTGGTGTCTACCATAGCTGCAATTATGAAGGGTCAGGCTGCTCTCAGGACAGGTTCCATTATGGCTGTAGCTATGGAGGACCAGTCTGTTCTTGGGGTGGGTTTTACCATAGCTGCAGTTATTGAGGATTAGGTTGCTGTTGAGATGGATCCATCTAATGTCAAATATTTCACATGCCACTCTAGGCAAGATTAGGCTCCACAATCACTTCTCCGGTACTGACTCAGCTTGTCTCCACCAAAGAAATTCATTGTTTGAGACAGCTCTGTCTCTAACATGAAACATGTTAGAATAGAATGTGCTCTTGCTGACTGTTTTAATCAAGGTGTGCACTGCAGCATTCCTGTTATTGGTACAGTTGATTGCTCTTGGAATGGGTTCTACCATAGCCAGAGTTATTGAGGATCAGGGTCTTCTGGGATAGATTCTACTTTAGCTGCAATTATTAAGGATCAGGCTCCTCTAAGACAGGTTCTACCATAGCAGCAGTTACTGAGGACCAGGCTACACCCTGGATGGGTTTTACAAAAGCCGCAGTTATTGAAAAACAGGCCACTGTTATTAAGGGCCTGGCTGGTTTCAGGACAGGTTCTCCAGAGCTGCATTTATCAAGGACCAGGCTGCACTCAGGATGGGTTTTACAAAAGCCGCAGTTATTGAAAAACAGGCCACTGTTATTGAGGACCTGGCTGTTCTCAGGACAGGTTCTACCATAGCTGCTTTCGGGATAGGTTTTACCATAACTGCAGTTACTGAGGAACAGGCTGCACTCAGTAACTGCAGTTATGGTAAAACCTGAGGGCAGCCTGGTCCTCAGTAACTGCAGTTATGGTAAAACCTATCCTGAGTGCAGCCTGGTCCTCAGTAACTGCAGTTATGGTAAAACCTATCCTGAGGACCAGGCTGCACTCAGGATAGGTTTTACCATAACTGCAGTTACTAAGGGCCAGGCTGCACTCAGGATGGGTTCTACCATACCTTGCAGTTATTGAGGATCAGGCTTCTCTGGGATGGGCTCTGCTACAGATGCAGTTATTCTGAGCCATACATGTTGGATCTGTTGAGGCAGCCTGGTCCATTGCGCTGAAGAGCAGCTGATAAAATTATAAGATGAATACATGATCCCCAAAACACATTTTCCTGTTTTATAATCCCACTGGTGAGCCAGGCAGCTGATAAAATAATGATAATAGGAATGTGACCCCCTGATACACATGTCCTTTGTTGCATAATCTCATTGTGATTAGTTGTAGTAATAGAAAGAGATCACTAGATGGCCTCAGCTTCTTTCCCAGTCTGCAGCATGGCACTGAGGAACAATAGAAGATTCTTCCCCTTTCTTTGTGCCCTTTGCATGCTGTAAAGCAGCCCCTGCTGCACACATCAACTTGAGCTTTAACATGGTATTCGCACAGCCACTGTGCATCGCTGGCCATTTTGATGGCCTTGCGGTGTGGTTTGACCATCTGCGCATACATGGGAAGGAAACTCAGGGTCAGTGAAGGAGGAAGAGAGTGTGCAACCTAGTACCCTGCAGATCTGAACAGGAAAGAGGGGGAGGGGAGCTCAGCTAACAATAGAAAACACAGATGGGAGAAAAGAAAGTGCAACACAATCAGATCCCATCAAAATAACTGCTGCCAGCGTATTGTTTCCTTGAACAGTTTTAACTGTCGTGTAAGACCATCAGACTGGAGCTCCCCTCTTATTGGCACATTCAGAGACAAGGACAGTAGAGACTTTAGTCCAGGAAAGGTTGAACCCAGCCAGGGGCCACATAAAGTGGTAGATAGGGGTTAACCAGTTTACTGGTTTAAGGGAGCAGTGCTGAACCCCAGTTATGCTGCCGTGGAGCACCAGCATATATGGTTTTATGGTGGAATACATACAGATTGTGCTCCAAAATCCATGTGACTCTATCCCTCCTTATTATTCTCTTCCTTGCTCCTTCCCTGACTTCATCCTTGGTATTTTCCATGGAGTGCTCGTGGATGTGGTCCTTTACCTCTGCCTTCTAATGCCGCTTACACACGACCGGACTTTCTGGGAAGCTAGGTCTGACGTACTTGCCGTCAGACTTCCCACGGACTTTCTGAATGGACGGACTTGCCCACACACGACCGGACTTTCCGGAATCCGGTCTTCCTGCCGGACTTTCAGAATGAACAGACTTTCCCACACACGGACAAGTCCGTTCATTTTGAACGTGACTCGGGTACGACGGGACTAGAAAAGGAAGTCAATCTCGCCGCTTTTATCGGCGAGATTGAAACCTTGCGAGCCCCGTCGCGGGCATCCCAGGCCCTTAGGTCTAGTATGGATTTGTAAGGGGAACCCCCTACACCGAAAAACCAGCATGGGGTTCCCCCCAAAATCCATAACAGACCCCGATCCAAGCACGCAGCCCGGCTGGTCAGGAAAGGGGGTGGGGACGAGTGAGCGCCCCCCCCCTCCTGAACCATACCAGGCCGCATGCCCTCAACATGGGGGGTGCTTTGGGGGAGGGGGGGCGCCCTGTGGGGCCTACCCCACCACAAAGCACCTTGTCCCCATGTTGATGAGGACAAGGGTCTCTTCCCGACAACCCTGGCCGTTGGTTGTCAGGGTCTGTGGGCGGGGGGGCTTATCGGAATCCAGCAGCCCCCTTTAATAAGAGGGCTCCCGGATTGCGGTCCCCCACCCTATGTGAATGAGTATGGGGTACATGGTACCCCTACCCATTCACCTAGGGAAAAAGCGTCAATAATAAAACACACTACACAGGTTTTTAGAGTAATTTATTAGACAGCTCCGGGGGGGTCTTCTGCCGGCTTCGGGGGTCCCTTCGGTTCCTCTTCTCCCGGCGTCTGGTTGGTTCTTCTCTTCTCCCGGTGTTCCAGTTCTTCTGCCGACTCCTCCGCTATCTTCATGCAGCTCTTTTGCCAGCGGAGGCCCGGACTGGCTTCTGGCTTCTTGGCTTCTTCCGATGTTGACACGACGATCTCTCCGGCTGGAATGCTCACCCGGTGACCACGCCCCCTAAAACGTCACAATCCCAGCATGCCCAGAGACTGTGACAGCATAAGGGGGCGGGGTCTCCGCCTATATAAGTCACATCGGAGCGCTCAGAGAGCATTCCAGCCCGAGAGACCGTCGTGTCAACATCGGAAAAAGAGAAGAAGCCAAGAAGCCAGAAGTCTGGGCCTCCGCTGGCAAAAGAGCGGCATGAAGATAGCGGAGGAGCCGGCAGAAGAGCTAGAACACCGGGAGAAGACCCAACCAGACGCCGGGAGAAGAGGAACCGGAGGGACCCCCGAAGTCGGAAGAAGACCCCCCCGGAGCTGTCTAATAAGTTACTTTAAAAACCTGTGTAGTGTGTTTTATTATTGACACTTTTTCCCTAGGTGAATGGGTAGGGGCACCATGTACCCCATACTCATTCACATAGGGTGGGGGGCCGGGATCCAGGGGCCCTCTTATTAAAGGGGGCTCCCAGATTCCGATAAGCCCCCCTCCTGCAGACCCCGACAACCAACGGCCAGGGTTGTCAGGAAGAGGCTCTTGTCCTCATCAACATGGGGACAAGGTGCTTTGTGGTGGGGGGGCCCCGCAGGGTGATCCTCCCCTTCTTTCACTGTCCCCAATCCGTCTGCTGATAGTACAGAGCCTTGGGAGCACTCTGCACATGCTCAGTTTGGTGTATATTGCTAAAGAGGGTGCACAGGGTCAATCAGCACTGTCCAGACAGAGGGACAGGGGTCATACAGCCTCATAGGACAGTCAGAGGAGAATGAAAACTCCTCCTACAAGCTTTAACCAGACACTGATAGAAGTCACAAGATTGCTATATACTACTGATAAGAAAAGGTATTTAGCAGTTACCATTTACTAAATAATTGCAGTTCCATGTTCTGTGTACTGTGGGAGCACAGATATAGTGAAGGCAGGGTCCTCGGTTTAGTAACACTTTAAACCTGGAGGATGTGGAGGAGCTTTTGAAAGCGACATACTATCACATTATGATCACATGTATCAGGAGGCTCACATATTTCCTGCCCATAAAGATTTTCTTTGAATCTATAAAAAAAAAAGGGAGTAGCAAGCTCTATCAATGAGGCCTTTCTATCCTAAATCTTATAAGCCTAGGTTCACACATATGCGGTGCAGGAAACGCAGCGATCCCTGCGCATTTCCTGCACCACATTGCAATCACACTGCATTTGCGCTCCGTAGCGGGTGTCAATACAAAGTTAGCAACACCTCAAATGCATCACAAACGTAGTGCGGTTTGCCTGCACCAGATTGCATGGTACAAAACGACCAAGCGATCCGGTTGCAGTACAGCTCCAAAGAAAAAGTGCCTGCACTTCTTTGGTGTGATGCGGTGCGCTTTGGGCCCATTCATTGGGGGTTATAGGTGTTGATTTACTAAAGGCAAATAGACTGTGCAACTGCACTCCGCAAGAGCAGTTGCTCTAGACTAGAACATAGTAAATGATTAGAAGCTCTGCTGACTTCCATCATCCAATCATGTACAAGCAAAAATGCTTTTTTTTTTTTTTTTTCTTGCATGTGATCAGGTATTCTTTGCAAATTAATCTTTACCCCATTTACTAAGCTCTGGAGCAACTGCACTTGCAGAGTGCACAGTCTTTTTGCCTTTAGTAAATCAACCCCATAGTGTGAACTAGAGCTTAAAGTGGTTGTAAACCCTTACAACACACTTTTACCTACAGGTAAACCTATACTAAGGCCTACACAGTTTAGGAGATATTTACAATTCCCCACACAAGTATTTCTTTAGAAATCTTACGCTGTGCCATTCCAATAGAAGGTAATGCTGTGACTGCCGGCTCCCACGCACACGCGCGGGAGTGACATCACGCAACTCCGGCAAGTCACAGAGCCGGAGTCCGTGACCCCGGAAGGAAGATGGACGCTTCCAGCCGGCGAGGAAAGCGGTGACATCGCAGGCTCCTGTGTCAGGTAAGTGACACATAATGGGCTACTATGCGATGCATAGTAGCCCATTATACTTTACCTTTGCAGGGAAACAAAGAGGAAGTAAACCCATCAGACCTTGAAGGCCATGCTTCATCACAGCAATATGGTAAAGAATATATTATTGCTAGTTTACTAAGTGAAGTTGGGGCTGGTTTATCAGTCACATGATCACTTTACTAAGTACAATTGAGTATCCCATTATCTCAGGTTTGCTATTTCAATGCCTAGTAGTAAAAATGTTTGTATGTAGTAAATGTCTTTTAAACAATCTGACAACACTTTAGTATTAATCCCTCACTTACAGTATATGGACTGAAAATAAACTCTGTAGCAAAATGTATTCATCTAAAACAAAAAAGGAAAAAAAAAAAAAAAAAACTCTGCTTTTTCACCTCCTCTACCACTATTGGAGACTTTTTTTTTCTTTGAGAGTGTACCTATTCCTGACAGGTATAGTGAGGGGAGTAAAGTATTTGATCCCCTGCTTATTTTGTACGTTTGCCCACTGACAAAGAATTGATCAGTCTATAATTTTAATGGTAGGTTTATTTTAACAGTGAGAGACAGAATAACAACAAAAATATCCAGAAAAACACATTTAAAAAAAAAAAAGAAAAATAGATTGATTTGCATTTTAATGAGTGAAATACATATTTGACCCCTTTGCAAAACATGTCTTAGTACTTGGTGGAGAAACCCTTGATGGCAGTCACAGAGGTCAGACGTTTGTTGTAGTTGGCCACCAGGTTTGCAGACATCTCAGGGGGGATTTTGTCCCACTCCTCTTTGCAGATCCTCTCCAAGTCATTAAGGTTTCGAGGCTGACGTTTGGTAACAAACCTTCAGCTCCCTCTACATATTCTCTATGGGATTATGGTCTGGAGGCTGGCTAGCCCACTCCAGGGCCTTAATGTGCTTCTTCTTGCGCCACGCCTTTGTTGCCTTGGCCGTATGTTTTGGGTCATTGTCATGCTGGAAGACCCATCCACTACTCATTTTCAATGCCCTGGCTGAGGCTAGGAGGTTCTTACATGGCCCCATCCATCGTCCCTTTGATGCAGTGAAGTTGTCTTGTCCCCTTAGCAGAAAAACACCCCCAAAGCATAATGTTTCTACCTCCATGTTTGACGGTGGGGGATGGTGTTCTTGTGGTCATAAGCAGCATTCCTCCTCCTCCAAACACGGCGAGTTGAATTGATGCCAAAGAGCTCGATTTTGGTCTCGTCTGACCACAACACTTTCACCCAGTCCTCCTCTGAATCATTCAGATGTTCATTAGCAAACTTCAGACGGGCCTGTACATGTGCTTTCTTGAGCAGGGTGACCTTACGGGCACTGCAGGATTTTAGTCCTTCACGTTGTAGTGTGTTACCAATTGTTTTCTTGGTGACTATGATCCCAGCTACATTGAGATCATTGACAAGATTCTCCCGTGTAGTTCTGGGCTGATTCCTCACCGTTCTCATGATCGTTGAAACTCCACGAGGTGAGATATTGCATGGAGCCCCAGACTGAGGGAGATCGACAGTTATTTTGTGTTTCTTACATTTAAGAATAATCGCACCAACTGTTTTCACCCTCTCACCAAGCTGCTTGGCGATGGTCTTGTAGCCTATTCCAGCCTTGTGTAGGTCTACAATCTTGTCCCTGACATCCTTACACAGCTCTTTGGTCTTGACCATGGTGAAGAGATTGGAATCTGATTGATTGCTTCTGTGGACAGGTGTCTTTTATACAGGTAACAAGCTGAGATTAGGAGCACTCCTTTTAACCACTTGACCACTGGGCACTTAAACCCCCTTCCTAACCAGACCAATTTTCAGCTTTTGGTGCGCTCCCATTTTGAATGACAATTACTCAGTCATGCAACACTGTACCTATATGAAATTTTTGTCCTTTTTTTTCCCCACACAAATAGAGCTTTCTTTTGGTGGTATTTAATCACCGCTGGGTTTTTTATTTTTTGCGCTAAGAAAAAAGACCCAAAATTCTGTAAAAAAATGCATTTTTCTTCGTTTCTGTTATAAAATTTTGCAAATTAGTAATTTTTCTTCATATATTTTGGCCAAAATTCATACCGCTACATATCTTTGGTAAAAATAACCCAAATCAGTGTATATTATTTAGTCTTTGTGAAAGTTATAGAGTCCACAAGCTATGGTGCCAATCTCTGAAAATTGATCACACCTGAAGTACTCATTTCTTGAGACCCTAACAAGCCAGGAAAGTACAAATACCCCCCAAATGACCCCTTTTTGGAAAGTAGACATTCCAAGGTATTTAGTAAGAGGCATGGTGAGTTTTTTGAAGTTATTATTTTCCCACAAATCTTTCAAAATTTTCTCTCTTTTTTTTTCACAAAATTGTTATATAAAGCAGGTTATTTCTCACACACAGCATATGCATAGCACAAATTACACCCCAAAACACATTATGCTACTCCTCCTGAGTATGGCGATACCACATGTGTGACACTATTACACATCGTGGCCACATACAGAGGCCCAACATGCAGGGAGCGCCATCAGGTGTTCTTGGACCATAAATTACACATATAATTTCTTGACTACCTCTTACACTTTTGAAGGCCCTGGAGCACCAGGACAATGGAAACGCCCCAAAAATTTTGGAAAGAAAACAACCCAATGTAAAATCTATGAGGCATATCGAGTCTTTTAAACATGTCATTTTTTTTCTAAAAGTTTTTGGAAAATGTGTAAAGAAAATGAAAACGCATTTTTATTTACACAATATTTCTAACACATAGCATGTACATACCAAAAATGACACCCCAAAATAGATTCTCCTACTCCTCCTGAGTACGGCGATACCACATGTGTGAGACTTTTCCACAACCTGGCCACATAGACAGGACCAACATGCAGGGAGCGCCATCAGGTGTTCTAGGGACACAAGTTTCAAATCTAATTTGACTACCTATTACACTTTTGTGAGGCACTGTAGTGGCATGGATGAGCATGAATGGGGATGGATGAACCATGGATGGGGATGGCTGAGCGTGAAGGAGTATGGCCGGGTACGGCTGAGTATGGATGGGTATGGCTGAGTATGGCTGGGTATAGATGGGATGGCTGGATACGGCTTAGTACGGATGGGTACGGCTAAGTATGGCTGTGTATAGATGGTATGGCTGGGTACGACTGAGTACAGCTGGGTATGGCTGGGTACGGCTGAATATGGCCGAGTATGGATGGGTATGGCTAACTATGGATGGGGGTGGATGGGATGGCTGAGCATGGATGGATGAGTATTGCTGAGGATGGGTGGATGAGTATGCCGAGTATGGATGAGTATGCCGGGTATGCAGAGTGTGGATGGATGGATGAATGAGTATGCAGAGTATGGATGGATGGATATGCAGAGGATGGATGGATGGGTATGCAGGGGATGGATGGATGGGTCTGCAGAGTATGGATGGGTATGGAGAGGATGGATGGATATGCAGAGTATGGATAGGTATGGAGAGGATGGATGGGTATGCAGAGGATGGATGGATGCATAGATATGCAGAGTATGGATAGGTATGCATGGCTGAGAATGGATGGATTTGTCACTGAGCAGCGCTGTGGGCACTACACATACAGCCCACACCGCTGCTGCCACCGATCTCTCCCCTCTCCGCTCACACTAGACGGAGAGGGAAAAGAGGAACCGGATATCACGCCGGTTTACATGTGATCGCTCCGTCATTGGACGGAGTGATCACATGGTAAACGGCCGTGATCAGCGGCCGTTTACCATGTCACGGATGTGCGCGCCCCAGGGGGATTCTGGGAGGACGTCACTGTACGCCCTCCCAGAGTTATGCAACCGCCCTGTAGCCGTCATTCGCCTATGGGTCGGTTGTTAAGTGGTTAAGAGAGTGCTCCTAAACTCAGCATGTTACCTGTATAGAAGATACATGGAAGCCAGAAATCTTGCTGATTGGTAGGGGATCAAATGCTTATTTCACTCATTAAAATGCAAATCAATCTATAACTTTTTTGAAATGTGTTTTTCTGAATATTTTTGTTGTTTTTCTGTCTCTCACTGTTAAAATAAACCTACCATTAAAATTATAGACCGATCATTTCTTTGTCAGTGGGCAAACGTACAAAATCAGCAGTGGATTAAATACTTTTTTCTCTCACTGTACCTGCTCCACTTCCGTTCAGTTAGCGCAGTCGGAAGCCGGAAATCTGTATTTGTGTGGAAAAAAAAAAAAAAGGTAGAACGTTGTACCTCTGTGCTTGCCAACAAGGGTTGCTCCACCAAGTACTAAGTCATCTTTTGCTTTGGAATCAAATACTTATTTTACTCACTGAACTACAACTTAATTTATAGCATTTGTTTTATGTGTTTTTTATCTGGATTTTTGCTTGATATTCTGTCTCTATCATTTAAATTACACCTATGATAAAAATTAGAGACCCTCCATTTCTTTGTAAGAAGGCAAACTTACACCATTTGCAGGGGATCAAATAATTTTTTTCCCCACTGGATACAGTACAATGACCACTGTCCTTGTCTGTTAGAAGGGGCAGAGCACAAATTATATGTATGCGGCCACAGACAGGCACAGAGGAAGGAAATTTTAAGCAGATAAAGAAGCACTTACCCTCTGAAACAGAACTTGTGGCTGATAAAAAACACCAATTAATCAAAGTACATGTTAATTAAAAAAATGTATTTTTAAATGGAACAAGAAGGCATATTTAGTTTGGAGTTAGCCCTATGACTAAGGACCTTTTCACATGGTGCGGACTCAGTTTTGATTAATCTGTCCAGAGCGGAATGGGCAGATGAAACAGTTTTTGCAGAGTGGACATGGACAGAGCCCATTTTGCTCTATGGGCAGCCAGGAGTAAACAGACTCTGCTGTCCGTTTACACCTGACCAACCATTGATCCGATTCGCCTAGACAGAGGAGGACTGAATGCCTTCAGTTTTTTTTCCCCCTTTAGGGGGACTGGAGGTAGGCTGTAGTAAACAGACACAAGTCCATTTACACCCCCCAAACCATAAGGCTGAATGCACCATCCGATCAAGTCTGCCTAAAAAAAAAGGTGGACCTAATTGGACCCTTCATGTGAAAGGGGCCTTTGACTTCTGTGTGACCACCCCCCGCACTATGCCAATTTCAGCCCCTCCCATACCCACCATCCTCTATCTCATCATTGCCCCCACCCCACTATGTGCCATTCTACGTTCCTCCATTCTTCCCCCTCTCTTTCTGCTATGTGCCATCCTTGGTCTCTTCACTTCCATGCTACCCTCTAACTCTTCATTTCCCCTTCTCTATTTGTCATTCCCTGTCGCTTCACCCCCACCCCGCTATGTGCTACCTTCTATATCTCCATTCCCCCCTACCCACCATGTGACATTCTCTGTCTCTTTATTCCGGCCTACCCCAACCGACCCCCCCCCCCCCGTGCCATCATCTGTCTCTCAGTCCCTCTGCTGCTATGTGCCAACCAATGGCAAGTGCCCATCTCTCTTGTGTACATACAATGCAGCGACTGGTAGGTGTGTTGGGGCGGAAGGGGAGTGCATTGCCTTTTGACAAAGCAAAAACAAGGCAACCTGCAGTCAAAAGATTGGATTTGCATTGGCAAGCTCTCCTTGTGACTACACTAGGTCTCTATCCGTCATGCTGTTCAAATGGCTTCAGGAATTTCGGAGTCACCAATTCAAAACCACGTTAGGAGTTCTGACTTCATTCTAACTTTCCTAACCTGTATACCTCCCCCAGGCTAATGGATCAAAGATCAAGGCATTTTCAGGAGGAGATAAGCAATGGCAGCCCCCAGTTACCCCCCCCTTACAGTTTTTTCTTTAGGTGCCTGTCATGGGCTAGGGTTCTCTCTGTGGTACACAATGGGAATTCCAGCACGGACGTAGTGGACAGGGCTCTCTTCGAGGGTAAAAGATTGGTTTGTAAAACAAATTCATAAGAGAAAGACAACAGAAGGAAATAATCATGGGCTGGAAATTGTTTTAATGGTGACTTTACATTTATAAAAACTCTAGGTGTGTTTATAGAATAATCTCTGTACAGACAGGTGATCAAAAGGGAAGACAGTACATGACAACAGAGTGACACCCTGCCATACAATGTATGGATATATTCACCAGCTTGGGGTATAGGGCCACCTTAAAGTTATTAATAGAGGCTTCTTCCCACGATCCTTGCATTTTCTCGGGACCCAAATATACCTGTCCACAGGTTACTGAAGGCCCTTGGAAGAACATCATGGGATCCTAACAACTGACCAATCACAATCCATGATCTTAAACAGACCAATCACAACCAGTTCAACAGGTAAGCAGCAATCCTAAAAGCGCGGAGCTCCGTAGTCATCTGGCATTCTTTCAATATTATACCTGAAGGAAAAAAAAAAAAAAAATTAAAAAAAAGGCAATTCATCATTATCAGGCAGGAGGAACCAACGAAGGGGAGGGGCACCCACAACGCATCTAACCTGTGATTGGAAATGTACATGATGGGAACTCCGGGAATCTTCCTGATCCTCCTTTTCAGGTCTCGGTCCACTGTGGCCACAATGTAACACTTATGCTGAAAATAAAAAAGGGAGATCTTACAAAAGTGCCTCCAGATTCCCTAGATGTATACCTTCCTATAGATGTACTGTATACCCTGTAATAGATGTTTACCTTCCTATAGATGTATTGTATACTATGGGTAGGCAACCTTAGAGATGGAGATCTACTTGAACAACACTGATAAAGTCAAAGATCACCGGGCACAGTGTCCTGTTAGGGCCGGTTCACACCAGAACGCGATGCCGGAAAGGCATGTTCCATGTGTGTTTTCTGCACCATGTTCAAAACGCACTGCCTTTATGATCTACTGCAAGTGATGATACAATTGTTAACCCCAAATGTAGAGTGCAAACGCAGTGAACATAAAAAAAGTATTACAAAAGAGTGTAGGGTCGGGAGCGCATTGTGCTCAGAACGCAGGGGTCGGGGAGGAAGTTTTGTGAAGGGTGGTAGTATGGGGGTGACCCTGCCCATAGCAGTGTCCACTGCCCCCCCCACACACACACACACACACAGTAGTGTGTGTCCCCCCCCCCCCCCCCTTTTCTCCCATAGCAGTGTCCACTTCTCCCCTTCACATTACAGCACCTCCCACCCACACCCACACACACACACACACAGTTGTGCCCCCTTCCCTCCCATTGCTGCGTTCCATTGCATCTTACCTGTGCACATGAGACCGAGAAGCATCACAATTCTGGACAGGGGGCGGGAGCAGGAGCTGGCTGAGTGACTTTTAATATTAACAAGCAGGTGATTGGTTGCTTAGGACCTAGCAACCAATCACCTGTGGGTTAACTAGAAAAAGCTGAGTTAGACTTACTGGTAACTCCTTTTCTGAGAGTCTTCCAGGACAGCCCACGAGACCTTGGGCTCCTCATACCAGGACAGGAAACACGTTAACACCCACCAGATAAAAGGGCGGTCCTCCAGGCCCCATGTCAGTATTCTCGAGAACCATAGGACGTCCCTGTAAAACATATGCATAATACACATAACTTCAAGACAAAACCAGGTGGGAATCCGGCTGTCCTGGAAGACTCTCAGAAAAGGAGTTACTGGTAGGTCTAACTCAGCTTTTCTCTAAGCGTATTCCAGGACAGCCCATGAGACGATGAGCCAGAACTTACCAGTCTAGGGAGGGACAATTGCCTGAAGGACCTTACGACCAAACGCCTGCTCCTGAGCAGATAGGAGAGCCAGGCGATAATGTTTAATGAAGGTCGCAAAACTGGACCATATGGCAGCCCTGCAAATTTGTTCCGGTGAGGCTCCAAGCCCTCCCAGCCCAAGACACAGACAAGGCTCTTGTTGAGTGCGCAGTGACAAAAGGCAGAGGAACTTCCCTAATTTTGTAAGTTTCAGAAATAGCTTGCTTTATATATCTAGCAAAAGGTGGCTTTAGATGCACCTTTTCCCTTGTGTGCTCCTGAAAAGAGTTTTTCTAAAGGTCTTGGTGACCTCAAGGTAGACGAGAAGAATTCTTCTCACGTCTAAAAAACAAAATTTTCTCTTTCTTGGTCGCCTTTTGGTGAACTACAAAAAGGTTGGCAGTACAATGTCCTGGGATCTTTGGAACATACTGGCCACTTTAGGCAGAAATCCTGGATCAGAATTTCAAAACAACCCGATCCTCAAAAATTGTGAGGAAAGGCTCCCTCACCGATAGGGCCTGTAACTCACTTACCCTACGAGCTGAGGTAATTGCTACAAGAAAAAATGTTTTTTAAAAGGTAAGTAACTTAACTGAAATATTCTCTAGGGGCTCAAAAGGCAATTCTACCAGAGTTTGAAGCACCAGGGACAGGTCCCAGGTTGGACAACTTCTAACCACTACTGGCCTGGACCTAGAAATTGATTTGAAGTATCTAGCTATAGTGGGATTTTCCAAGAGAGAAAATTGGAGAAAAACACAGATAGCTGCCGCCTGTATCTTTAAGGTACTAACTAAAAGACCTTTGTCGACACCCTCTTGAAAAAAATCCAAAATTGAAGGAACATCATGAGTTAATCTTTGATTTTCAGATAACCATGAGTTAAATTTCTTCCAAACCTTGGAATATATGGCTCTAGTCACTGGTTTTATGCAATTTACCAGGGTCTTGACTACTTTGTCAGAGAATCCCTGGGCGCTTAGTATCTTTTCTTCAGATACCAGGCCATCAAGCTTAAGGAAACCACCTGTGGGTGCAACACTGGACCCTGCAAAAATAAGTCTTCTCTCTTCGGAGGACTGGGTGGAGGCTCTGAGACCAGAGTCTGCAACGGAAAACCATGGCCTCTTGGGCCAGAAAGGGGCCATTAGGATAAAATCTGTTTCTTCTAGAAGAAACTTCCGGAGGACCTACGGAATTAACCTGATTGGCGGGAAGGCGTAACAGAGGCCAAATGGCCACAGATTCCCCAGAGCATTGATCCCCAATGATTGATCTTCTGGGTTCAGAGAAAAAAACTTCTCTGTCTTGCAATTTTTCTGATCTGCGAACAGGTCCGCTTCGGGACATCCCTATCTGTCAGTGAGGCCAGCAATATTTCACAATGAAGGGACCAATTGTCTTGAAAGACCTGGTAGCGGCTGAGATAATCTACCAGACAATTTTGTGTCCCCTTCAGGTGCACTGTTGTAATTGAGGCTAGATTCCCTTCTGCCCATGATAAAATCTCCTGGGCGATATATTGAAGTATCCGAATCCTCGTACCTCCCTGTCTGTTGAGGTAGGCAACCGTAGCGATATTGTCGGATAGAATCTGAAGATTGTGACTCCTGATTTCCATCTGAAATGCCTGCAAGGCTCTCTGAAGCGCTAGAAGCTAGAAGCTCTCCGATTCGATGAAGCTCTTGCTTTCCTTGAGGACCATTCTCCCTGTGCCATTGTGTTGCTGAGGTGGGCTCCCCATCCCCAGGAACTCACATCCGTTGTGATCCTCTGGGATATAGGAATGGACCATGGTAGACCTTTTGTTAGGTGCAGGTGTGTCCTCCACCACCACAAGCTTCTTTTTACCCTGGAGGGTAACAAGACCCTTGATCCCAGGGAACTTGCATCTTCGTCCCAGTCCCTTAGTAGAAACAGCTGTAATGGGCATTGATGAAA
This sequence comes from Aquarana catesbeiana, assembly GCF_042186555.1. Classification (NCBI taxonomy): domain Eukaryota; kingdom Metazoa; phylum Chordata; class Amphibia; order Anura; family Ranidae; genus Aquarana; species Aquarana catesbeiana. Next base: position 30,729,580 of record NC_133336.1, on the reverse strand, counting down.
TCTTGCCCATGGCACTGTGGGAAAGCAAGAAGTCATCAGACCCACTGCTCTTGAAACCTCTCTCAGCGAGACCGACTGATTGGTCTGTAAGGCCAACATTGTTTCTATCATTTTTGAGACAAAAACATTTTAAGGAAGCAACTGAGCAAAATTCATACCCAGATATGTCACTTTCTGGGCCCGGAATTAAGGAAGATTTCTCTTTGTTTATTACCCAGCCTAGAGATTGAAGGAAGTCCTTACAGTCTGGAGATCCGCTAATAATTCTTGGTATGACTCCGCCACCACTAGGAGGTCGTCCAGGTAAGGGATAATAGTTATCGCCTTTAACCCTAGCGGAGCCAACGCCTCCCCGAACACCTTTGTAAAAATGCGTGGGGCTGAGGACAGACCGAAAGGGAGGGCTTGAAATTTAAAGTGCCGAATCTCTGTTCCCATCTTGAACGCTAGTCCCAAGAATCTTTGGAAGGCTGGATGAATAAGGATGTGCAGATAGGAATCCCTCAAATCCAAAGTGGCCATGAAGCAGTTTGGGTAAAGCAGGTTTTCGATTGAGAACATTGTCCCTTTCTCTAGGACCTTGCTGCCTACTTTGGCCACAAAATAAACTTTCTGGCTTTTGGCTTTTTCTTATTCTCTGAAAAGGCCTTTTTTCTATCGGCCGTGCGTTCCAGCACCTCTTGCAGCCTTGGGCCAAAAAGATAATCGCCTGTTAAGGGAAGACCACATAGTCGCAACTTTGAGGCAGCGTTGCCAGACCAGGTTTTAAGCCATAGGCTTCTTCTGGCCGAATTAACTAAGGCAGAGGTCCTAGCTGTCATTCTTACCAACTCTGCGGATGAATCAGCCAAAAACCCCACTGCATGAAAGAGGAGAGGGAAAGATTTCAGATTCTGCTCTTTAGAGGTACCTGCCAACAAGTGTGTTTGTATTTGTGTCAACCATACTTCTAAATTTTTGGCTACACAAGTGGAGGCCAGAGCTGGTTTAAGATTCCCAATGGCTGAGTCCCAGGCTCTGTGAAGAAGGATATCTCCTCTTTTATCCATCAGATCCCTAAGCGTACCCATATCGTCAAACGCTAGGTCAGAGTTTTTTTGAAACTTTTGAAAGAGGTGCGTCTAGATTAAAATTTTTGTTCCATGGCTGCGCTGTGTCCTCTTCAATAGAAAACCATCTTTTAAGGTTACAGGAAAAGAAAGGTTTTCTCTCTGGATTTTCCCACTCCAGCTTGATAGTATCAAGAAGGGAACTATGCACGGGAAAAACTCTAGCCTTTTTCTTATGCAAACCTTTGTACATAAGGTCATGTTTAGATAATTGTACCTTCTCTTCTATATCAAGTGTCGTATAGATAGCCTTTAATAAGTCATCTACATCTTCCAATGAGAACTTATACCTCGAGCCCCTTGCGGATTCTTTATCCCTGGGCCCTGTATCTGACCCTGATTCTTCTGGAGAAGACTGGGTAGAACCAGCTTCAGCCTCAGAGTCTCCACTCTCCGCAATCTGCTGTGGAGCGCTAGGACCGGCTGAAGTCCTAACTGGAGATGGACCCTCTGAGGAGACTTGAAACTTGTCAATTAGAGTTTTTAAACAAGCTAAACATTGTCATAAGCTCATCTCTAACAGAAGTCAGCATTTTCTGACAGGAGACTACCGGGTCATCCTTAACTAGGCTGTCTATACAGGTGCAGCAAACTGCATTGCTCCATGAGGAGCTCAATTTGTTTCCGCAAACCGCACACTTCCTTTTTGGTGGCTGCGCTTTAGCCTTGTCCCGAGTCTTGGCCTGCAAGAGAACAAATGACCCCAATACATTTTATGCCACATACACTCCATAACACCCCATGCAGGAGGAAAGGAAAAACGTGCCCCCTTCACCAAGTCCCTACTGCTTACAAGGGGAGAACACTCACAGGATGTGCAAGTAAAATACACCTCAGGCTTACCTGTGAGGTGCTGGCGTTAGGGCCTGCTTCCGCTGCCTATGCAGGTATCGCAGAGGAGTCCATCCCGCCCCTGTAGTGGTCCGCAGCCTCTGCTGGGTTTCACTCTTTTAAACACCAGCTTTACAGCGTCCCTGTTTGCGCCGTTTAGAGACAGAAACTAGCATCTCTGGCGCCCGCTGATGACGTCACATGCCCTGGAAGTGATCCCGCCGGGTACTTCCTGTGGGCCAGCTTGGAACGGATAAGTTCCGACCCCTTCACGCGCGTGGCTTCCTCTCTTCCCCTGCACACTTCAGCCACGCTGTTTAACATGGAGAGAACAGCCGACTGCCGCCATGCGGCTCGCGGACCGGAGCTCGACGTACACCGCGGTGCTGGCATTCCCCATGCACTGAGAAGCAGGGACAGCAGCCACTCCCCTACTGGATGTGCTGCTCTGGGACCTAAGAAGAAGGTAGGAAAACCACTCCAAAATGCCACAGGAGCCATGCTCATGAGACCTAGGGGAACACCAATACTGAAATGGGCCCTTTTATCTAGTGGGGGTTAACGTGTTTCCAGTCCTGGTAGGAGGAGCCCTAGGTCTCATGGGCTGTCCTGGAAGATGCTTAGAAAAAGTTAACTTGGTCAGCTCCTCCGCCCCCCCTGCATCCTGTGCTGCCTCTCGCTTTCCGCTGTTACTGATGACAGCGGCAGAGGAGGCAGGAGGCGAAAGAGGAGGACTGAAGGCTCGGTGGAGGACGCTGATTGCAAAGACCGGCAGCTAGCAGGAGGCGGCGGGGTAGACCTGTTCCCGGTCTACCTGTCTCTCACCCAGTCGACAGGTAGTCCGCGATTTATGGGGTTGCCGACCCCATTGTATACCCTGTAATAGATGTATACCTTCCTTATAGATGTACTGTATACCCTCCCATAGTTCTCCTGTATACCCTCCAATATATACCTTTCTTAACATGTATACCTACTGTGACAGAGGGAGGCCCTGTAACTGTAAGCATAAAGGAAAATGTAAAACAGGATTCGCATTAAGGGTTAATGAGAGGTTCAGAACTATAATTTCTGAGTAGAGAAAGTTGTGTTTTTGGCTTTCTCCAGATTCTTTAGTTCTGGGTTAGAACATTCAATCTTATGTCCGGGTTTTGCTAGACGCCTGGAACCTGGCTGACTACACAGGTGTGCAAGGTCATTATAGACTCAGGTCTGAGAATAGCTCCTGGTTTGGAGACCGCTCCCAGTGTGGGAGACCGAAGGTCTCAGACGCCCGGGGTCAGGGGGGCCCCAGTGAGGAGACAGAGTTCCAGTAGTCAGGTCAGGTCCTATTGGGGGTGTCAGGAGGAACCCAATCCATAGAGACCAAAAGGTGGGCCACACAGCAGGGCGCTGCAACTAAAGACTATAGAGCTAAGTGTTCCAGGAAAGCTTGACAACACCAGAGACTGTTAAGAGTGCAGTGCTGCCAACAAGTGAGCCAGGTTGCTCAATAGTTTCATTTGAGCACATTGTGTGGAAGAAACTCCTGCGTGGGCAACTGATGTACATGTGAACTTTCCATTTACTGAATAAAGTTGGGCTGCCATGCCCCAAAATACAGTTTTGGGCTGGCACAACTCATTGCAACTGGACCTACTGCTTGAGTGGAATCCACCCATTCCCACACTACCCAAAGATGTACTCTATACCCTCCAATAAATTGTACCTTCGTAAAGATGTACTATTATACCCTTTAATAGATGTATGCCTCCCTACAGATGTAATCTATACCCTCTAATAGACTGTATACCTTCCTATAGACATACTCTAGACCTTTTAAATAGATGTATACCCTCTAATAGACTGTATGCTTTCCTGTAGATGAATAACCTCTTATAGATATATACCTTCCTATAGATGCACTGTATACTCTCTAACATCTTATAGATGTACTGTTTAACCTTCTATAGATGTATACCTTCTTACATCTCAACCAAGCAATCACTGTTCACTCCCAGCTATCACTACCGCTAACCCATGCACTGCCATGTCCACCACAAGGACTGGTACACCCCCCCACCCACTAGGGCACTTACCTGGGTGACTCTCTGTACCAAGCAGTCATCAGCATATGTTCCCGCATGTGTGCACGGCAGCCGCTCAAATGTTGTATCCTTGGCAATCCTGCAGGACACCAACCAGAAAATGTAGTGCCACCACGGAACACACAGGAAGCACAATATTCTGACATCACTCACCAAACACGAGACAAGACAATTTACAGTACAGGGCACACATCACAATTATGGGGTTTAAATAAACAATTCACAAATCCATGGGGAGTACATCACATTACAGACAATGGCCATCTACAGCCAATATACACAGGAAGATGTTTGGGATGTAAAATATATCACAGTCAGCTCATCCACACACACATAAGCTTTATAATTCATGCACTCGGAAGAGACTGACACAGTTACACATGGGAGGACCAGTATGGAGTGACACAGCTACATATGGAGGACCGGTATGGACTGACAGCACCACATGGAGGACCGGTATGGACTGACAGCACCACATGGAGGACCGGTATGGAGTGACACAGCTAGACATGGAGGACCGGTATAGACTGACACAGCTAGACATGGAGGACCGCGGTATGGACTGACACAGCTAGACATGGAGGACCGCGGTATGGACTGACACAGCTAGACATGGAGGACCGCGGTATGGACTGACACAGCTAGACATGGAGGACCGCGGTATGGACTGACACAGCTAGACATGGAGGACCGCGGTATGGACTGACACAGCTAGACATGGAGGACCGCGGTATGGACTGACACAGCTAGACATGGAGGACCGCGGTATGGACTGACACAGCTAGACATGGAGGACCGCGGTATGGACTGACACAGCTAGACATGGAGGACCGCGGTATGGACTGACACAGCTAGACATGGAGGACCGCGGTATGGACTGACACAGCTAGACATGGAGGACCGCGGTATGGACTGACACAGCTAGACATGGAGGACCGCGGTATGGACTGACACAGCTAGACATGGAGGACCGCGGTATGGACTGACACAGCTAGACATGGAGGACCGCGGTATGGACTGACACAGCTAGACATGGAGGACCGCGGTATGGACTGACACAGCTAGACATGGAGGACCGCGGTATGGACTGACACAGCTAGACATGGAGGACCGCGGTATGGACTGACACAGCTAGACATGGAGGACCGCGGTATGGACTGACACAGCTAGACATGGAGGACCGCGGTATGGACTGACACAGCTAGACATGGAGGACCGCGGTATGGACTGACACAGCTAGACATGGAGGACCGCGGTATGGACTGACACAGCTACACATGGAGGACCGGTATGGACTGACACAGCTACACATGGAGGACCGGTATGGACTGACACAGCTACACATGGAGGACCGGTATGGACTGACACAGCTACACATGGAGGACCGGTATGGACTGACACAGCTACACATGGAGGACCGGTATGGACTGACACAGCTACACATGGAGGACCGGTATGGACTGACACAGCTACACAGGGAGAATCAGTATGGAATGACACAGCTACACATGGAGGACCAATATAGAGTGACACAGCTACACGGAGGACCAGTATGGACTGACACAGTTAAACATGGAGGTCTGGTATGGTATGGTATGTCACAGCTACACCTGCAGCAAGCGGTATGGACTGATACGGTTACACATGGAGGACCGCGGTATGGACTGACACAGCTAGACATGGAGGACCGCGGTATGGACTGACACAGCTACACATGGAGGACCGGTATGGACTGACACAGCTACACATGGAGGACCGGTATGGACTGACACAGCTACACATGGAGGACCGGTATGGACTGACACAGCTACACATGGAGGACCGGTATGGACTGACACAGCTACACATGGAGGACCGGTATGGACTGACACAGCTACACATGGAGGACCGGTATGGACTGACACAGCTACACAGGGAGAATCAGTATGGAATGACACAGCTACACATGGAGGACCAATATAGAGTGACACAGCTACACGGAGGACCAGTATGGACTGACACAGTTAAACATGGAGGTCTGGTATGGTATGGTATGTCACAGCTACACCTGCAGCAAGCGGTATGGACTGATACGGTTACACATGAAGGACCGGTATGGACTGACACAACTACACATGGAGGACCAGTATGGACTGACACAACTACACATGGAGGACCAGTATGGACTGACACAACTACACATGGAGGACCAGTATGGACTGACACAGCTACACATGGAGGACCAGTATGGGATGTCACAGCTACACCTGCAGCAAGCGGTATGGACTGATACGGTTACACATGGAGGACTGGTATGGAATGACACAGTTATGTGTGGAGTAGCGGTATAGACAGACACAACTACAAATGAAGATTGGAATTTGAATTAGAGTGCCAACAGATATATTTTATTCTTATCCAGAGTGTGATCTCTTCCTTGATATTAAAATAAAAAAGCCGCATCAACCCTAGCCGCTCCGACTAGAAATACAGATCAATCACTGACCTGAGAGCCACTCTGTACTTCTGTCCCAGTTTTTCCAGCTCAGCCATGACACAGTCTGTGATACATGGCACACCTGGTGGAAAACAAAACAATAGTGATGGCACAGAGACACTACAGTGACAGGTGAAAGAACAAGTCCCGGGCAGAGAGATGGCTAAAAAGTGGAGACTGGCATTTTGATTTAGCATAGAAGGATAAGGGCAGCTACATTTTGGATGCAGGTTAATATAGGGACACACTGGGTAATACAGGCAATAGAGGGCAACGCCTGGTAATCTGAGACTGCTGGGGGTACAGATCATATTGGGGGTACAGGTCAAATTAGGGATAAATAAGGGTATAAGTACTAGTAGGCAGTCCCAGGGAACTCACATAAATGGTATAGATGGCGGGGTGCAGATATTTGACAGATTAGGTACTCACATTTGGCATACAGACAGTCCATCATAGACTGCACAATGTCCAGCTTGGCTTTGATAGAGAAATTGATAAAGTTGGTATCGACCAGGATGTGGTACGGAGGTCCCAGGTTTGTATTATACTGGAAAAAGAGACAGGACGGCACCTGAGGACTAACAGAGAAGAAATAGATCAGCTTGCAGGCTCAGACCCCCCACTCAGCCACAATCATTGTGAAGAGACTCCAGCAGAAGCCCCCCACATTATTCGGGTTGGGGCGCCATCACTGTTACTCACACTTCTCGCTCTTTAATTGCACTTGGATCCTCTTCCTTCTTTCGCTGCGGCTTGGCCCGATCTTTCTCCTTGCTGAATAAATAAAAAAAGACAATAATGAAAAAGACAATATAAACACACCTACCCAGGGGACAACATTAAACATACAGCCCTCTCTGGGGGGGATGATTTACAATGTACAACCCTCACAGGAGTGGGGGACAGGGTAATAGCATACGGTGTACAGACCTCTCCGGAGGAGGGAGGCATTCAACGTCCAGACCACACCTTACAGTACTCTCTGGTGGGGGGGGGGGGAGAGACATACAGTGTACAGTACTCTGGGGGGGGGGGGGACACATGCAGTGTACAGTACTCTCTGGGGGGGGGGACATGCAGTGTACAGTACTCTCGGGGGGGGGGACATGCAGTGTACAGTACTCTCGGGGGGGGGGGACATGCAGTGTACAGTACTCTCTGGGGGGGGGACATGCAGTGTACAGTACTCTCTGGGGGGGGGGGACATGCAGTGTACAGTACTCTCTGGGGGGGGGGGACATGCAGTGTACAGTACTCTCTGGGGGGGGGGACATGCAGTGTACAGTACTCTCTGGGGGGGGGGACATGCAGTGTACAGTACTCTCTGGGGGGGGGGGACATGCAGTGTACAGTACTCTCTGGGGGGGGGGGACATGCAGTGTACAGTACTCTCTGGGGGGGGGGACATGCAGTGTACAGTACTCTCTGGGGGGGGGGACATGCAGTGTACAGTACTCTCTGGGGGGGGACATGCAGTGTACAGTACTCTCTGGGGGGGGACATGCAGTGTACAGTACTCTCGGGGGGGGGGGGGACATGCAGTGTACAGTACTCTCGGGGGGGGGGGGGACATGCAGTGTACAGTACTCTCGGGGGGGGGGGGGGGACATGCAGTGTACAGTACTCTCTGGGGGGGGGGGGGAACATACAGTGTACAGTACTCTCTGGGGGGGGGACATGCAGTGTACAGTACTCTCTGGGGGGGGGGGCATGCAGTGTACAGTACTCTCTGGGGGGGGGACATGCAGTGTACAGTACTCTCTGGGGGGGGGACATGCAGTGTACAGTACTCTCTGGGGGGGGGACATGCAGTGTACAGTACTCTCTGGGGGGGGACATGCAGTGTACAGTACTCTCTGGGGGGGGGACATGCAGTGTACAGTACTCTCTGGGGGGGGGACATGCAGTGTACAGTACTCTCTGGGGGGGGACATGCAGTGTACAGTACTCTCTGGGGGGGACATGCAGTGTACAGTACTCTCTGGGGGGGGACATGCAGTGTACAGTACTCTCTGGGGGGGGACATGCAGTGTACAGTACTCTCTGGGGGGGGACATGCAGTGTACAGTACTCTCTGGGGGGGGACATGCAGTGTACAGTACTCTCTGGGGGGGGGACATGCAGTGTACAGTACTCTCTGGGGGGGGGGACATGCAGTGTACAGTACTCTCTGGGGGGGGGGGACATGCAGTGTACAGTACTCTCTGAGGGGGGACATGCAGTGTACAGTACTCTCTGAGGGGGGACATGCAGTGTACAGTACTCTCTGAGGGGGGACATGCAGTGTACAGTACTCTCTGAGGGGGGACATGCAGTGTACAGTACTCTCTGAGGGGGGACATGCAGTGTACAGTACTCTCTGAGGGGGGACATGCAGTGTACAGTACTCTCTGAGGGGGGACATGCAGTGTACAGTACTCTCTGAGGGGGGACATGCAGTGTACAGTACTCTCTGAGGGGGGACATGCAGTGTACAGTACTCTCTGGGGGGGGCATGCAGTGTACAGTACTCTCTGGGGGGGGGCATGCAGTGTACAGTACTCTCTGGGGGGGGGACATGCAGTGTACAGTACTCTCTGGGGGGGACATGCAGTGTACAGTACTCTCTGGGGGGGACATGCAGTGTACAGTACTCTCTGGGGGGGACATGCAGTGTACAGTACTCTCTGGGGGGGACATGCAGTGTACAGTACTCTCTGGGGGGGACATGCAGTGTACAGTACTCTCTGGGGGGGACATGCAGTGTACAGTACTCTCTGGGGGGGGGACATGCAGTGTACAGTACTCTCTGGGGGGGGGACATGCAGTGTACAGTACTCTCTGGGGGGGGACATGCAGTGTACAGTACTCTCTGGGGGGGGGACATGCAGTGTACAGTACTCTCTGGGGGGGGAACATGCAGTGTACAGTACTCTCTGGGGGGGGGACATGCAGTGTACAGTACTCTCTGGGGGGGGACATGCAGTGTACAGTACTCTCTGGGGGGGGACATGCAGTGTACAGTACTCTCTGGGGGGGGGGGGGACATGCAGTGTACAGTACTCTCTGGGGGGGGGGGGAACATGCAGTGTACAGTACTCTCTGGGGGGGGGGGGAACATGCAGTGTACAGTACTCTCTGGGGGGGGGGACATGCAGTGTACAGTACTCTCTGGGGGGGGGGACATGCAGTGTACAGTACTCTCTGGGGGGGGGACATGCAGTGTACAGTACTCTCTGGGGGGGGGACATGCAGTGTACAGTACTCTCTGGGGGGGGGGACATGCAGTGTACAGTACTCTCTGGGGGGGGGGGACATGCAGTGTACAGTACTCTCTGGGGGGGGGGACATGCAGTGTACAGTACTCTCTGGGGGGGGGGACATGCAGTGTACAGTACTCTCTGGGGGGGGGACATGCAGTGTACAGTACTCTCTGGGGGGGGGGGGGGGGACATGCAGTGTACAGTACTCTCTGGGGGGGGACATGCAGTGTACAGTACTCTCTGGGGGGGGGGGACATGCAGTGTACAGTACTCTCTGGGGGGGGGACATGCAGTGTACAGTACTCTCTGGGGGGGGGGGACATGCAGTGTACAGTACTCTCTGGGGGGGGGGACATGCAGTGTACAGTACTCTCTGGGGGGGGGGACATGCAGTGTACAGTACTCTCTGGGGGGGGGACATGCAGTGTACAGTACTCTCTGGGGGGGGGGGGACATGCAGTGTACAGTACTCTCTGGGGGGGGGGACATGCAGTGTACAGTACTCTCTGGGGGGGGGACATGCAGTGTACAGTACTCTCTGGGGGGGGGACATGCAGTGTACAGTACTCTCTGGGGGGGGGGGGACATGCAGTGTACAGTACTCTCTGGGGGGGGGGGACATGCAGTGTACAGTACTCTCTGGGGGGGGGGACATGCAGTGTACAGTACTCTCTGGGGGGGGGACATGCAGTGTACAGTACTCTCTGGGGGGGGGGACATGCAGTGTACAGTACTCTCTGGGGGGGGGACATGCAGTGTACAGTACTCTCTGGGGGGGGACATGCAGTGTACAGTACTCTCTGGGGGGGGGACATGCAGTGTACAGTACTCTCTGGGGGGGGACATGCAGTGTACAGTACTCTCTGGGGGGGGGACATGCAGTGTACAGTACTCTCTGGGGGGGGGACATGCAGTGTACAGTACTCTCTGGGGGGGGGACATGCAGTGTACAGTACTCTCTGGGGGGGGGACATGCAGTGTACAGTACTCTCGGGGGGGGGGGAACATGCAGTGTACAGTACTCTCGGGGGGGGGGAACATGCAGTGTACAGTACTCTCGGGGGGGGGACATGCAGTGTACAGTACTCTCTGGGGGGGGGACATGCAGTGTACAGTACTCTCTGGGGGGGGGGACATGCAGTGTACAGTACTCTCTGGGGGTGGGGGGGGGACATGCAGTGTACAGTACTCTCTGGGGGTGGGGGGGGGGGACATGCAGTGTACAGTACTCTCTGGGGGGGGACATGCAGTGTACAGTACTCTCTGGGGGGGGGGACATGCAGTGTACAGTACTCTCTGGGGGGGGGACATGCAGTGTACAGTACTCTCTGGGGGGGGGGGGACATGCAGTGTACAGTACTCTCTGGGGGGGGGACATGCATTGTACAGTACTCTCGGGGGGGGGGGGGGGGACATGCATTGTACAGTACTCTCGGGGGGGGGGGACATGCAGTGTACAGTACTCTCTGGGGGGGGGGGGGGGGGACATGCATTGTACAGTACTCTCGGGGGGGGGGGACATGCATTGTACAGTACTCTCGGGGGGGGGGGGGACATGCATTGTACAGTACTCTCTGGGGGGGGACATGCAGTGTACAGTACTCTCTGGGGGGGGGACATGCAGTGTACAGTACTCTCTGGGGGGGGGGGACATGCAGTGTACAGTACTCTCTGGGGGGGGGACATGCAGTGTACAGTACTCTCTGGGGGGGGGGGGACATGCAGTGTACAGTACTCTCTGGGGGGGGGGACATGCAGTGTACAGTACTCTCTGGGGGGGGGGGACATGCATTGTACAGTACTCTCGGGGGGGGGGGGGGACATGCAGTGTACAGTACTCTCGGGGGGGGGGGACGGGACATACACACTTACATGCGCTGATCGGTGGGGGCGATTCTCCGCTTCATCACCGCATACTGCTTCGTCTTCTTTGCCTTTCCCTATCCAAAAAGGAAAGAGAACAGATAGGTGACCAGAGAAATAATGACACCCCTCACCCTCTGATACCAGCTAACTGTAACCCTGAGGTACCCTCCCCCCATTACACTTCCCCTCTCCTCCCCCCTTTCTCTGTACTTTTGGGGGTCCCTGTCATTAAACCACACAGAAGTCTCCCCACCATGCTGCTGCTGGCGCACCCCGATGACGTACACAGCCCCGCCTCCCTGCTCGTTATTATAACGAAAACTTCCCAGCCGGAGATGCCCCGCCCACCTCCGTAACCGGCTGACCTGTCACGTGACCTTCCAGTCCAAAACAGGAAACCGATTGGATGTGAGTGAAGGAGCAACCGAAGGTGGTCGTACCGGGGAGAAGGACCGGGTGAGTAGAGGAGGAATGGGGATAAGCCAAGGTGGTGTATAGGAAGAAGGTGAATAGAGATAGTATATAGGAGAAATCGGGGGGCTTGGCAATCTTGGCAAGGTGAGTAGAAAAAGAGTAGGTGGGGGGTAAGTAGAGGTGTATAGGAGGTGGGGGTGGGAAGAGGAACAGTGAGGATGAGTAGAGGTTAAGGATAGTAGGTAGATGTTGAGTATAGTGGTTATAGGTGAGTAGAGGTGGGGTACAGGAGAAGTAGGGTAAAGAACATTTAGTAATGGTGGAGTATGGTAGGCAGAGGTGAGTAGGAGGTGGAGTATGGTAGGTAGAGGTGAGTAGGAGGTGGAGTATGGTAGGCAGAGGTGAGTAGGCGGTGGAGTATGGTAGGCAGAGGTGAGTAGGCGGTGGAGTATGGTAGGCAGAGGTGAGTAGGCGGTGGAGTATGGTAGGCAGAGGTGAGTAGGCGGTGGAGTATGGTAGGCAGAGGTGAGTAGGCGGTGGAGTATGGTAGGCAGAGGTGAGTAGGCGGTGGAGTATGGTAGGTAGAGGTGAGTAGGAGGTGGAGTATGGTAGGCAGAGGTGAGTAGGCGGTGGAGTATGGTAGGTAGAGGTGAGTAGGAGGTGGAGTATGGTAGGCAGAGGTGAGTAGGCGGTGGAGTATGGTAGGCAGAGGTGAGTAGGCGGTGGAGTATGGTAGGTAGAGGTGAGTAGGAGGTGGAGTATGGTAGGTAGAGGTGAGTAGGCGGTGGAGTATGGTAGGCAGAGGTGAGTAGGCGGTGGAGTATGGTAGGTAGAGGTGAGTAGGCGGTGGAGTATGGTAGGTAGAGGTGAGTAGGCGGTGGAGTATGGTAGGTAGAGGTGAGTAGGCGGTGGAGTATGGTAGGTAGAGGTGAGTAGGCGGTGGAGTATGGTAGGTAGAGGTGAGTAGGCGGTGGAGTATGGTAGGTAGAGGTGAGTAGGCGGTGGAGTATGGTAGGTAGAGGTGAGTAGGAGGTGGAGTATGGTAGGCAGAGGTGAGTAGGCGGTGGAGTATGGTAGGTAGAGGTGAGTAGGAGGTGGAGTATGGTAGGCGGTGGAGTATGGTAGGCAGAGGTGAGTAGGCGGTGGAGTATGGTAGGTAGAGGTGAGTAGGAGGTGGAGTATGGTAGGCAGAGGTGAGTAGGCGGTGGAGTATGGTAGGCAGAGGTGAGTAGGCGGTGGAGTATGGTAGGTAGAGGTGAGTAGGAGGTGGAGTATGGTAGGTAGAGGTGAGTAGGCGGTGGAGTATGGTAGGTAGAGGTGAGTAGGCGGTGGTGAGTAGGAGGTGGAGTATGGTAGGTAGAGGTGAGTAGGAGGTGGAGTATGGTAGGCAGAGGCGAGCAGGAGGTGGAGTATGGTAGGTAGAGGCGAGCAGGAGGTGGAGTATGGTAGGCAGAGGCGAGCAGGAGGTGGAGTATGGTAGGCAGAGGCGAGCAGGAGGTGGAGTATGGTAGGCAGAGGCGAGCAGGAGGTGGAGTATGGTAGGCAGAGGCGAGCAGGAGGTGGAGTATGGTAGGCAGAGGCGAGCAGGAGGTGGAGTATGGTAGGCAGAGGCGAGCAGGAGGTGGAGTATGGTAGGCAGAGGCGAGCAGGAGGTGGAGTATGGTAGGCAGAGGCGAGCAGGAGGTGGAGTATGGTAGGCAGAGGCGAGCAGGAGGTGGAGTATGGTAGGCAGAGGCGAGCAGGAGGTGGAGTATGGTAGGCAGAGGCGAGCAGGAGGTGGAGTATGGTAGGCAGAGGCGAGCAGGAGGTGGAGTATGGTAGGCAGAGGCGAGCAGGAGGTGGAGTATGGTAGGCAGAGGCGAGCAGGAGGTGGAGTATGGTAGGCAGAGGCGAGCAGGAGGTGGAGTATGGTAGGCAGAGGCGAGCAGGAGGTGGAGTATGGTAGGCAGAGGCGAGCAGGAGGTGGAGTATGGTAGGCAGAGGCGAGCAGGAGGTGGAGTATGGTAGGCAGAGGCGAGCAGGAGGTGGAGTATGGTAGGCAGAGGCGAGCAGGAGGTGGAGTATGGTAGGCAGAGGCGAGCAGGAGGTGGAGTATGGTAGGCAGAGGCGAGCAGGAGGTGGAGTATGGTAGGCAGAGGCGAGCAGGAGGTGGAGTATGGTAGGCAGAGGCGAGCAGGAGGTGGAGTATGGTAGGCAGAGGCGAGCAGGAGGTGGAGTATGGTAGGCAGAGGCGAGCAGGAGGTGGAGTATGGTAGGCAGAGGCGAGCAGGAGGTGGAGTATGGTAGGCAGAGGCGAGCAGGAGGTGGAGTATGGTAGGCAGAGGCGAGCAGGAGGTGGAGTATGGTAGGCAGAGGCGAGCAGGAGGTGGAGTATGGTAGGCAGAGGCGAGCAGGAGGTGGAGTATGGTAGGCAGAGGCGAGCAGGAGGTGGAGTATGGTAGGCAGAGGCGAGCAGGAGGTGGAGTATGGTAGGCAGAGGCGAGCAGGAGGTGGAGTATGGTAGGCAGAGGCGAGCAGGAGGTGGAGTATGGTAGGCAGAGGCGAGCAGGAGGTGGAGTATGGTAGGCAGAGGCGAGCAGGAGGTGGAGTATGGTAGGCAGAGGCGAGCAGGAGGTGGAGTATGGTAGGCAGAGGCGAGCAGGAGGTGGAGTATGGTAGGCAGAGGCGAGCAGGAGGTGGAGTATGGTAGGCAGAGGCGAGCAGGAGGTGGAGTATGGTAGGCAGAGGCGAGCAGGAGGTGGAGTATGGTAGGCAGAGGCGAGCAGGAGGTGGAGTATGGTAGGCAGAGGCGAGCAGGAGGTGGAGTATGGAAGGCAGAGGCGAGCAGGAGGTGGAGTATGGAAGGCAGAGGCGAGCAGGAGGTGGAGTATGGAAGGCAGAGGCGAGCAGGAGGTGGAGTATGGAAGGCAGAGGTGAGTAGGAGGTGGAGTATGGAAGGCAGAGGTGAGTAGGAGGTGGAGTATGGAAGGCAGAGGTGAGTAGGAGGTGGAGTATGGAAGGCAGAGGTGAGTAGGAGGTGGAGTATGGAAGGCAGAGGTGAGTAGGAGGTGGAGTATGGAAGGCAGAGGTGAGTAGGAGGTGGAGTATGGAAGGCAGAGGTGAGTAGGAGGTGGAGTATGGAAGGCAGAGGTGAGTAGGAGGTGGAGTATGGAAGGCAGAGGTGAGTAGGAGGTGGAGTATGGAAGGCAGAGGCGAGTAGGAGGTGGAGTATGGTAGGCAGAGGCGAGCAGGAGGTGGAGTATGGTAGGCAGAGGCGAGCAGGAGGTGGAGTATGGTAGGCAGAGGCGAGCAGGAGGTGGAGTATGGTAGGCAGAGGCGAGCAGGAGGTGGAGTATGGAAGGCAGAGGTGAGTAGGAGGTGGAGTATGGTAGGCAGAGGCGAGTAGGAGGTGGAGTATGGTAGGTGGAGTATGGATGTTTAGGTGAGTAGAGGTGGAGTATGGTAGGTAGAGGATGGTAGGATTAGGTGGCGTATGGTAGGTTTAGGTGAGTAGAGGTGGAGTACAGGAGAAGTAGGGTAAAGAACATTTAGTAATGATGGAGTATGGGAGGAGTGTATGAATGTGGGAAGAGGTGGAGTATAGAAGAAGTGGGGGAAAGAACAGCTGGTGATGTTGGCGTATAGTAGGAGTGGGGGAAGGTAAGTAGAATAGGCTAAAGAGCAGTTGGGCTGTGTAGAAGTGGGGAGTAGGTGCTTGGTTATAGGGAGGGGCAGTAGGGGAATAGTTTTGGAACATTTGTTGGGTGGGGAGTTATTGTTGTGGTGTAGTAGGGTGGAGTGGGGGTAGGACTAAGGGTATTGTTGTGGTATTGGACAATGGAGGCTGGATAATTGGGTGGATTTGTGACTCGTTCTCTCTCGTAGGAAGGATGCGGCAGGTGGAGGATGCGGGATGCTGGGCCTAAGGTGAGTGTGGTGTTCTGTGCAACAGTTGGTTCCGCTCCATGATTGGCTGGGCTCAGTCAGTGATTCCTGTCTGTTGTGCTTGTTCAGTCGCCAATCCTTCCTGTGACCTCAGTAATGGGGTATTTGACAATCTCCTGGTGTCTCTTTTTACTGCAGGTTCCGGTTCTGGCAGACGTGACGGTTGGATCTCCAGTCTTGGCAGACCTGTCCGACCATACCTGAGACATGTGGAGGAGATGCTATGACACATCTGTCAGCTTCCATCCTGTGCACTGATGTTGTACATTATCGGTGAGGTGCTATTTTTTTCATCTACCTCCTTCTCTGTTTGTGTTATATTTTTTTTTTTTGTGTAACCCCCCCCCCATGACCTGAGCTTTGGCCCCATGCAGCCATTTTATTTGTCTTTGGACAGGCAGCGTTACAGGCTTGATGTGTGTCCTTCTCATCACCATTAAGTTCCTGTTTGAGCTCAGTTCCCGGGTCCTCACTTTCTGGCACCATGAGGGACGTGAACGTGGGTCGGAGCGTACCATCTACAACTATGTACGGGGGAAATACCTGGAGCCCCGCTCCTGTCAGGTCTCTTGGGACTGGAATGAGCCATGTGAGGTTGGACAGCCCATGGGATTTCGAGTCCATGTAAGAGTTAACAGGCCGCATCTTTCAGATTGTATCTGTGTATCTGTGTGTCTGTGTCTGCGCTAACCTCTGCTTCTCTCCACAGCTCTTCTACAGGAATGGCCACCCCTTCCCCATTAGTGGTACCATGTCTTTGCGAGTCCACATCTCACACACGGAACTGTCCCTGGAGGTCCCGGTCACTCTGGAGGTTCTCCAGGATCCCCTGAGAAATGTGGTGAAGGCAGCTTTTACTGTGAGGAAGTCTGGGAGATACCAGATCACGATCAGTGTTGGAGGTCTCAGTGTTGGCCACAGTCCATACTACAAGGTCTTCCACCCAGGCAAGAGGCAATAGATGCAGTAGAAGCAGAGTTTTGTGTGTTGTGGGATATGCTTTCGTCAGTCTTCTCACTGCTGGTTTCTCACAGGTGTTGTGGATCCAGCAAAGACACAGATCACCGGGCACTTTTCCACCCTAGTACTTACCTGTGGAGAGCAGCACACCCTCCATATTGCTCCATGTGACCAGTATGGGAATCCCACAAATGATAGTTTGAGAGAGTTGGAGAGCTACACGTTGCCACTCAGTGAGGTGAACGCCCCTCTGTGATGACATGGAGATTATTCTGAGTCATTCTTTTGGCTTCCAAAGTGACTTTTTTTTGTTTTTTTGTTTGTTTTTTGTTCTCATAGCTCGGCGTTGTGGGGATGGCTGATGGCTGCTGCCAAACCGCTGTGTGTAGCGGAAAGCAAAACCGGGTCCTTCTTCACCTGACTCTACTACAGACTGGATGTTTCCAGGCCACGCTGCGTTACCAGGGCCACCCTGTCAGCAACGGCCACTTCAACATCATTGTTCTGAGCGGTGAGTTCAAGATTTGGCAATCTTCTATGTATGAAAGTGTCTGAAAGAAGGACTGTATGATCTACTCCCAGCACACAATCTGCTTCTAGAGGTCTGTTTTTCAGGCGTAAAAGGGAAGAATGTAAGTGGCTGCTGTAGGACAGTAGAGATGCTCCGAAACATAGCGGCCAAAAATTGTGTCATTTCGCTGATAGAGAAAAAGGTGCCGGTAATGGCGCTGAAAATGCAATTTTACTGTGCTTAGGGCCAGTTCACACCACGTGCAATCCAGTGCCTTTTTATTTCTGCATCAAACATGCCTGGATAGTTCGTTATATGGTTTTCAATGCAAAGTTCCCAACAGTGTGGTCAGTTCCAGTACTTTCCAGTTCCAGGAAAAAGAGTAGAACATTTTACTTTTTTTTTTTTTTTTTTCTCTTCTCTTTCTGCACTGGCGTGAAACGTGGTAAAACGCATCAAAAACTCACTGGAACACACTAGGGCTGCAACTAACGATTATTTTCATAACTGATTAGTTGGCTGATTTATTGTTTAGATTTAATTGGTTAATAACCTTAAAAGTGTGGTGTATAATTTAGTTAATATGTAAAGTTTAAAAAAAAAAAAAAGGCAATTTATTCTTAAATATCTCTATGCAGTGGTAAATATAAATAACCAACTATATGGTTAGGGAGCAAAATATCTAATCCACTCTGAGAATAACAGAAGAGATATACTGTAGAACTGCACGATTTTGCCCAAAATGAGAATCACTACTTTTTTGCTTAGAATAAAAAGATCACGATTCTTGCGGCGTAAAATCTTTCACATTGTACAAAAAAAAATTGGGCTAACTTTACTGTTTTTTTTTTTTTTTTTTTTTTTTTTTATTCATCAAAGTAATTTTTTCCAAAAAAATTGCATTTGAAAGACCGCTGCGCAGGACCGCTGTGACATAAAATATTTATTTTATTTAAGGTACTTTATATTGCAATAACCATCATTTTATTCTCTAGGGTCTCTACTAAAATATATATATAAAATATATATATGTGTGTGTTTTGGGGTTCTCAGTAATGTCTAGCAATTTCTAGCAAAAAAAAAAAAAATGATTTTAACTTGAAAACAACAACTGTCAGAAAAAGGTTTAGTGTTTAAGTGGTTAAACGTTCCTAATTTATATACAGAAGTCTATTACTTTGATGTAAAAGACAAATTGATACAATGTTTAGACTTAAAGTGGTGTTCCACCCAAAAAAAAAACTGAAAATTTATATCAAATACCGTAATTTTCCTTTCCTGATAGGCTCCATGGCAGCATACGTGTGGGTAGGCTCCGCCTCCATAACTACCCAATAGGACCCCCTCTCCCATAAATCTTTGCTCTAGGCTGCTATCCATGTTCCGTAACTAGCCTACTCCAGACATTTTGGGAGGGACTCCTGCTGCCATGGAGCCTATCAGGAAAGGAAAATTACGGTAAGTATTTGATATAAATTTTCCGTTTTCCTGACAGGCTCCATGGCAGCATACGTGTGGGAAATAACTTGCCCAAAAATACACACGGGCGGGCAAAAATGTTTGAGCAAAGAAACCAAATTTATTTTACATTGTCAACCGACAATACTTGTAAACCAAAATTAATAGATGACAGAGCCGCAGGCTCAACACAATAATGAGAAACAAATGTATTTATAGAAGACCAGGAAGCCGCTCTACAAATGATTTCAGGCGCGACATGCCGGGAAGCTGCCCACGAGGTCGAGATACTCCTGGTCGAATGAGCTGTCACTGCCTCTGGAGGAGCCAAGCCCTTTGCCTTGTATGCCCTCTGAATGGTCTGCACAATCCAAGAAGAAATTGATCTGACCGAAGCTCGCATTCCTTTGTTTTTACCATGGAGAAGAACGAAAAGGAATTCCGTTTGTCTGAATGGAGCCGTGACCTCCAGATATTGCTTTAGAGTGTGGCCTACATCAAGTGGATGAACATCCTGATCGTCCGTTGTTCTGAAAGTAGGAAGTACAATCTCTTGATTTTCATGAAAGACTGAGGTCACTTTAGGGTTTGACCCAAGCATGGGAATCAACACTACCCTATCTGGAAAGAAGGTTAGGAAAGGCTCTTCTGAACCTAAATTTCTAATCTCTGACACTCTTTTAGCCGATGTCACCGCTACTAAGAAGGTGGTCTTGAGCGTGAGATCTCTCATGGAAAGAGGTTTGTCAGGATCTGATCCGAGATTGGAGAGAAAATCCAAGACAATAGGAAGGTCCCATTTGGGGAACCTGGGTCTTCTTTGAGGTTTAAGCCTGGTAGCTCCTTTAAAGAATTGACGGACTAATGTGTGATTAGCCCAAGATACTCCTGTGAAGGCCGAGATGGCTGAAACTTGCACTCTTAGTGAGCTGACTGCTAAAGATAGGTCCAGCCCTGATTGGAGAAAACTTAGAATGTCCTGTACTGCTGGAGAATTACACGGATTTGACCGGGAAGACATATGGTCAGAGAATTTAGACCATATCCGTTCGTATACTCTGTTCGTACTTCCCCTCCGGGCACTAAGAAGAGTTGGAATAGCTTCTTCCGGACAGCCTAGAGATTCAAGCCTTTCCCTCTCAAGAACCACACCCTGAGGTGTAGGCAAGATGGGCATGGGTGTAACGTCGAGCCTTGCGACAGTAGATCCGGCCTGAGAGGAAGGGGAACTGGGTCTTGATAACTCAGGAGCGATAACAGAGGAAACCACGGCCTGTTGGGCCAGAAAGGAATCACTGCAATGATCTCCACCTTCTCTGTTCTGAGCCTCCGGAGGAATTGCAGAATCACTGGTACCGGAGGGAAGGCATAAGCCTTCTGAAACTTCCAATGATCTGAGAGAGCATCTATCCCGTAAGCCTGAGGGTCTCTGAACCTCGAATAATATCTGGGCATTTTGTGATTGCATGGAGAAGCAAATAGATCGACCTCTGGAAGTACTCCCAGGGTCAGAAGCCACTCGAACACCTCTCTGTGGAGAGACCACTCGTTGTCCATTTGCACTCTCGAGAGGAAGTCCGCCTGTACATTCTGGATCCCCGGAATGTAAACTGCCGAGATGTTGGACAAATACTTCTGAGCCCAGCTCATTATTGGCTCCACTTCCTGTAGCAGAGACCAGCTGCGAGTTCCACCTTGCTTCTTTATGTAAGCCACCGCGGTTGTATTGTCCAACCTTAGCATCACAGATGAACCTTCTATTAGATGGCGAAATGACAGGAGTGCCTGAAAGGCGGCCCTCAGCTCCAGAATGTTGGAGACAATCCCTCGAGCAGGGAAACCCCATTGGCCTTGCGCCACTTCTGAAAGGCAGTGAGCGCCCCAACCTTGATTGCTGGCATCCGAAATTAACGTGACCCATGAGATGGGCATGATTGAATGGTGATTGCGCAGATTCTTCCCTTGAAGCCACCAAAGGAGAGACGTCCTCATGGATGACGTAAGGTGTATGCGCTGGACTTGGCTGGAAGAATCCCATTGTTGAAGGAACCCTTTTTGGAAGGGTCGTGTATGCCATTGGGCCCACTTCACCATAGGAATGGTAGCTGTCATCGTGCCAATTACTTTCAGGCATTGGAGAGCTGAGAGGTGAGACGACGCAAGGGCTGCGTGTATTCTGTCTCGAATCACTCCAATCTTCTCCTCTGGAAGGGAGATGGTGCCTTCCAATGTGTTGAAGTGAGCCCCTAGAAACACCAGAGATTGTGTTGGCTCTAAATGGCTCTTCTCTAGATTCAGAAGCCAACCGAATTCCTGCAGGGTGGAGATGACTAAGCTCCTGTGCTCTAACAGTTGGTCTTCGTTCTGAGCTAGGAGAAGTAGGTCGTCTAAATAGTGGTGGAGACGAACCCCCTTGATACGAAGTAGAGCCACAACTGACAACAAGACCTTTGAGAAGACCCGAGGTGACGTTGTTAGGCCGAAGGGTAGACATGTGAACTGCAGATGCTGATTGCCTACCGCAAAGCGGAGGAATTGTTGGAACTCTGTTGCCACTGGCACGTGAAAACATGCATCTTTCAGATCGATTGAAATCATCCAATCTCCCAGATGTATTGATTGTTGGATCGTAATTAAAGACTCCATTTTGAACTTTTCTTTTCGGATAAAGGAATTGAAATGTGTTAAATCTATTACCGGCCTCCATGTACCGTTTTTCTTCTGTATCATGAACAGAGGAGAATACATGCCTCTGCCTTGTTCGTTTTCTGGAACAGGAACGGCTGCGCCTTGATCCAATAAACAGTTCACGTAGGTTAATAGGACCTGCTTTTTCTCTTCTGAACCTGGAAGAGATGTGGGAACAAATCTGAGTCTTGGGGTATTGTTGAAGACCCACTTGTGACCGGAGGAGACCGTCTTGATGGTCCAGTAATCTCGGATTGAGGCCGCCCAGACATGCCCGAAGTGGCGAAGACGAGCCCCCACCTGGCATGCCTGAGCGGGCCCAATCTCAAAAGGACTTTGTGGCGTCCTGGTTGCCAGAGGAACCTTTTGCGGGTTTCTTGAAAGAAGACTGCCTGGATTTCCAGGATCTTGAGAACTCCCGACCAGGTCTGTAGCTGCGCGCATCCCTAGCGCGATCAGA
Organism: Aquarana catesbeiana; assembly: GCF_042186555.1. Classification (NCBI taxonomy): domain Eukaryota; kingdom Metazoa; phylum Chordata; class Amphibia; order Anura; family Ranidae; genus Aquarana; species Aquarana catesbeiana. The sequence continues at coordinate 30,707,551 of NC_133336.1, read as the reverse complement.
GTTTTGTCTTCTAGGAAAACTGCGTTTCTGATTTTGTAGGCGTCTGTCTTGAGGGAGGAAACCAGACTTTCCACCTGTGGCCCGGGTTATGGCACTATCGAGCTTATTGCCGAACAATGAAAAACCTTCAAACTGAATTCGGCACCAAGCTTGCTTGGAAGCTGGATCCGCCAACCACGGACGGAGCCATAGGGCACGACGAGCTGAGACAGCTGCCAACATAACCCGGGACATCAGGCGGATGACATCAATAGATGCCTCCCCAAGAAAGGCTGATGCCAGCCTGATCTCTTGGATAGGAGAATCCTTAGCTGTTTCAGTAGAGATACCTCTTAAGAACTCATCCACATTATCAGACCAAGATTCCAAAGCTTTGGAGACTGCAGCTATCGCAAGTACTGGCTTACATGCCATTCCTGATGTCAGGTAGATCCTCTTTAACTCCGAATCAATTCGCCTTTCCAAAGGATCTTTAAAAGATACAGTGTCCTCCAACGGAAGCGTTACATATCTTGCTAGTCTCATTAAAGCTGCATCCACTAATGGGGCTGATTCAAGGTGCTTTACTTCCTCTTCCTTAAAAGGATATAGTTTCAAGACCTTTGACTGCATGGAACTTTTCTTGTCCATTTTGCTCCACTCCTCAGAAATGACCTCACCCAGTTCAGAGAGAAAAGGAAAATACTGTCGCTCCTTATTGAGCTGCTTGAAAAACTTCCTCTGTTTTGGGGGGGAAGTAACTGGATCTTCCCACTTCAGGGCCTCTTTAACTGCCTTCACCAAAGAAGGAACTAAAGCGTACTCAAACCCCACGCCAGGATCTTCCAGATCCGATTCGCTGTCTGAAACAGGAGCAGAAGGGTGACTTGGCTGGGAAGATTCCCATGTCTCATGCACAGAACCTTCACCCACTGGAGGGCATAATGGGTCTGGTGGGGAATCACGGGGCTGCTGGGCCTCTCTTTCCTGTAGAGATTCTTTCACAACCCGCCTCACCATAGATTCCAAACGCTGGTCTGCACCATCCCTCTCATCTGCAGCTTTAGAGAAGCAGTGATCACAGAGAGATTTGTCTGTTGGAACAGGAATCCTGCACCCCCAGCATGATTTTCCTGAACTCTCTCTAGAGTGAGATGAAGGGGGGTGAGAAGGATTTTTATTGCGCTGTTCAGATCTGGAAGGAGATCTATGATGGCTAGACCTGGAGGAAGATTGCCGGTGGTGTGATTTTGATGATCCACTTCCTTTATGGGAACTACGGTGTGGATCAGACCTAGTAGGGCTGTGAGGAAAGAAACACAGAGAAGATAGAGAAAGAAATCAACTGGTGTCCTAAAATCCTACTCTCAATCCTTGTACAGGCAGAAAAGCATAACTGCAAACATACCTGCTACAAGCGGGCTGGCCACTAGGGGGCAGTGAGGAGTCCATAGTGTCAATACAATAGGAAGCTGCAGAGACAGATTCACAGGATCAGCTGACTGACAACAGACCTCCACCCCCAGACAATAGAGATTGTCTTACCTTGAACCGCCAAGATAGTAGCCCCGGGAAGTCGCCATATCCCCCACGATCATTCCCAGGGCTCTGAAAGCTTTCCACAGCTTTTAAAAGTGGCGCCCGTGACGTCATCGCCGACGTCAGACGCGAGACGCTCGCGCGCATGCGCGAACCAAGCCTCGACTTCGTATTGGGTCCGCGCATGCGCAGAATGTACGCCGGTACCCGGAAGTCACAGAGAGAGCAGCTGCTAGAACGCAGAGAGCGTCAGCGCCAATCTAGGACACCAGGAAGCAGGAAAAAAACACACAGAGGTATGATACACATAAACACTGCTGCCATATGTGAATGAAATGTAAAAACTTACCGCTCCACCTACGATCACCTGGGCCGAGGAACACCATCCATACACACACACACACACACTGGACTTGGCAGCAGATAATGGTCGCCTGAAACATTAGGCAAACAGACCGTGCGCACATAGATGAACCAATCCAATCTTCAGCGCTACTCTGCTATACACTCCATACCCTGCTTAACAGTCAGGGCGTATCGGAGGAATCTTTGGCACTCGGCATCATCGATCGTAGGGAGGTTTATCTTCAGGTAGGAGAACCAACACCTGGTCCTACGGAGGAGGACAAAAAAGGAACATGGATAGCAGCCTAGAGCAAAGATTTATGGGAGAGGGGGTCCTATTGGGTAGTTATGGAGGCGGAGCCTACCCACACGTATGCTGCCATGGAGCCTGTCAGGAAAAATGCATTAATGTGCCTATATAAAAAAAAAAACATTTGGAATTTTTTTTTTTTTTCTTTTATTATTTTATTTTTTTTTTTTTTTTACTTGCCTCTAAATGCCTGTTGCTAGGGGGTCCCTCGTAGTCTGCCTCTTTCAGTGCCTAGGCTGGTGACATCACTTCCCCCTCGGCACAGGAAGGGCTCAGGTCTGCTCCCTCCCTCTTGTCAATCATCTGGGACCCATTACAGGTCCCAGGTGACTGAGTGGCCAATCACGGCGCGCGGCGCCGCTCGCGCATGCGCAGTGGGTGCCTGGCTGTGAAGCCACAGCCCGGCGCCCACAGTTGCAATGCCGGCGCCGTCAAACGGAGGGGGAGACGAGCGGGGCTTCGATCCCCCGCATCGCTGGACCCTGGGACAGGTAAGTGTCCAATTAAAAGTCAGCAGCTGCAGTATTTGTAGCTGCTGACTTTTTTAATTTTTTTTTTTTTTTTTTTTTTTTTTTTTTTTTTTAATGGGCACTCCTCTAACATTCCACTGATAGAATGTTTTAAAACTTGTCAGACTGCCCAGACCTTGACTGCTGAGAGCACAGAGCAGAGAGAAAATTCTCTACATACCAAAGATTGGGAAACCCTTTGTCAAGATTGCAACAGGGAAAAAGTTGCGATGATTCTTGACGATTAATTGTGCAGCTCTAATATACTGTTATGCCCCGTACACACGATCTGGATCTCAAATTTTCCGACCACAAAATCCATTGTCGCAAATTCCGATCTTGTGTACACAGTTCCGATGCACAAAATTCCACACATGCTCAGAATCAAGCAGAAGAGCCGCAGTGGCTATTGAACTTTATTTTTCTCGGCTCGTCGTACGTGTTGTACGTCACCGCGTTCTTGAGGTTTGGAATTTCTGACAAGATTTGTGTGACCGTGTGTATGCAAGACAAGTTTGAGCCAACATCTGTCGGGAAAAAATGCATAGATTTTGTCGGAATGTCCGATCGTGTGTACGGAGCATAAGAGGTTGAATCTGGTAAATATCATCAGACTCAGATCTTTCTTCTTTCTTCTTTCTTCCTCCTTTTTTTTTTTTTTTTTTTTTTTTTTTAAGAAAAAAAAAAAAAGTCAACTGTTTTTTGCAGAATTTCAAACGGAACTGTAATTTTATTATATGCTGGCTATACAAAAACAATGTCTTCCTTCAAAAAAAAAATGACATTTTAAGAACGTTCATTCGATTTTCGAATAGTTTAGTGGGGTCAAATCGACGTTCGTTTTCAACCACAGTGATGGGAAAATTTAGAAATAATAGTGAACTTCTTGGTCAAAGGAATTTTCACACAGTGTATGTGGTTTTCGTTCAGAAATTACATTAATTTTAAAACAGAATGTTAAAAACAAGTGAAAATTTCAAACAACATTCTTTCATTTAGCGAATGTACAAAAATTTTTCATATGAATTTTTCGTCTGAAAATTGATCCATGTGGCCAGCATAAGGCTCAGTACACACCTATGCAGTTTGCTTTTGATCTGTTTCTACACTGCTTTTTGCTGTGCGTTAAGTACAGTATAGAGAGCCCCAATAGCAAGGTAAAGAAAACTTCTGCCTTTAGAACCACTCACTTCCTGCCCAGGACTACATATCCCATGAGGCATTGCTCCTCACACATTCACAAGTTCTCAGGCACTTACTGACATGTATGGACAGTGTACTGAGCTGTATGTGTGCTGCACTGTATTTCCTGATATTTAAACAAATAATGCATTCTGCATGCAGGCCAACTAATCGGCTGACCGATTAATCGATTATGAAACTAGTAATCGATTAATTGCATAATTGATTAGTTGTCGATTTAGTTGTTTCACCTCTAGAACACACACGTCCTTATTTAAGGTTAAGAAAAAAAAAGATTCACTAGACCGCATCAAAAACACACATGCAGAAAAGCATTGAACGAATGCGGACTGCGTTTCTATGGTGTGAACTGGCCCTTATGGTGTGTTTTTTCATAGGTTATGTGACTCAAAAAGCGTAGCACAGGTGCGTTTATTGATGTGTTCTTGCTTCGTCTTCAATGCATTTCAATGGGGAGGTGTTGTGTTTTTTTTTTTTTTTTTGTTTGTTTTTTTTTTTTTTTGTTTTTTGTTTTTTTTCTGACCAGAAATGCAGCAATCGAGATTTTTAACACAACGGAAGACCAGTGTGAAGACATACATAGAATTTTTAAAGGGATGCATTTTTCTTGAGCTTTTCTTATGCTAAAGGTGCTGATAATGGCCGATATGTTTTATATTAATTTAAATTCATGATATTAATAAAAAGTGAAATAATATAATACAATTTTATATATACAGTGGCGGAAATAATCATTTTGCTTCCCCTGCAGATTGTGTACATTTTGCCCACTTACAAAGAAATGAAGGGTCTATAATTTTGTATCATAGGTGAATTTTAAATGATAGAGACAGAATATCAACCAAAAATCCAGAAAAAACACATAATACAAATGTTATAAATTGAGTTGCAGTTCAGTGAGTAAAATAAGTATTTGATCCCCAAGCAAAAGATGACTTGGTACTTGGTGGGGAAACCCTTGTTGGCAAGCACAGAGGTAAGACGTCTCTTGTAGAAGGCCACCAGGTTTGCACAGATCTCAGGAGGGATTCCTTTCTTCCTTCCTTCCTTCCTTCCTTCCTTCCTACACCCACCCACCCCAAAAAAATGACATGCCAAATGTGGGCATGTCAGGGGGAGGGGAGTGCTTAAAGCAGAAGTTCCACTTTTGGGTGGAACTCTGCTTTAAGGTTTCTTGGCTGTTGCTTGGCAACTCGAAGTTTCAGCTCCCTCCCATACATTTTCTATAGGATTAAGGTCTGGAGACTGACTTGGCCATTCCATGACTTTAATGTGCTTCTTCTTGAGCCACTCCTTTGTCACCTTCAAGGAAAAAAGGGTGACCCCTGGAAGTCGCACATCTATGATGTCCTACTGCGATGAATGGAGTGGCAACCTCAGCCTGGTGTATCATAATAACATTTGTCCCTGTGTCTGTGTAATGTAAAAAAAAACTGCCGATTTGTACCTGTATAAGCTGCACTCTGAGCGCTCAGCTGACATGTCAGCTCCCTTGTTTCTCCAGCTCAGAGCTGAAGTGGGCGGGGCTGAGCCGCCCTGCTGACCTCCAGAGGAGAGAGAGAGAGTCAATCAGCTGAGCGGCGGGAGCTGTTTATATAGGTACAGATCAGCTGAGTTTTTACATTACACAGGGACAGATGTTCTAATGCTACAGAGGATATACGATTTATTATAAGATACGAGAGGAGCAGGGGGGGGAGGGCGCAGCTAAGAGCAGGGAGGAGGAAGACAGAGGACACAGACAGATGGAATCATGCAAACAGACCACGATGTCGGAGGCTCAGCAGCCATGATTATCGTGGTCTGTTTGCAGGGTGGAGGGTATAGCCAGGCAGGATCAGCAAGGTTTTTTAGGGTATAAAGGGGGCCAAATGACACAGCACAAGCACTGCACTGTATAACATGCTTTAAAGGAACAGGATCAGGTGTTTGGTATCCCCCCCCCCCCCCCCAAAAAGAATGCTTTAATTCTATAAAAAAATGTATGGAGGGAGCTGAAACTTTGAGTTGCCAAGAAACCTTAAGGATTTAGAGAAGATCTGTAAAGAAGAGTGGACCAAAATCCCTCCTGAGATGTGTGCAAACCTGGTCACCAACTACAAGAAAAGTCTTAGTTTCTCCACCAAGTACTAAGTCATACTTATTTTACTCACTGTACTGCAACTTAATTTATAACATTTGTATCATGTGTTTGTTCTAGGCTTTTGGTTGATATTCTGTCTTTATCATTTAAAATACACCTATAATAAAAACTATAGACCATTCATTTCTTTTGTAAGTGGGCAAACTTACAAAATCAGCAGGGGATCAAATAATCATTTTCCCCACTGTACTCTTAAAATCTGTCGTCTTCCGTTTCGGCACCAAAATTCCCGTTTGGTGGACCTCCTATAGCAGGGATATATACAATTCGCGGACCTCCAGCTGTTGCAAAACTACAAGTCCCAACATGCCTCTGGGTGTCATGCTTGTGGCTGTTTAGTCTTGCTATGCCTCATTGGACTTGTAGTTCTGCGACAGCTGGAGGTCCACTAATTGCAAATCCCTCTCCTATAGGATAGCAGACAGGTGTGGTATGGGGGTTTTTTTTTTTTTTTTTTTTAATCAGACCTTTTGAGATTGATTTATTAAAACTGGAGCATGCAAACTCTGGTGTAGCTGTGCATGGTAGCCAATCAGCTTCTAGCTTGTTACTAAACATGCACTGTTTTGTTTATATTGTCCCTTCTATTTCTGTATGTGGACGATGGCACTGTAATTGTTTTAACTTAAAAAAAAAAAATGCTTTTTTCCTAAAATAAATAAATATATATATATATATATATATATATATATATATATTTATTCTCTATATCTGTCACATGACCCAGCTCTTTCCCAGCCTGTCTGCAGGGAAACATAAGCAGGAGGAGCTTCTAGTCCTCTCCTGGTCACATGTTCAAAAAAACCTTTTGGAATACAGAGTGAAAATAAATGATATCAAACTTTTTAAATTGTCATACAAATATATTTTAGAAATATATATTGGATATATATCTTTTTTATTATTTTTTGGCAAAAACATGATGTGACATTAGCTATGTCACACCCCTCCAGCCTGTGTCTTATAATAAAAAGGAGGTAAAGCCTCCCTCCCTCAATGTACATAATGGTAATATCCCCCTCCCCATTGTGTTTAGCTGGTTAGTGGGCATGAAGGAGGAGGGAGGGAGAGGGCTGTCATTTACCACTGTGTATACACCCACGTGTGCATCTATAGTGACATGTGGGCATGTACACAGAAGCTAACTGCAAACTGGGCATGTGCAGAGTTGCCACCACAGCTGCAAAATCCCTAGCTAAATTAAGGACATGGACAGGAGGAGGAGACAGAGAACAGCAGGATCAACCAGATTTTTTTTTTTTTTTTTTGCAGAATACAGAAAATGAATCTTAGCGCAGGGGTAGGCATCCTTAAAGCGGAGTTCCACCCAAAAGTGGAATTTCTGGTCATTCTACTCTTTCTCCCCCCCCCCTCTGGTGCCACATTTGGCACCTTTCGGGGGGGGGGAGGGGGGACAGCATACCTGTCTTTCACGGTTATGCTTTCCCCACTTCCGGGAGCCTCATCCGCGGGTATTGACGTCACGGCTGGGGCTCCTCCTGCTGTCGCCAGGTCAGTAGGAGAGAGGAGAGGAGCGGAGCCTCGAGCCTCGGTTCCCTTACTTGCAATGGAGGCGGCATGCGCCCGACAGCTGACGGAAACATCAGCTACCGTGCTGACATCACTGGACTCCAGGACAGGTAAGTGTCCGATTTATTAAAAGTCAGCAGCTGCAGTATGTGTAGCTGATGGCTTTTAAGTTTTGCAGCGGCGCTTTAAAGAGGTGGAGATCTACTTGAAAAACATGGGAGAAGTCAAAGATCACTGGGCACAGTGTCTCCTCCTCACACCTGATTTAAACCTCTAATTGCTGTAATACTGTGTCACATGCATTGCACAGTAATCATGGGTTTAAATCAGGTGGTGAGGAGGCAACATACTGTATAGCTTCCTCACCACCTGTCAAACGCACTCGGATCTCTTTTTAGAAGAGCAGCAGTGCCTAATGCACTAGTAAATTAGTTCTTAATCGCATTCGGCAGCGGCACTCTTAGGGCTCATTCACACGCCAAGTTGGGGGGCAGTAAAACCGTGCGGTTTTACTGCCCCCAATCCCTACCCCCCTTAGCTGCTGAGGCAGCAGCCAAAGGTGTACACATGCCGCAGCAGGAATTAAGCCCTCTGTTGCTTTTGGTGGGTGCTCCCACCTGCCAATTGCGCCCCATTCAAGTAAATGGGTCCACTCTGCAAGCGCCCCTCAATTTCATGCTTCTGTGGGGTACAAAGGGTTAAAGCAGGTGGTGAGACAGCAGCACAACGCTGCCTGCTTTAACCCCTTGTTTGCAATTGCCCTGCAATCTTGTGCAGTACAGCAGAGTGGCCTCATTCACTTGCATGGGTCATGCTTGGCAAGTGCTACACCCACCAACCATGACGGGGAGTATAACTCCTTCTGCAGCATGTGTACACCCCTCGCCACTGCAACTAAAGAGGGTGCGGTTGGGGCGGGGGGGTAGTAAAAACATGTCTTGCCTAATGGGGTTTTTACCACCACCCCCAAATGTAAATGTGAACCCTTACTGTTCTGAGCCCCTTATAAAATGTGCTGCAGTTTACCTGCGAAATTCCTGGGTTAGATGTGCTTTGCCATAGACTTCTATTATATCCTGCAGGAGTGGAGCTTAACCGCTTGCCACCCGCCGGCTGTCATATGACGGCCAGACAGTGCAGCTCTCGTTCTGGGAGGGCGTCATACGACACCCTCGCCTTCCCTGCCCAATAGGGGGCGCGCGCCACCGGCGGCAATCGCGCACGCCTGCCGTTTCACTGGGCACCCGATGCGTGTGCCGGGCGGCCGCGATGTCCGCCGGGCACCCGCTATTGCCCGGTAACACGGCAGGACCGTGGATCTGTGTGTGTAAACACACAAATCCACGTCCTGTCGGAGAGGAGACCGATGTGTGTTCTCAGTATAGAGCAACACTGATCGGTCTCCTCCCCTTGTGAGTCCCTTCCCCCTTCAGTTAGAAACACTCCCTAGCAACATAATTAACCCCTCGATCACCCCCTAGTGTTAACCCCTTTCCTGACAGTCACATTTATACAGTAAACCGTGCATTTTTATAGCACGGATCGCTGTATAAGTGTGAATGGTCCCAAAAATGTGCCAAGTGTCCGATATGTCCGCCACAATATCGCAGTCACGATAAAAATCGCAGATCGCCGCCATTACTAGTAAAAAATAAATAAAAATGCTATAAATCTATCCCCTATTTTGTACATGCTATAACTTTTGCGCAAACCAATCAATAACGTTTATTTTGATTTTTATTTTTTTTTTTCCAAAAATATGTAGAAGATACATATCGGCCTAAACTGAGTAAAAAAATTAAAAAAAAAAAAAAAAAATTGGATATTTTATTATTTTTTCAAAATTGTCGCTCTTCTTTTGTTTATAGCGCAAAAAATAAAAACCGCAGAGGTGATCAAATACCACCAAAAGAAAGCTCTACTTGTGGGGAAAAAATAATAAAAATTTCATTTGGGTACAGTGTTGCATGACCACGCAATTTGTCATTCAAAGTGTGACAGCGCTGAAAGCTGAAAAATGGCCTGGGCAGGAAGGGGGTGAAAGTGCCCGGTATTGAGATGGTTAAAGACACAGAATATAATACAAGTCTATGGCTAAGCTCAGCAAACCCACAGGTACACTGCACCACACCCGCGGTGTGGGGAAACCGCAGCACATCAGTGTGAAAGCAGCCCTATACTATTGTGCCTGGTGTATTGCTTCACACTGAAGATCTCCTCTTTCCTGCTGCTGGCGCCACTCTGGAGACCTCTAGCCGGGATAACCGGTGGAGTGCGGTTGGTATCACTTCGCATGGGACAGAAGCCGGCACTATAGAGGAGGCATCAGCTTATGCGGCTCTTACTCCCTACTACACCTCCTACTTTACAAGTAGTCCCTCTGCATTGCACTCTGATGCTCTGGGATGGCAGGTCAGCAAACCCAGACCGCAATCTACCAGTCACCCAGCCGCGATCTACTGGAAGCTGATTTCTATGTAGAGCTACATCAGATTTTGCACTCTCCAGTTTGAGTTTTACTTTTGTCCCATGCTGTGCACCTTGCATGTTGAGTTTTATGCTTTCTGTCCATCGCATGTTTTCATGTGCATCATGCTGTGTATGTTCCCTTCCAGATGAGGAGAAAGCCGCTGTGGATAACAATGTTTTACGTTCTGGAGTTGGAGTTTTCTTTGAGGGTTACCTCTACCCACCCTCAAGTCCACCCAATGTCTCTGGACCGCAAAGTCCGTCATCCACCAGCCCGAAAGAGGATCGAACAACATCTTGTAATGGGAACTCCCTGGAAAGAATGAAGAAACTTAAAAAGGTGTACTTTTACATTTCCCCAAAGGTGAGTCCTACTTTTCTGGTGCGGAGAGCCTCTCCCATTCTGCCAATGACCTGAACGTCTGTATGTTCTACTGCAGCAACTGTCAGTAAAAGAATTTTACCTTCGTATTATTCCGTGGAGGCTCTTCACTTTCCGAGTATGTCCTGGGACCAAGGTGAGATAGAGACTTCCTGTGTCCTTCACGTTTTATATATCGCACCTTCCTCATATGGCTCTTCTCTGTCCTGTGTCTCTCTCACTTCTATATATCACACCTTCATTGTATGATAGCCCTTCTCTGCCTTCTATCGCCTCCATTATATCACACCTTCCTCTTATGGAACTTTACACCTGGTGCCCAGCCTAATGCCGCTTTCCTTTATGCTATTCCACTTAGCACAACCTACTTATATCTCTTTTGTATGCCTCTTGCTAGGCAAGAAGTCTCAGGTTAATTCCTTGTGGCTGTATTTTTGTGTGCAGTTCCTGTACCTCCCCCCGGACCCTCTGCATGGTCTGCTCTCTCTACAAGTGGACGATGGCCTGCAGCCGCCAATAGAAGTCAGTTGCAAAGACCGCAATGTCATGGCTGCCACCTTCACACGTTTCCTTCACCTTAATATCGGTGAGTTTAAACCCATAGATCCTATGCAGATCTCTGCGGGGTGACATAGGGAGTCGGATCTTTCCAAGGGATGTGGATGTTGTGTTACAGAATGGGTGAGGTTTAGAGGGATATACCAGGTCTGGTGTGGTATAGTGGCGGCAGTATGGGGTTTCGTATATGAGAATAAACCTTTAATGAGCTATGATAGTGGTTTCCAAACTGCGGACGCAGCTTGGAGACCACTATCGCAGCCCATTAAAGGTTCATTCTCATATACTAAACCCTATATTACTTGGGGCATTATTCCTCCCGCTGTCGCCCACTATGGGGCATTATTCCTCCCGCTGTCGCCCACTATGGGGCATTATTCCTCCCGCTGTCGCCCACTATGGGGCATTATTCCTCCCGCTGTCGCCCACTATGGGGCACTATTCCTCCCACTGTCGTCCACTATGGGGCACTATCAGTATTAATTTAGTCGACTAAAATGACTAAAACGTTTTAGTCGAGTAAATGAATACTATTTTAGTCGACTAAAATACGACTAAAACTAACACAATTGAGATGACTAAAATACGACTATTACTACTAAATGAGACTAAAACTAAAATGCCATTTTAGTCAAAAGACTATGACTAAAACTAAATTGCAATTACTGAAATGTACTGGAGATTTTAGTCAACTAAAACGTAGGACATTTTAGTCGACTAAAATGTACTAGAGATTTAGTCGACTAAATACGACTAAAACAATTGCAGAAGACTAAATTGGGACTAAAACTAAAATGCCATTTTAGTCCTAAGACTAAAATTAACACTGGGCACTATTCCTCCCACTGTCGCCCACTATGGGGCACTATGCCTCCCACTGACATTAACCACTTCCCATCAGGGCCAATTCTGGTACTTTGCTCCTAATTTTTTTTGCTAGGAAATTACTCAGAACCCCCAAACATTATATATGTGTTTTTTTTTTTTTTGTTTTTTTTTTTTTTTTAGCGGAGACCCTAGGACAGTGATGGCAAACCTTGGAACCCCAGATTTTTTGGAACTACATTTCCCATGATGCTCATGCACTCTGCTTTGTAGTGGAGCATCATGGAAAATGTAGTACCAAAACATCTGGGGTGCCAAGGTTTGCCATTACTATCCTAGAGAATAAAATGGCGGTAGTTGCAATTTTTTATGTCACATGGTATTTGCGCAGCAACTTTTCAAACAATTCATTTAGTTTTTTTTTCTTTTTTAATTCATAAACCCCCCCACCACAAAAAAAAAAAGTTAGCCCATTATTATTATTATTATTATTATTATTATTATTATTATTATTTTTAATAATAATAACAATAATAATATTTTATTTTTTTGTGTAAAGATGTTAGGCTGAGTAAAAAGATACCCAACATGTCACGCTTTTAAAATTGTACACACTCGTGGAATGGCGCCAAACTTCTGTACTTAAAAATCGCCTTAGGCAATGGTTGAAAATTTTTTAAATTTTTTTTGGCTACCTGTTTAGAGTTTTTTATTACAAGGAATGTAAACATCCCTTGTAATAGGAATAGGGCACGACAGGTCCTCTTTATGGAGAGATCTGGGGTCAAATCTCTCCTTCAGGCTGGATAGCCTGAGATCAAAAAAAAAAAAAAAAAACAGGACGATCTCCGCTTTCCAGCCAAGTACACGGTGGTATTTACAACTGCCGGGCCGGACGTGACGTCCTAACATCACGGTCGGGCCTCCGAGAATCATAGAAATGATCGGGGACCATCCGTTCCTCGGAAATCTCTATGGTCAACTTCCGGCGCTGGCAGATTCCTTCTCCGGCTCGCCGATCGCACGGTGGGAGGGGACGTCTGAACTGCCACTATGATTGTTCTCACGGTGCAGGAAATCTTTGGCTGAAAAGAACAATACCGGGTTGATGCCTCTGGGTGCAGGCATCAGCCCGGTACAACCACTAAAACGGGAGGACGTCCATGCATGCCCTCCCTGCAGGAAGTGGTTAACAATGGGGCACTATTCCTCCCACTGTAGCCAAGATGGGGCATTGTTACCGACCCCAGGACATTTTCTACTCCTATTGATCAAAGTCTGGCCCCTCCTAAAGTCTGAAGGATAAAAAAGTGGCCCTTTGTTTAGAACGTTTGGAGATCCTTGGGCTATGAGATTGGATAAATAGATTTAGATTTTGATGGGGTCATCTTGTGTCGTCTGTTCTAGGTGGATCTGAGACATTCCAGGATAAAGTTGCCTTCTTCCAGAAAGAGCTTAAAAACATCCACTGCAAGAAGAACCGCAGCAAGATAGCCCTAAGAGTGAACAGGCACTCATTGCTGGAGAGTGTGAGTAGCCGTACTTCATTATCACATTCTTATCCTCCCCTCCTGTTGCTGCCGGGGGCGGTCCCCACGCCCTCCCCTCCTGTTGCTGCCGGGGGCGGTCCCCACGCCCTCCCCTCCTGTTGCTGCCGGGAGCGGTCCCCACGCCCTCCCCTCCTGTTGCTGCCGGGAGCGGTCCCCACGCCCTCCCCTCCTGTTGCTGCCGGGGGCAGTCCCCACACCCTCCCCTCCTGTTGCTGCCGGGAGCGGTCCCCACGCCCTCCCCTCCTGTTGCTGCCGGGAGCGGTCCCCACGCCCTCCCCTCCTGTTGCTGCCGGGAGCGGTCCCCACGCCCTCCCCTCCTGTTGCTGCCGGGAGCGGTCCCCACGCCCTCCCCTCCTGTTGCTGCCGGGGGCGGTCCCCACGCCCTCCCCTCCTGTTGCTGCCGGGGGCGGTCCCCACGCCCTCCCCTCCTGTTGCTGCCGGGGGCGGTCCCCACGCCCTCCCCTCCTGTTGCTGCCGGGGGCGGTCCCCACGCCCTCCCCTCCTGTTGCTGCCGGGGGCGGTCCCCACGCCCTCCCCTCCTGTTGCTGCCGGGGGCGGTCCCCACGCCCTCCCCTCTGTTGATGTGGAGATGAAGCTGTTTTCTAGATAATCCCTTTCTCCCTTTTCGTCAGTCTCTTCGAACAACAAGGAACTTTTCTGTATCTGACTGGAGCAAAAACTTTGAAGTGATTTTCCAGGATGAAGAAGGTAGGTTGTGGGTGGAGCAGATGATTAAACTCTAATATGCAATGACATGGCTTGTCTAATATCTTATATTGCTTTGTCTGCAGCTCTGGACTGGGGTGGACCGCGCCGAGAGTGGTTTGAATTGATCTGTAAAGCTTTATTTGATACAAACAATAAACTCTTCACTCGCTTCAGTGACAATACCCAGGGCCTGGTGAGTCCTCCCCCGCTACCTTTTATTCCTATGCTTACCTCTCAAAGGGCCTGGACAGTCCTTCAGCTTCATGTCACCCCATGCACCTCCCTCTGCCAATGTGAGGGTGTGGCTAATGTAAATGAGTGGTTGTGGTCTATGGGTGGGTAGATAATGCGTGCCCCCCCCCCCAAAAAAAAAAAAAAAGTGTTCCCTGTATTTTCTATGTATGGTTATGTTTTTCAGGTTCACCCCAACCCCTGCAGGCCTCCTGGGCTCCGTATAAAGCTGTATGAGTTTGCTGGCCGGGTGGTTGGGAAGTGCCTGTTTGAATCATGTCAGGGAGGAGGATATGAACAGCTGGTGAGGGCCCGATTCACCCGCTCTTTCCTGGCTCAGATCATCGGACTTCGAATGCACTATAAGGTACAACAAGAATCCAAGGGATCATGTTCTGTAGTTTGAGTGGGGGGGAGTAACCATATAAATTTACTAAAGGCATTACTGCACAGGTTAGATAGCTTCATTGCATCAATTATATTTACAGCACTTATTTAAATATGGTTTCAGTATTGTGACTGGTCATGTAGGGTTCAGGGTGGCCATGGCTGGGAAGGGAGATAAGTCCTAGATGTGTGAGGAGATGAGGCTGGATGTGTGAGGAGACGAGGCTCCCAACTCTTAAAGCGGAATTGCAGCAAGGAGGGATATACCATTCACAATGCCATTCTTTGCCTTAATAACCTCTTAGTGACTGAGGGGAAAACAACTGCAACTTTGACATGTGTTTAGTAAAGCTGTACATATAATAGCAACTACTTTTGTGTATCTAGGGGGATTATGCTGTGTGTGTGTTCTGAAAAAAAAATGGGGCTTTCCTTTGGTGGTAATAGGTAACATCTCATGAAATTATCAAAGGAAAACTGGCCCAAATTTAGTGAAAACATTTTTTTTGCTTTTTGAATTTAGCTGTAAATTTCTTGCTAATACCATAATTAACCACCAAAGAACAACCCAAAATAAAATTTTCTGCTCTTGATGATCGCAGCGATACCACATATGTGTATGTTAGTTGTTTTTTTGTTTTTTTTTACCCGTAGTACAGCCCAGTGCACATTTTTTTATTTATTTTTTATTTATACCTAAAACACACTTGCACTAATACAAACTTTAAAGTCCTTTAAAAAAAAAAAAAAAAAATCCTACCCAAAATATACTGAACTTTGACCTTTTTGAACCTAGCACTGACCTAAATCAAACCTCAATCTAGCTATTTTTATATTATATTAAATTATTAATTTAATTTTTTTTTACGCCACACTTTTTTTTGTTGTTGTTTGTTTGTTTGTTTTTTTTTCTCTTCTGCACGAAGAGAAAGATGCAATGTATCTTTCTTTTCTTTCAGAACAGGAACTACTTGGGTGGGCTCCACAGCAGTGACTGATCACTACTATGATAGCCAATCAGAAGCTATCACAGTGATCAAGTGACCCAGAACTTGGAGTCCTTCGTTCCGATTGTTAGTTCGAGACCCGGTGCTCTTGGTGAGACCCCCCCCCTGATCTCAGCCTTGTGTGGCCCGCTCCCAGCACAAAGAGGTACGGGCCCACTTTCGTGAGGCTGCTTGCATACATTTGGTCAGCCGGAAGGGGCTTAAAAAAAAAAAAAAAAAAAAAAAAAAAATGCTGTCCATTGATATTTAGAAGTTATCAGCTGACCCCCAACATGCTCCATATTCCTGCTGTTTCCCAGTTGTTGACTAAGCTCTGCTGTTTTCTTACAAAGGGAATGGCTCTCAGCAGTGTTCATTTCGTTGACTGACTAAAATATTTTCATCTACAAAATTAACACTATTTTAGTCGACTAAAATATGACTAAAACCGAAATTTTGACGTCAAAATTAACACTGGTTATACTGTATATCACAACAGTTAAATCTGTGTCTGTAGTGCATGTTCAAACCTTTAAAGTGTTTGTGAACCCATACATACAAATCACTGCCAGCCCCTCTATTAGAGATAGGCATAGCACACTGTACATGTCTTTTTTTATAAAAAACGAGGCATGTAAATACCTATTTAGAGCTATCTTCAGGCTGGTCGCTTTACATCTCCGATGGATGGCTTCTGCAGGAGGGGCCGAGATCTCCCTCTGACGTCAGCTGGAGAGGTCACATGGCCACTCAGATTCTCCTGCAGTAGCCCTGGGAACCGGCCGAGATTCACGTGACCGGCCTGAAGATCACTCAAAAAAGATATTTACCTGCCTTGTTTTTATAGAAGAATTATACAGTGTGGTGTGCCCATCTATAATAGAGGGGCTGGCTGTGACCATTTATAATTTTTTATTTTTACTAATAGCGGAGGAGGGGGTGGCAGAGACACAGACACAGAGCTGACAGGCAGGGGGAGAGGAGAGGAGAGGAGAGGAGAGGAGGGCTGCAGATGATGGAGGGACTTGCACTGACCACGGTGGTCGGGGCTCAGCAGCCCTGATTATCGTGGTCAGCGCAGAGACAGGATCAGCCAGGTTTTTTTACAGTTTAGAGAGGGGCAGATTACACAGCACAAGTACTGTGCTGTTTAATCTGCTTTTAAGGGAACAGGATCTCCTAATTATTAATAATATTAGTGTTTTGTAAAAAAAAAAATAACAAACACTTTTTTTAATACCATAAATAATATGTTGTTCGATTTTCACTCCAGGAGTTTATATAATTTTGACAATTTTAAAGAAATGCTTAAAGTATTACTAAAGGCAAAATTTTTTCTTTTTCAGTTTTTTGATCGAGTGGAGAGGGATTGGAACCCCCTGTCAGCTTTTATTGCTGTCTGTGCCCCCAACCCCCCCCCCCCCGGTTGGGTAGACTTACCCTCTCTATTTGTCCTGTATACCATTATCATTGAAAGTAAAAGAAAATCCCAAATTTTGGGTTGTCCCCAGAAAAGTATAAGAGGGGAATTCTTCCAATAGGGACAATAGTTCTGGTGACCTGGTGGGCTCCAAGGAACTCCCTTAATCTGCAGAGTTTTTCTCTTGCTTCCTGTTTTGGCTGTGGGACAGGAAGTGAAGGGAAATCTCTCCAATGGAACATAGATGGCAAAAATAAAACTGAAAGGGGTTCTGTTTCTCCCTTGCTCCCTTGTTGTTTTGTGCAGCTGGGCCACTCTGCTGCAGTATATGTGCGGTGGGCAGTCCGGAAGTAGTTTAAATAATGCATTACAATTTAACTAAACCCATTAAATTTTAGTTGACTAAAATGTACTGGAAGTTTTAGTTGACTAAAATTAAAACAATTCAAATGACTAAAACTAAAATGGTATTTTAGCCAAAAGACTATGACTAAAACTAAATCAAAATTTGACATCAAAATCGATGCATAGTTTCCAGAGAAAATGGTAATGTACTGTACAACCTTCCTTCTGTGAGCATGTATGATCTCCACTGCATCCGGTCATGACCTGCGCACAGGCAGGAACAGCCCTAATCACTGACTGTATGCCTGTGTTCCGTCAGATTAGGTAATGGATGTGACGTTGCGTCAGCTGCACATGGGTTTCACCGCTTCCAGGAAGGCTAATCTGACAGAACACCTGCAGTCAGAAGAAGGCAGCGGACATCTTACTACACCCAGCTACCTCTTGAATTTTAGAGTAATTTTAGCAATAAAGTGAGCGGGTATATAGATACATATAGTATATTGACATCTGTGATGCTATTTTTAATGTTTATATTTGAAAGGCTGAAGGTTTAGTGCTGAGCAGTGCAGGGTGTACCAACATGGCCTCCACCACCTTCCTACTGCTGCCGTCCAGCTTCTTTCAAAGTGCAACATGAAAACAGCATCACCGATGTCAGTATACTATATTTATTTATATACGCTCACTTTATTGCTAAAATTACTGTGAAATTCAAGCCATTACTGGGTGTAGTAAGATGTCCGCTGCCGCCTTTTGACTGCAGGTGTTCTATCAGATTAGCAAACCTGGTAGTTGTGGAATGCATGCGCAGCCGACGGAGTTTCGCTTCCGTTACCTAATCTGATGGGTTGCCGATTCTGAGAGAATACCTGCCCACCACAACAGTGAATTCCTATGGTATCATGGGAAGTGTAGTTACAAATCCCCCCCCCCTTCCAGAGCAGAACGTCAGATGTGACTTGCTCCACCTCCCCTATATCTTCCCCCTGGTGCCTGGGCAATGTAAATCTGAATGAAGGAGATGTTCTGTAAAACAAAATCATGAATCGCTTAGTAAGTATAGCATTTATTTTAAACGCTAAACTGATACTAAAGTCTCTTCATTATTTATTTTATTTTTTGTTAAAAATAAAAACAAGTTATACTTACCTGCTCTGTGGAGTGGTTTTGCACAGAACAGCCGGATCCTCCTCTTCTCAGGTCCCTCGCCGGCGCTCCTGGCCCCTCCCTCCTGCCAAGTGCCCCCACAGCAAGCAGCTTGCTATGGGGTTACCGGAGCCAAGCTGCTGCTCTGTGCGTCCATTCAAACACGGAGCTGCAGCTTGTCCCCGCCCCCCTCTCCTCATTGGCTCACTGACTTTGATTAATGGGAGCCAATGGCGCTTGCGGGTGTGTCTCAGCCAATGAGAAGGGAGAGTCCCAGACAACTGAGGCTTTCGTGCAACATCGCTGGATAGAGATGGGGCTCAGGTAAATATTAGGGTGGCTGCCGCACACAGAAGATGTTTTATTTTCATGCATAGAATGCATGAAGATCAAAAACCTTCTGCGTTTAGAACCACTTGTATTGTGAATGGAAAAGGGTGGATAAGGGCCAATATGCCAGTGAGAGCACAGCATGTGGATGAGAAGCAGTATGGGTGGTACACTGACATGCTACACACTTTATGATAATGAGCGATCTTTCTCCCTTGTTTTTGAATTTTAGTATTTTGAGACCGATGACCCGGATTTCTTCCAGTCCAAGGTCCTGTATCTCCTCACTCATGATGTCACAGATACAGATCTGGTCTTTGCAGAAGAGAAATATGGGCGCGGGGGTCAGCTGGAAAAGGTCAGCGTCTGTTCATGTAGCTTGTGTCTGTTGTTCAGCCAGCTTCTAGTAGTAATCATGTAACAGAGGCCTGGCCTGGTAGGACATTCCTATGCGGGATTAATGTACTCTTGTCTGGATTTCTTTTTTTGTAGGTGGTGGAGCTGATTCCGGGTGGAGCTCACATTCCTGTCACAAATGAGAACAAGATCTATTATCTAAATCTTTTAGCCCAGCACCGATTGTGCAACCAGGTGCGGGAGGAGGTGGAACATTTCTTAAAAGGTGAGGGAAATCTGATGAATGTGGGTGAAATGGTCTTGTTCTGAGGCTGCCCCTAAAGCCTCGTACACACGGACCAAATGTTAGGCGACATTGGCCGCTTCAATCAAAACTATCCAATATTCGGCCCATGTGTATGGCAGCTTGATCCGACAGAAGCAGGCCGCGCATGCTGAAATACCAGCAGCCGATCAGCGCTCTCAGCCAATAGCTGAGAGCTCTGACCGGAGCTTTCTGGCGGGGGGGCTGTCCCCCTTTCAGAACACAATAGAATCGCAGGGGAGTGCGCTGTACCAACATCGGATTTTAGTACAGCAGCTCCAACTGGAGCTGTCAGTTTTTAAAACTAGTGGTGTGTATTAGGCTTTAGTGTGTGTACAGTAGAGCCAGCATGAACCCAGTCTGGGGGTGTCTGTTGGGTGGAGCCATCTTGTTAGAAGGCCATCTCTGTGTAAGTTGGAGACATTGTGTTCTGAGCTGTTCTTTCTTCTCACAGGGCTGAATGAACTCATCCCAGACAACCTTCTTGGCATCTTTGATGAGAATGAGTTGGAGGTGAGTGTCAAGGGGTCATGCACTCATGGTCAGGTGGAGTTTCAAGGGGTCATACACTCTTGGAGGGGTGGGGGGGTGTCCAGGGGGTCATGTGCTCTTGGTGGGGGTGAGGGGGGGAGTGTCAGGGGGTCATGCACTCTTGGTGGGGGTAGAAGAGTGTTAGGTGTCATGTGCTCTTGGTGGGGGGGGGGGGGGGGGGGGGGGGAGAGTGAGTGTCAGAGGTCATGAGGTCCATGTGCTGGTGGGGTGTCAGGGTGGTCATGCACTCCTAAATGGGGGGGGGGGGTGTGTCATGCACTCTTGGTGGGGGGAGGGGAGAGTGTCAGGGGGTCGTGCACTCTTGGTGGGGGGGAGGATGTCAGGAGGTCATGCAATCTTGGTGGGGGGGGGGGGGGTGTCAGGGGGTCATGCAATCTTGGTGGGGGGGGGGGTCAGGGGGTCATGCACCCTTTTTGTAAGGATTCGCCTTGGGTTAAATTTGCTAATGTGATGTCTGTTTAACCCCCCACCCCCATTATATAGAGATCATTGTGTGCTACTCTTTTATAGCGTTTATGTATTCACTCTCATAGAGATTACGCTGTGTGACCCCCTCATAGATGAAGTGCAACTGAAGGGGGCTCAGAGTAGAGGAGTTGGCTTGAGGGTTGTTTTGCTTCCAAAATACAGCAGTGGCACACTGCCCAAGGACCCATCAGGATGCATAATCCGCACTCCAGCTGTAGAAATGGGGCTGCACCTTCATACAGAAGGCAGAGTGGGAGTCGGGCTCTATCAGGTACCTACTGCAGAAGTAAATGGAGATGTGTGGCACTCTTCCTGATCCTCCCCCAAGCCTTCTACATTGATGCAGTAGCTTCCTATGGGCGCCTCTGGCATTGCTATTCACAGTGTCAAGAGCAGGGCCAAAGTCATGACATTAGGTAAAGTCTAAGCAGGTCAGATACTGCTTGGTTGTGGCATCAGTATTCCAAAACACGCAACCAGAGTGGTCTGCACATTTTACAGATATCAGACCCAGGCAAAATGTTTAGATGCTTACCAGGAGCTGACAGAACTAAAGCACAGGGCTCCAAACATTTGCTCTGTCTGCTGCATAAAACAGGGCCTATCCACCCCTTGTTGGCACAGTTTGATAGAAAAAAATTACCACCAACATGGGACCGAGGACACCAGTCAACTCAAAATGAAACATAAGGAGGGACTTTTAACTGCCTGTTTATGAAATTCAGAGAGGTAAGTATGCCCTCAACCAGTCGCCTGGTGTTTCTGTTCAGGTGGGTCACTTGTGTATACACAATGGGAACAGACCACAATTTAACATATTCCTTCTCAAAGGAGAAAAGTTCAGACACTCAGGTGGAGCTCAGGAGCCTTTAGGGAAACACTAACAGGCCAGGTTTGCAAGATAATTGAAATACGTCACAGGTGATATAATTTGCTGCTCAGTAGTTGCAGTATGCTAGTCTGCATCTCCCCAAGGTAATACATAAAACCTGGCCTGTTAGTCGGCCCTGAGGACCGGGGTTGATGACCACTGCTTTAGGGTGCTTCCAGTCTCTTCAGAGATAGACAGCTGGAGCATGTTTAGAGCCTTTGCATGCCGGGTGCCCAAATAGTGTAACACACACAGCCAAATAATCTGGATTACAGATGCTGGTTCATTACGAGGATGCAGAGTAATTCCCCCAGAGCCACTAGGGAAGTATGGGCTTGGGTCACCCGTAGGAGCGGGATAGTCTCCTCTGTATCGGTGTGATGACCTGTTACATCCATGCAGCGGTGATGCCGCCATGCGCAAAATCCAGGCAGCTGGTGCTGATGTAGGTTAGGTGGGCAGAGATGACTAGGTCACTGTAGGGGGGGGGTATTGGAAATAGACGTGAGATCCACGTGGTGCTTCCTCCAGGCTGAATGGCAGGAAGTGAAGTGCAGAGAACTCCACTCAAGGAATGATATCAGAGCTTGGTCCCTCAGCATTATTCCTTAATGTGGTAGAATCTGGATGCTTTAGCTTGAACATCCTTACTCATGGAGTGAGGTTTCAGAAACATGGTCACACCTGAGTCTGTGCCACAGCTCTGGACCTGGAAAGGGCTCTGTGGCTAACACATTGCAGGCCGTTATGGAAAGCATCACAACGCAGAGCCCAATGCCCAAAAGTCCCATTCCAGGTGTGCCCCACACCTCCCATTGAGGGTCCAGGTATGACAAATCTAATGCTGATGAAATGTCCATCTAGATAGCTGCTGAATGGAGACCAGCTG
Source organism: Aquarana catesbeiana (assembly GCF_042186555.1). Classification (NCBI taxonomy): domain Eukaryota; kingdom Metazoa; phylum Chordata; class Amphibia; order Anura; family Ranidae; genus Aquarana; species Aquarana catesbeiana. Next base: position 30,685,212 of record NC_133336.1, on the reverse strand, counting down.
AAGCCACAATGTAGTGAAGCATTAAAAGAAAGGCTAGCAAGACTGAAGACAAGATATCCAACTGCCTGGGACACTAAAAACTGAGACCTGCCAGGTAGTGGAATGGTTATACAGAGGCTGGTTTAGGAATTTTATATTTACTAGTGTCCCATTCTCTTCTAGCCAGCTGTATAGCCTGACTGTATCGGACCCCCCCCTGTTGCATATTGATTGATGTGTGTTCTGAGTCATACCCTCCTCTCTGTTTCCTCAGCTCCTCATGTGTGGCACCGGGCACATCGCTGTGCAGGATTTCCAGGCCCATGCTGTGGTCATTGGAGGATCTTGGCACTTCAGAGAAAAGGTAAGCACTTTGTGTAATGTATGCTTGTGCACTTCGTTCAGCATCTGTGCGTACTGTCAGCTGAGATGTGCTTTCATCGGTTTGATTGATCTGGTATGTTTGCCCCGGGCAGGTGATGAGCTGGTTTTGGGCTGTGGTTTCCAGCTTCACACAGGAGGAACTAGCCCGTCTACTACAGTTTACTACAGGATCTTCCCAGCTCCCACCAGGGGGGTTCGCTGCCCTGTGCCCAAGCTTTCAGATCATTGGATCCCCCACCCATGGCACACTACCCACTGCTCACACCTGGTAAGTTTGTGTGCCACTGTGACCACTTAAATGGCTTGGTGTTTGCTGTACAGCACTACAGAATAAGTCAGAGCTTTTCAAATGTTAATAATAGTCTGTAACTTTGGGGCATTAAAGTATAAGATCCTCTGGGGCAAAGACTGCTGTGATTGGCCCAGTTCTCTGCACAGCATCAAGGAATGTGTAAAAACTTCCCCCGCCCATCGGTGATGTCAGTCAGTGCTGCATTTTACTGCCTCGTCAGCGAAGGAGAAAAATGACTTATTTACAAAACATTTTAACAAAGGAAAAAAATTGGTCTTTTTTTCCATATCTATTTATTAGCGAAAATTAAACTCAGTGATTTAAATACCAAAGGAAAGTTCTATTTGTGTGAAAAAAGATACAAATTTCATATGGGTACAGTGTTGCACGACTGCGCAATTGTCATTCAAAGTGTGACAGCGCTGAAAGCTGAAAATTGTTCTGGGCAGAAAGGGGGTGAAAGTGCCCGGTACTAAAGTGGTTGAGGTGTTATTAAACCCACAACAGTAAAACATGCTTGTTATACTCACTGTGGAACCTAAGGGGTTAATCCTCAGTATTGTCAAGCCTGTTTTGATCCTGTCTTCTCCGATCCTCCCCTTCCACTGTCCCCAAATGAACAGAGCCTTTGGAGTCACTCTGCACATGCTCAGTTTGGTGTGTATTGCTAGTGTTTTTTTTTTTTTTTCCCTTGGGAGTGCATGTGATCAGGTCTGTCCAAACAGAGGGTCAGGGGTCCTGCAGCCTCCTAGGACAGTCAGAGTAGAATGAAAACTCCTCCTATAAGCTTTACCCAGACACTGATATAGTAGTCACAAGACTGCTATATACTGCTAATGAGAAAAGTTATTTAGCCATTTTTATTTACTAAAATAACTGCAGTTCTGTGGGAGACCATGTATAGTGAATGCAGGATCTCCTTTAACAAAGCTTAAATTTTTTTGCTTTCGTGTGTGTGGGTTTTTTGTTTTTATTTTGTTTTTTTAAACCATGCAGCACCTCTTCTTTTTCCTGACTGAAAAAAAGAGATTTTATAAAAATAAGTGTATATGTGTGTAAAATATATATATATATATATATATATATATATATATATATATATATATATATATATAAAAAAAAAAAAAAACAAACAAACAAATGTATTACCCCTCCCTGTGGAGATCCGAGCTGTTTACGCCGTGTGTTTGTCTACCAGTTTAGGGAACAGAGATTGAAATGAGGAAGTGAAAACTTTGCTGGTTTAAAGCATAGCACAGGGGAAGGGTTATCCACGGACATCTATGTCCTGGCAATGGGTGAATTGGAATTCTTTCCTTATTTGATGTCGGAAATCCCCAAATCTTTCCTGAGGCCAGGGACGAGGTGGTCAGTGTTTCTCATGAGGTTCTACTTCTTCTCTTCTGCAGCTTTAACCAGTTGTGTCTACCCACCTATGACTCGTACGAGGAGATGCACCACATGCTGAAGCTTGCCATCAGCGAGGGCTGTGAAGGATTCGGGATGGTCTGAGCATACACACTGGGACTCGGTCACTGAACTCCAGAAAATAATTCATACTAAGAAGCACAATGTGTTCCCCATGGGAGGACAGAATTCCTGGCGGAAACCATTCCCTGCCACCAGGCAGAGGGTTTAAAATGACAAAATGACCCATAAAATGTTGTTGCTGATGACGACAGAGACAGCAGCTGAGATAATACTTTTATTGGCTTTAAAGGTCAGAAACAACTCCTGAAACAAGTGTTAAATCAGCAGAGTATCGATTTAAAATTATTTTTCAATAAAAATTTATCAAACGCAAACACTGTTCATGGATTTATGAGTGTGAATTGTTACAACTGCACAGCAGTCAGAAGAAAGCAGATCCTAGACAGACATTAGAGGGTTAAAAGACAGCAAATAACGCCAATAGCAAAGACTTTGGTTGGGTTCAGCCATCCACAATCTGGACTGGGATTTTCCAGCAGAACAGATTTTTGTTGTTGGAATCACGCAGCTCCCATTCAACGACCAGCTTCACCTGCGGGCAACACAATGACAGCTCAATCATAGGGCATAGTGAGGTGGGAAAAAGTCATGTGACCACAAAAGGGTGGCAACCCTGATTTTACTGGATGCCCAATGTGGAGTGTGTGTGTGTATGTGTTATATATATATATATATTTATTTATTACACACACTTTTGCTCATAAGTTTACATACCCTGGCAGAATTTGATTTCTTGGCCATTTTTCAGAGAATATGAATGATAACACAAACTTCACTAATGGTTAGTGTTTGGCTGAAGCCATTTATTATCAAATCAACGGTTTACTCTTTTTAAATCATAATGGCAACAGAAACTACCCAAATGACCCTGATCAAAAGTTTACATACCCCAGTTCTTAATACCGTGTATTGCCCCCTTTAACATCAATGACAGCTTGAAGTCTTTTGTGGTATTTGTGGATGAGGCTCTTTATCTTCTCAGGTGGTAAAACTGCCCATTCCTCTTGGCAAAAAGCCTCCAGTTCCTGTAAATTCTTGGGCTGTCTTGCATGAATGGCACGTTTGAGATCTCCTCAGAGTGGCTCAATGATATTGAGGTCAGGACACTGAGACGGCCACTCCAGAACCTTCACTTTGCTCTACTGTAGCCAATGACAGGCCGACTTGGCTTTGTGTTTTGGATCATTGTCATGTTGGAATGTCCGAGTACGTCCCATGCGCAGCTTCCTGGCTGATGAATGCAAATGTTCCTCCAGTATTTTTTGAGAACATGCTGCATTCATCTTGCCATCAATTTTGACCAAATTTCCTGTGTCTTTGTAGCTCACACATCCAGAAAACATCAGCGATCGCCGATCCACCTCCGTGTTTCACAGTAGGGATGGTGTACCTTTCACCATAGGCCTTGTTAACTCCTCTCCAAATGTAACGTTTATGGTTGTGGCCAAAAAGCTAAATTATGGTCTCATCACTCCAAATGACTTTGTGCCAGAAGGTTTGAGGCTTGTCTCTGTGCTGTTTGGAGTATTGTAAGCGGGATACTTTGTGGCATTTGCGTAGTAATGGCTTTCTTCTGGCGACTCGACCATGCAGCCCATCTTTCTTCAAGTGCCACCTTAGTGCACCTTGAAACAGCCACACTACATGTTTTCAGAGTCCTGTATTTCACCTGAACTTATTTGTGGGTTTTTCTTTGCATCCCGAACAATTTTCCTGGCAGTTGTGGCTGAAATTTTAGTTTGTCTACCTGACTGTGGTTTGGTTTCAACAGAACCTCTCATTTTCCACTTCTTGATTGGAATTCTCAATTCCTTGGATATCTAGTAAGGCTTGATTCACAACTATGCATTTTTAGTGCATTTTGCAGATTTGCACCACAGAACGTGTTCCATAGGAAACCATGTTAAATGGATTCGTGCAAATCTGCATAAAAAAAATGCGTAGGTGTGCATCAGGCCTTATATCCCTTTCCTGTTTTATACAGTTCAACTACCTTTTCCTGCAGATCCATTGACAATTCTTTTGCTTTTCCCATGATTCAGAATCCAGAAACGTCAGTGCAGCACTGGTGAAAGATGCAAGGGTCTGTCAGGAGTCCAGAAACTCATTGACCCTTTTATGCACACACACTAATTACAAGCAAACAGATCACAGGTGAGGATGGTTAACTTTTTAATAGCCATTCAAACCCCTTTGTTTCAACTTGTGTGCATGTGATCAGGCCAAAATCACCAGGGTAACATTTGATCAGGGTCATTTGGGTAGGTTCTGTTGTCATTCTGATGTAGCCTCCCTGGCGGTTTTCCCGAGTGTGGCTCGGGGTTAAAATTCAGTACCATTAGCGGTAACCCCGAGCCACACTCGGGATCGCATTGCAGGATCCTGGGGCGGCGTTACTTACCTTGTCCCCGGGATCCTGCGATGTCACCCGCAGTGTCCGAGGGCTCCGTCCTCCTCCGAAGCCTCTCCGTGCCAGGCTCCGTTCCCTGCGAGCGGCGCGACACACGGGGGCGGAGCCTGGCGGCAAATTCAAAAAAAATGTCAAAAGCATAACACATACAGTACTGTAATCTTACAGATTACAATACTGTATGAAATGATTTCACATCCCTTTTGTCCCCAGTGCTTTGGCCCATGCCCTGCATGCAATTTTACATGATATACACTGTTCTTTCTGCCTGGAAACTGGAGATTGTCCATAGCAACCAAAAAGTGTCCCTTTACGTCAAAAGTAGCTTTAGACCAGCTAGAAAACAGCGATAGTAAATTAGAACACTTGCAGAATTGAGCGATAGTGAATTGTGGGGAAACTTATTACTATTTTTTTTTTTTTTTTTTTTAAATTATTTTTATTTATTATATTATAATTTATGTTTTTGTGTTTCAAACTTTATCATACCCGGGATATCTACTAGACTCTGGTTTGGACAGATTTAAGTGTGTTATTGTTAAGATTTACAGACCTACAATATAAAACGCCAAATTTCCATGCAAAATAATGGTACCGCTTTCAGCACCTAAAATCCGAAATAATCATACCGCCAGGGAGGTTAAAGAGTAAACAGTTGACTGATAATAAATGGCTTCAGCCAAACACTAACCATGAGTGAAAGAAATGTTTGTGTTATCATTCATATTCTCTGAAAAATTGGCAAGGAATCAAATTCTGCCAGGGTATATAAACTTATGAGCACAACTGTATACACACACTATATTACCAAAAGTATTGTGACGCCTGCCTTTACACACACATGAACATTAATGGCATCCCAGACTTACGCCGTAGGGTTCAATATTGAGTTGGCCCACTCTTTGCACCTATAACAGCTTCAATTCTTCTGGGAAGGCTTTGCACAATGTTTAGGAGTGTGTCTATGGGAGTATATATACACACAGTGAGGGAAAAGTATTTGATCCCCTGCTGATTTTGTACTTTTGCCCACTGACAGACATTATCAGTCTATAATTTTAACGGTAGGTTTAATTTAACAGTGAGAGACAGAATAACAAAAAAATCCAGAAAAACACATTTGAAAAAAGTTAAATTGATTTGCATTTTAGTGAGTGAAATAAGTATTTGACCCATTTGCAGAACATGACTTGGTGGCAAAACCCTTGTTGGCAGAGGTCAAACGTTTTCTTGTAGTTGGACACCAGGTTTGCAGACATCTCAGGAGGGATTTTGTCCCACCCCTCTTTGCAGATCCTCTCCAAGTCATTATGGTTTAGAGGCTGATGATTGGCAATTCAAACCTTCAGCTCCCTCCACATATTTTCTATGAGATTACGGTAGGAGACTGGCTAGGCCACTCCAGTACCTTAATGAGCTTCTTTGTTAGCCACTCCTTTGTTGCCATGGCCGTGGGTTTTGGGTCATTGTCATGCTGGAATAACCACCCACGACCCATTTTCAATGCCCTGGCTGAGGAAAGGAGGTTCTCACTAGGGGTGCGCATCTTCACTGGCCTCACGATTCGATTCGATTACGATTATCAGGTCCACGATTAACGATGCATCACGATTACTGCGCGCGGTTTTCATCCAAAAAATTTAAGTAGTCAGAAGAACTCCATTTTTTTAATTTTATCTGTTCTTAAAAAAAAGACAACACTCCTTGCATGTAGCAAAGTGTAAACAGTGCAGACAACTTAAAGAGGAGCTCCAGACTGCCCCCAAATGACTACAGGAGATGATCAGAGACTGCAGACATGCTACAGGAGATGGTCAGAGACTGCGGACATGCTACAGGAGATGGTCAGAGACTGCGGACATGCTACAGGAGATGGTCAGAGACTGCGGACATGCTACAGGAGATGGTCAGAGACTGCGGACATGCTACAGGAGATGATCAGAGACTGCGGACATGCTACAGGAGATGATCAGAGACTGCGGACATGCTACAGGAGATGGTCAGAGACTGCGGACATGCTACAGGAGATGGTCAGAGACTGCGGACATGCTACAGGAGATGGTCAGAGACTGGGGACATGGCACAGGAGATGGTCACAGACTGGGGACATGGCACAGGAGATGGTCACAGACTGGGGACATGGCACAGGAGATGGTCACAGACTGGGGACATGGCACAGGAGATGGTCACAGACTGGGGACATGGCACAGGAGATGGTCACAGACTGGGGACATGGCACAGGAGATGGTCACAGACTGGGGACATGGCACAGGAGATGGTCACAGACTGGGGACATGGCACAGGAGATGGTCACAGACTGGGGACATGGCACAGGAGATGGTCACAGACTGGGGACATGGCACAGGAGATGGTCACAGACTGGGGACATGGCACAGGAGATGGTCACAGACTGGGGACATGGCACAGGAGATGGTCACAGACTGGGCACATGGTACAGAAGATGGTCACAGACTGGGGACAATAATGCAGAGTTGTGGTGTGATGAATGCACATAGAAGACAATTGTATGATATGGACTTGTGTCACAGCGCCCCCCCTCCCCCTCTGTACTTACATGCTGCTCCGCCGGTGCTGGTGGCAACCTGTAATGAGCAGGGCGATCTGCCTGCTCACCATCTCCCCCCGATCTCCACTCCAGCCGCCGGTGTTCCGTCGGTTGTCACATCTTTCCTGAGCAGGGAATTCTCCCGGGAGAGCGCTCCGTACGTAAAGCTTTTACTAGTGTGTGTATTTTCCGCTCATGTGACTCTCGGCCGCGCCTCCCTCCTCTCACGTCTCTCCTGATGTCAGCCCCGCCCGCCTCTCTTCTGACCTGATAGCTCCAGTCAGTGGGCGGGGCTGAAATCAGGGGACTCAGAGGAGGGAGGCGCGGCCGAGAGTCACATGAGCGGAAAATACACACACTAGTAACAGCTTTCCGTACGGAGCGCTCTCCCGGGAGAGGGCGGGGCCAGACATCGATTTTTCAGGTCGCATGCATCGATGCCGCATCGGGGACACCCGAATCGCGATGCATCGATGCTGCGATTAATTTCAGCAGCCCTAGTTCTCACCCAATATTTATAGTTACATGGCCCCGTCCATTGTCCAATTAGCAGAAAAACACCCCCAAAGCATACCGTTTCCACCTCAATGTTTAAAAGGTGTTCTTGGGGTTGACTGATGCCAAAGAGCTTGATTTTGGTCTACTCTGCCCACAACACTTTTACCCAGTTCTCCTCTAAATCATTCAGATGTTCATTAGCAAACTTCAGACGGGCCTGTACATGTGCTTTGAGCAGGGGGACCTTGTGGGCACTGCAGGATTTCAGTCCTTCACGGCGTAGTGTGTTACCAATTGTTTTCTTGGTGATTATGGTCCCAGCTGCCTTGAGATCATCAACAATATTCTCCCGTGTAGTTCTGGGCTGATTCCTCACCATCCTCATGATCATTGAAACTCCAAGGTGAGATCTTGCATGGAGCCCCAGACCGGGGGAGATTGAGAGTTATTTTGTGTTTCTTCCATTGTGAATAATCGCACCAACTGCTTGGCGATGGTCTTGTAGCCCATTCCAGCCTTGTGTAGGTCTACAATCTTGTCCCTGACATCCTTGGACAGCTCTGTGGTCTTGGCCATGGTGGAGATTGGAATCTGATTGCTCCTGTGGACAAGTGTCTTTTATATAGGTAACAAGCTGAGATTAGGAGCACTCTTATTAAGAGTGCTCCTAACCTCAGCTCATTACCTGTATAGAAGACACCTGGGGAGCCAGAAATCTTGCTGATTGATAGGGGACCAAATACTTATTTCACTCATTAAAAGTGCAAATCCTTTTATAAAACTTTTTTGGATATTTTTGTTGTTCTGTCTCTCATTGTTAAAATAAACCTACCATTAAAAATTATAGACTCATCATTTCTTTGTCAGTGGGCAAACATACAAAATCAGCAGGGGATTAAATACATTTTTTTCCCCTCACTGCACATGCGTTTAATAATAGTCTATGCGACAGGGCTGCATGTGCAGACAGGAAATCCACCAACAGTGGCCCTTTATTGCCAGGACCACCTTCCACGTATTTTATATGGCACAAGCAGAGCCCCCTCCCTGTTACCAGAGATGTGCCCCATCCCATGTACTGGCTGCTTTTAATGGGGTGTCACCACTTAAAATTAATAAAGGCAAATTGGTCATGTCAGAAATATGGTCACTGCTATTGTTTACTGCTTCTAGACCTCACTTGTGACCCAGCCATCACCTTCATATGCTCTAGCTTCTTAAAGGATTAGTTCACCTTTACAAAACAAACTGCCTATGCAGATAAGGAGGGGTTGTAAAGATAAACAAGCTGTGCAGCATTGACTAAAGATGAGTAATGTCCTTGCTATAGGTGTAAGCCATTTACATAACTCATGAAGCGTGATTGGAATACTCCCAGGACATTGCTAAGCGAAGTCTAGTCATTACTGCTCACCATCACAGGAGCGAGCTTTTTCTCTGATTCAAACGCTTGATAGCTCACTCCTGTGTTGGTGGAGGTGAGCAAGTAGGCCTCGCTTTGCAATGTTATGGGAGTATTCCAGCCAAGTTTAATGAAATATGTACATAGCCTACACCTATAGCAAGGACATTATTCCACTTTAGTCAGAGCTGCATGGTCTGTTTTTACCTACAGACATCCCTTACCTGCCTAGGCAGGTTTTTTTTTTTTTTTTTTTTTTTTTTTGGTTTTGTTTTTTTAGTAAAGGTAAATTAACCCTTTAAAGCATGGGCGCTCAACCTGCGGTCATTCAGCTGTTGCGGAACTACAAGTCCCATGAGGCATTACAACGCTGATAGTTACAAGCATGACTCCCAAAGAGCATAATGGGAATTGTAGTTCAGCAACAACGGGAGGGCCATAGGTTGAGCATCCATGCTTTAACCACTTATGGACCGCTCCACGTACATTTGCTGCGCAGGGCGGCCCTTAAGCCCAAAATCATGAAGGGTTAATTGTTACCTAAGGAGTGTTTCTAACTGGGGGGGTGTGACTGCCTTGAGGAGGAGACTGATTGCTATTCCTAATCAGTAGGAACAGCAGATCTGTCTTTTCTCCCCTGACAGAACGCATTTACATTGACAGATCTCCGTTCTGTCTATGTCAGGAGTGATCACGGGTGTCCGGCGCACATCGCGTCCAGGCACGTCAGCGTCACACCCAACGTACCAGAACAGCAAGTCGCTCAGGGGAGCCAACCTGCCACAGTACAACTGCGGCAGCTGGTCCTTAAGTGGTTAAAGTAACTCAGTGCCGTATCGCAAAAAATGGCGTGGTCAGGAAGGGTGTAAAACCTTCCAGAGCTGAAGTGGTTAAAGTGATATTAAAATGTAATTTATTTTTTTTCCCCTTAAAAATAACAAACATGTCATACTTACCCGCTCTGTGTAATGGTTTTGCACAGAGCAGCCTCAATCCTTCTCTTCTCAGGTCCCCTGCCAGCGATCTTGGCTCCTTCCCCCTCCAGTAAGTGCCCCCTGCTTGCTATGGGGGCACTCACACGTGCTTGAGCCCCACTCTGTGTGCCCATAAGACACACAGAACTGGGCTCAACCCTGTCCCCGGCTTTGACCGACAGCCGCAGGGGCCAATGGGGAAGGAGAGAGCAGCTTCTCTCATGCACATCGCTGGATTGAGATCGGGCTCAGGTGGGTACTTGGAAGGTGTTCCACAATGGGGCTCCAGAAATTGCTGTAATCTATATGGGGAGTCAGTGCAGGTTCGCAGACACAGTCTCTCTCAGTGCCTATGTTGGGACACTAAGCCAGAGTTCCTCCAGAGGTTGCTAGATAGAGCAGTGAGCAATTTCTGCCTCTCAAATGTTCCCACTGACACCATTGATCTTTTTGGCTAATTCTTTCCAATGATCATCACACTAGATATTTATTAGAGCTACAGCTCATGATATATTTAGCAGGGTTACCAGAGACCGGAAAGTTATTTCAAGGGCTCCTGGGTGTTGAAAAAGTTAGGAGAACTCTTCTAAACCAATGCAAATAAGGACTTTCTAATGTGGGCATTTTATAGCAAGTTTGGAATCTACAGCAGAGAGTTTAAAGGAAAACTCATCAAATGCCAACTGGACAGCATCACATTTTTTCAAAGCCCAGGTGGGGTATAGACAACATCAATCAATCCATCCATTAATGTAGTACAAACACAATTCTACTTACATTGGGGTACTCGCTCTTGATGGGCAACTTGGTGAGGTAGGTGTAGGTTGAGCCTTCGTTCAGGGGGCAGGCTATTCCACTCTTACACCCATCTGCTTCTGGCAGAGGGAAGGGTATAGGAATTCCTTCCAATAGACCGTAGACTACAGCTTTGCAGGTTGGTGATGCCTCACCTGGCAGATGAGACAGAGATGGTCACTAAGTTGTTGAGGCAACACCTCCACACACATCACTTCCCTACACAGAACCCTCACCACAAACCCGTACATTGCCTCTACACACATACCATCCCCTACAACACCTCTACCCATACAGTGTCTGCACACACCCCATCCCCTACAACACCTCTACCCTTACAATGTCTGCACACACCCCATCTCCTACAGTGTCTGCGCACACACCCCATCTCCTACAACACCTCTACCCATACAGCGTCTGCACACCCCATTCCCTACCACAGTGTTTCTCAACTCCAGTCCTCAAGGCGCCCCAACAGGTCATGTTTTCAGGATTTCCCTCAGATAAAACAGCTGTGGTAATTACTAAGGCAGTGAAACTGATCAAATCACCTGTGCAAAATAATGGAGAGCCTGAAAACATGACCTGTTGGGGCGCCTTGAGGACTGGAGTTGAGAAACACTGCCCTACCACACCTCTACCCATAGAGCATCTGCACACCCCATTCCCTACAACACCTCTACCTAGAGCTGCACGATTCTGGCCAAAATGAGAATCAATTTTTTTGCTTAGGATAAAAAGATCACGATTCTCATGACGTAAAATCTTTCACATTATACAAAAAAAAAAAAAAAAATTAAAAATGGGCTAACTTTGCTGGTTAGTTTTTTTTTTTTTTTTTAATTCGTTAAAGTCATTTTTAAAAAAAAAAAATTTGCATTTGAAAGACCATTTTGCAAATACAGTGAGACATAAAATATTGCAACAAACACCATTTTATTCTCTAGGGTGTCTACTAAAAAAAATATATAGAATGTTTGGGGGTTCTAAGTAATTTTCTAGCAAAAAAAAAAAAAAAAAATGATTTTAACTTGAAGCCAACAAACGTCAGAAAAAGGTTTAGTATTTAAGTGGTTAAACTTTTTTCACTTCCACACAAAGTCTATTCCTTTGACAAATTGTTACAATGTTTATACTTAAGTGCAACTGATAAAGAATGTTTTGTTTCTTGGCAGACTGCCCAGTTTTTCTCTTCCTTTCTTTTGAGGGCTGTGGCTTCAGAAGAACAGAGAGAATTCTTTGCATAGAAAGAATTGTGAAACACTTTAGTCAAGATCGCGATAACGATTCTTGATGATTAATCGTGCAGCTCTACCTCTACCCATACAGTGTCTGCGCACATCACTATGACCCATACGAGTGTCTGCACACATCACTATGACCCATACGAGTGTCTGCACACATCACTATGACCCATACGAGTGTCTGCACACATCACTATGACCCATACGAGTGTCTGCACACATCACTATGACCCATACGAGTGTCTGCACACATCACTATGACCCATACGAGTGTCTGCACACATCACTATGACCCATACGAGTGTCTGCGCACATCACTATGACCCGTACGAGTGTCTGCGCACATCACTATGACCCGTACGAGTGTCTGCGCACATCACTATGACCCATACAGTGTCTGCACACATCACATACATCACTATGACCCATACGAGTGTCTGCGCACATCATTATGACCCGTACAGTGTCTGCACACACTTACCACTGGTGAAGGTGACATTGATGGTGTAGCTGCTGCCTTTTACTAGAGGACATGGTTGCTTGGGACAGGGAGACACATCCACCGTCAGCAGCTTCCCCTTCTCAGCGCCTGCAATGATAAAAAAGCCAGTCAAAGGCCAGCAAAGCACTGAGATTATTCTCTTCTATTAGCGGACACACATTCCATGCTCCACCTGAGATGTAAAAGAGACAACTGGCTGATACCATCTTATGATATTCATATTGACTCACCACAGTCCTTGTACACCAGCGGCTCCCCAAAAGTGACAGTGAAGACGGTCAGTGCCAGCAGCAGTGCGATGTGACAGAGCGACATGGTAACAGCTGAGGAGAGACAATGTACAGTGAGGACAAGTTCTCTGCTTCTCCACTATTCACAGCCACTTCTGCATTCCCACTCCCCCGCCCTGAAACCCATCCCTATTCGTAGCCACTTCTGCTTTCCCACTGGCCCCCGCAAACACTCCTCCCCCTCCCCCATCCCTCTCCTTCATCCCTATTCACAGCAACTTTTGCTTTCCCCCTCCCGCACTCCCCAACCTGCAACCCTCCTGCACCCCCCCCCCCCAACATGCAACCCCCTCCCCGCAACCCTCCCAACCTGCAACCCCCTCCCCCCCACCCTGCAACCCTCCCGCACTCCCCACCCCGCAACCCTCCCGCATCTGTCCCCCCCCCCCCCAACATGCAACCCCCGACATGCAACCCTCCTGCACCCACCCCTCAACATGCAACCCCCTCACGCCACACCCACCCAAAACCTAATACCCTCCCGCAACCCCCACCCCCCCTGGAACCCCCTCCCCCAATATGCAACCCCCGACCTGCAACCCTCCCACCCCCCCCCCCCCCAACATGCAACCCTCCTAACCCCCCTCAACATGCAACCCTCCTAACCCCCCCCCCCTCAACATGCAACCCCCTCCCAACCCCCCCCACCTCAACATGCAACCCCCTCCCGCCACACCCACCCAAAAGCTGATACCCTCCCGCAACCCCCACCCCCCTCCCCCCCAGACCTGCAACCCTCCCGCCCCCCCCCCCCCCCCCCAAACATGCAACCCCCTCATCCCCCACCACCCTGCAGCCCTTCCACCCCCCCCCCCACAACCCTCAGTTTTTATTTATGCATGAAAAACCTTTATCCCAAAAGGAAAAAATAATGTTTGCTGTAACTGCTTATAACATGTTAGATGGAGTTCAGCTTTAAATTTGTTAGTGTGTCTTAAGCCAGCTATAGGACAACTCAGACCAACTTGGGTACATCCAGCCTGATGGATTTTCAATGCAATTATCGCCTCTAGTAATAATCACTGGTCTCCTGGCGGGGATGATCCCCTCCCCCCTCTGGGGGAAAATACAAATTCTGCGCAGGAGGGATTCTTGTGGTTACAGAAAAGAAAATTGCTCTGTCTATAGTCGGTGTCTTGCCGAATAAGTTCCCTCGGCGGATAAGTTCCCCCCCTGTACTGCGCAGGCGCAGCGCCTGCGCAGTACGAACTACTAACAGCCGCCGGAGATAGCTGAAGCTCAAAATCCACAATCAGCTGTACACGCCGCCTGCGCCCTAGGTCCAGGTTCCTTCCCTACCATCCAAGTGGACCTAGAGGGGGAATCTAAAAGAGCCGAGCGCAGCGAGGCCGTGCCCGAAGCATGGCGAGCGGAGCAAGCCCGCGAGGGGCCCTCTTACAGGCGCCGTGTACAGCTGATTTGGACCTATTCCCCTTCGGCTATTTCCGCCGGATCCTACTGCGCAGGCGCAGCGCCTGCGCAGTAGAGGGGGGGTCCTTATCCGCCGAGCGGAACTTTCTCGGCAGAACACCGGCTTAAGCAATACACTAAATTCTCAACTCTCCTGGCAGTAAACAGGACACAAGCGGTGTGTGATAATAAAAATATATATATATATATATATACACACACACACACCAGCCACTTTATTAGGTACCTCTCTTCAATTGCTTGGTAACACAAATTGCTATTCAGCCAATCACATAGCAGCAACTCAATGCATTTAGACATCTAGACATGGTGGAGACGACTTGCTGCAGTTCAAACCGAACATCACAATGGGGCAGAAAGGGGTTTTAAGGGGCTTTGAACGTGGCATGGTTGTTGGTGCCAGACTGGCTGGTCTGAGGATATTTTTTGGATTTACACACATAACCATCTCTCGGGTTTACAGAGAATGGTGGGAAAAAAGAGAAAATATCCAGTGAGCGGCAGTTGCGTGGAGGAAAATGCCTTGTTGATGTCAGAGGAGAATGGGCAGACTGGTTTGAGGATGATAGAAAGGCAACAGTAACTCAAATAACCTCTTGTTACACCCAAGGTATGCAGAATGCCATCTCTGAACACACAACACATCAAACCTTGAAGCAGATGGGCTACAGCAGCAGAAGACCACACCGGGTGCCACTCCTGTCAGCTGAGAACAGGAAACTGAGGCTACAATCCGCACAGGATCACCAAAATTGGACAATAGGATCATGGAAATGCAGCCGACAAATCTACAGCAACTGTGTGATGTTATCATGTCACTATGGAGCAAAATCTCTGAGGAACGTTTCCTAATAAGGTGGCTGGTGAGAGTGTGTATATATATATATATATATATGTATATATATATATATATATATATATATATATATATATATATATATACACACACACATATACACACACACTATAAAGTAGAGGTAGGCAACCTGGGGCCCGCCCTGCTGCTCTTTTGAAACTACATTTCCCATGAGGCATTGCAAGGCTGGCAGTTATAATTACTCCCAGAGGCATGATGGGACTTGTAGTTCTGAACCAGCTGGAGGGCCCCAGGTTACCGAGAGAGAAACAGAGAGAAGATTATAGATAGATAGATAGAGCTGTATATAAGTGATATACAGTATAGAGGATGCGTGTATATAAATATACATATGATGTGTGTATTGGGGGAGGAGGATATATATAAAGTTCTATACACAGGGTATATATATATATATATATATATATATATATATATATATATATATATATATATATATATATATAGAAGGCTCTGTGTGTGTAGTAGGATGGGGGGGTGAACATATACCGGATAACGCTCCGGTTGCCCCCCCGGGTCCCCGCACTCACCTCCTCTTCGCACACACAGTAGAAGTCTTGTGATTTCCGGACAGCCTCACCCTCCCCTACGTCACACCACCAGACCTCATTTTCCGCCAATCAGCGAACGGTGGGTGGAGCCGGGAGTCCAAAGATGGCGGCGGCTCGTCTGCTGAAGGGTCTGCTGAGGCCGGGGCGGAGGTGAGTGGTGTTTCCGGTCACGTGTCAACCGTCTGTGAGGTCATACCGCTATGTACTGGAATGCGAACCGTCCCTAACCCTAACATGACACAACGCCGAGCGCCCGGGTACCGCTCTGTAGAGCACCAAAGCGGATCCACGGGCCGCGTCTCCTCTCCGCACCGAGCGGGCACGTTCCTCTCTGTGTGATATCTCATGGCAACCGTGCGGCACCAATACACAATAATAATAATAATAATAGGAGGGGGATGTGATCGGTAATCCTTTCCTCCCCGGATTGTAAACAAACCATAGCCACGCCCACTTCTACAACTTTGCCTTTTGTTAGTAAATCTGTACTTATCATCGCAGCGACTTCGTGTATCCGAGCGCCTTGTACCGTGTATAGTGTCAGGACAGACTGGGCCTGATCTTGTTTTATCATAGAAGGAAAACTGGTCAAGAATAATAATAAAAAAATGTAGCCATATATTTTTATACCGTTACTATGGCCGCTGACTGACACACTGCCGCTACCTGCCGCTGACTGACACACTGCCGCTGACTGACACACTGCTGCTGACTGACACGCTGCCGCTACCTGACACACCGCCGCTACCTGACACACTGCCGCTACCTGCCGCTGACTGACACACTGCCGCTACCTGACGCTGACTGACACACTGCCGCTGACTGACACACTGCCGCTGACTGACACACTGCCGCTACCTGACGCTGACTGACACACTGCCGCTGACTGACACACTGCCGCTACCTGACGCTGACTGACACACTGCCGCTGACTGACACACTGCTGCTGACTGACACGCTGCCGCTACCTGACACACCGCCGCTACCTGACACACTGCCGCTACCTGCCGCTGACTGACACACTGCCGCTACCTGACGCTGACTGACACACTGCCGCTGACTGACACACTGCCGCTGACTGACACGCTGCCGCTACCTGACGCTGACTGACACACTGCCGCTGACTGACACACTGCCGCTGACTGACACGCTGCCGCTGACTGACACGCTGCCGCTACCTGACACACTGCCGCTACCTGCCGCTGACTGACACACTGCCGCTGACTGACACGCTGCCACTGACTGACACACCGCCGCTACCTGACACACTGCCGCTACCTGCCGCTGACTGACACGCTGCCACTGACTGACACACCGCCGCTACCTGCCGCTGACTGACACACTGCCGCTACCTGACACACTGCCGCTACCTGACACGCTTACCTTTTTACCTTTTTGACACATTTACCTTTTTGGTTGTAACATGACAAAATGTGGAAAATTTCAAAGGGTATGAATACTTTTTCAAGGCACTGTCACATCATCACCACATGGTCCATCATATGACATCATCAAATAAATAAAGATTTTAAACTGCGCTTAGGACCCCCTCCCCCCCATCTCCTGGTGATATACTGACACACTACACACAGGACCCCCCCCCATCTCCTGGTGATATACTGACACACTACACACAGGACCCCCCCCATCTCCTGGTGATATACTGACACACTACACACAGGACCCCCCCATCTCCTGGTGATATACTGACACACTACACACAGGACCCCCCCCATCTCCTGGTGATATACTGACACACTACACACAGGACCCCCCCCCATCTCCTGGTGATATACTGACACACTACACAAAGGACCCCCCCATATCCTGATCTCACTCATCTCTCTCCTCTATCTCTTCCCATAGCATCTGTTTTCCTCGTTTACTGACATGCAGTCAGCCAGTCCGAAGCCAGTCCGACGCTCAGGCCGAAGGGGAGATCCTCCTCACCGAGAGCTGTGTGAAAGTAAGAGATATTTCCTATATCAGACACATTCCAGCCTGCATTTGAAGAGAACCTGTCATAACTGAGCTTCATATTAAATCCCTGGTGCCCAACCTGCAGCCCTTTGATATATGATGTGCGGCCCATGGACCACAGCGGTCTGTAGTGGGAACCTTGATTAGGGTAATAGCATTGATCTCTACTAGCCTCATGTAATGTTCCCATATATGTATTGTCTTCTGCAGCATATCCGCAGCCAAAAACATAGCATGTCCACACTCTCTGACCCTCATTTCCTCTATTACAGGGGTGTCAAACTCAAATTCATCGGGGGCCGCATCAGAAATATGGTTGTCCTCAAGGGGCCAGTTGTATATCTATGACTATGTATATACTATTTATCATATTAAATAATTGCCTCTGCATTTAATTATAACTAGTTTTTAATTTAAGTAATAATTAACTCAGAGTTCATTGGTGTGATGTGTACAGAGGGCAGAGTTCAGGAGCTGCGCTACGTAGAGAATGCTGGGTTGCGCTGTGTACAGAGTGCAGGGTTGAGGGTTGCGCTGTGTACAGAGTGCAGGGTTGAGGGTTGCGGTGTGTACAGAGTGCAGGGTTGAGGGTTGCGCTGTGTACAGAGTGCGGGGTTGAGGGTTGCGCTGTGGATAGAGTGCCAGCTTGAGGGTTGCGCTGTGGACAGGGTGCCGGGTTGAGGGTTGCGCTGTGTACAGAGTCCCGGGTTGCACTGTGTACTGAGTGCCGGTTTTAGGGTTGCACTGTGTACTGAGTGCCGGGTTGAGGGTTGCGCTGTGTACAGAGTGCCAGGTTGCACTGTGTACAGAGTGCTGGTTTTAGGGTTGCACTGTGTACAGAGTGCCAGGTTGAGGGTTGCACTGTGTACAGAGTGCCGGGTTGAGGGTTGCACTGTGTACAGAGTGCCGGGTTGCACTGTGTACTGAGTGCCGGTTTTAGGGTTGCACTGTGTACAGAGTGCCAGGTTGAGGGTTGCACTGTGTACAGAGTGCCGGGTTGAGGGTTGCACTGTGTACAGAGTGCCGGGTTGCACTGTGGACAGAGTGCGCTACACACAGAGTTCAAGAGTTGTGCTATGTACAGAGTGCAGGGTTCAAAAGTGCCCTATGTATAGCGTGCAGTGAACTACATGCAGCATTCAGCTCAACCCACCAACTAACACCCCTCCACTACCAGGTCCCCCACCCCCCCAACTACTGTGTCCCCCACCCCCCCAACTACTGTCCTGCCACTCACCACTAAGAGACCCCCCCAACTAACACATAGCCCCCCCACTAGCAGTCCACCACCCACCCAACTACTGCCCCCACTACCAGACCACCACCCCCTGTGAAATCTCTGGGAATAAGAACTCAACTTTTTTCATTCAAGTTGTTCATCCAGCATGTATGTCCTCTGTTCTAGCCTGTGGCTGCGTGCCTGGTCGACCGCCCGGCATGAAAGGAGTTAATTTTTGTAAGCTGCCTGTTCGGGTGCAGCATTCTCCGCGCTCGGCTTGTATCGCCTGGAACCTGAACATGCGCAGTAACAGGAGCCGAGACTCGCTGAGACCGTAGCTGTCACTGTACACACAGAAGTTCCTGTGTTTACAAGTGATGGCAGGAAGAGCGGGTTAGAGCCAGGGGTGGCGTCGAGGGGGCGCTGCGGGCCACATGACAAGGCTCGGCGGCCGGATTCGGCCTGTGGGCCTTGTGTTTGACACCTGTGCTCTATTAGGTCCCCAGTTTCTGACACTCCTCTCAAGCATGACGAATATTAAACATTATGTGCCGCCCTTTTGTAATGTCAGGGGCTGCATTTAAGGCCCACTTTAGCTCATAAGTTGACAATCACTGCCTTAGATCATTATAAGGCTACATTCACATGGGTGGTGGGGCGTAGATAGTTTGCTACGTTCAGAGGCAGATAAACCCTACCTCTGGATGCAGCAACACTGTGGGCAACATACAAGCTGGACTCAGCAGAAACCCCAATTCCAGATGCTCATTGGCCAGGTCAGAGGCTCCATTCGCATGTAAACGTTTAAATGATGAACAGGGGGGATGGGGGGGTTTGTTGGGGGGAATAAAGAACATGGAGATTGGAGGGGTTTGGGGAATAATGAACGTGGAGGGTTGGGGGGGATTAATGAACTTGGAGGGGGGGGGGGGGTAATGAACATGGAGGGTTGGGGGGGTATAATGAACGTGGAGGGAATAATGAACGTGGAGTGTTGGAGGGGGGTTATGAACGTGGAGGGTTGGGGGAATTATGAATATGGAGGGTTGAGGGAATTATGAACATGGAGGTTTGAACGCGGAGGGTTGAGGGGATTATGAACACGGTGGAATGTGGGAATAATGAACACGGAGGGTTGAGGGGATTATGAACACAGAGGGTTGAGGGGATTATGAACACTGAAGGTTGAGTGGATTATGAAAACGGTGGAATGTGGGAATAATGAACACAGAGGATTGAGGGGATTATGAACACGGAGGGTTGAAGGCATTATGAGCATGGAGGGATGTGGGAATAATGAACACGGAGGGTTGAGGGGATTATGAACACGGAGGGTTGAGGGGATTATAAACATGGAAGGTTGAGGGGATTATGAACACGGAAGGTTGAGAGGATTATGAACACGGAGGGTTGAGTGGATTATGAAAACGGTGGAATGTGGGAATAATGAACACGGAGGATTGAGGGGATTATGAACACGGAGGGTTGAAGGCATTATGAACATGGAGGGATGTGGGAATAATGAACAGGGAGGGTTGAGGGGATTATGAACACGGAGGGTTGAGGGGATTATGAACACGGAAGGTTGAGGGGATTATGAACACGAAGGGTTGAGGGGATTATGAACACGGTGGAATGTGAGAATAATGAACATGGAGGGTTTAGGGGATTATGAACATGGAGGTTTGAACACGGAGGGTTGAGGGGATTATGAACACGGAGGAATGTGGGAATAATGAACACGGAGGGTTGAGGGGATTATGAACACAGAGGGTTGAGGGGATTATGAACACGGAGGGTTGAGGGGATTATGAACACGGAAGGTTGAGGGGATTATGAACACGGAAGGTTGAGGGGATTATGAACACGGAAGGTTGATGGGATTATGAACACGGAAGGTTGAGGGGATTATGAACACGGAAAGTTGAGGGGATTATGAACACGGAAGGTTGAGGGGATTATGAACACGGAAGGTTAAGGGGATTATGAACACGGAAGGTTGAGGGGATTATGAACACGGAGGGTTGAGGGGATTATGAAAACGGTGGAATGTGGGAATGATGAACACAGAGGATTGAGGGGATTATGAACACGGAGGGTTGAAGGCATTATGAACATGTAGGAATGTGGGAATAATGAACACGGTGGGATGTGGGAATAATGAACATGGGGGGGTCACTGGGGGAGTCCACGTTGTCACATTTCATATTTGTGTTGTCACAGAGGCTACGAGAGGTGACCAGTGGCTCTGAGTTCCTCAGACTCCAGGTGGAGAGCGGAGGCTGTTCTGGTTTCCAGTATAAGTTCTTATTGGATACACACATGACAGAGGAGGACAGGTGAGGTGGCACACACGGGGGGTCCTGGGAGCGGTCAGTATTGTGTGGGCACTACATGTCCCAATAACATCCTTCTCTTTCTTGGCAGGGTGTTTGGCACAGACGGGGCCCATGTTGTGGTGGACACGGAGAGCCTCCAGCTGGTGAAAGGCAGCACTATTGAATATTGTGAAGAGCTGATCCGAAGTACCTTCCAGCTGACGCAAAACCCTCAGGCTGTCCAAGGCTGCTCATGTGGAGCATCCTTCTCTATCAAGCTGTGACATTCTGCAGGGGCCGCACAGGCCGACCCCCGAGGACTTTGCCAGTGCCTGTTTATCATTGTGTGTATTATTACCTCTCTGTAAATAAAACTTCTGACATGTACAGACTCGGCTTTATGCCAACTCAGTCCGGCTCTCCGGGTGAAGGGTCAGCGATTGTGCAACGCTGTGTGAGGGGAACCGCCATCACGCTTATCTGTTGTGCAAGAAAAGTGCTCAGCAGACAAACACTTCAGTGCAGAATGTGATGACTTGCCATCTCCTGACTCTCATGGGGGAGGGGAGGGGGGGGTATTGTGTGTCCCTGTTATTTACTTCTGTCTGATTAGAGGGCGTCCATCTGGACTCTTGAATAGAATCCTATGACACATGAGCCTTCTCTTCCTACCTGGAAACAATTCCAAATTAAACACAGAGTTACATTTGTGACTACTTTACATAGTTAGTAAGGCTGAATAAGGACGTCGGTCAATCCAGTTCAACCTGAGAGAGTGCGTGTGTTTACGTCATTACCATTTCCCATATCCCTGTACATTGCTAAGAAACGCATCTAAAGCCTCAAGCACTCTGGACATTTTAACGCTGCTTTTAGGGTTGTCTGGTGCGTATTTTCTCTGCCTCAAAACACCCCTGCAGGTTAGCATATGTGTCCATGCACACATAGGCATTTAGAGGCAGAAAAAAAACAAACGACTGCCAACGTGTCCAGGAGCAGTGGCATTTTGGCAGAAGAAACGCTTGACATGCCTAAATCTGCGTTAATGCTAGGCGCGTTTAGCGCTTGAGGATGAATTTATTTCAATTGACACAATAAATGATTATTCTTGCCTATTAAAGCGGGGGTCCACCCACACCGCCAAAAAAAAAAAAATATTAAAAGCCAGCAGCTACAAATACTGCAGCTGCTGACTTTTAATACATGGCCACTTACCTGTCCCAGGGTCCAGCGATGTCGGCAGGCGACGCCGAGAACCCGCTCGGTTCTCGGCAGCTGCCGCCGCCATCCTAGGTGAGGGAATCAGGAAGTGAAGCGTTGCGGCTTCACTTCCCGGTTCCCTACTGCGCATGCGCAAGTCGTGCTGCGCATCGTAAGTGGTCCCCGCTATCTCCTGGGAGCTGTGTGTTTCCCAGGAGACAGCGCGGAGGGACAGGAAGAGGCGTAGACAACCATGCGAGTCTATGCCGGAAGTGGGTGCAAATACCTGTCTTAGACAGATATCTGCACCCCCCTCCCCCCTGAAAGGTGCCAAATGTGACACCGGAGGGGGGGGAGGGTTCCGAAAAGCGGAAGTTCCATTTTTGTGTGGAACTCCGCTTTAAATGAAAGCCCAGGCGCTTGATGCGCCTAAATGCGTTACATGCTTTTACAAGCGTTTTTTTTTTTTTTGGCTGCCAAAATACCGCAGCCAGAAGGAAAGGCATCTAGGAGAGATGGCCAAAGTGTACACGAGGCCTATGGCTAGGTTCACACATATGCGAATCAGATGCTTTTTTTTTTAACCGCATCCAATTCGCATGACATGTGGAAACATTGCTTTCTATTGTGCCTGTTCACATATGCCCGGTGCACCTGGAGTGCGGATTCAGTCCGAATTGAAAAAAGAGTCCTGTCGGTTTTCTGAGCAGTGCGGTCCGGCTCAGGTGCGAATTCAGGCACATTGACTTCCATGGGAATGCTTCTTAAACAAAAAAGGGGGAGAAAGGGACCACTAGGTCGGACTTTAACCACCTCAATACTGGGCACTTTCACCCCCTTCCTGCCCAAGCCATTTTTCAGTTTTCAGCGCTGTCGCACTTTGAATGACAATTGCGCGGTCATGTTACACTGTACCCTAATGAAATTTTTATAAATTTTTCCCCACAAATAGAGCTTTCTTTTGGTGGTATTTGGTCACCCCTGTGGTTTTTATTTATTGCGCTGTAAACAAAAGAAGAGGGACAATTTTGAAAAAACAGAATATTTTTTACTTTTTGCTATAATATATATCCAATTTTTTTTTAAACACATTTTTTCCTCAGTTTAGGCCGATATGTATTCTTCTACATATTTTTGGTAAAAAAAAATCGCAATAAGCGTATATTGATTGGTTTGCCCAAAAGTTATAGCTTCTACAAAATAGGGGATAGATTTATAGCATTTTTATTTAATTATTTATTTTTTACTAGTAATGGCGGTGATCTGCAATTTTTATTGTGACTGCGATATTGCAGCGGACATATCGGACACTTTTGACACATTTTTGGGACCATTCACATTTATACAGCGATCCGTGCTATAAAAATGCATTGATTACTGTGTAAATGTGACTGGCAGGGAAGGGGTTAACACTAGGGGGCGATCAAGGGGTTAATGTGTGTCCTAGGGAGGTGATTCTAACTGTGGGGGGAGGGGACTCACTACGGAAGGAGACCGATCGGTGTCCCTATGTACAAGGGACACACCGTCGGTCTCCTCTCCTCTGACAGGACGTGGATCTGTGTGTTTACATACATAGATCCACGGTCCTGCTCTGTTACCTGGCAATCGCGGGTGCCCGGCGGACATCGCGGCTGCCGGGCACGCGCACCAGGTCCCGAGCATCGCAGCGGGCACGCGTGCGAGCCCCCTAGTGGCTCGGGAGGGCAATCACGTCATATGACGTCCGCCCAGAACAAGAGCTGCCTCGTCCCGCTGTCATATGACGGTGGGCGGTAGCTTAGTGGTTCACCAGTTGCCAACTGGCCCATAGCCAAATGACGGCTGCAGGGCGGTTGGATAACTCTGGGATCTTGTCATATGACGTGATTCCAGAAAACTGCTCCCGCGCGCCCCCTGGAGCGCGCACACGGGAACATCCGTGACCGCCGGGTCCAGAGGACCCGTCGCATCACGATAAACGGCCGCTGATAGCGGCCGTTTACCATGTGATCGCTCCGTCAAATGACGGAGCGATCACATGGAAACAAACCTCCCTCCCCTCTGTGTACCAATCGGTACAGAGGGGGAGAAATCGGATGGGAGCCGCGATGTGGGCTGGATGTGTAGTGCTCACAGCGCTGCTCAGTGACATGTGCAGTCACATCCATTCATCCCTCCATGCTCAGCCATCCCCCCCATGCTCTGCAATTCCTTGTGCAATACTCTGCAATTCCCTGTGCAATACTCTGCAATGCCCCGCAATACTCTGCAATGCCCCGCAATACTCTGCAATGCCCCGCAATACTCCGCAATACTCTGCAATGCCCCGCAATACTCTGCAATACTCTGCAATGCCCCGCAATACTCTGCAATGACCCGCAATACTCCGCAATGCCCCGCAATACTCTGCAATGACCCGCAATACTCCGCAATACTCCGCAATACTCTGCAATGCCCCGCAATACTCTGCAATACTCTGCAATGCCCCGCAATACTCTGCAATGACCCGCAATACTCTGCAATGACCCGCAATACTCCGCAATACTCTGCAATGCCCCGCAATACTCTGCAATGACCCGCAATACTCTGCAATGCTCCGCAATACTCTTCAATACTCTGCAATGCCCCGCAATACTCTGCAATGCCCCACAATACTCTTCAATGCCCCACAATACTCCGCAATACTCTTCAATGCCCCGCAATACTCTGCAATGCAGAAAAAAAAATGTCCCCGTGTACTCGCATGCAGAAGCGAACGCATACGTAAGTTGCGCCCACATATGAGAATGGTGTTCAAACCACACATGTGAGGTATCGCTGCGATCGGTAGAGCAAGAGCAATAATTTTGGCCATAGACCTCCTCTGTAACTCACAACATGTAACCAGCAAAAATTCTTAAAGCGTCTCCTATGGGGATTTTTAAGTAGCGAAGTTTGGTGCCATTCCACGAGCGTGTGCAATTTTGAAGGGTGACATGTTAGGTATCTATTTACTCGGCATAACTTCATCTTTCACATTATGCAAAAACATTGGGCTAACTTTACTGTTTTGTTTTTTTTTAAAGCACAAAACTGTTTTCTTAAAAAAAAAACACGTTCGAAAAATTGCTGCGCAAATACTGTGCGAGATAAAAAGTTGCAACAACCGCCATTGTATTCTCTAGGGTCTTTGCTAAAAAAAATATATATAATGTTTTGGGGTTCTATGTAATTTTCTAGCAAATAAATTATGATTTTTACATGTAGGAGAGAAATGTCAGAATTGAGTTGGGTGCTCCAGAACGCCTGAAGGTGCTCCCCTGCATGTTGGGCCTCTGTATGTGGCCATGCTGTGTAAAAGTCTCACACATGTGGTATCGCCATACTCGGGAGTAATAGCAGAATGTGTTTTGGGGTGTAATTTGTGGTATGCATATGCTGTGTGTGAGAAATAACCTGCTAATATGACAATTTTGTGAAAATTTTTTTTTTTTAAATCTTGTTTTTGCAAAGAATTGTGGGAAAAAATGACAACTTCAAAAAACTCATCATGCATCTTTCTAAATACCTTGGAATGTCTTCTTTCCAAAAAGGGGTCATTTGGGGGGTATTTGTACTTTTCTGGCATGTTAGGGTCTCAAGAAATGAGATAGGCCGTCAGTACTTCAGCTGTGATCAATTTTCAGAGATTGGCACCATAGCTTGTGGACTCTATAACTTTCACAAAGACCAAATAATTTACACCGATTTGGGTTATTTTTACCAAAGATATGTAGCGGTATAAATTTTGGCCAAAATATATGAAGAAAAAATTACTAATTTGCAAAATTTTATAACAGAAACGAAGAAAACTGCATTTTTTTACAGAATGTTCGGTCTTTTTTCTTTTATAGCTCAAAAAATAAAGAACCCAGCGGTGATTAGATACCATCAAAAGAAAGCTCTATTTGTGTGAAAAAAAGGACAAAAATTTCATTTGGGTACAGTGTTGCATGACTGAGTAATTGTCATTCAAAGTGTGAGAGCGCTGAAAGCTGAAAATTGGTCTGGTTATTAAGGGGGTTTAAGTGCCCAGTGGTCAAGTGGTTAAAGTGTTTGTTAACCCAAAAAAAAAAAAATACAGATTCTGGTCCTTTAAAGCAGATTAACAGCACAGTGCTTGTTCTGTGTAATCTGCCCCCCTCTAAACTGTAAAAAAAAAAAAAAACCCTGAATCTGCCACTTCCTGTATCCCTTCTCTATTCTGACCACGAAAATCAGGGCTGCTCCGCCCTGATCACTGTGGTCAAAGTACGTCCCTCCGTCATACCTGCCCTGCTCTACTCTCCTCTCACCCCCTCCTTCCAGCCTGTCAGCGACCTCTCTGTCTCTGTCTCTGCTCCGCCGCTATTATTGAAAATACAAAACCTAAAATTGTCACTACCAGCCTCTCTATTACAGGCTGGCATACAACACTGTGTAAAACCTTTATAAAAACAAGCAGTGTAAATAGCTGACAAAAAAGGGAAGTGCATCAAAATTAGCCACATCCGTAAATAATTGAGGAAAAAATAAATGGTAATAACAAGTATTACCAGGAGGGCGGACTTTAAAGGCTAAGAAACAATAGAGAGAAGACAGTATAAAATTATTTCAAATTTATTAAGGTTTAACAATATCATAGAAAGAATATATTAAATAAAATGTGTAGCATTTATGCATCCATGTATAATGTGCAGTAAGCCCTTGTATGTCTACGCGTTTCGCCACTAGGCTTCCTCAGGACACAGCCAAGGTTCACAAGCGCAACAGATAAGAGAATATGTTTCTCTATCTTAGTTTTGAAGTTCAGTGTCACATATAGTCACGGTAAGGTAGATGATGCATTAAGAAGCTAAAAAAATGGATTGAATATGGCTGAATATATAGGCAGGGGCATATGAGTAATAAGTTGCTATTCCTGGAAGGCCACAGGAAAAGGGGGCCCAAAGGTTTCCAAAAAGGAGTCCTTCATAGAAGTTCAGCTGTGCTGATGGATATATATAGCCTAACAGTATGTCGCTGTATATTCACAGTTCGAATATGACAGCATGCCCCTGGGAGACAGCACACTGTGTGCAGTGGATGAACTGTTACAAGGTGTGCGCGCAGGCGCACCTGCGGAATTCTAACAGGAATTGAAGGCCCAGGATGTCTTCTGCGGCTACCATCTTGGTTGCTGGCATGTCCTTCCTGACACACTGATGGGTACAGGTTGGCATCATTGATGGACACTGTTGGGGCTGCACTGATGATCAATGCCCTGATTACCTATACAGGTTTCCCCTGTGAGGAGATGCCGCTGACCAGCTCTCCTCTCCTTACACGCTGTCAGTGTAAGGCGAGGTGCGCTCATAAACGGCATCTCCTTGTTGACAGGTGATTGGACACCGCTGATCACATGGGTAAAGAGCCACAGCTCTTTACCAAGATCAGGGTTGGGTCCCAGGGACAAAGCACGATTGCTGCACTGCGCGCCCCACATCAAGGCCCAGAACAAAAGAGCATCCCGTCCGCCGTCATTTGTCTATACAGTTGGCTGGAGGTGGTTAGAGGCAAATTGGACCACAATATTTATAAAAAATACATGTTTTATTTGTAAATACACAATATAAAATCAAGAAATATACATAGAAAAGTACTATTTAAAAACACATATTCACATGTATAGAAAATATGGCCACAGTGGGCCTGATGCTTTAGATTTGTTGCTGTTGCATGATAGGTAAGTTTCACTGATCTACTTCATCGGGACACATAAAGGAGAAACAGGTCTCACTTGTATAAGTATGAATAAGCAGGCATAGGAAACTTCCTGGGCGGGCACTAGAGTACAGAGGAAGGCCGAGCAAATATCCTCCCAGGTTTGGTGTTACAAAGAGCTTCCATAGACCATAAAGTGCCGAGCGGTGCTATGAAAAAGGTAAACACCTGTCAGTGCAGGGATAGGCACGGACCAAGGCTGTGGCGGACAATGTTTCCCAATGACACTAATAATGAGGCCCAATGACACCAATGATGGGGCACAATGTTTCCCAATGACACTAATAATGAGGCCCAATGATGGGGCACAATGTATCCCAATGACACTAATAATGAGGCCCAAAGACGGGGCACAATGTATCCCAATGACACTAATAATGAGGCCTAATGACACCAATGATGGGGTACAATGTTTCCCAATGACACTAATAATGAGGCCCAATGATGGGGCACAATTTTTCCCAATGACACTAATAATGAGGCCCAATGACACTAATGATGGGGCACAATGTTTACCAATGACACCAATGAGTGGGTGCAATGTTTCCCAATAACACTAATAATGAGGCCTAATGGCACCAATGATGGGGCACAATGTTTCCCAATGACACTAATAATGAAGCCCAATGACACCAATGGTGGGGTACAATGTTTCCCAATGATACCAATAATGAGGCCCACTGATACCAATGATGAGGCACAATTCCCAGAACTGCTGTTTAAAATGTACATATTTTTTTTTTTAGAAAAACTATAAATTTAATCCAAATTTTGGGGGTTAATCTGGATCCTGACCTAGAGACAGGGCCAGGATGAAAGAGGTGAAACCGGACAGGAAGGAGTTGAAAGGGGAACGAACCCACCAGCAGGTGAGCAGCTTGAGCCTCTGCCTCTAAAGCCCCATACACACAATAGGACTTTGTACAAACTTTCCTGTGGATTTTTGTACAAAGGGCCATAAGTTGGTATTGCATACACACGGCAGGACTTTGCCAGCCAACTTTCACCAAATCACGTGTTTTTTAAGCTCTTTACCACCACCCTTTGGTCAACTTCTGTATTGTTGTCTGATATTGTGTCAATCTCGCCGCTTTTATCGGCGAGATTGACACCTTGCAAGCCGGGTTCACACTTTTGCAGGGATCCGACTTGGATCCCCGCCAATGCCAGTTACTGTGTTTGGTACGAATCTTGAGGGGGAACAACTCCACGCCAAATTTTAAATAAAAAATCGGCATGGGTTCCCCTCCAAGAGCATACCAGGCCCTTAGGTCTGGTATGGATTTTAAGGGGAACCCCTACGCTGAAAAAACGACGTGGGGGTCCCCCTAGAATCCATACCAGACCCTTATCCGAGCGCGCAGCCCGACCGGTCAGGAAAGGGGGTGGGGACGAGCGAGCGCCCCCCCTCCTGAGCCATACCAGGCCACATGCCCTCAACATGGGGGGTGGGTGCTTTGGGGGAGGGGGCGCCCTGCGGCCCCCCCCACCCCAAAGCACCTTGTCCCCATGTTGATGAGGACAAGGGCCTCTTCCCGACAACCCTGGCCGTTAGTTGTCGGAGTCTGCGGGCGGGGGGCTTATCGGAATCCGGAAGCCCCCTTTAATAAGGGGGCCCCAGATCCCGGCCCCCCCACCCTATGTGAATGAGTATGGGGTACCCCTACCCATTCACCTAGGGAAAAAAAGTGTCAATAAAAAAAACATACTACACAGGTTTTTAAAGTAATTTATTAGGCAGCTCTGGGGTCTTCTTCTGACTTCGGAGGTCTTCTTCCGACTTCGCTGCTCTCTCCGGCCTCTTCTCCCGGTGTCCGGTTCTTCTGCTGGCTCCTCCGCTATCTTCTGCCGCTCTTTTGCAAGCGGTGGCCCGGACTTCTGCGTCGTCTTCTCCCCTCTTCTCTTCTTCCGATGTTGACACAACGATCTCTCGCCCGCTGTAATTCTGTGTGGAGCGCTCCGCAATGACTTATATAGGCGGTGATCCCGCCCCCTATGACATCACAGTCCCGGGGCATGCTGGGACTGTGAGGTCATAAGGGGGCGTGGTCATGTCATCCTATGAATTCCCTCTCGCGCTCGCCGTAATAGGAAAATGTGTTTTTCCTATTGCAGCCAGCACGAGATGTGCAGTACCCTGTCGCCGAGAACCAGCGCGATGGGTTCACGCTGGAAACACTCTCGCGGCTGCGTACTGTAGTTTGTACAAAAGTCAGATGGTTTTGTGCACACGCGACCGGACTTTGCTCCATCAGACTTTTGTTGCCGGAAAGTTTGTGCGTTCGCACAGCCAACAAAAGTCCGATGGAAACAGAAAAAGTTTATTCGATGGAGCGTACACACGGTCGGATGTTGCTCCAAAACAGCTAATTTGCATGTTTGTTGTCAAAAAGTCCGATCGTGTGTACGGGCCTTTAGAAGCGGGACACCTTGGACTGATAAGATACTCAAGAAAGGTAGCTGGACGGCCACACACCGAATTAACAGCTTTATTGCGCAAAATTGAGTAGGTTCCAAAACAGTCAATCCATGGACAACAGCTAGCTAGCTGTTCTTTTTGTACCTCTTCTGTCCATGGATTGACTGTTTCGGATTTTGCACAATAAACGTGTTAATTATTTAATTTTGCACAATAAATGTGTTAGTTATTCAATTTTGCACAATAAAGGTGTTAATTTGGTGTGCGGCCGTCCAGCTACCTTTCTTGATTTGACGTTGATTGACGTTTGCAGAGCTAGCACCTAATGTCTGCGAGTGGAGCAGGCGATCCATGGGATAACATAAAAAAAGGGGAAATCGGGGGTTAGAGTCCCCCTGAAAAGGAAGTCACAGGCGGACCAAGCAGCTTAAATAGGAAAAATACTTTATTGCACAAAAATATCAAAATACAGGAACTGGGTACCCGTCACCAACACCTGAATAATATTAAAACTAAGACAACGTTGTCTATTAAGAACATCAGATCAGACTATAGCCTCATACACACGATCGGACTTTGTACAAACTTTCCCGTGGATTTTTGTACAAAGGGCGTTAGCCGTAAACTAATTAAGCATACACACGGCAGGACTTTTTCAGCCAACTTTCACCAAATCACGTGGTTTTTCAGCTCTTTACCACCACCCTTTGGTCAACTTCTGTATTGTTGTCTGATCTTTTGCATTGGTTCTGAGCATGCGTGTTTGTACTTTGGACTAAAGTCCTATGGACTTGTGTACACACGATAGGATTTTGCACCATAAGACTTTTGTTGCTGGAAAGTTTGTCTGTTTGCACAGCCAACATTTGTCCGATGAAAACTGAAAAAGTTTGTATGATGGAGCGTACACACGGTAGGATGTTGCCTTAAAAGAGCTAATTTGCATGTTTGTTGTCAAAAAGTCCTATCGTGTGTATGGGCCTTAAGAGCACACATAATATGCACAGGTATAGAATATAAAAGCATGTTAGACAGAGAGTGGAATTGTGATAGGCACATAGGTCCTGGTACCACACACCTTCAGGATATGTGCATATCACCACACTGTCTACCAACTACCCCTAATTGGGGAATATGGTGTGTATGCAACAAGGACTTTGATACTGAGTAAATTAGTCCAGGAGGCCAATAGTGGTGGAAAGGACTTTTTGTGGAGAATGAACCAGTTTGTGGTAGACTGTGGATACACTAGCATAGATTAGCCAAAAGTAGTCCTTAACCACTTCAGCCCCGGAAGATTTTACCCCCTTCCTGACCAGAGCGTTTTTTGCGATTCGGCACTGCGTCGCTTTAACTGACAATTGCGCGGTCGTGCGACGTGGCTCCCAAACAAAATTGACGTCCTTTTTTTCCCACAAATAGAGCTTTCTTTTGGTGGTCTTTGATCGCCTCTGCGATTTTTATTTTTTGCGCTATAAACAAAATATGAGCGTCAATTTTGAAAAAAACGCATTATTTTTTTACATTTTGCTATAATAAATATCCCCCAAAAATATATAAAAAAACATTTTTTTCCCTCAGTTTAGGCCGATCGTATTCTTCTACATATTTGTGGTAAAAAAAAAAATCGCAATAAGCGTTTATTGATTGGTTTGCGCAAAAGTTATAGCGTTTACTAAATAGGGGATAGTTTTATGGCATTTTTATTACTAATTTTTTTTTTACTAGTAATGGCGGCGATCAGCGATTTTTATTGTGACTGCGACGTTATGGCGGACTTGTCGAACATTTTTGACACATTTTTGGGACCATTGTCATTTATACAGCGATCAGTGCGATTAAAAATGCACTGATTACTGTGTAAATGACACTGGCAGTGAAGGGGTTAACCACTAGGGGTCGGGGAGGGGTTAAGTGTGTCCTAGGGGAGTGATTACTAACTGTAGGGGGATGGGCTAGCAGTGTCATTACTCTGATCACAGCTCCCTATGACAGGGAGCAGAGATCAGTGACACTTGTCACTAGGCAGAACGTGGAGATGCTGTTTACATCTCCCCCTTCGCCCTCTCTGTGAGGCAATCGCGGGTATCCCCGCGGCGATCGATTTCGCGGGACCCGCGACCCGACTCACGGAGCACCCGGGCGGTGCGCTCGCAATGGCACGGCGGGGAAATCAAATGGACGTACAGGTACACCCATTTGCCCAGCCGTGCCATTCTGCCGACGTACATCGGCGTGCGCCGGTCGGGAACCGGTTAAAGCGGGAGTCCGGCGACCAATCTTTTTTTTTTTTTTTTTTTAGGTCATTGAGACAATTTGCTAATCCCAAAATAATACTCACAGTTTGGGTGTAATATTTCCACCTCTGTCTGTTTTCGTACTGAAGAATAACTTAAAAAATGTGATGCTGGCTGTTTCCATCTTGCTTGTGGGCATGTGAAGCCCACAAGCATTGATTTCCTGGATGCGGTGAATGCTGTTCATTCACAGCTTGTTCACGCGCATGATCATTATTTCCGCACTGAATCTTGGGAAGCCTGACACTAAGCTCCCAGGAGACAGTGCGGCGCCGGGGAAAGGCAATAAACACGCCTACTCCCATGGGAGGAGAGACAGGAAGTGCCACAATAAAGTACAATATAAAGGTAATTACAGCGATAAAAAAAAAAATTGTGTGGCATTTGAACATCTATGCAAATAACTGAAGGGGGTAAGAGTAAGTTAAAAATTTGAGTGGAACCCCGCTGTCTGTGGGTTTTGGTAGTAGCCACAGAACATTGCTGAAAACACTAAGCAGCTAGTATTTGATCAATAGGACACTAGTCCGTCCAAACCTTGCTACACGTTCCTCCCCACCGCCGCTCCGGGTTACATCACTACACGATCACATAGCTTGGTCTCCACATTTAACATGTTACCTGTCTCCCGCAGCTCATTCCCGCCCGCAAGTCTCCTCTGATCCCAGCTGGTGTTCTCTCAGTCACAGCCAGCATGACACCGCTGACCCCAGAGATTTGTGGATTTCCGCCCGCGCGTCACCGCTGCTTCTTCTTAGTCATGCCCACCTCGGACACGTCCCTGCTGGTCCTAGAGACCTGTGGGATATGTAGTTTGCGATGTGCGGTGTGGACGATTGGATGTCAGTGTGTGCTTTTCTCATTTTTTCCTGGCGTGCCCACAGAGAGAGCTTGGCGTGCCGGCTGTGGCACGCGTGCCACGGGTTTGCCATCACTGGCATAGGATCTTGGCAATATCACAAGATGGTATACAGGGTCCACTAACGCACCGCACATGTTTAACTACTTGCCTACCAGGCCAATTCAGACATATCTTTCCTACGTGTTTTTTTTTTTTTTTTGCAAGAAAATTGCATAGAACCCCCAGACATTATATATGTTGTTTTAACAGAAACCCTAGAGCACTGGTTCTCAACTCCAGTCCTCAGGACCCACCAACAGGCCAGATTTTAAGTATTACCTTGGGGAGATGCAGACTAGAATACTGCAATCACTGAGCAGCAAATTATATCACCTGTGATGTATTTCAGTTGCCAGACGTTGCAACGTTACTTTTTATCTCGCACGGATTTTGCGCAGCAATTTTTCAAATATGTTTTTTTTTTGTAAAAAAAAGTTTCATGCATTAAAACAAAATAGTAAAGTTAGCCCAATTTGGTTGCATAATGTGAAAGCTGATGTTACACCAAGTAAATAGATACCTAACATGTCACACTTCAAAATTGCACACGCTCGTGGAATGGCGCCAAACTGTGGTACCTAAAAATCCCCATAGGCAACGCTTCAAATTTTTTTACAGGTTACATGTTTTGAGTTGCAGAGGAGTTCCAGTGCTAAAATTATTGCTCTCGCGCTAACGTTTGCGGCGATACCTCACATGTGTGGTCTGAACTTTGTTTACATATGTGGGCGCGACTTACGTATGCGTTCGCTTCTGCAAGCGAGCACGTTTTTTTTTTATTCTTTATTTGACTTTTATTTTTCTAGTTTGATGCTTTCTTTTTACATTTTTTTCTTTGATCACTTTTATTCCTATTACAAGGAATGTAATCATCCCATGTAATAGGAGTAGTGCATGACAGGTCCGCTTTACAATGACATCTGGGGTTAATAAGTCCCCACAGCTCACCTCTAGGCTGGGAAGCCTGAAATCAAAATGCAGAGGCTGGGCGTGAGGTCATAACATCGCGCCCAGGCCTCCAAACAATCATAGAGACTCCTGGAACCATCTGGCCCTGTGGTCCTCCGAGTTGCATTCTGGGCGAGGGTATTTATGGGACAGACGCCATATTTTGGGGTTCGTTTTACAGTCACCTGCTGGCCCTCCTGGCCGACAGGTATACGTTAAGGAGCTACCTCGTGGTCCTCCGTTCGGGAGGTCCACAATGCTGCGGCGCAGGGGTGGGTCCAGAGGCTTGTCTGGGGCCTACCACCACGGCAGAGGAATGGTCCTGAGCTGTCGGTCCTGTGTGACGAAGCTGGACAACTGAGGAGATCCCAGGGGAGGACCCGTCTTGGAGAGATCACGCGGCGTGCTGGTCTATAGAGGGGCCTGGTGACTCGGTTGGAGGACGTATCCGAAAGTAACTATACAGCATAGTGTTGCCGGCTCGGCTTAAAGGTTCAAGCACTGTGACTGACTTTCACTATAGAAAATCTATACATCCTGTGGCAGAGGATCGTACGGATTTTGTTCCCAAGTAAGTCTGTGGCAGAGACTTTGATTCGTGCTGCGTGCTGGCTGCTAGACCGGTTAGAGAGGCCTATCCAGATGAGCAAGGAGTGTGTCCCACGGGGGGGAGCGCATTCCATATAGTATTTGAATTCTACCTGGACATTTGTCAAGAGAACCCTACCAGAGAATATTTGAGTTTCTTCTGCAAGTCTCCTTTCCGTCTCTTTCCTGCTATTTCCTAAGTCGTTTGTTTAATAAAGCACTTACTCCAGTGTTGGTGCGTGTATCGTCCATCAGTAAACTCAACGGAACCCTAGACCCGGTGCCGGTGAAACAGAGGGAAGCAGAGTGAAGGTAACAGACCCGCTTAAACCAGCAGCTCCACCGTGAGTTATTGCTACACACATGAATTGTGCTTTATCAAAGCCCCCTGTATGAACACAGCCTAAAAGTTTTTTTGAACTTGTCTACACCCTCCGTTGACACCACCACCAGTGGAAGGGGGTTCCACATTCTTATCCCTCTAACCCCTTACGCAGTTTAAAAGAGAAGTATGGGAATGTGTTTTTTTTTTTTAATCATACTTACCTAGGTGGATGCAGCATCAGTCCGATGCTGCATCTGTCCCCCACCCAGCTCTAACACTGAGATCTGAGCGATCAAACACCGCCGATCGCTCAATTCTCAGAGCTCCGTGAGCAGAGAGCCGGTGACTGTCAGGCTCTCTGCTCTGCCCCCTCCTCGCTCACTGGAGCGCTGGGCTGTGGAGGGTGGGCTCTCTGAGCCGAGTGACGGTCCAGGCATGTTGAGCGGATCCCGATAATATGGTCATGATCTCTCCCGAGCCTGGACTGGCTCTATGACGTCAGCCACCTGCTGAAAACGGGTCACAGGCGTGCAGAATGGTCTGCACGCCTGTGATCCCCAGGAGAAGTACAGCCAAACAATCTTTGGCTGTACTTCTCCTTTAAGACTGAACTGCTTCTTGTCCACCTTCATTGTCTAGCCACGTGTAGAGACCTATGATTACTAAGTTTCCATCCAATACCAGAGTCACCAATCAAGTATATTGCTATCATATCCCCTCTTAAGTGCCTCTTCTCCAGGGAGAATACGTTTAATGTTTGTAGTCGTTCCTCATAACTAAAGTACTTCAGCCCCATTTTTAGCTTTGTTTCCCCTGGACTCTCTCCAGTTCAAAGACGTCCTTCCTGAGGATTGGAACAGGAGGACATATTCAAGATGTCAACCTATTTTACTCTACATGTCTCAGCACAAGACAGATTGCACTGTGTTCTGTTTGTGGAAAAGTTAGGCTGCATTCTCAGTGCTCTGTCTCTGCTCCGCGCCACCGGTATTATTGAAAATACAAAACCTAAAAGTGCGTTATGCAGAGAATGCAGGGTTTAGGAGTGCATTGTGGTCAGAATGCAGAGATCAGGAGTGCGTTAACGCTCAGAACGCAGGGTTTAGGAGTACATTGTGGTCAGAATGCAGGGTTCAGGACTGTGTTACGCTCAGAATGCAGGGTTTAGGAGTACATTGTGGTCAGAATGCTGGGTTCAGGAGTGTGTTACGCTCAGAATGCAGGGTTTAGGAGTGTGTTGCGGTCAGAATGCAGGGATCAGGAGTGCATTACGCTCAGAATGCAGGGTTTAGGAGTGCATTGTGGTCAAAATGCAGGGTTCAGGAGTGTGTTACACTCAGAATGCAGGGTTTAGGAGTGCATTGCAGTCAGAATGCAGAGATCAGGAGTGCGTTAGGCTCAGAATTCAGGGTTCAGGAGTGCGTTGCGGTCAGAATGCAGGGTTCAGAGTGCATTGCGGTCAAAATGCAGTGTTCAGGAGTGTGTTACGGTCAGAATGCAAGGTTTAAGAGTGTGTTGTGCTCAGAATGCAGGGATCAGTAGTGTGTTGCAGTCAGAATGCAGGGGTCAGGAGTGTGTTGCGGTCAGAATGCAGGGATCAAGAGTGCGTTGCGATCAGAATGCAAGGTTCAGGAGTGTGTTGCGCTCAGAATGCAGGGATCAGTAGTGCGTTGCGGTCAGAATGCAGGGTTCAGGAGTGCGTTGCAGTCAGAATGCAGGGTTCAGGCGTGCGTTGCGGTCAGAATGCAGGGATCAGGAGTGAGTTGCGGTCAGGATGCAGGTTTCATAACCGTGTCCTCTGCCCCCTTCACATCACCCCCCCCCCCCCACAAACACACACACAGTGGTGTATTCTGCCCCCCCTTTCCCCTATAGCAGTAACCCCCCTTCCCTCCTCTCCTCCCATAGCAGAGTGTCCTACCTTCCAGAGCGGAGACCGGGAGGCAACACAGTTCTGAACAGAGGAGCGGGAGCTGGCAGGGTGACTTTTCGTATAAGCAAGCTGGTACTTGGTTGCTTAGGACCACCCCGTGTGCTAGCAACTAATCACCAGCGGTTTAACATAAAAAGTTTGTTTGGCCAGCTCCTCCTCCCGCCCTCCATCCTGAGCTGTGCTTTCTCCCGGTCTCCGCTGTCCACTGATCAAAGCGGCGGAGGAGGATGGAGGGGGGAGAGGGAGAGAGACACCGGGACATAGAAGGTGGGGGTCGGTGACATAGGAACCTGTTTGCGGTCCACATGTCCCCTTGCCGTCGGTCAACAGGTGGACCGGGATGGACGGGTTGCCGACCCCCGTATTATATTATATGAAAAAAGATCAAAGGTGTGAACACCCAGAATGATCACAGCGTACCAACCCCTTGAACTGAAACTTCCCCCAGTGGTCTAATGCAAAGAATGACCAGAATAAGGGGTGGGTTAAAAAAGTTTTGAGACTTGTAACACGCCA
Source organism: Aquarana catesbeiana (assembly GCF_042186555.1). NCBI lineage: Eukaryota > Metazoa > Chordata > Amphibia > Anura > Ranidae > Aquarana > Aquarana catesbeiana. Next base: position 30,647,140 of record NC_133336.1, on the reverse strand, counting down.
ATAGATGGCAGCACAAGGCTGCAAGAACAGTCACAGGGTGCGCTGACCTTCATATGTCAGTGTGCCAAAGAACACTGTCCTGTGTACATCGGGAGCACATGCATTACCACATCTGCTATTACGTCATGGACAGCAAATTAGAAGAAAGAGAAAACATGAAATTCTGTGTGAAACTCAGCAAATCTGCCACAGAGATGTTTGGAAAGAGAGATTGAAAAATGATCGACTGATCCGAATTATGTATAAAGAATAGCTGGTTGATGACTCAGGAAACCCGCTGACAGCTGAATGTAAAGAAAATAATTGCCGGTGTTGTGACAAAATGTCAAACCCTGCAGAATATCGAACCACGGCACTTCCTGTGACGTGTAATCAGCTGTTTTAGAAAACAACACGCACTGTGCATGCACGGCGCGTCATCTGCGCATGCGCACTTCATCGTTTGCGCATGCGCGGTGCGTCCTCGCTGACGTCAGGACACTGCATGTCAAATTCCTCCACCGACGGGCATCTTGCTACACCCCGCGCTCGGCCGTGCTAAGCCTGCAGTTAGAAGGCGCTAGTGGAGATCTTTTTACACCCACCCAAGTCTTGCATTTCAGACTTATTTTTAACACTAAACTTTGCTTATATAGTGCTAAACAGTATTTACAGGTCCCTGACTCTGTTTTGATCTTGAATTTTAAAAGCAGCAGAAATCCTGCAGATGTGACAGGTTTGCTAATCTGACAAAACACCGCTGCTTTTAAAATTCAACATGGGAATAGTGTCAGGGGCTTGTAAATACTGTTTAGCACTATATAAACAGAGTTTACTGTTAAAAATAAGTCTGAAATGCTTGGGTGGATGTAAAAAGATGTCCGCTACTGCTTTCTGAGTGCAGCCTTAGTATGGCCGAATTCAGGGTGTAGCAAGATGGCCGTCGGTCCAGGAATTTGACATGCAGTGTCCTGACGTCAGCGATGACGCACTGCGCATGCGCAGATGACGCTGTGCACATGTGGTTTTCTAAAACAGTTGATTACACGTAACAGGAAGTGACATGCTTTGATATTCTGCTGGTGTTTTGGCAGATTAGGCGACCCGTCAGAATGTGTAACGCAAGTGACATTCTGTCGCTGCCATCTTGCTACACCCCACACTCGTCCACACTCCAGTAAGGATACAGTAAGAAGGCGGCAAGCGGACATCTTGTCACACTCACCGAAGTCTTGCATCCCACATTATTTTTAACAGGAAACTGAGCTCTATAGTGAAATTCAGTATTTTTAAATCCTGTTTTGAGATTGATTTTTCAAAGCAGTCAGCAGCGGGGTTCTGTCAGATTAGCACACCTGTGAGATCAGCAGGTTCGCTGCTGCTTTTAAAATTCAACATCTAAACAGTCAGACGGATTTTTAAATACTGTATTTCACTATATACACTCAGTTTACTATTAAAAATAAGTGTGAAATGTAAGCCTTCTGTGGGTGTAACAAGATGCCCGCTTGCCAACTTCTTACTGTATTCTTACTGTGGACGAGTGTGGGGTGTACCAAGATGTCGGCGACTGAACGTCACTTCCGTTACAAATTCTGAGGAGTCGCCTAATCTGACGAAACAGTTGGTTCGACATTTTGTCCGGACACCGGTGTGTCACCTGATCTACACGTATCCGCCGGTGATTCGGCGAGTCATCAGAATTTCACCCTCACGCCTGTTCCTATTCTTATCGGAACCGGAAATGTCGCCGTTACATAGAACCGCCGCCATATTGTTGGTTCCACACAAATGTTTAGAATTTAGTTGTGTGGTCGATAACCAACATAATGGCGGCGCTCTGCAGAGGCGACACTTCCGGTTCCGTGCACCCACCATTCCGTTAGGTTCCGCTGATAAGAATGGGGAAGAGGAGTGTGAGGGCGGACAGAGGGGACAGGTGAGAGGAATAAAGCAGGATGTGGAGGGGTGTATATACTGTACAGGGTGTGTATATAGAAAGAGAGGGTTCATGTTCTGTGTTGTGTTTTATAGGGGTGTATATACAGTGTGGGGGGAATAGTATGGAGTGTATAAAATGCATGGGGGGGGGGGGGACTTAAACGGTATATAGTGTCTATATATGATATAGTGGATGTATATATACTGTATGGAGTGTATATACTGTATGGGGGTGTATGGAGTGTATATACTGTATGGGGGGTGTATATACTGTATGGGGGGTGTATGGAGTGTGTATACTGTATGGGGGGTGTATATACTGTATGGGGGGTGTATGGAGTGTGTATACTGTATGGGGGGTGTATGGAGTGTATATACTGTATGGGGGGTGTATGGAGTGTGTATACTGTATGGGGGGGGGTATATACTGTATGGGGAATGTATGGACTGTATATAATGTATGGGGGGTGTATGGAGTGTATATACTGTATGGGGGGTGTATGGAGTGTATATACTGTATGGGGGGTGTATATACTGTATGGGGGGTGTATGGAGTGTGTATACTGTATGGGGGGTGTATGGAGTGTATATACTGTATGGGGGGTGTATGGAGTGTGTATACTGTATGGGGGGGGTATATACTGTATGGGGAATGTATGGACTGTATATAATGTATGGGGGGTGTATGGAGTGTATATACTGTATGGGGGGTGTATATACTGTATGGAGTGTACATACTGCATGGGGGGTATATAGTGTATATACTGTATGGGGGGGGTATATACTGTATGGGGAATGTATGGACTGTATATAATGTATGGGGGGTGTATGGACTGTATATACTGTATGGGGGGGTGTATATACTCTATGGGGGATGTATGGAGTGTACAAAACGTGTGAAGGATTTACATTTTGTATAGAGTATATGTTATATATGGGTAATATTAGGGGTGCACCGACTTGGTTTTTTGGTACCGAAAATGAAAGATAAACTAGGCCAAAAACCGATATCGAAAATGACTTATACCGAAAATGACTGTTTTTAAAAAATATTTTTATACAGGAGAGAGACTGGGGACATGGTACAGGAGATGGTCAGAGACTGCAGACATGGTACAGGAGATCAATGCAGCCTCACCAGTTCCCCTCAGATGCAGCCTGCCCGATAAAAAAAAAAAAAATGCATGCACAGTGTTTTCCATGTATTCCAATGGCTCTAGTTCACACCATGCAGTCAGTTTCCGGTGCGGAATCTGACTGCATGGTGTGAACTAGAGCCATTGGAATACATGGAAAACACTGTGCATGTATTTTGTGCAAAAAAAAAAAAAAAAAGCGCTCAGAACTGCATCTGGTGTGAACTGGCCCCAAGCAAGCTATCTTTACCTCTACTAGCAATAACTACTTAACCCTTCCCCATTCTATCAAATGGCGATAAAAACCTAGCTGGGTCAAAATTAAGATTATTTATTTATTTTTATTTTTTTATGGCCAATAAAGGGAGTACAGCCTTTGGCCTGTGACCTGGTTTTATATAGCATGGCTACAGTCACACAAGCGGCTAGAGGTGGATAGTTTGCCGTGTTCAGAGGTGAAATGACTCTTCCGGACGCAGTAGCACTGTGTGGGCACATAAAACTAGTGGATTAGCTGCGGACAAAACTCTGCAGTAATGCTTGCCCTGGGCACACGCTGTTCCCCTCATGCAGCCTGCCAGTGTCTGGATGCAGCCTCACCCATGCCCGGATCAGAGTGGCGATCTCCGTGTGTCCTGGAGCTGTGAATTGAATTGCCCAGGCAGCTGCAGTAACAATGTCCCGCCTCCTGTGATCAATGTCCCGCCATTGGATCAGTGTGCCGTCTGTCACAGGAGGCGGGACATCGTTACTGTAGCTGCCCGGGCAATTCAGTTCACAGCTCCAGGACACACGGAGATCGCTGCTCTGTGGGGAGGAAGGGAGGAGAGGACGAGGGAGGACTGGGGCGAGCCAGGAAGATGGCCCCGCAGTGGGCGGCACCAGAAGGCGGGGGCCCACCCACTGCAGTGGGCGGCACTAGGGGGCGGGGGGCCCACCCAGAGTGGCACCAGGGGGCGGGCAGGCCCCACCCCCATTTTCGGCCCCATTATCGGCAAGAATTCTCTTTCGGCAAATTGCTGAAAAGGCCATTTTCGGCCGATATGTTTCGCTAGGTTATATATATATATATATATATATATATATATATATATATATATATATATATATATATATATATATATATATATATATATATATATTGTATGGGGGTTGTGGGGCGTCTATATACTGTATGGTCATGTATTATGTGTATAAGAAGTATGTACTGTATATGGGGTATAAGTACCGTATGGACAGATCATATATAAGACTTATAGACGGTGTTGTAGTACATATTGCTGTCTCAGCCTCGTTCAGTGTCAGTTCTTTTACAGGCCTCGTCTGGACTGGATCTTTGTGCGGCGGTTCTTGGCTCTGCAGTCTGTTCTCTTCCCACAATGGACAGCCCGGAATACGCTGATGATGATGACACTGCTGATAGTGGCCTTGACAGGTCAGTGGGCGATTTCCCTCCCCCCCCCTCCCGTGTACTTCTCATTTGTGGGATAGGATGGTGCTAACCCCATATGTAGCACTAGCAATGAAATTCTGCATGTACAGAGGGCCATCATGTGTGATGGGCCTCACCTTTAGAGGGTGTTCTGAAAGAGGAAAAGCTAGCTAATATTAGACACAATGTTGTTGAGATCTCTGTGTATGCAGAAAGCCTCTGAGATTGTACAAAGTGAGGAGTATTCTTGTTATCCGTAGTAACGAGTCAGCAGATTTTCAGGTTAATTTTCCAGCCTGTGCCACAGGAAAAGCAGAATCTTATTGGCTGTTCCCAACACCAGACCTTTTCCTTCATTGGGAAGTCACTGGACGATCATGTGCTTATTATGGTATTTTACAGGGTTGAACCAGCGACATTCCCTTCACATCATACAACTAATAGGAGGAGTGTCCATAGTCCACCTAACTTGTGTCATCTTGCCTCCTCCCCTGCAAAGCCTTGCACCATGCTGCCGCTTTCCCCTGCCTCTATAGCTCCCTTCTTTTAGGCCTGACATTGCTGTTCTTTAATGCAGACTGACTCATAAATTGTTTCGACAATGAGAGGAAGATGGCCACCCAGTGCTATGTGATCCGTGCGCCCCCAACCCCCCCCCCCCAGTAGCTGGATGAGTGCCCCTGCCAAACAATGGGCACAGTGTCCACACAAGGTGAGGGCACACACAGGTCTTGGGTGAGTTCACCTAGTTTGGGGTTTTTGTTTAGTCACCTCTGGCTCTCTAATGCCCCCAACAGGTGGATTTATCTGCCACCAGGTCCCTAATCTTGCAAAGGGGAGTCCTGCTAACCAGACAGACCTGGCAGGGACTAAAACTAATATATAGGGAATTTATTCAAACTAGAACAGACAAAAACAGTTGGGCATGGCAACCAATTGGTTTACCTTTCATTTTCAAACCTAAGAGCCCTTTCACATTGTAGCCGTGGCCGCGTTAGCAGTAAAGCGTCGTTTTACCGTCATTTTAGCAGCGCTTTTCGGCCGCTAGCGGGGACCTTTTAACCCCTGCTAGCGGCCAAAGAAAGGGTTAATAGCACCCACGTAGCGGCGCTGCCGAAGCGATTTGCAGGTGCTTTGGCAGCGGTGCCCATTCATTTTAATGTGAAGGAGCAGTGTATACACCACCCCAAAGATGCTGCTTGCAGGACTTTTTTATGTCCTGCCAGCGCAGCACCCCAGTGTGAAAGCACTAGGGCTCTCACACTGGGCCTGCAGATGAGGCATTTCTCAGGAGCTTTACAGGTGCTATTTTTAGCGCTAAAGTGCCTGAAAAATGCCTCCAGTGTGAAAGGGTCTTAAAGCAGAAGTAGACCTATCGACCTACCAGCTAAAAAAACAGTAAGGCCCCTTTCACACTGACCGACCGAGCCGTTGCTGTCTCTCCACTGTGAAAGCCCCGAGGGCTTTCACACTGGAGCGGTGCGCTAGCAGGACGGGAAAAAAAGTCCTGCTAGCAGCATCTTCTGAGCGGTGAAGGAGTGGTGTATACACCGCTCCTGCCCATTGAAATCAATGGGACAGTGCAGCTATACCGCCGGCAAAGCACCTCTGCAGAGGCGCTTTGCGGTGTTTTTTAACCCTTTCTCGGCCGCTAGCGGGGGAATACCAATGGTAAAGCGCCGCTAACGATAGCGGCGCTTTAACGCAGACCCCGCCCCAGTGTGAAAGGGGCCTTACATTCCCGGCACGTGCCGGGAATGTAACTGTAACATTGCCTGTGCTCTCAATCAAAATGTCAAACCATCCAATGGCTGATGTCATAACTGATCACATGTGAAGCATCATGGCAGGTAAAGATGGCAGCTTCCTTCGCTGGAAACTATAGGAGGGTTTACTTCCACTTTAACTGATCTAAAAGTTAGAAGCTGATTGGTTACCTTGCAAAGCTGCTCCAGATTCTGTCTGCTCCAGTTTTGATAAATCCCCCCTATAGTGTTTTATGGCTCTATAAGAGTAATGCCCCGTACACACGAGCGGAATTCTGCTCAAACTTGCCTTGCATACACACGGTCACACAAAAGTTCTATAAACTTTCGACCGTCAAGAACGCGGTGACGTGCAACACTACGAGGAGCCGAGAAAATGAAGTTCAATGCTTCCGAGCATGTGTCGAATTGTTTCCGAGCATTCGTGTTTTTTTGCGCGTCGGAATTGCATACAGACGATCGCATTTTGTCGGATAGGAACTTTTTCCAACCGAAAAATAGAGAACCTGCTCTCAATCTTTTGCTGGCTGGAATTCCGCCAGCAAAAGTCCGATGGAGCATACACACGGTCGCATTTTCTGAACAAAAGCTCACATCGGTCTTTTGCTGGCGGCATTTCCGATCGTGTGTGCGGGGCATAACAGACGCTGAGAGGCAGTGACAAGGATACCTCCACTCATTCTAGAATATTGTAGTGAAGCAGGAATAGTTCTTTGTGAAACAATAAAGGGCGCAACAGTAGTGCAGTTCAAAAAACTGGATAATCAATATGTGAATACACAATTAATTAACGTGAATTAAAAGTCCATATTAATGTCCAACATTGCTGTGAAACGTGAATAAATGGATCTTCTATATTTACTCCAATCACCGTGTAGTACTAAAATGCAAAAATGCTTCAAATAAAGTTTTTCACCAAGTGACCACCAGGCATGTAGTAAACAGAAAAAATTCCTTTCATCCGATGTATCCCTTCATGGGTTTTATAGCTTGGGCCCGCTAATTGTGGATCAACCAGATCTCAATCCAAGCGAAAATGGTATATACAGTGGAACCTCGGATTGCGGTTAACGAGCGTTTCACAATACGAGTACTGTATTTCTAAAAATCCTAACTCTGTTTGCAAGTGTTGTCTCGCAAAATGAGCAGGGTTCAGGCTAAAGCGGTGTGTAGTACCGCTTTTGGCCTGAGGTGGGGGGTGCCGGAGCCGATCGTCGCCGTTCGGAAATGCACGGAAAGGCCCGAGGACTGTTCTGCTGACCTCGGAAAGGCTCGTGAACGGAGTCTTTCCGAGGTTTGCCGACGTGTGCTCGGGCCTTTTCGGGCATTTCCGAGGCCCTCCGGCGCCCACCCGCCTCTGGCCGCATTGCGGTATTGCATCCCATTGAAGTCAATGCGGAACGCATTATTTTCATTTCCATTGACTTCAGTGGGAAACCTCGCTTTGATATGCGAGTACTTTGGAGTACGAGCATTCTCCTGGAACGGATTATGCTCGTGATCCGAGGTTCCACTGTACATATGGGTCACTCCTTAGTAAAAACAGCTTACATCCAAATCATCTGCAAAAAGTGGCCCCACCATGAAAAGCCACAGAAAGGCATGGATAGTGTAATAAAGTTTTTAATAGCTTAAAAGGCAGCACTTACAAATCCAGTTCATTCAGTGTAAGGTACAGAGGATATAAGATGCAGCTGTAGAAGTGAGCAGAAGCCGGTCCGGCACCATGCAAGTGTTCGTAATGCTCGGCGTGTGGCTCAGCTGTGTGCGGAAGCAGAGGACTCGTGTATTGCGCGTCGAGCCTCACTTTCAATATATTTCACGCTCGTGCGCACGTCATCGGGAATAGTTCTTTCTCTGCCTTATTTATTAAATATGTCACTGTCAGAGCCTTCACATCACTTAATCATACTCTTTTTCTGGTTCTGCACAGGGCAGCTGGTCATCTACCAGGTTGGCATTCTGCCCAGTCAGTTCTATGGTATCCTGTCTGATCGAGACCTGGCCAGCTTCAGGCGTTTGGCCGTAGTGGCTGTTGCGCTGATCCTCGTCATTTCCTTGGTGAGTTTTCTATTCCATTTATCCACCGGGAATGTCTTCTGTTCCGCTAACCTTATCTGACCAGTCAGATTTCAGTGTTACCCCGAATATCATTCATCAGTCTGTCAAGGTCTCCCATATCCTGTGCACCCACCAATCAGACTTCAGCATGCTGGGAATACAGGGGTGGCTTGTGATGACTGATGTCTGTTGCTTTCTATTATTGTTTGTTGGGTGGTGAAACTATCTGCTGGTGGGGGAGCCAAATTCAGGATCTTTGTGATGGTGTGAAGAATCAGCCAGGTTTTCCCGCACTACCACATGGAGTGAACTTGCCAGGAAGCCGGCACTGCACAAGGCCAGTCATAGGCAGTGTGTCTATGGGCAGCTGCCAGTCAGTAGAATGCCTTGCTGTCTATGATTGGCGATATGCAGTGACAGCTTCCTGGTGGGTTTGATGCAAACACACCTGAGCCCATCACTATTAAACAAGTGTGAATGGTGTGGTTAGAATTTTACTGGTGATACCAGTATGGCACCATATAGATTATACACAGTGCATCCAGAAAGTATTCACAGCTTTTCACTTTTTCCACATTTTTTTTTTTTATGTTACAGTCTTATTCCATAATGGATTAAATTCATTATTGTCCTCATTCTACAAACAATACCCCATAATGACAACGTGAAAGAAGTTTGTTTGAAATCTGCAAATTTATTAAAAATTTAAAAAACGAAAAAAATCCTATGTATATAAGTATTCACAGCCTTCGCCATTACACTCAAAATTGAGCTCAGGTGCCTCCTGTTTCCTTAAGATGTTTCTACAACTTGATTGGAGTCCACCTGTGGCAAATTCAGTTGATTGGACATGACGGGTTCGATCCGATTTATGCCCGAGAACATTCTTATTGTCTATTACTCCTATCCATGTGCCAACAGGTCAGTGTATTGCTCTAACCTGTGTGTGCTGTATACTTTGTCTTTCAGCTGCGCAGCGCCGAGCAGTACATCAGCAAACTGGTCTATGTAAACTGTCGGAAGGTGATGACGCAGTATCTGCACCAAATTTACTTCACCAAACAAGTCTACTACACAATAAGTGTGGAGCACAGCCATGTTGATAACCCGTATGTGGCACTGTGTGTGTGAAGGGGGGGGGGGGGGGGGGGCACTGTGTGTAGGGTACAATGTGTAAAAGAAGGGCGCTGTTTGTGGTGTGCTGTAGACATTGAACTCAGATACATATTTTTTTTTTTTTTTTGTCAGAGATCAGAGGATGACGCAGGATGTGGAACGTCTCTGCCGGGAACTCACCGGTTTCGCCAGTAAAATTCTTACCACACCTTTCACACTTGTCTACTACTCCTATCAGTGTGCCCTCAGGTCAGTGTATCAACTCTACTTGGTGTGCTGTAACGTGTGTGTGTGTGTGTGTGTGTGTGTGTGTGTGATATTTGCTAATTTCACCCAAAAATATATCTGAATCGCCCCATAGTTTAAGAGCCCAGTAATACAAGCTGCAGTAATTTGTCTCTTCTGCCTTCCGCAATGGTACAGTTTCCCCACAATAGTTTTGTGTCTCTCTGTCCCTCTTTCAATAGTGGGGTCTTCCCACAGTAATTTGTGTCACTACCCCTCCCACAATGGTAAGATTTCCCCCACCCCTTTCCCACACACACAGGGCTGTAATGAAGGTGACGCCATCCCACAGCCATAGTCTCCAATTAATTGTGTATTCTACATTAAGAAGTGTTCGTCACCGTTATTACCTTTTTTTTGTACCTCTTGACCTTCCCTCTTAGGCCCCTTTCACACTGGTCAAGCTCAACCCCTGAAAAACAACCCCACACCGTAATCCCCCACCCCCTCCACCAAATGATTTGGACCACTGCACAAAGCAAGGTCCATAAAGACATGGATGAGCGAGTTTGGGGTGGAGGAATTTGACTGGCTTGCACAGAGTCCTGACTTAACCCGATAGAACACCTTTGGGATGAATTAGAGCGGCGACTATGAGCCAGGCCTTCTCATCCAAAATTAGTGCCTGATCTCACAAATTCTCTTCTGGAAGAATGGTCAAACATTCCCATAGACACACTCCTAAACTTTGTGGACGGCCTTCCTAGAAGATTTGAAGCTGTTCTAGCTGCAAAGGGTGGGCCAACTCAATATTGAACCCTGCGGGAAGACTGGGATGTCATTAAGGTTCATGTGCGTGTAAAGGCAGGCATCCCAATAGTTTTGGTAATATAGTGTATATATGTACCATACCTGGCGATCCCCGTAGAAGCTGGAAATCTCTGTAGTAGACACCGCTACTGCCGTGATCACTGCTAACTTCCAGGTCCCTATGCCCTGCAGCTTAGTAAACACAGGAGGTCATTTGCTCAGCACAGGCTCCAATCGGAGAACAGTTTGCGTTTTCTCAATGAATGCAAAGTGTTCTCTGACTGCGTGAGGTGGAGTGGTGGGACAGTGACATCATAATCTTTGAGAGTTTCTCAATGAATGCAAAGTTTTCTCTAAATTGGATGAGGTGGAGAGCTGGGGCGGTGACATCACAAGCTCCACCTTATCCAATCAGAGATCATTTTGCATGTCGAATGGGCTACCTGTGTATATATTAAGAAGGGCAGCCTTTCAGCACAGTCCTGAAAGCTAGCTGTGGTCACTATAGTAGCTGTGTCCACAGGCATCGAACCTGCATTATTACATTTGTTCCAGCTGGACCAACGTAACTGTGCAAAAATATGAATACCTGGAGTTCAGCTTTAAAGCGCAACTAAAGTTCCTTTGTAAGAAACTGCAAGCAGGCAGCCTTTAATGGCAAAGGAGACATGCAATATCTTAATTTATTATTAAATGCCACTGCCTGCTTGCTGCGTTCTCCATCAACTATAAACTAAGTTGCACATGTGTAGCTCAGCTTACAACGCTGGCCAATGCAACAAAATAAATAAGTAGTCTGGTGCCACACCTCCATCCCTAAAAACATATACAACAAAACATGATTAGCCCTGGAACTTTAAGTGAAGTGAACGCTCGTGGCCATTGAATGGAGTAAAATTTAATTTCTGAATGTTATTAAAGATCGATAAATAGTCATCGTACAAGAAATGCTCGGACAAAAATGCCAAACTGATTAGTATTAACTACATTTTGAAATACATGCTTGAAAATTACAGGTATTGATACATAGTAGTGCATAGGCATCCTAAAAACTCCACGCGTTTTGTGAGCTACTTCTTCAGGAGTGGATGCATATACAATATATCTATAAAATAGAATATCAAATTTAAGAATATCAATTGCATTAATAATTATCTAACAAATAATAGGGGACCCTGTTGGGGGGACACCATACTTAACAAATCGGCTGAGCCAGGATACCAAAGCTGGTTTCCCATCAGGTGACGGCAAGGTACGTCTTGCCCGGGAGCTGAAGGGGTGGGACCATAAGAGACCCACCCAGATGGAAACTGGATATAATGTGTATAGGATAAATGTATCCCTTTTGTGTCCTTCCATGTCCATCAACACAAATAGCCACTGTAACAAAGGAGTATACATGTCTCAATAATATATGGCGGTTTACTGCAATAGCGTTACACTAAATAAAAAGATGTATAGGTCAAAAAATGACAAGATGCGGTGGTGACATGAGCATAGAGACAGAAGAGGGATGATCAAAGGTGCAACCAAAATGTGCAGGATATGAAGAAATGAGTGTATAGAACAATGCCATCTCAAGAAAGTGATAAGAAAAAAAAAGATGGTGTGTGTGCGAAGAGAGGGGAAAGAGAAAACTGCCAAACCAAAAGATATAGTTGAATGATGGGTATAGAGATGTGATCATGTATACCCACTAGAGCTGCAGGATTAATTGTTAAAGAATCAAGATCGCGATTCTACCCCCCCCCCCCCCCCTTGCGATCTTAACACAGCATTTCCTCAATTCATTGCAGAGAGTTCTCTGCTCAAGCCAACAGCTGTCAAAGAAAAAAAAACCCCAAAAAAACAGGCAGCCTGCCAAGTTTATCACAACATTGCTTAGGCAGAGATAAAGAGAAACTTTGTAATATTTTGTTCTTTCAGATCAAAGGAATGAACTTCTGTATGTAGATGAGGGCGGTTTAAAGACTAAACCTTTTTTCTGACACTTGTTGCTTACAAGTGAAAATCAGTATTTTTTTTTTTGCTAGAAAATTACTTGGAACCCCCAAACATTATGTATATTTTTTGTTTAGCAGAGACCCTAGAGAATAAAATGGCAATATTTTGTTGTTGCAATATTTTATGTTGCACTGTATTTGCACAGTGGTCTTTCAAACGCAATATTTTTGGAAAAAATACACTTTTTTTTTTAACAAAAACAGTGGTGCTTTATTGTTGTAATAAATAAGCAGAGTTACAGAATACCATTTAACAGAGTACAAAACACTACATATGTGGATTATATAATTGAGGATAGGGAAAATAGTATGCAAAACCTGCAGGCAATACATAGGTTAATAGTACCATTCTCAACAAGTACCGTCCACCCTCCACCCTCCAAAAAACCCCCTCCCCAATTGGGTCAAATGATCATAAGGAATTGAATTTTTCTTTACGAGGCCATCCACGGAGCCCAAACTTTTTCAAATTTCCACGGACAGCCACGGTTTATATATGTCATTTTATACATGGGAATTACTGCCTCAATCTGTGCCTCCCAGGCTGAAAAGGATGGAGGGGAAGAATCTATCCATTTCATAAGTATTTCTTTTTTGGCATAGAAAAGAAGAAAGGAAATCAGTAATTTAAGATGATATGGCCTCTGCTCATCGTCATGTATCCCCAGCAACGCCATGGCCGGTAAGAGCGGGATAGAGGTCTGCAATCTGGAGTTAATTTCACCTACTATCTTAGTCCAAAATAGTGCAACAATTGGGCACTCCCAGAACATATGTATAAATGTGCCTATATGGACTTTGCATTTAGGACACATGGGGTCTCTCTCAGGAAATATGCGATGGAGTCTCTGTGGGGTATAGTAGACCCTGTGTATAAATTTAACTTGAATCAGTTTCTCCTTGGATGCTATCACCAATTTCGGGCCATACTCTAGACAGTCCTCCCATCCCTCTCTATCCAGCGACGGGATATCAGCCCGCCATCTTTCCCATAATTCATTAATCTTAGGGGAATCTCTTCCCAGCAACGCATTATATAGAGAGGATAGGGGTTTGGTCAAGTCTCCAGGGGATAGGAGATCTTCGATGGGGTCCGTCTGTAATAGGGGAGTTTGCGGGAATTGAGCCCTGGCTGCATGTCTCAGCTGTAGGTACCGGAAACCCATCCAACGGGGCAGTCCGAATTTAGCCGTAAGCTCATGTAAGGAGAGCAGTTGTCCCCCAGACATTACGTGTTCCAACATGGTTACACCATATCTGGCCCACACTTGCGGGTCCGGAACCATACGGAAGTGTTTAAGTCGTGGGTTCCCCCATAGGGGATGAGCTGGAGACAATTGGCCAGGTCTCAAGTATCTGCGCCTAGCCGCCTCCCATACTCTCCAAGTTGCTCTAGTAGGTCCAGGGACCCCACAATATGCCTTGGGTCCTCTATAGGGAAAATTCCGAAGGTCCGTCAGGGAACCCAGAATATTCGCCTCGAGACAGGTTGCCACATTGGATCTAGAACCCTGGAACCACCAGTGCACCGTCACCAACATAGCCGCCCAAAAATAAATCTGGAAATTTGGGAGGGCAAGTCCACCCAAATCTGCAGGCAAACATAACGTAGTACGTGCCAACCTAGGGTTTCTCCCCGACCAGATAAAGGAGCCCACTATACGGTCAATCTCCCGAAAAAATGAGGCGGGGACCCAGACCGGGCAATTCCTAAACAGATAATTAAATTTCGGCAGTATCATCATTTTAAGAAGACTAATGCGACCCAGAAGATTCAGAGGAAGACTCTCCCAGGCAGCACATTTCGAACGTAGGGTGTTCAGGACAGGGGCCAGGTTTTTTACAATAAAATCAGAGAGATTCCTAGTGATCACAACTCCAAGATATTTAAATTCCCCAACCCTTTGTAGTGGGGAGGAGAGGGGTCCAGAGTCAACCTCATCATCTATAAAAAATAGGACTGATTTGGTCCAATTTATTTTAACTCCCGAGAGTCCACCAAAATTGTCAAAGATACGTAGGGCAGCTTGAAGAGAGGGCCCAGCATCATTTAGGTACAATAATGCGTCGTCGGCATAGAGGAAGAGGCGCTCCTCCATCATACCCACCCGCAGGCCCAGAACGTCCGGTGCACTCCTAATGGCGATTGCCAGAGGCTCCAGCGCCAGGGCGAACAGGCTGGGGGAGAGCGGACATCCCTGCCTCGTACCACGAAACAGATCGAAGGAGTCTGAGACCCAATTATTGGTGCGAACCCGCGCCCGGGGGGATCGATACAGCAATCGTACTCCGTGAATAAATTTGGGGCCGAATCCAAATCTACGCAAGGTCTCCCATAAAAATTTCCACTCAACGGAGTCGAAAGCCTTCTCAGCATCTAGAGAGGCAATAACCCTGGACCCCATGTTATCATGCGATGTTGCTAAGTTAAGGAATAAGCGCCTAATATTTATGTCTGTGCCCTTGCCTGGCATAAATCCCGTTTGGTCTATACCCACTAAGTCTTCTATGACGTGAGATAGTCGGGTGGCCAAGACCTTAGCAAAGATCTTGGCATCGACATTAAGCAATGAGATGGGCCTGTACGATGCGCAGTCAAGAGGGTCCTTTCCTGGTTTAGGAACCAGTACAATAATCGCCTCATTCATTGAGTCAGGTAGGGCTGGCAGAGTTGCAAATTTAGAAAGCAGTGAAGTCAACTTAGGGGCCAGTAGTTCAGAAAAATTAGAGTAAAATTCAGATGGTAACCCATCTGCACCCGGGGCCTTTCCTCCCTTGAGATGTCCCATGGCAACCTGTATCTCCTCAAGTGTGATGTCAGCCTCCAGCCCCTCCCTTGCCTCCTCAGACAGAACAGGAATAGACAGGGAGTCAAAAAAAGAGGACATGGATGATTCCGATGCAACATCTCTAGAGGAGTAAACCTCCTGAAAATATTCTCGAAAACGGTCATTAATATTAGCAGGGGCAGTAAGGATCTGGTCAGTATTGTCTCTAATGGAGCCTATGGGGGTTGAAGGTATGTTTCCCCTAGCCAGCCACGCGAGAAGCTTCCCATTTTTACCACCATGCTCAAACACTCGTTGAGCGGAGTATAACAAAGCCTTGTCCGTCTGGGCCATCCTAGTGGTGGATAAGTCACGCAGAGCTTTTCTCCACGCCCTGTACCGACCCTCTCCAGGAGCAGAAATATATTCAGCCTCCAACCTGCCTGCCAGTACCTCCAGCTCATCTATGGATCGAGTAGAGTCACGCTTGAGCCGGGTGATACTATGACCATACTCCCCTCGTATCCAAGCTTTAAATGAATCCCATACAACAATAGGGGCAACTGAATCAGCATTGTCTGTCCAGAAGTTACAGATAGAGGCCGTCAGGGGTTCCAACAGTCTCTCATCATTAGCCCAGAATCTGGACAAGCGCCACAAACGAGTTCCTGGTGGAACAGACAGCGTCAGTGTCAAACACAATGGTGCGTGATCTGAAATTCCCCTGGGAAGCACAGATAGGTCGTGTACATATTGTAGTGCAGGGCCCGAAGCATAGACAAGATCAATTCTGGACAGTGTTTTGTGTGAGGCTGAATGGCAGGTGAAGACTTTCAGTGTCGGGTACAGGTGCCTCCAAACATCAGTGAGGGCAAAAGTTTCCGCCCACTGCCTGAGCTCCGGAGTGTCCCGAGCCGAGGATTGTAGCCGGTCAAGTTCAACCAGCGGAACCATGTTAAAGTCCCCCATAAGGTATACCAATGTGGTATCAAATTGCACCGCTATTTGCATGATTTCGTGAAGGACCCTGCCAGAAGCTGGCGGAGGAACATAAAGCCCAACTAGTACCACATTTTTATCAAATATAGTAGCATGTATAACAACAAATCTCCCTTCTTTATCTGTTTTTACCTCAAGCAGCGTAAATGGTAATGTTTTGTGGACCAGGATGCTAACCCCCCGGGCATAGGTAGAAAAGGTGGAATGATAATTAAGGCCCACCCAGGCTTTCCTAAGGCATACCGTTTTGTTTTGCAGCAGATGTGTCTCCTGGAGAATACAGATCTGCGGGTTGTGGGAGCGGAGGAAGCGAAACACCAGGGAACGCTTAACAGCAGTATTAAGCCCCCGAACGTTCCATGAGATTACCTTTAACTCAGCCATGAAGTATGGGGTATATTGGATATGCAGTTATGTAACATACCAGACAGGCAGCATCCCAGTCCAGCCACACATATAATATTATACATGGCACTGTATAAATGGTTCTGTTCGAAAAAATACACTTTAATGAATTTAAAAAAAAAAAACAAAACTAAACAGTAAAGTTAGCCCAATGTTTTTGTATAATGTGAAAGATGGATGTTACACCGCGAGAATCGAGAGAGAATCGTGATCTTTATTCCAAGCAAAAAAATTGTGGGGGTTATTTACTAAAGGCAACTCCACTTTGCACTACAAGTGCACTTGGAAGTGCAGTCGCTGTAGATCTGAGGCGGACATGCAAGGGGAAAAGACAGCATTTTTGCTTGTACGTGATTGGATGATAAAATCAGCAGAGCTTCCCTTCGTTTCAGAGCTTCCCCTCAGATCTGCAGCGATCTACAGCAACTGTACTTCCAAGTGCACTTGTAGTGCAAAGTGGATTTACCCATAGTAAATAAACCCCTGTGATTCTCATTTTGGCCAGAATCGTGCAGCTCTAATACCCACCATGAGTTGTGTGAGAGCCTTCAATTAGAATATATGCCAAATATACCTCTATACCTATAAGTGGACATCAATGTTACCATGTACATGCGGCAAAAGGAGAGTGTGCGAATGCCAAATCGGCGTCTGGCCAAGTCTCTGAATGCCGGCATAAATAGATTATGCGCAGAAGTGACGTCATCCTGTGCCAGCCAATGCAGAGGCCTGAAGATTGGCGCTCAGAAGACGATGCCGGCGAGGGAACGTTGGACAGGTGAGTATTGACCCTTTAGTTCAGATTTAAGCTGCTGCTCTGGCTGGTTTGCCCCATGTAGCTGTGTGCTGCCTCTCCTTTTTGGTGTGTTTTCCAGTCAATAGACCGATACCATGTGTGTTTCATTTCTTATTCTATGTTCCTTCATGTTCACAGTACAGGCTGGATGGGTCCTGTGTCCATCTTCGGATATTTTGTGGTTGGATCTCTGGTGAATAAACTTCTGATGGGTCCTGTTATCTCCAGACTGGTTGAGCAGGAGAAGCTGGAAGGTGATTTTCGGTGAGTGTGGGTTGCGTTCCTGCCTGTCAGTTGAGGGGTCCTGTGAGCCAGAGTGGCTTTCCTGCCCCCCAGGTGAAGGGCCCAGTGATTTGTGGGTGGCATGCTTCCTGTAAGTAGAGGGGTCTGGTGAGTGTAGATGATGCTCCTGCCTGTCGGGTGAAGGGACCAGTAGGTGTTTGATGGCGTTCCTACCTGTTGGGTCGGGGTGAATGGTTGAAGGGTCAAGTAAGTGTGGGTAACTTCCTGCCTATCAGGGTGAATGGATGAGGGACCCAGTCTTGAGGCTACATGGAGGTAGCGGGACTATAGGGAACTTTATCGTGGTTGGCATGACTTGGCAGCCAATGAGTAGCAGTAGCTGTGCATGTTTCTGTGAGCTGGCCTCTCATATTGTGTGACAAATTCCATCTTTCCACCAAACGGACATTTATGTATTTTCTGTAAAATGGTTAGTTTGATCTCTAGTAATGTTCAGTCAGCCCTGTGATATTCAAGTCACCTCTCCCTGGCTTTTCCTTCTGCAGGTTCAAGCATGTACAGATCCGCGTTAATGCCGAAGCTGCAGCCTTTGCCAGGTCAGAGTTTGGGATCAGTCTGATGATATGGGGCTGAGGAGCAAATTACACAATACATTTCCATCAGCCAGTTTGATTCCTTGTTTATTTTTTGCTGGGAATATGTGTCACATGACCTTAAAGTGATGGTGTTCTGTTCCAGAGCCGGCTGTGTGGAATATGCCAGAACAGAGCGCCGCCTAAAGAGCCTTATTGCCACCCAGAAGGATCTGATGTATCGGGAACTATGTCTGTCCAGTGAGTAGGGAAATGTGACACCAGGATTTGGGGGTCATTGTGGAACCTTGGCTAGGGTCAGCCAGGTGAATAATTATTTGACCTCTCTTGCCGACAGTTGGAACAAACACCTTTGATTATCTGGGTGGAATCCTGAGTTATATGACTATTGCTATTCCCATCTTCTCTGGAGTGTACAATGACCTGAGTGCTGGTGAACTGAGCGAGCTTATCAGTAAGGTAACAGTCCTCCCCCCCCCCCCCCCCAGCTGATTTATCCTATCATACCTCCACCACCCTTTACTCCTGCTACTCCCCCTTTTACTCTTGCTACTTCCCTTTACCTCCCCACCACCATCTCCCCAACATTACTTTTTTTTTTTTTTATCCCATCTACAATCCCTCTCCTTAACCTTTCTCCCCATCTTCTTTCCCCTTTTAACTTGCCTTTTTTCCTTTTCCCTCTTCTTCCCCCTCTTTCTCTCCTCCCTTTTTTTTTTTTTTTTCTTCTTCTCCCATGCGGTCTACTTCTTCCCCTTCTTCCTTTTTTTTTTTTTTTTTTCTTCACCCGTCCTCTTTACCTCCTTCCTTGTTTCTTTCTCCACCCGTCCTTTCTACATCCTTCCTTGTTTTCCCACCCCTCCTCTGTACCTCCTCCCTTGTTTCTCCACCCGTCCTCTCTATTTTCTTTCTTGTTTCTCCACCCGTCCTTTCTACA
Organism: Aquarana catesbeiana; assembly: GCF_042186555.1. Classification (NCBI taxonomy): domain Eukaryota; kingdom Metazoa; phylum Chordata; class Amphibia; order Anura; family Ranidae; genus Aquarana; species Aquarana catesbeiana. The sequence goes on along the minus strand of NC_133336.1, from coordinate 30,627,930 downwards.
TCCTCCCTTGTTTCTCCACCCGTCCTCGCTACCTACTCCCTTATTTTTCCACCCGTCCTTTCTACCTCCTCCCTTATTTTTCCACCCGTCCTTTCTACCTCCTCCCTTGTTTTTCCACCTGTCCTTTCTACCTCCTCCCTTGTTTCTTTCTCCACCCGTCCTTTCTACATCCTTCCTTGTTTTCCCACCCCTCCTCTGTACCTCCTCCCTTGTTTCTCCACCCGTCCTCTCTATTTTCTTTCTTGTTTCTCCACCCGTCCTTTCTACATCCTCCCTTGTTTCTCCACCCGTCCTCGCTACCTACTCCCTTATTTTTCCACCCGTCCTTTCTACCTCCTCCCTTATTTTTCCACCCGTCCTTTCTACCTCCTCCCATGTTTTTCCACCCGTCCTTTCTACCTCCTCCCTTGTTTTTCCACCTGTCCTTTCTACCTCCTCCCTTGTTTTTCCACTCGTCCTCTCTACCTTCTACCTTGTTTCTCCACCTGTCCTCTTTACCTTCTGCCTTGTTTTTCCTCCCATCCTCCTTTTACCTCCTCCCTTGTTTCTCCACCTGTTCTCCTCTACCTCTTCCCTTCTTCTTACTCCTGCCCCCTCTACCTCCTTCTTCTTTTTTTTCTTTTTTTTTTGTCCTCCCACCTCTTCCCTTCTTCCTCCTCTGGCAGTTCTTATGCTGGGTGTCTCTCCACAGAATGCGTTTGTTTCCATCTATCTGGTCAACTGCTTCAGTCAGATCATCGATTTATCCAGCAATCTGTGTGACGTGGCTGGATACACACATCGGTGAGTGCAGAATAGGAGAGACTGTGGTCAGTGGATTGTATGACTTGGGGTGGAGCGGTGTCTGTTGCGGAGAGGACATAGAGAGGGCTCTTATTGATAATAGTGGTTTTAAGTGCTCTGGTCATTGAGGGTGGTGCGTTTGATGGTGTGGGAGGGGCACTGCCCAGTGATGGTTGTGGTGAATGTGATATGTGGGAGGAACACTGGTGATAGTGAGAATATGTGAGAGTGGGGAGCTCTGGGTAGGTAAGTTTATGTGAGAGAGACTCCCTTTTTAATGATGGCAGTGGTATATGTGGGAGGGGCTCTAGCCAGAGATGGTGGTCATAAATGTTATATGTGCAAGGAACTCTAAACAGTGATGGTGGTTGACATGATATGTGGGAGGGGTTCTGGCCAGTGATGGCAGTGGTGGGTGTTATATTCGGGAGGGGTTCTGGCCAGTGATGGCAGTGTTGGGGGTTTTTGTGGCAGGGGTTCTGCCCAGGGGAGTATGATATCTAGGAGGGGCTCTGACCAGTAATGGTGGTGATAGGATATGTGGGAGTGACTCTGGACATTGATGGCGGTGGTGAGTGTCATTTGTGGGAGTGACTCTGGCCATGGGAGTATATCTGAGAGGGGTTCCGGCCAGTAATGCAGATGATATTATATGTGGGAGGCACTCTGGCCACCAATAGCGGTGGTGTGTGATTTGTAGGACGGTCTCTTGCAGATAATTGTGGTGTTGAGTATGATATTTGGGAAGTGCTCTAGTTAGTGAAGTTGTTGGTAATTTGCATCTTCTCAGGATTGGGGAGCTGGTGGAGGTGATGAAGAAGATTGTACAAGAAGACAAGGATTTAAGTCCAGAGGAGGAAGATGATGGGTATGTATTGTCATTTTCTGTATCTAACATTCCACTATATCTGCATTTTTGGGGGTACTAATACCTGAAACTCTATCTGTATATGTTAAAGTGTTTGTTCCTGACTCTCCACTGTCTGTAAGTATGGGGATGTCCTTAGTGGATCCTATAGGGTTGATTTACTAAAGGCAAATGGACCAGGATGGCGCTGGGAGCAGACATGTAGTGTCTGAGCTCCCGGGGACCGGCTTCAAAATCGGCTTTTATTGGGTGCAGACCCATCTATACCAACAGGTCTGTGTCCCCACTGCCTCAGTGTCACCTCCGGGGTATGCGTGGGCAAAGATCGCAGGCAAAATCCCATCGCATGGCCACAACACCTAACACCGCTGGTAAGGCCGCGGCCTCGCCTAAATCCTCTGCCCGCATGGAGACCCAGCCTGAGGAGCCCAAACGGCTGCCTGCCACGGTGGCGGACTTTAAAGCGGTCATGCAGGCGATCACTACCCTGACCGATAAGGTGGACCACATTCAGGCTAATGTGGAATTCATCCGTAAGGATTTTGACTCCTTCCGTGGCCAGATGACTGAGGTGGAACAGAGGGTCTCTCAGACTGAAAACATGTTATGTGACCATGGGGCTGATATACACACCCTAAAAACTAAGATTAAGGCATTAGAGGCTCAGACTGAAGATGTTGAAAATCGTAACAGGAGAAATCATCTGCGCATTTTGGGCCTCCCTGAGGGTGCTGACCCCACTACCTTTGCTGAGCGTCTGCTGCAACAATTGCTTCATTCTGCTCGTATTTTTCCGTGTTGTGTTTTTTTGGGGTTTTTTTGTGGAGCGAGCTCACCACATACCCCCCACTAGGGGGCCCCAGGGAGCACCACCCCACACTTTCATCTTTACATTGCTCCATTTCCATGATCGTGACCTGGTGATGAGAAAGTCCAGATCCCAAGGTGAATTTACGCTTTGAAAATACCAAACTCCTGATCTTTCTGGATTATTCGCTGGAAACACAGAGGAAACGAAAACCCTTTGACGCGGTGAGAGCCAGACTCCACTCAAAGAGTGTTAAATACAGTATGTTTCCGGCCAGACTGCAGGTGAAAGACGGTGAGTCTGTTTGTTTTTTACAACCCCTAAGGAGGCCTCAGCCTGGATTGACACCCTGCCTCGACGCTGATCATTGCTGCTGACCGATCTTCTAAATAGGTTGTGGATTTCAAGTGCCTCCTAGGCCTACGATCCTACTACACTGGCTGATGACTGGCTCCTTCACTACTATACTTCATGTCGCCAGTTCACGACAGGTCCCATGGTTCTACACGGGGAAGGAAATGTTCTTTTGTCACCCCCTGACGCATCCTTTGTTACTCCGGCCTGGATATCAGGACTATCCACTCTCCCCCCGTTCTCTTATGGCCTGTGTCATTACACCTACTGCCCTATGCAGTTATGCTGCTCAATTTTGTACCCCCAGTGACCGCTGGGAGACTGCACCCACATTTCTGATCCGGTCCCGAACTGTGTGCTACATGCTTGCTAATTGACTGCCGGACTGTGGATGCCGTTCTGCTCGCGTCTTTGCCTCTGTTTCGGGTTGGGTTATTAAAGCGGAGTTCCACACAAAAATGGAACTTCCGCTTTTCAGAACCCTCCCCCCCTCCGGTGTCACATTTGGCACCTTTCAGGGGGGAGGGGGGTGCAGATACCTGTCTAAGACAGGTATTTGCACCCACTTCCGGCATAGACTCCCATGGGAGTCTATGCCTCTTCCCGTCCCGACCGCGCTGTCTGCTGGGAACACACAGCTCCCAGGAGAGAGCGGGGACTACTAGGGATGCGCAGCGCGACTCGCGCATGCGCAGTAGGGAACCGGGAAGTGAAGCCGCAACGCTTCACTTCCTGATTCCCTCACGTAGGATGGCGGCGGCAGCTGCCGAGAACCGAGCAGGTTCTCGGCGTCCCCTGCCGATATCGCTGGACCCCGGGACAGGTAAGTGGCAATGTATTAAAAATCAGCAGCTGCAGTATTTGTAGCTGCTGGCTTTTAATATTTTTTTTTTTTTTGACGGTGTGGGTGAACCCCCGCTTTAAGCCTCCCCAGGGTAAGGGTTGGGGTTGGCGGGGTGTGGGGGGGTTGGTTGGGACTTTATTGTTGTATTTCTTTCTTTTATTTCAACTTTACAAGCAATGTGCCCCTTCATATCACAGGGTACCATGTATTGCATGCACTGTTTAATGCGGTTGTCCGGGTTCTGCTCCTAGGCCCTTTTTGGATCTCCTTGCCTAATTCTGTGATGCCTAGGGCATATGCCTGACTGTAACATGTTGTGTTGGAACGCCAGTGGTCTGAACTTCTCTGTGAAGAGGTCCCTGGCTTTTCAATTTTTGAATGCCTACCATCTCCAGATTTGTATTTTACAAGAGACCCATTTAGTGGGCAGTAAACTCTTGAGTCTTAAGAAACCCTTGGTAGGACACCACTACCACTCCTCATATACCAATTATTCCCGGGGGGGTCAGAATTTTAATTTGCAAGTCTCTTGCATTTAGGCTACTGGCACTGGACCCGGACACCTGCTACATGCCATGGTGGATAAATTGGAACTGGTGGGGCTGTACCTACCCCCCCCCCCCCCCCCCACCTTCATGAGACTGCTTAATCAATTGATTACCAAAATTGTTGCCTACTCTACGGATAATGCGGTGATTCTTGGAGATTTCAACATGGTCCCAGATCCTGGGATGGACAGACTCTCCACCGGGACATGTACTCCCTCAGGACTGTCCGCTTGGACGGAAGCCTCCAGCAGATGTGTGGAGATGGCGCCATCCTTATCAACGTGCCTACACCTGTCATTCTGCCGCGCATAAAACCTTTTCCCGGATAGACCTAGTCTATGCTGGAGGATCTGTCCTTTCTAGAATTCGGGACATCTCCATCCTTCCTTGTGGCATTTCGGGCCATGCCCCTCTTGCTTTGAAACTGAATGTGTCTACTGCCCCACAGGACAGTCTGTGTCGTTTATCCAGGTTCTGGTTGTCTGATTCGATGGTTTCTGAGCTGTACAGATCTGACATGATACTCTACTGGAAGGATCAGGACCATTCTATATCTCTGTCCACCTCTTGTGACACTTTTAAAGCATTCTCTAGAGGCAGCCTGCAATCTTACGTCCATAGGGGCTTGCGGGAGGATCTTCTGAGGGCAGAAGAGAGAGTGGCTGCCCTTGAGGTGGAGTACTCCCTGTTACGGGCTTCCCGAGTGTACTCTGATTTTTAGGCGGCATTGAGAGATGTTCTTTTGCTCCGAACATCTGCTACTAAAACCCAGCTGTTACATCAATCCCAACGCATATTCGAACATGGGGAAAAAAACTGTGAGTATATTGGCTAGGGAGAGCTCTTCACCCATGTCTTTCTCGGGCATTTGTGACTGATGGGTCGCTGCTGACTGATCCTGCCTCCATTAATGCATGTTTTGCATTGTTTTATCAAGAGCTATATAGCTCCTGGATGGTGGGCACGGACGAGGAACTATACGAATACCTGGAGGAAATTGAGCTGCCATGCTTAAAATCTACTTTTAGAGATCTTTAAGGCATATGCAGAGGAACTGCTCCCTACATTCAGGCTTCTACTCCAAAAGGCCTTAAAGGGGGGATCTCTTCCCCTTTCCGTGGCTGAAGCAGTTGTTGTGGTCCTTCTTAAACCTGGTAAGGCTCTGGAGCAGTGCTCCTCGTAGCGGCCAATATCCCTCCTTAATGTGGATGCAAAAATGTTGGCTAAGGTCCTAGGCCGGTCGATTGAACACTGATCACTGCTTTGGTACATGCGGATCAATCCGGATTTATGCCGGGTAGGGGAACCGACATTAATATACACATTACACATCTCTCTAGGTTGGCCTCCCTGGATGCCGAAAAGGCTTTTGATTCAGTGGAGTGGCGCTACCTCTGGGCCGTCCTGTGTAAATTTGGATTCGGCTCTCGGTTTATTAAATGGCTCCAATTGATTTACCATAACCCTATGGCCCGAATACGCACTAATACTTAGTTGTCCTCGCCTTTCCCCCTGACTCGGGGTACCAGGCATGGATGCCCGCTCTTCCTGGGCCTGTTTGCACTGGCAATGGAACCTCTGGCAGTGCGAATTAGGTCTGCTCTCTCGGTTAAGGGCATACAGGTGGGAGTGATTGCATGCAGGGATATTTTTTTTTCTACAAAAATATTCCTGAAAGACATTTCCTCTCTCCCCCCGGCCCTTCAAATCATTGATGTGTTTGGCTCGTTCTCGGGCATTAAGGTCAATTGAGGGAAGTCACTCTTGTTCCCATCACACGCCCCGGACTCCTGCACCCAGATTAGTACTCCATTGACCTGGACTACTGAATTTAAATATTTAGGGGTGGTGATAAAGGCCCCCTTGTCCTCATTTTGAGCTGAACCTCTTGCCATTGCTTAGGACCTTCTCCCAGACATGTGTGGCCTGGAGGTCTCTCCCTCTTACACCAGTGGGTAGAGTGAACCTTGTAAAGATGGTATATTTGCCTAAGTTCCTTTTTATCTCTTCCTTAATTCCCCCTCCAGCCTCCTTCTTTAACAAACTACGGGGAATTATATCATCCTTTGTGTGGAATGGGAGGCCTCCGCATTTGGCCATCTCTACTTTACAGCTCCCTCTCACTCAGGGGGGGTCTGTCCCTACCTAACTTTCAGGCTTACTCATGGGTGGTGGTCCTGGTAACAGTGAGGTGGTGGTTCTCCCAACCTAAAGACAACCCAGTGGTTACTGGAGGCGGCCATCATGGGGTCATACTCCACCCTTAGTAACTTGGTGTTCGGAGGAACAAAATCGCACCCCGGAATTACAGATCTGATGAGTACCACTATCTCAGTATGGCACAGGGCGAGGGTCCGTTATAGATCTCCAGAGACATACTCCCCTCCAAATCCCCCACATCTGAATAAAGCTCCTGATCGCAGGTTTGGGCGATAAGAGTGATGGTGAATCTTTAAACATGTTTCAGGCAGCAAATTGTACTCCTTCCCTGACCTTTAAAGATGTGTATATATTACCAAGGTGGATGTTGTTCCACTACTACCAACTTCGCAACGCATTTCTTAAGCATTTCCCAGCCTCTCTCACCCTAGAATCAGACCCTGTTGAAGGGTTGCTAATTGCCAAGGTACTAGACAAGCCTTTATCTTCCCTGTACTTCCGCCTATCTATAACCCATACTAATAAATTAGAAAAGACCTTTGACAAGTGGAGAGTGGTCATCCCTGGCCTGACTGAGGAGGATTGGGAAGGTTGTTTTGTCCTCTTATGTGACTAATATGATCTCAGCCAGAGTCCATTTCCTACAAGTTAAGTTCTTTCTTGGGGCCTACTTCACCCCAAAAAGATTGACAATCATGAACCCGGGGGCCCCGGTGCCCTGTCCCAGATGTGGTATGCAGGCGGCTTCTTTCCTCCATATTGTCTGGTCTTGTCCACCCTTGCTGCCTTTTGGTCAGAGATTCTCACTGATCTTAATCGGATAACCTTTTTAACCCTCGAGTTGGATCCCAGGTTTATGTTGCTCAATGTGTTTGGCACTAAAGTTAAGGGCCGTTATACTAAGCTGCTCTTAAGTTATGCCACCTTTTATGCACGTAGGGAGATATTTCTCCATTGGAAACATGCTGCACCGCCCACAGTATTTACTTGGCGCTCTGTTTTAAACTCTGTGTTGCCACTGTGTAGAATCACTTACCTTAACAGGAATTGCCCTAGCAAATTCAATAAAATCTGGTCGGGATGGATAGACGATTGGGGCTCAGAGATTGCAGACAATTATCTAGGTCATGAAGCTGTGCCTTGATAAATACATACTTATGCGGTCTCTCACCCTTTGTTACCTATCATACTAATCTTTTTACTTGGGGTCCCTTCTCTCCCTCCCTACATGCCATTGCTTCAGTGTGCATTTGCCGATTGATGTCGGCACATGCACGATATCTCCTAAACCGTTCAGGTTTAGGAGATATCCAGGGTAGCTACGGGTAAGCCTTATTATAGGCTTACCTGTGGCAAAAAGTGTGTTTGTAAGGGTTTACAACCACTTTTAAAAACTGCGGTATGTAAACTGTTGATCAGGGTAATTTGGGTAGTTTCTATTGTCATTATGATTTTAACCAGTTGCCGACCACCGCACGACGATGTACGTCGACAGAGCGGCACGGGCAGGCAAAAGGGCTTACCTGTACGTCCTTGCCTGCCCGCGGGTGGGGGGTCCGATCCCCTGACACACACCCCCCCCCCCCCCCCCCTGGTGCCTGCGGCGGTCGGCAAATCTCCCACGGCGATCGGTGGTGAGGGGGAGGCCATCCATTCGTGGCCCCCCCCTCGCGATCGCTCCCAGCCAATGGGATCATTTCCCTGCCTCTGTATTGTACACAGAGGCAGAGGAAATGATGTCATCTCTCCTCGGCTCCGTATTTTCCGTTCCGGCGCCGAGGAGAGAAGACTGTAAAGTGAGTGCACAACACACACACACACAGTAGAACATGCCAGGCACACAAAACACCCCGATCGCCCCCCAATCACCCCCCCCCCCCCCCCCCCCGTCACAAACTGACACCAAGCAGTTTTTTTTTTTTTTTTTTTTTCTGATTTACTGCATGGTGTCAGTTTGTGACAGTTACTGTGTTAGGTCAGTTACTGTTAGGCCCCCTTTAGGTCTAGGATACCCCCCTAACCCCCCCTAATAAAGTTTTAACCCCTTGATCACCCCCCGTCACCAGTGTCACTAAGCGATCATTTTTCTGATCGCTGTATTAGTGTCGCTGGTGACGCTAGTTAGGGAGGTAAATATTTAGGTTCGCCGTCAGCGTTTTATAGCGAAAGGGACCCCCATATACTACCTAATAAATGTTTTAACCCCTTGATTGCCCCCTAGTTAACCCTTTCACCACTGATCACCGTATAACCGTTGCGGGTGACGCTGGTTAGTTCCTTTATTTTTTATAGTGTCAGGGCACCCGCTGTTTATTACCAAATAAAGGTTTAGCCCCCTGATCGCCCGGCGGTGATATGCGTCGCCCCAGGCAGCGTCAGATTAGCGCCAGTACCGATAACACCCATGCACGCAGCATACGCCTCCCTTAGTGGTATATTATCTGTACGGATCAATATCTGATCCGATCAGATCTATACTAGTGTCCCCAGCAGTTTAGGGTTCCCAAAAACGCAGTGTTAGCGGGATCAGCCCAGATACCTGCTAGCACCTGCGTTTTGCCCCTCCGCCCAGCCCAGCCCAGCCCACCCAATTACAGTATCGATCGATCACTGTCACTTACAAAACACTAAACACATAACTGCAGCGTTCGCAGAGTCAGGCCTGATCCCTGCGATTGCTAACAGTTTTTTTTGGTAGCATTTTGGTGAACTGGCAAGCACCAGCCCCAGGGAGCGTCAGATTAGCGCCAGTACCGCTAACACCCACGCACGCACCGTACGCCTCCCTTAGTGGTATAGTATCTGAACGGATCAATATCTAATCCGATCAGATCTATACTAGCGTCCCCAGCAGTTTAGGGTTCCCAAAAATGCAGTGTTAGCGGGATCAGCCCAGATACCTGCTAGCACCTGCGTTTTGCCCCTCCGCCCGGCCCAGCCCAGCCCAGCCCACCCAAGTGCAGTATCGATCGATCACTGTCACTTACAAAACACTAAATGCATAACTGCAGCGTTCGCAGAGTCAGGCCTGATCCCTGCGATCGCTAACAGTTTTTTTGGTAGCATTTTGATGAACTGGCAAGCGCCAGCGGCCTAGTACACCCCGGTCGTAGTCAAACCAGCACTGCAGTAACACTTGGTGACGTGGCGAGTCCCATAAGTGCAGTTCAAGCTGGTGAGGTGGCAAGCACAAATAGTGTCCAGCTGCCACCAAGAAGAAGACAAACACCGGCCCGTCGTGCCCATAGTGCCCTTCCTGCTTCATTCGCCAATCCTAATTGGGAACCCACCACTTCTGCAGCCCCCGTACATCCCCCATTCACATCCCCAACCAAATGCAGTCGGCTGCATGAGAGGCATTTTTATGTCCTCCCGAGTACCCCTACCCAACGAACCCCCTCAAAAAAGATGTTGTGTCTGCAGCAAGCGCGGATATAGGCGTGACACCCGCTATTATTGTCCCTCCTGTCCTGACAATCCTGGTCTTTGCATTGGTGAATGTTTTGAACGCTACCATTCACTAGTTGAGTATTAGCGTAGGGTACAGCATTCCACAGACTAGGCACACTTTCACAGGGTCTCCCAAGATGCCATCGCATTTTGAGAGACCCGAACCTGGAAGCGATTACAGTTACAAAAAAAGTGTAAAAAAAAAACACAAACAAAAATAATAGTTGTGTCTCTCTCTCTCTCTCTCTCTCTCTCTCTCTCTCTCTCTCTCTCTCTCTCTCTCCTCTCTCTCTCTCTCTCTCTCTCTCTCTCTCTCTCTCCTCTCTCTCTCTCTCTCTCTCTCCTCTCTCTCTCTCTCTCTCTCTCTCTCTCTCTCTCTCTCTCTCTCTCTCTCTCTCTCTCTCTCTCTCCTCTTTTTTACTGTATTCTATTCTGCAATGTTTTATTGTTATTATGTTTTATCATGTTTGCTTTTCAGGTATGCAATTTTTTATACTTTACCGTTTACTGTGTTTTATTGTTACCATTTTTTTGTCTTCAGGTACGCCATTCACGACTTTGAGTGGTTATACCAGAATGATGCTTGCAGGTTTAGGTATCATCTTGGTATCATCCTTTTCAGCCAGCGGTCGGCTTTCATGGAAAAGCAATCCTAGCGGCTAATTAGCCTCTAGACTGCTTTTACAAGCCGTGGGAGGGAATGCGCCCCCCCCCCCCTCCCCACCGTCTTCCGTGTTTTTCTCTGGCTCTCCTGTCTCAACAGGGAACCTGAGAATGCAGCCGGTGATTCAGCCAGCTGACCATAGAGCTGATCAGAGACCAGAGTGGCTCCAAACATCTCTATGGCCTAAGAAACCGGAAGCTACGAGCATTTTATGACTTCGATTTCGCCGGATGTAAATAGCGCCATTGGGAAATTGGGGAAGCATTTTATCACACGATCTTGGTGTGGTCAGATGCTTTGAGAGCAGAGGAGAAATCTAAGGTCTAATAGACCCCAATTTTTTCAAAAAAGAGTACCTGTCACTACCTATTGCTATCATAGGGGATATTTACATTCCCTGAGATAACAATATAAATGATTAAAAAAAAAAATGAAAGGAACAGTTTAAAAATAAGATAAAAAAGCAAAAAAATAATAAAGAAAAAAAAAAAAAAGCACCCCTGTCCCCCCTGCTCTCGCGCTAAGGCGAACGCAAGCGTCGGTCTGGCGTCAAATGTAAACAGCAATTGCACCATGCATGTGAGGTATCACCACGAAGGTCAGATCGAGGGCAGTAATTTTAGCAGTAGACCTCCTCTGTAAATCTAAAGTGGTAACCTGTAAAGGCTTTTAAAGGCTTTTAAAATGTATTTATTTTGTTGCCACTGCACGTTTGTGCGCAATTTTAAAGCATGTCATGTTTGGTATCCATGTACTCGGCCTAAGATCATCTTTTTTATTTCATCAAACATTTGGGCAATATAGTGTGTTTTAGTGCATTAAAATGTAAAAAAGTGTGTTTTTTCCCCAAAAAATGCGTTTGAAAAATCGCTGCGCAAATACTGTGTGAAAAAAAAATATGAAAAAAATATGAAACACCCACCATTTTAATCTGTAGGGCATTTGCTTTAAAAAATATATAATGTTTGGGGGTTCAAAGTAATTTTCTTGCAAAAAAAAATAATTTTTTCATGTAATCAAAAAGTGTCAGAAAGGGCTTTGTCTTCAAGTGGTTAGAAGAGTGGGTGATGTGTGACATAAGCTTCTAAATGTTGTGCATAAAATGCCAGGACAGTTCAAACCCCCCCCCCCCAAATTACCCCATTTTGGAAAGTAGACACCCCAAGCTATTTGCTGAGAGTCATGTCTAGTCCATGGAATATTTTATATTGTGACACAAGTTGCGGGAAAGAGACAAATTTTTTTTTTTTTTGCACAAAGTTGTCACTAAATGATATATTGCTCAAACATGCCATGGGAATATGTGAAATTACACCCCAAAATACATTCTGTTGCTTCTCCTGAGTATGGGGATACCACATGTGTGGGACTTTTTGGGAGCCTAGCCGCGCACGGGGCCCCGAAAACCAAGCACCGCCTTCAGGCTTTCTAAGGGCGTAAATTTTTAATTTCACTCTTCACTGCCTATCACAGTTTCTGGGGCCATGGAATGCCCAGGTGGCACAAAACCCCCCCAAATGACCCCATTTTGGAAAGTAGACACCCCAAGCTATTTGCTGAGCGGTATAGTGAGTATTTTGCAGACCTCACTTTTTGTCACAAAGTTTTGAAAATTAAAAAAAGAAAAAAAACATTTTTTTTCTTGTCTTTCTTCATTTTCAAAAACAAATGAGAGCTGCAAAATACTCACCATGCCTCTCAGCAAATAGCTTGGGGTGTCTACTTTCCAAAATGGGGTCATTTGGGGGGGGGGTTGTGCCACCTGGGCATTCCATGGCCTCCGAAACTGTGATAGGCAGTGAAGAGTGAAATCAAAAATGTACACCCTTAGAAATCCTGAAGGCGGTGCTTGGTTTTCGGGGCCCCGTACGCGGCTAGGCTCCTAAAAAGTCCCACACATGTGGTGTCCCCGTACTCAGGAGAAGCAGCTAAATGTATTTTGGGGTGCAATTCCACATATGCCCATGGCCTGTGTGAGCAATATATCATTTAGTGACAACTTTGTGCAAAAAAAAAAAAAATTGTCACTTTCCCGCAACTTGTGTCAAAATATTAAATATTCCATGGACTCAACATGCCTCTCAGCAAATAGCTTGGGGTGTCTACTTTCCAAAATGGGGTCATTTGGGGGGGTTTTGTGCCATCTGGGCATTTTATGGCGTTCAAAACTGTGATAGGTAGTGAGGAGTAAAATCAAAAATGTACGCCCTTAGAAATCCTGAAGGCAGTGATTGGTTTTCGGGGCCCCGTACGCGGCTAGGCTCCCAAAAAGTCCCACACATGTGGTATCCCCATACTCAGGAGAAGCAGCTAAATGTATTTTGGGGTGCAATTCCACATATGCCCATGGCCTGTGTGAGCAATATATCATTTAGTGACAACTTTTTGTATTTTTTTTTTTTTTTTTTTTGTCATTATTCAATCACTTGGGACAAAAAAAATGAATATTCAATGGGCTCAACATGCCTCTCAGCAATTTCCTTGGGGTGTCTACTTTCCAAAATGGGGTCATTTGGGGGGGTTTTGTACTGCCCTGCCATTTTAGCACCTCAAGAAACGACGTAGGCAGTCATAAATTAAAGGCTGTGTAAATTCCAGAAAATGTACCCTAGTTTGTAGGCGCTATAACTTTTGCGCAAACCAATGAATATATACTTATTGACATTTTTTTTTACCAAAGACATGTGGCCGAATACATTTTGGCCTAAATGTATGACTAAAATTGAGTTTATTGGATTTTTTTTAGAACAAAAAGTAGAAAATATCATTTTTTTTTTTCAAAATTTTCGGTCTTTTTACGTGTATAGCGCAAAAAATAAAAACGGCAGAGGTGATCAAATCCCACAAATAGAGCTTTCTTTTGATGGTAAGAAAAGGACGCAAATTTCGTTTGGGTACAGCATTGCATGACCGCGCAATTAGCCGTTAAAGCGACGCAGTGCCAAATTGTAAAAAGTGCTCTGGTCAGGAAGGGGGTAAATCCTTCTGGGGCTGAAGTGGTTAAAAAAGTTAAACGCAGTTAAATGGCTTCAGCCAAACACTAACCATGAGTGAAAGAAAAGTTTTTGTGTTATCATTAATATTCTCTGAAAAATGGCCAAGAAATCATAAATTCTGCCAGGGTATGTAAACTTAGGAGCACAACTGTAAACGGGGTTGTCCAAAGTTGACACTTCTCTATGTGTGTGTGTGTGTGTGTGTGTGTATATATATAGTGTAGCCATACCTTACATTGCTTATCTGTATTTATGGGGGTGTCCATATCTCACTATTTTATTTATTTATTTATTTATTTATATATATATATATATATATATTTTAGTGTCCATAATTAACATTGGTGAATCTCATTTCTTATACTGGCAGGTCCCCGCAGGAGAAGCCACAAAATGGCGAAGGGGTAATTATCCTGGATAATGTAACGATTAGCATGCCGGCATCAGAGTGCACATTAGTGCGAGACCTCAGCCTGCGTGTGAGTAAAGGGAATAATCTTCTGATCAGTGGAGAGACTGGCAGTGGGAAATCCTCCATTCTACGCGTTCTAGCCGGACTGTGGAAGACGAAACATGGTACGTCTCACGAGTGTCACTGTATGCCACTCTGCTAACACTTTCTCTCCTTCCCTCTCTCCATCACATAATATACTCAAATTTGGTTCTGTGTTTTCTAGGGACTTCTTACTGACACTATATATAGACACATTGTCTGTGTAACTTTGTGTGGTTGGTGCTGATTGCCTGCTATGCCGCCATCTTATCTCTGACACTCTTCTTTCTCGTGTTCTGATGTCTCCCTGTTCCTCTGTCTCACAAGGTCGTATGCCTCCTTAGGTCGGGTATCTGTCCTCACTCCGTTTGGTCCTCACGGTGTTCTTTTCCTGCCACAAAAATCATTCCTGAGTGACGGAAGCCTAAGAGAGCAGGTGAGGCCACATGATGTGTTTTGGGGGTCATTTGGAAGAGAGAGAGAGAGAGTCCTCTGAAGCAAGAACATTTGCAGGAGTCTTGTACATGTGTGGCGGCACCAGTAGCCCTGCCACAGCACTCGTAACACATATTTTGTGTTTTCAGGTGATCTACCCACTGAAGGAGATATACCCAAATTCTGGTGAGTTACCAGGGGTGGCCTATTTATTTTGTTCATAAACGACCTGGATGATGGGGGTAAACCATTCAATCTCTGTATTTGCGGACGATGCTAAGCAGGGCAATAACTTCTCCGCAGGATGTGTAAACCTTTCAAAAAGATCTGAACAAATTAATGGGGTGGGCAACTACATGGAAAATGAGGTTTAAGCACATGCCGACCAGCCGCCGCAGTTGTACTGCGACAGAATGGCACGGCTGGGCGGAACGACGTTATGTAGCGTCGCTTCGCCCTGTGGCCACTAGGGGGCGCGCACGCTCCCCGAGCCGATGCGAGTGCACGGCAGTCTCGATCACCACCGGACTCTCGCGATCGCTCGGGGCACACGGAGAACCCGGAACTGTGTGTATAAACACACAGTTTCCGGTTCTCTGAGGGGAGAACTGACAGATCGTCTGTTCATACAGAGTATGAACAGCGATCTGGTCGCTTCCCTGCACAGTCCCCTCCCCCCTTCAGTTAGAACACACACTAGGACACACATTAACCCCTTCACTGCCCCCTAGTGTTAACCCCTTCACTGCCAGTGACGTTCTTACAGTAATCAATGCATTTTTAATCGCACTGATCGCTGTATTAATGCCAATGGTCCCAAAAATGAGTCAAAATTGTCCAACGCGTCCGCCATAATGTCGCAGTCACAATAAAAATCGCTGATTGCCACCATTACTAGTTAAAAAAAAAAAAAAAGTATTAATAAAAATGGCAAAAAAAATCCCCTATTTTGTAGATGCTATAACTTTTGCGCAAACCAATCAATATACGCTTATTGGGATTTTTTTTTAATTTTTTTTTTTTTTACCAAAAATACGTAGAAGAATGCATATCGGCCTAAACTGAGAAAAAAATGGGTTTCTTTTATATATTTTTTATAGCAAAAAGTAAAAAATGCGTTTTTTTTTTTTTTTTTTCAAAATTGTTGCTCTTTTTGTTTATAGCGCAAAAAATAAAAACCGCCAAATTGATCAAATACCACCAAAAGAAAGCTCTATTTGTGGGAAAAAAGGAGGTCAATTTTGTTTGGGAGCCATGTTGCGCGACTGCGCAATTGTCAGTTAAAGCGACGCAGTGCCGAATCGCAAAAAGTGCTCTGGTCCTTGGCCAGCCAAATGGTCCGGGGCTGAAGAGGTTAATGTATAAAAATGTAAAATAATGCATTTGGGTGGCAAAAATATATATGCAATCTATACACTGGGGGGAGAACCTCTGGGGGAATCTAGGATGGAAAAGGACCTGGGGGTCCTAGTAGATGATAGGCTCAGCAATGGCATGCAATGCCAAGCTGCTGCTAACAAAGCAAACAGAATATTGGCATTAAAAAGGGGATCAATTCCAGAGATAAAACGATAATTCTCCCGCTCTACAAGACTCTGGTCCGGCCGCACCTGGAGTATGATGTCCAGTTCTGGGCACCAGTCCTCAGGAAGGGTGTGCTGGAAATGGAGCGAGTACAAAGAAGGGCAACAAAGCTAATAAAGGGTCTGGAGGATATTAGTTATGAGGAAAGGTTGCGAGCACTGAACTTATTCTCTCTGGAGAAGAGACGCTTGAGAGGGGATATGATTTCAATTTACAAATGCCGTACTGGTGACCCCACAATAGGGATAAAACTTTTTCGTGGAAGGGAGTTTTACAAGACAGGTGGCCACTCATTAAAATTAGAAGAAAAGAGGTTTAGCCTTAAACTAGGTAGAGGGTTCCTTACTGTAAGAGCGGCAAGGATGTGGAATTCCCTTCCACAGGCGGTGGTCCCAGCGGAGGACATCGATAGTTTCAAAAAACTATTAGATAAGCACCTGAACGACCGCAACACACAGGGATATACAATGTAATACTGACATATAATCACACACATAGGTTGGACTTGATGGACTTGTGTCTTTTTTCAACCTCACCTACTATGTAACTATGGCCACCCCTGGTTACATAGTTACAATGTGCTGTCTGACCTTCATCAGCTGTGCTTACACAAGGCCTTATGTATTTGAAGTGTCTGAAAGAGGGACTGTCTGTGTTGGATGTGACCAATCTCTAGAAGAGGGAGGCAGTGCAAGGACATACAGGGCCAGTGCACCCACTAGGCGAATTAGGCAGCCGCCTGGGACGCAGCTGACCCTTGCCTCTTCTTGTCGCCCACCCCCCCTCCCCACTCCCGGCAGAGCCGCTGATGGGGGACCCGGACAGTGCAGCTTCTCACCTCTCCCTTCCATCGGCTTTCACATGCTGGAGGGAGAGGGACGTCTGTGTAACAAGGCAGGCAGCCAATAGCGCTGCTCTTCTGAGTGGGAGGGCGTGACTTTTAAGTTGCTCCACCTCCCACTACCTCCTTAGCCAATCAGATTGTCCAGCCCGCCACATTTGACCAGAAGATGCTAAAGGCCAGAGCAGGGCGGGATGGAGAGGATCCGACATACCTGAGTTATGAAGAAGGTATGAGATAAAACATGTCACAATGATTTTCTCAATGATGTAGAAATGTATCAGTGTGTTCTCCTTCTTCTCCCGTGCTGTGTGTGGAAAATGCAGTGATGGAGGGATGACTTCCCCTCTGTCTTCTCACACTGCTTCTTATCTCTGTTTTTATTTACACTGAACACAGGAAAGGAGAATGCTGATTAGACTACTGCAAGACACTGCAACTTCAGCTCTTTCTATAGCTATATGTGCCAGAGTCCATCCATGATTTGTTTGACCTTTTATTTGTTTTCTTGGAAGGAATTAGGTTGGTCAGGCTGGGAGCTTCTCAGACCTGTTAACCATTTACTGTCCTCCTGTGCTTGAGAAATGACTGTTAGTAAAGTTTTTTTTTTTTTGGCACATTGTTATATCTTGTAAACTCCTGTTTACATAGTGCAGTGATCAATGTTTTTCCACACTGGTCACTGCTAGCCTAGGAAACACTTGTACCATGTCTGCAGTCTCTGACCATCTCCTGTATCATGTCTGCAGTCTCTGACCATCTCCTGTATCATGTCTGCAGTCTCTGACCATCTCCTGTACTGTGTCTGCAGTCTCTGACCATCTCCTGTACTATGTCTGCAGTCTCTGACCGTCTCCTGTACTATGTCTGCAGTCTCTGGCCGTCTCCTGTAGTATTTCTGCAATAAAAGGGGGCTACAGGCATGGTAGGTGGTGAGGGAAGAGGGCTGTGGGAGCAGTGGGTGGTAAGGCAAGGGAGGCTGCAGGCACAGTAGATGAGGAAAGGGGTCCCAGGTGCAATGGGTGGTGATGGAAGGAGTGCCTAGGCACAAGTTGTGGTTAAGGCGGGGCTGTAGAGAAAATTTTAATGTATCATACAGGACAAGGGGCTTCATAATCCAGAGCCCACCAAAATCCTCAGCACCAGGCCTATGATGCTCCTAATCCAGGCCGAACGGCCAGGGTCGCAAAGGTCGCACAGGTCGCACTTGCAATCGGCCCTGGCGTTTACAGTGAAATAATTAAAAAATGCACTGACAGATTGTCACACAATACACACTGGGATCTGTGATCAAAGAGTGTGTTGTGCTATTATTTAATGACACTGCACAAAGCCATTCAGTGTGGTGTTTTTTTTTTTTGGGGGGGGGGGGGTGCAAGTAGCTGGTCTTGCCTAGGGTGCAAAATAGTCTAGCACCGGCCCTGAGGACATATCTCTGGAAGAGGGAGGCAGTGCTGTGACAAATCTGTGGAATGAGCAGACAGTGCACTGATACATCTCTGGGGGTGATGAAGGTGCAGTGCCATGTCTCTGGAGGGAGAGGTGTTGCAGTGACACATTTCTGGACATGGAGGAGGTGCAGTGACACATGTCTGGAGGGGGTAGCTGGTGCAATGACCTATCCTGGGCTAGTGGTGGTGCAATTACATGTGTCTGGTTGGGTAGCCAGTGCAGTGACACGTCTCTGATGGGTGAGATGGTTACATGACTCTTGTGGCAGTGGGTAGGGTGAAGTCACACATCTCTGGAAGGGGGGCAGGGGGTGCAAAGTGACTTGTCTCTGAAGGGTGTTGTGGAATGGCCTTACAGTGACGCGTATGTCTTCACATTTCTTGTTCCTGTCTCAGGTCGGATGGATGATGACAGAATACTCAGATCACTGGAAATGTCAGGCCTGGTAAGACAAGGGAAAGTCACACGTGTACTTGCAATGAGGTGTGTGTGTGTGCCCTTTCTGGTCCTGCTCTATGGTTGGTCCTGGTCTCCTTCTTGCTTCTGTTCTATGGTTGGTCCCTGTCTCCTTCCTGGTCCTGTTCTCTGGTGCATCCCTGTCCCCTTCCCGACCCTGTTCTCTGGTGAGTCTCTTTCCCCCTTTCTGGTCCTGTTCTGTGGTGAGTCCCTTTCCCCTTCCTGGTCATGTTCTCTGGTTCCACTAATAAGCTCTCAAAGTAATGTATAAAGAGCTGTATGTACACTCATGTAGTACAGGTTGTCTGGGGTCGGTTGTATATGGGGCTCTTTTCATGTTGTTTTCTCTGTGGCAGACATCTCTGGTGAGCAGGACGGGGGGCCTGGACCAGGCAGCGGACTGGAATTGGTGAGCCTTATACATACTCTATATATTACATGGGGTGTATGTGTGGTATGTCTGTTCTGATTCAAATTTTATTTTTTTTATTTTTCCAGGCCAGAGGTTCTATCCCCTGGGGAAATTCAGCGTTTGGGCTTTTCTCGCTTGTTTTATCTGCAGCCTAAATATGCAGGTGAGATATACATAGGAACTCTGTGATGTATGTGTACTGCAGTGGAATCTGCCAAAAACGGGGCATCAGAGGACAGGGATGGTCTCATCCAGGGTGACCCAGCCCAGAGGAGTCAAAGGACAAGCGGAGTCTCATCCAGGGAAGTCGGCTGTCTGTCTTTTGCACTCTTTAGCTATCAGGACAGCTGGCATTGTGTGTGTGACGGTTTGAAATGTTTTTTCACTGTAATACAGCAAGAAAATACTTTGAGGAAATGGAGGCAGAGACACTCCAGTTTTGACCCCCCCCTCCTTTTTTTTTTTTTTTTTTTTTTTTTTTTTTTTTTTAATTCACCTTATTTTTCAGATTTTCTTTTTCTCTAGCTACTTTTCCACTGGTCATAGTATAACCTGGAATAGACCAAACACTGCACCTGGTGTGATTAAGACAGGCCAACAGGGGGCTCCACATTTTTTTTTCTACTGTAAGGAAATAAAGGATTTAAAAAAACCTCACCCTGTGAGTACACCCCATCGGATGCTCAGTTGAGCCACAGAATGTTGTCATTGCAGATACCTCTGTCGGGTCCCGTGGAGATGTTGGTGTGGGTTTCTAGTGTGGGGTCACCTAGAGATGTTTGTGTGGGTGTCTACGGTGTCGTCACCTGGAGATGTTCATGTGTTCCTATCTTACCGTCCCGTGTGATCTCTTCAATACACACTCAGAACTGTTTCTGTCTTCTCTCTTAGTACTGGATGAGGCAAGCAGTGCGCTCAGTGAAGATGCGGAGACGGAGTTATACACGCACTGTACCCAGATGGGGATGACCCTAATTAGCGTTGGGCACAGACGCAGCTTGCAGGAGGTGAGAGACCCCAGACTGCATGACAAGCCAGGAAATCCGTGTGCAATGTCTTAAAGGGAAAGTACAGTGGTTTATTTTCTTTATTATGGCCAGGACTAAGGCCCCTTTCACACTGATGGACCGATCAGGTCCGCCTGTCAGGTTTTTTAGGGGGACCTGATCGGACCATCCATCCGCTCATGTGTCCCCTGACACCTGCCGACATCTGATCCAGTCCTGTTCGCTAAAAAGAGAGGGCTGGGGATCCATTCCCCATCCATCTGGCGGATCAGATGACAGATGGAAATGGACCACTGGTCTCCACAGCCTATAGAAGAGAGCGGTCTGTGTCCACTCTGCTCAGTGGACACGGATCTGTCATCAGCCAGAGAGATCAGCCGTTGGGCGGGCAGATCTGCTGGCGGAATCTACCACTGAGAAAATGGCCTAAAAAGTAAAATGAAAAGTAAATGTTTTGTTTTTTGTTAGGTAAAATATGTACATGAATATTTTGTATTTTTCTGTCTAGTCAGCAGGAGGACTAGTTTTTAACCTCTTTAACTCCCAAATGACATAGCTAGGTGTTTAGAGAGTTCAGAGAATTATTCAGAATAAACTCCGTCCCTTTCCACCCTGTTTAGCCATATAGAGTGGCAATTGGAGAGACAGCCTGAAGGCAGACAACTTCTGCTGAGCTGTTTCGCTCAAACACACGGCTCCATAATTTCTGTGTCATGTATAAATGTTTATTTGTAAAATGTGTGATTTGCAAACATAAGCTTAGTTAGCATTATTCAATTACGTTTGGCTAAGAACCATTATAGTTCCTGTTAGGCATTGGTGAACAGGGGTTGGTAAATGATCCTGGCATTCATGTGGCACAGTGAGGCCTGTCTGTTCTTTACATAAACCACTTTCTCTCTTCACAGTTTCACCACCTGGAGCTCAGACTCGGTCCTGGCGGACAGTGGGAGCTGCGGCGATTGAGAAAATCTTGATTGCTTGCTACTAACCAAACAGAGGAGCTGGTCATGGTCCACCCTCCACTTTGTTAATCAGGAAGTGATGGACAATGTACAATAAATTTTACTTTTTTTATTTATTTTTTTACTTATTGCAGTCTGCAGCTTTTTCCTAATCTCCCCTCTTGACCGCTGTAAAAAGGTCTCTTCATCTGGTTGTCTTCTCATTGCTGCACTTCCCTCTGAGAGATGGACAGAGCTGTACAGTAGACAGAATAGTTCAGACAGACAGACATCTGCCTGCAGTACAGGATTGGAGGAAGGATTTGGGAAATATTTTGGCAGGCTTCTCTCATCGCTGATTCAACCATCTCTTGCAGTCTTGACTGGACTGGAAGTGTCCATGGCAGAGAAGATCTGTTCTCTGTGCAGTCCATGCCCTACTAAGGTGGGAACCTCCACCCAGACATACCAGGTCACAGCAATCTGACTTCTCTCCTATTATCCCAGGCCTTATATTTACCAAAGCTATGTGTTGTCTTGGACAAGAAGTCAAGCTACAACTGAAGCAGCAAAAAGATAACCAGCACAATGCCCTCTGGGATCGTGTTCATAAACAGGTCTTTTTTATTTGCTGTCAGCCAGGGAATATATGCTGGTACTAGTGCTCAGTGTTTTTGTTTTTTTTAATTGTATGAAATTAAAGGAGCAGTACAGCCAGAGTTCATTTGGCTGTACTTCTGCTATGGATCACAAGAGTGCCGATTATTCTGCACTCCTGTGACCCATTTTCAGTGAAGCCCGCTGTCGGCTGATGTCACAGAGCTGGTCCAGGCTGGGGACAAATTGCAACCATACCAGCGAGCTGCTGAGAGCCTGAGCCAGCTTAAGTGAGCATGGGGGGGTTGTTGGTTGAGCAGATAGCGGTGACTGACAGTCAGAGCACTGAGAACCGAGCGGTCAGTGGTGTTTGATCGCTCGGTTCCCAGCCTTCGAGCCAGCGGGGGGACAGATGCAGCATCAGACCAATGCTGCATCCACCTAGGTAACTATGATTTCTCAAAAAAAAACTAAACTTCTCTTTTAGCCTATTGCTGACCAATTTCTCCTTTTACATCACATTGGCGCTTATTTACTAAAGGCAAATCCACTTTGCACTACAAGTGTACTGCTAATGCACTTGTAAGTGCAGTCGCTGTAGATCTGAGGGGGGCATGCAAGGAAAATAAAAAGACAGACTTTTTCCTTGTACATGATTGGATGATGAAATCAACAGAGCTTCCCCTCATTTCAGATTTTCCCCTCAGATCTACATCGACTGCACTTCAAAGTGCATTAGCAGTGCACTTGTAGTGCAAAGTGGATTTGCCTTTAATATGTCGACCCCATAGATTTCATTGTTACCCTTTTGCGGGTTAGTCTAATATTGCTTGATGGTGAAACCTCCATCAGTAGTAGTGTTTGGTGGAGTTGGGCCACCATAGCAGGTGCAATTGGTTGTACATATGATCCAGGTAGATCATGTATGAAATAACTAATGTGGACGCACCAGGAATATGTACACATGTTTATTTTACAGAGTTTTCACAACAATCACAGTTAACCCAACCATTTTGGTGTCTGTACATATTTACACGGCTGACATCCAGCAGACAGGAGTTGAACTGTCCATTGTATGTAAAAGTGGAATCATTCGACTCTTCCTGACAGATAAAGCTGCAGGCAGGTGTCATGTATCCTTGTGTGTAGAGAGACGTGTAGAGCACATTTTCTGCACATGCTTAGCGCACACATGTATGTCCATCATAGGCAGGCTCAACGTGTGCAGAAAATCCACCACTGCTCTATTCTGACTCCCCTGCGGCTTTGTGTTGCTAGGTAAAATTTGGATGTGAGTAAGCGCCCTTATCCGTGGCTCAGAAGTTGTTGCAGAAGAAACCAGCATTTCCTGGTAATTGGATCCCCAGCAAAGTCATTTTCTTTTAGACACTAGAGTCTTCCTGGACCCCAGTTTCCCCCTCCGCCTGCTCATCGTGTTCCTCCTCTCTGCTTGCCTCTTTCACTGGTGTTTCGCAGTTTGTACTTTGCAGGACCTTGGCGCTGTGTTCCTGGGCTCGAGCGCGCAGGGCAGCAATACTGTTTTCTCTTAGTTCCTCCTCAGAGATGGCAGCTGGGCGCTCGGCCTCTCTTCTTTCTTTCACCTCTGCGTTGGCTATTGCTGGTGCCTCTCGGTCTGACTGTTCGGCTGCCTCTAGAGACTTCTTGTGCATCCCTGCAAAGAATTGTTGGTATTCTGGTTTAGAAAATCGTCTGGGCATTGACAGGCCATCTTGAACTGAAAACAGCAAAGATAAAGAAGACTTTAGAGAATTGAAAAACAGAGGCTCTAACAGGCTGACCAGAGTCCAGGGAGCACAGAATGGGCCGTGTGTCCCACAGAAGACAATGCAAATTCCAGAATAGTTATGGTACACAATACTGTAAGTATCAGGGAAGAAAAGACATGGAAGGTATTAGCCAGGTATGGAGAAACTATAAGGTACTGAGAGAGGACAGGCATTAGTATGTTTTGTGAGGACAGGAGGAGAGGGTAGATGATCCTGGATGCAAGCAAGGGGAGGAGATGTGGGCTATTTGGTAAGGACAGGAGCAGAGAACAAACCATGTAGAGATGGAAAGGGTAGAAGATGCGGATGGATTGAGGAGACTCTTTCGGTTTTACCAAGGGTGGAAGAGATGCAGAAATGTATAGTACACAAAAAGTGTAGACAGAGGGTACAGACCGAGACATCAAGGGCAGGATCACAGTTAGAAATCATGCCCCCCCCCCCTCCCCTCTCCCCCTTGGGGTGCAGTGGAACAGCGGGACTGACTTTATCCGCTCTAACTCCAAAAATAAAAAAAGTCCCTCTTCTGCTCCAACCTCATGGGCCCCTCTGTTGCCCTGATGGAGCCCAAGGAAATGTAGTTTAAGCTTTGGTAAGCAAGTAGGAGTGGGAGTTGTGGTCTAGTAAAATCCATTTATTCATATAGGCAGAAATGAACAATAAAGCTGCCCTGGGCCCCCCTGTTTAGTTGATGATGGGGCCTGGGTCCAGTACAACAGGACTGGTTGTACTGCCTTATCAGTGACCCAGATCAAGGGTACCAGGTATGACATGAAGAGAAACCCTTGGAACAGATAGGGGAGGAGAGACTAGAATATATTAGGAGTGCAAGGGCAGAAGTGGAGACACTTAAGAATTCAGAGTGAGGCTAGGAGGAAGTAGTGAAGGATTTTTGGGTACATGCAAGTAGAAGGCGTCTGAGGCATAAAGTGAGGACAGGAGAAGACCAGTAGAAGATAAGGATTGATGGAAGAGTTACAACAGATCCAAGCAAAGGTGGCAGAGGTAGAGACAAGTAGGAAATAGCTGTGAGGAAGAAGAGGAGACGCAGAGGGTACAGTTAAAGATATGTAGGATACCAGGTGGAAACAGTTGAAGGAGATGTAGTGGGTACAGGTAGAGACTCCTTGGATACAGGTTTGGGACAAGATGTACAAATGGCGACGCGTAGGGAACCATGTGTGAAGGACACATGAGCAATGGATAATGTGAAGTGATTGAGGACCCAGACTGGCATTTATAGAATAGACATTGGCTTAGGGTGTGTAGTTCCAGAAGTTATTTAACAAAGGTCACTGATTACTTGTGAACAAATTAAAAATTTCCTGGCCATGCGTGCACTTTAATTTTGCCTGTCACATCGGCCATCGCTGAGTTACTTGCATTAGCAGTTATGTTGGGGCGAACGTATTGCATCTTCTTTGATAGATAAATGGGGCAGAATCCCGTATATCAGACCATTGTAGACTAACCTCATGCAGCATTTTGCAACACTGGTTGGATGGATTCAGTGTAGCAGCCGGTGGTAAAGGAGGCAAAATACATTCCTGTCACTGGTATGAATTACATGAACTAAAATTTTCTAAGGCTTATGTGCTACATAACTGGTACTGAGCACCCAAGACATAAAGGAGACACTCCCTTCTGGCTGGGGATGGGGGCGAGGGGGGTAGTGGGTTTGGTTCAGGATCTAATTATATTGTGTTCATTCCTTACCCAACAGCCAGGGGGCACAAGACTCCATAATGCCGTCTTTGGCGGATTTCAAGATGGACTCTGGAAGTGGGATGGAGTGTCGCACCATGGCGCCATACAGACCATATTCCGCCATCACGCTGCTTCGACCCCAGCACTTCTCCCGCTTCCGCCATTTAGCGCGTCTGTTCTGGAACCAAACCTAAGGGTGAAATAAGGCCATTTTTAATGCTTTATAATACACACACAAAAGCAAACTCTAGATATAAGATCAAAGCAGAGAAGAAGGTGCTTCTAAGTGCAGTAAAAAAACGCTTTAATGACAAGAAAGGGTTAAAAACACGTCAGTCACTTCCGGTTGCCTGGATTCCATGCTGGTCCTGACAGCACGGCCTTACACCCTGGATTAGAGAGACAGTATTTACCACCGTTGGTCTGCTGGAACTTCTACCTGCAGCTGTCTTTACTCCCAGGAGGCATCACGCTGGACGTTATGGATTCATTGATGTGCCTGGTTTTTCACTTACATCTTGTAAGTTTTTTTAACACTTCCTTGTTATTAAAGGGTTTCATTACTGCACTTAGAAAAGCCTTCTTTGCTTTTCCTGCAAAGTGTGCTTCCCTCTTCTGAAGTGCTGCTGTGGTGCATTAATCACCTCTCAAGAGCCAGTCATGTACTGTTTGTTAAAGTTTCCTTGTTATCCAGAGTGCCCTATTCTCCACACTCCTCAATATAAAATCAGACTGACTTAGTGTATGTCAGGTTAGTTAAAATGCTCCCAAAAGTCTGTACATTTATCACCAGTACTGTCTATTTATACAGATGCCCAATGGATCCAGGTTCTCCTGCAGTATCATGTCATTTGCAAAAACATTATTTTGGATTTCTTAGAGTTCCTAAGAATCAGAAGTGCCCCTAGTAGTACTGATATAAGCTGTTGTGATGCTTGCAAGCCTGTAAGAGCTTTTTCTGATCTAACTGGTAAAGGGAAAGACCATATCCAAGCAATCAGAGAAGAGTTCAACTCTGGTGAGGCAAAAGTTTAGAAATAACTTTAGGGTAAAACCTAACTAATAGTTTTAGGTCAACCTTATCTCCAATTACGAGTCTTCTTTGGAGGCGGTATCTTCAGAGGGGTCTTAAGAAATGATCAGCAACAGTGCTGAGGTCCCACTGAGTTCCAACAAGGGCTAATACTGCTAAAATGTGCACCTTGATAATGTTCTCCACAGTGCTTTGTAAGAAATTCAGTACAGTCTTGAGCCTTTTTTGGACAGGGTTAAATTTGACTGCTTTGTTCAGGAGAGACTATTTACCTTCCCTAGACAGCCTAATTTCTATCTTGACCAAACAGTACAACTGGTGGAGGATTTCTGGGCCATAGGAATTATCTCAACACCTTCAGGGGAGAAGTCCGGACTGAAGAGCTTCTGGTGTTCAATATGGAAGCCGTTATTGACAGTCCACCTTGTTGCGATGACAAGTGCCTCTTTGCAGGAGAAAGTCCTTCATCAGCAGAAATTTTGAGGCCAATCTGTAGAACAGGTGGCACCAACGCATGCTCGGCCAATACAGGAAGATGGCAATGACTGAAGAATGGTGGAAACGCATAGACGGATTTAAAACTCAATGGGATCGTAGAGACAAGTGGCAAGAAAATAAGTATAGCAGTTTGGTGTTCGAGCAAGTGGTCATATGATTGATGTTTCGAGTCACATACTTTCTAAAGATCTCTCTCAAGGCGAGACTAATGATGAACCAATCAATAATTGTGGCCTATTCTATGGTGGTCCTGCAAGAGAATTGTAGAGTTCAGGAACATAAACTGCCAAAAGATTCTGAAGATGTCTCTCTGACCAGGATGAAAGAAAACCCCTGAGGAAGAGACACTGTCTGTGTGTTCTGTCTTCCTTAATTAAGAATTGGGCTGTAGTCATGTTGTCCAGTCATATGTTGACCTGCACCACCTCCACGAAATGCTGTAAATCTCAGGATATCCCAAAAAACCCAAAGCTGATCAGGAACAATAGGAAGGCAACCATATTGAGCAAGCTATTCCCACATCTACCCTCTTTAGATTACGGGGTACAAAAACATTTGGAACATCTTTTATTTATGGCAGGTTAATTTGGTTTGCTGCTCCTTCAATTAATCTTTAATCTTTGGAATAGGAGTTAATATAGGTAGGGACCTCTTGCAATCAGGATATTATTTATTGTTTTTCTTAACTTGAGAAGCTTCTTCTTTTCATATAGCCTCAGGCTATTCAGTTTTAATGCAATGTGTAATAGAACCCTTAGTGCTCCTGACTATGTTGAACATGATTCTAGACTAAGTTAGATGGACAAAGTAGGATCTTTTATAAGTTTGGAATAAACCCTTAGGCAGCCTTTGAGGAGAATCCTGGAAATGGAGCTGGATTTCCTGGATCGTCTGAAGCATTGCGTATAATGTCTAGAAAAGGGATGGCTAGATTCAGAGGTAAGAACAACAGAGGTCCTCCTCCCTAAATATCCTGATGAGGCTTCTACTCCTTAAGGCCCTGCATAATAAACAGTGCTGATATACTGATATATGGTACCTCAATAACAAACCTTGCACTGAGCAGGTACCCAAACAATGAACAGATTTATTTCCTGAAGCTGAACTTTTGCAGGGGAAAAGCTAGAACCTAGTTGAGTGAAAGTGAGCTGGCCAGAGCAGCACAGATAAGGGAACACAAAGAGCAAGACTTCCATAATCTTGCTAGTAGGCTTTCCTGTGTCAAAAAGTGGAGGCAGACCTATGGTATGCTGACATGATGGAGGACCAGAAAAAAAGAAAAAAAAAAGGTTGTGGTTGGTAAACTTGTCAGGAAGGAAACATGGAGGCTCCCGTTGCTGAACTGGCCTTTTAAAAATGCATCTGCGCTTTATGGATGCCCAAATCTACCTGTTCTGTGTGAGAAAATAGAACTACATAGCCTATTGTTCTTTGGTTATAAGTATTTAAAACCAGTGAGAACTAAACTGTATGCGTGGCAGTAGTAAAATAGTAATAATTTCACACATACTGTATATATTATATATATACAGTGTGTGTGTGTGTGTATGTATAATATATATTAAAAGCAAGGTATCCATGGCCTAAACCCAGGTGTCACTGCACCCACTTACTCTTGGAGGGTCACTTTTTCTGGTGGTATTATTTTGATTTTTAGCCGATGCTGATAACTGATTGAAAAGTCACTTAATCTCAAGTTGAATCAATGCTGCGGAATTATCTGGGGAAATTAAATGCTCTGAGCTGCGGAGCCGCATTGACCCATCCTAATTAATATCTGCAGCCAGCAAAATACTTCCTCCCATTGAACTAATTACTGGGGGGAAGGGGAGGGGCTGGGCCCTCGGAGGACGCCGCTCGTCATCAGGTCATTAGCACATTAACGAGATGTGCCGATATTTCCTTCACTGACAATAAGAGCTCCAATTGGCTCTGCAGGAAATGAAAATGATGCCAGTTATTACACTGAACTACAATCTCTCCATGTGATGAGCCATTGATAATATAAACGTTTTCTATAATGACCCGCTGTCATTCCACTTGACCAGCTCCTAAGTATATTGATTTTCCATTGTGCAGCTAATCATGCTGTAAACCATTTTCCGATCACTAGTACAAAACTTAAAGCCCTTCCAATGATTCTAGCTTTAACTACACTACCTTTTAACCTATATCAATCAGCTAAATGATTATTGAAATTTTATATAGAAAGACTCCTATACCTCCCTAGTATTACATATCCATTTCATTATATATTTTGTACAGTGCTTCCTGTACACCATATCCCTTCATTGTCCATCTTATGCCTTCCTCTACTGTATTTACCTGGTATTATGTATTCTGCATAGTGTCTCCTATACCTCTCCTGTATCCCACATCCCCTCCATCCTATATTGTACTTCCCATGTAGAGATGGGACCGCAAACCGCCCCCACCCCCCCCCCTCCCCGCGCCAAAACTCTCGAACATCGCAAAAGTTCGGACCCAAACCGCAAACCCCATTGAAGTCTATGGGACCCAAACTTAAAAAAAAATCAAAAGTCCCCATTTTGAAGGCTTATATGTAAGTTACTGGCCATAAAAATGGTATGGGGGCTATGTACTGCCATGGTACGGACATGTACCAATGCAAAAAAAAAAAAAAACTTTTATAAAATATTGTTTTTAAAGGAGTAAGGATTTTAATGATGCTTGAAATAATAAAAATGAAAAATTCCTTTAAATATAGTGCCTGGGGGGGGGGGGGGTCCCCTTCATCTGCCTGTAAAGTGGCGCATCTGTACCGTGTATAGAACCTGCTGCAGCAAAACTGACATTTATAAAGAAAAAAAAATTACATTTAAATTGTTGTTTTTGTCTTTCTATATCTACCCTGATAAATATATATATTTTATGTAAAATTCTCTCTATATCCCCCCACATATCCTATATATAATTAATAAATATATATTATCTCATATATTCTGTAGCGTCCTTCCTATACCTCCTGTGTACCCTGTATCATCTCCATTATCTATTATGTACAAAATATATAATGGAAGTGATATAGGGTTATAGGGGAGATATGGAACAAAATGGACTGTACAGAATATATTTCAGAGGAGCTATTTATAAAGAGATTTGTATATACATCTACTGTTTTATCTGTATATCAGATTGTACAGTTAACAAATGTACAGAATACCTTAGATCAACTCAATCGTAAGAAAGCCCAATAGAGATTGTGTTGTGGAAACTGTATTTAGAATGAAAGAAAATGAGAATGTGTTGTACAGTAAGACACCCATGTGAAAAGCCTCAGATACAAGCTGCTCTGCTCCCTGTCCTGGAACTAGTATGACAAAACTTTAGACAGTTTTAGCTTCAGAACTACAGCACTGGTGTTTTTTAACTGCTTGCCGACCACCTGCCGCAGTAAGTACTGCGGCAGAATGGCACAGCTGGGCGAAACGGCGTCACCTTACATCGCTTCACCTTTTGGCCACTAGGTGCGAGCGCGCGCCGCTGGAGGTGTGCGCCTGCAGCGTGTGCCCAGCGGGCGCGATGACCGCCGGGCACCCGCGAACGCTCGTGACAGAGCAAGAACCAGGCTTTGTGTGTGTGTGTAAACACACAAATCCCGGTTCTTTCAGGGGAGTAGAGACAGATGTGTGTTGTATGTGTGATGTATGTTCCTCTCTCTCTCTCTCTCTCTCTCTCTCTCTCTCTCTCTCTCTCTCTCTCTCTCTCTCTCTCTCTCTCTCTCTCTCTCTCTCTCTCTCTCTCTCTCTCTCTCTCTCTCTCTCTCTCTCTCTCTCTCTCTCTCTCTCTCTCTCTCTCTCTCTCTCTCTCTCTCTCTCTCTCTCTCTCTCTCTCTCTCTCTCTCTCTCTCTCTCTCTCTCTCTCTCTCTCTCTCTCTCTCCCCCCCTGGACAGTCCTATCTCCCCTACAGTTAGAACACACCTAGGGAACACAGTTAACCCCTTGATCGCCCCCTAGTGTTAACCCCTTCCCTGACAGTGAAATTTATACAGTAATCAGTGCATTTTTATAGCACTAATCACTGTATAATTGTCAATGGTCCCAAAAATGTGTTCGCCACAATATCGTCGTCCCGATAAAAAATCCCAGATCGCCGCCATTTCTTGTAAAATAAAAATAATAACAATGCCATAAATCTATCCCCTATTTTGGAGACGCTATTGCACAAAGCAGTCAATATACGCTTATTGCGATTTTTATTACCAAAACTACATATCAGCCTAAACTGCGGAAAAAATGTAGCTTTTTAAAAAAAAATTGGGGATATTTATTATAGCAAAAAGTACAAAATGTGTTTTGTTTTTTTTTTTCAAAATTTTCGCTCTTTTTTTTTGTTAAAAAATTAAAACTGCAGAGATGATTAAATACCACCAAATGAAAGCTTTATTTGTGGGGAAAAAAAGGACGCAATTGTCGTCAGTTAAAGCGACGCAGTGCCGTATTGCAAAAAATGGCCTGGTCATTGAGCAGCCAAATCTTCCGGGGCTGAAGTGGTTAACGCTGTCACAAGGGGACTTGGAGATGTGTGATTTCGTGGAGAGAACTGGTGGTCCTCTGCTGAGGCTGTTACCTGTATCCGATCCTCTGGGAGTTCTGTCTTCATTGCTAGCATCTCCCTGGCATACACATCAGGATAATGGGCCTCGTTGAAGGCTTTCTCCAGTTCCTCCAGCTGGTATGAGGTGAAGATTGTCCTGAGAAGATGTCACATATTGTTAGGATGACTCTAAACTAGTATATCCACTTCTCGTACCCCCTTACCTACTAATATCTGACAAGTCTTCCAGGGGATGCAGCCTGGTAGACATGCCAGACCCCAAATGTATGGCCAACCCAACCAAAGGAAACTAGTTCTAGCACTCTTTTGAGGCTCCATGGAAAAAATAGAGACCTTTTAGTTTTTTAGTTCCACACTATAGATTTTCTAGTTCCTTTATGAGTTTTTTACTATGCTTTCATGAAGCAGAACCCACACTTTATAGACAAATACAGAGCAAAGCCTTCCCATCCCAGCAAGGGGAGAGAAGAAATGGCATCAGCAGGCAAACAGATGCTGACATCTGTGCAAGTGAACTAAAATGTTGCTACCATTTTGCTTTATTGTGGCTTGGACTAGAGTGAAAATGGATGAAACATGGGGTTGGGTGGGTGTCCCAGAGATCCTTTTCCAACTCCCAACATGCACTGTAACCCAGTCTGTGCCTAGTATAGAACCATTAAAGTGGTTGTTAAGCCATTCTAACCTGTATAGACCATCAGCACTGCCTCCTATTGTAGTATCCCCTGTGTGTGTGATTTATAAAAATAAATGCTGTAAATACCTCCTTTCACTGCTGAGATTGTGATCACATGACTGGCCAGCTTTCTCCTTTCCTCCTCTGAGAGATACAGTGGGAGGGGCTAAGATTCCTCTGCTGATGTCAGTCTGGAGGGGAGGAGGAGAGAGCTGGCTGGTCATGTGATCGCCATCTCAGCTCTTAAATGAGGTATTTACAGCATTTATATTTTTTAAAATCCTTTACAGAGGGGGACACTGCAATAGGAGGCAGTGCTGATGGTGTATACAGTTTACAGAGGGGTGGGGAGAAGCTGGCAGGATCAGACAGGTTACAAGGGGGCCAAATGACACAGGACCATCACTGTGTGTCATATAATATGCTTTCAAGGAGCAGGATCCATTTTTTTTTCTTTTTTTGGGTTAACAAACACTTTAATGATGAATTTGTATGATACTGTAATAAACATTCACTATTATTGCTAGACAGAGGCCCACAATGTGAGGAGTAATTAAATATTCACCCTCTTCCTAGACTGACGGTAGATGAACGAAAGGATGGATGGATGAATGGATGGACAGTCAGATGGATGGAACGCAGGATACCTGTGCCTCCTCTTCTTCCGTTTCTTGTTTTGGTTGAGGGATTTGTTCAATTTTCTATCAGTGGAAGAGATCCCCTCAGAGTCTGTAGAGAAACATAAAATGTCCATTAGACATTCCATGTGAGATGCAGCATATACATAATGTGGAGATCATGATAAGAAATTAAAGTAAGTTGCGTTTTCCCTCATTGTGAGGTCACAGTGAGGCCAGTCACCATTTCTGTCATATTGCCGAAAGTAACATCAACACAAACAGACCACAGAAAGCGTTTGCATACCAAAACACCTGAAGATCATCCAGATTATGTAAATATATAGTCCCATCCAACCAACACTGGAAAGATGAAAGTGACAACCTTATTTGCGGCCAGTGGGAAGAAGTGTCTATTACTCTCTATTCAGACTTTTTTGATGAGATGTATAAAGCATTTCTGCAAATGACATACACTACCACAAATAGATTGAAAAACTACCCGAACAATGCAATATAGATGGCCGAGCCCAACTCCCTGGAACACATACAGGAGTGAGTGGATGGATGAAGGGAAGGCGTAAGGTTTGATAGGTGGAATGGAAAGATAGATCAACAGGGTAAATTAGAGAGGTAAAGATGGATGGGTGAGAACATGGATAGACCGGCAGAGGGATCGATATTGTCGGAGAGAAAAACGGGGGATAGATGGACGAGCAGAAAAAGGGAAAGTTGAATGGATGGACAGAGAAAGAGAGGGTTTGGTAGAAGGATAGGTCAAGGGATGGATGGTTGGACAGAAGGATAAGTTGGGTGGATTGATGGACGGGCAGAGGAAGAAAGAGTTGGATGGAGAAAGAGGATGGATAGATAGGTGGACAAGTTGGATGATTGAATGGAGGGAGATGAGTGAATAGACGAGGGGGAGTAGAGCAAGGGAAGGTTGGATAGATGGACATAATGACTGAATAGGTTGAAAGATGGATAAGTGGAAGGATGGACAGACAAACGGCTACAGAAAGGAGGGCTCGGGTAAATGGATGGTTCGAGGGTAAGAATGGAAGGGAGGGTTGGTTTGAGTAAATGTGAACCATCCATGGAGATGAGAAATGGGAAGATGCTTAATTTCCAGCTGTTCTTCATACTTTTTAATTCCTTGTTAGAATAAAGAAACGATCATTATGGCTGCTTATTACAGATCATCCGGTGACTTCTATCTTCACCTATAAACTCCAGGGGTGGCTTCACTGTACCAGAGGAGCCGAGGAGACTGCTCTCTTGATAATAGTGGCATTGGAATGGTGGAGTGGAATGCTGCCAGAGATATAAAAAGCTTAAGGCTGATTAAATCTGTGGGAATCCATATGGCAAAGAAAAAAGGATTTGGAAGTAATGGAGAGCATCCCTTATAAGATGATGGGGACCCTTATATATTTTCATCTGCTCATGGATACATTTTTTTTATTATTATATTATTGGCTGGGAGATATATATGGAATCTGAAACAATTTCCCGGTGTATAGTGAGGCTGTACTTTCAGTCTCTCCCCTATTTGAATTTCATTCTCTCCCTTGTGGTCTCCTTCTCATCTTTCTACTCATCCTCTCCTCTTCTATTTACCCTCTCTTACTCATATCTACATTGTCTCCTCCTCTCCCCTTTTTATTCTCCTTATACTTTCTTGTTATCTCTTTTCAATTTCCTCATTTCTTCATAATCTCCTCTTCTATTCTTCACCCTCTGTCTACTGTCTTCTCCTTGTTTCTTCACCCTCTTTTCTTCTCAGCCTCCTCCCTTATCTCATTCTCATTTCCTCAGCCTCTTCCCTCATCTCATTCTTTTTGTTCTCATCTCCTCTCCCTCTCATTCTCAGCTTTTTACCCTCTCCTTCTCATCCTGTATTCAGTCTTCTGCTAATTTCATCACCCTTTCCTCATATCTCCCCCTCATCTCCTCACCCTCTCCCCTTCATTTCTTTACCCTCTTCTAATATCCTCACCCTCTCATAATCATCTGCTCAATCTCATCTCCCTCTTCTCATCTATCTCTTTACCCTCTCCTCCTCAGCCTTTTAACCTTTCCTCCTCATTTCATCATGCTCTCACCATAATCTGCTCATCTAATCATGTTTTCCTCATCTCTTCACCACAGCTCCTGACTCTTTCCTCCTCATCTCCTCACCCGCTCCTCCTCTTTTCCTTACCCTCCCCTCATCTCCTTACCCTCTCCTCATTATCTCTTACTTTGCCCTTTTCATCTCTTCACCCTTTTCTGCTAATCTTCTCACCCTATCCTCATAAGCTTTCGCTCATCTCATAGTCATCTACTCACCTTTTTCTCCTCATCTCTGTACATTCTCCTTTTCACCCTCTCCCCATAATCTTTTGCTCATTTCCTCATCATATTTTTTCCTGTCTCTTTACCACCTTCCTATGACTTCAACCTCTCATCATCTCCTCACACTTGTCGCTATGTAAATTCTATAGAACTGCCCTAAAGCTTGTGTTTGGGACAGAATGGCCTGATGCTTTTAGCTTCCAACAAGGTAAGTATGGATTTGCCAGGGAAAAATTACTGTTCAAGGTTAGGCTAAGGTTAGTGTTGAGATCAACAGTTAGGCATGAAATGTTAAGGGAGGGATTAGGATTTAGGATTCTTCTTATTTTTGTGTCCATATTCCACTTGGTGTCTACAAATTTTTGGTCCGTATCTGTGAATTTTGTGCCTGTTCTCCGTATGGATCCCAGTGATTTTTGTGCCCATATTCCCCTTTTGTGACTAGCATTTTTTTGGTACTATATCTAAAGTAGAAATACATTATAATAATAGCACTGTACAGTAGGTGACATCAGTACCACATGTTGAGAACATTTCACTTGTGGTCTATCAACAGGATGTTTTGGCAATGAACAAGCAAACCATACATTGTAATACATGTATGCCATACATATGCTGTTAACTGCGTATTGTATGTATGAACATTTTGGAAAACTTGTTTTGAGCTCCTGTTACTAATAACACTTACATGGTCGGTGGCGAGTGAAGAGTGGTCTTCACTGACCATTAGGAGACCTGTGTCTGTAGCACTGTAGGGCTTTTCTGGGAATGTTGGTACAGTATGAGTAGTTTGTTCTGATGAAGAAATAACCCTCAGCTGGCTCTCTTTGTAGAATCGGGTGGTGGAAATTTTTTTTGGATCACCTACGGGCACAGTGATCTGGAAAATGCCAAACCCAATGGACTGTAACAGGAACAACGTTCCCTTGAACACAGATGCGGAAAGCATAGAGACAAGTGGCTGATATTTTCAATATGGGTGGAATCTCCTTAGCTCCACTCAAAAGGCCTCATACAAAGTAAGATTTTTTTTACACAGTCAGCAGTGGCCAACAAAAAAACTTTTTATGTTATATTGAATGATGTTTAAGAAACGGGGAACCACTGCACAAGTGCACTAAACCCCAAAGTTAGCCTCTGTAATACAGCACATTACGATGCATGGGGTCACAACAGAGGTACAGAGTTCTTCTCTTCCCTCAGTAACACCTGTCAGGTCCCAAGATCTTCTCAGTACTCGCCTAATTGTAAGCTCATTATCCCCATCCCTCCCAGTCAGATACAGGTGGTCCCCTAGTTACAAACATCCGACTTACAAAAACCACTCCTACTTACAAACGGAGGGAGACAACAGGAAGTGAGAGAAAATCTACATCTAGGAAGGGAAATTCACTCCTGTAAGAGTTATTATGGGAAAAAGGTACCTCCAATGATGCTGTATCACCAAGGCTTGTTTCCACAACAACCCAAAATTTTCAAAATCCAATAGTCATTGGGACAGAAAGTGAGGTGAAATCTTGTCAACAGGGGCACAGACTGCGAAACAAACATTACAGGGGTGTTAACCTTTCCCCATGCTATTCAAAAAGCTTAAAAATTTTTTTTTTTTTGGCTGGAGCTACACTTAAAAAAAAAATTACCTGTTCCGACTTACAAACAGATTCAACTTAAGAACAAACCTACAGACCCTATCTTGTTTGTAACCCAGGGACCGCTTGTACACAGTTCTTCTCTTCCCTCGATAATACCAGTCAGGTACCAAGAGCTTCTCAGTATTCACTTAAAGTGGGTGTAAACCCTCTCCTATACCCAGTGAAGTGAACAGCCTCAGATGATACACAGAGATTAAAGAAATCTCCCTCCAAACGTTTTACATGTATATCTGCTGTCTTCACCTTTATATACTGGTTAGAAAGTGCACGTCCTGTTAGAATTTTCTCTTCCTGATTCATCTGTAGGAGTGGATTATTGCTAGACACCGTGAGGCAGCTGATTGGAGGAAAGCCACACTTCCTCCTCCCCACACATGCAGAGGTTGCCTTTGAATAGTTTAGCTGTGTGTTAATCTATTTATAGCTACCTCCCCCGACACACACTTCAGGCTTCTGTCTTGGGGAACTTGTCAAAAGTTATCAGGCTGATAACAGAAGAAAGGAGCAGGACAAAGCTATGGGACTTAGTGCTTTCAAGAGAGATAAAAAAAACACTGCAGATATATGTGCCCAGCTCAAATTTCATGAATTGGGTCTACATTTACTTTAACATTCAGATATTGATCACACTGGGACCACCAGTCAGTAGCAAAAGGTGTTCATTCTATAGCTGTCTGCTTCTTCTTCAGACCTGTGATCATATCATCCAGCAGACTGATGTCTTTGAGCATTGATTTCCCTTTCAGCTATACAATGTCACATGACCAAATGGCAAGAATGTCAAAGGAAACTGGTGCTGGGAGATATAAATTTGTCTCTATTGTGAAGGAGGTCACTTGGTATTTGCCCCCCCCCTCAGGATAAAGTTCTTAGGCAGATTGCCTACTGAGTGAATTGTAGATAGGCTTGTATGGGAATTTGTTAATACTGCTTGGCATTCTCTGCTTACGTTCGCTGGCTTTTTTTGGGATTTAGCCTCTTGTCCTGTGATATATAAAATGCAGAGATTCAGGCTCCAAGAGAGTGCAGGTTGGTAAGCTAAGAACAGGAACCTTACAGGACTTGCTGAGACTTGTAGTACATCTACAGATCACCGGCCTCTTGGAATACACCAAAGCCGTGGTCTTTTCCAGTCAAGTCATACCAGTTATGGACTTCACCCACAAGGACTTTAGCTGTGCAGGTGCGCTGGGGCAACCACTGTTAGTCAGTTAGGGAAACTGCCATGCTTTGCCATGTCATGCTTGCCATGCCTAATATTAAGTAAAAGTTGTTTAACCACTTGCCTACAGGGCACTTTCACCCCCTTCCTGTCCAGGCCAACTTTGAATGACAGTGGCGCAGTCATGCTACATTGTAACCATGTGAAATTGTTATCATTTTCTTCACACAAATAGAGCTTTCTTTTGGAGGCATTTAATCACTGCTGGGTTTTTTATTTTTTCCTAAAAAAAAAAAGACCGAAATTGAAAAAAAAAAAAAAAATTCTTAGTTTCAGTCAGTAAAATTTCTAAATAAGTAATTTTTCTCCTTTACTGATGAGCGCTGATGGGGCGGCACTGATAAGAAAGCACTAATATGCCGCACTTATGGGCAATGATATGTGGCACTGATGGGCAATGATAGGCAGCATTGATGGGCGGCACTGAGAGCCAGCACTGACTGGCATCACTAATGGGCACTGAGGAGATGCTGCTGATCGGTTCTCCTCGCCACACACTCTGTCAGTGTGAGGCGATGAGAGCTGATTACCGGCATCTCCGTGTTTACATGTGACCGGCTGTGATTGGACACAGCCAATCACATGGTTAAAGAGCCGCGGCTCTTTACAGAGATCAGGGTCTTGGCGCGGCTGCGCTCCCGAGCGGCTGTTCTGGGACAACGTCATATGACATCGTCCCAGAATGAGAGCTGCACCACTCCTCCATCATTTAGTGGTAGGCGGGCGGCAAGCGGTTAAAGTAAAACTATGGGCAAAACTTTTTTTAAAAATTTTGGATAGAGCAAGGGCAGATTAAAACACCTGTCAGAATTCTTTTTGCCATATGTTTCCCATTTCAGAGATTTCCCTTCCTGTCCCATAGCCTAACAGGAAGTTAGAGGAAATCCCTGGAAATGAATGGAATTCCTTGGGGACCCCCAGGCCACCAGAACTAGTGTCCCCATTGGAAGATTTCCGCTCTACTACTTTTCTAGGGACAACAAAATATTTGGGATTTTCTTTACTTTCACTTTCAAAGATAATGGTAAACAGGACAAATAGAGGGAGCGAATCTCCTTAACGGGGGTACAGACAGCAATACAAACTGAGAGGGGTTCTAATCTCCTCCACTCCATCCAAAACTAGAAAAAAAAAATTCCCTTTAGTTATACTTTAACTGCACAAAGCCTGCTCTGAAGTTACTCAAGGGGTGCATGTGAGGTCCTGGCGCTCATTAAAGGGTCTACATGCTGGCGCTTATTAAAGAGTCTACAACAGCACACTAGGGGTTCTAGTATTATTGCAACAATAAAAGGTTAAACTGCAACCAGTCGTTGGTGTGGTACCTGGTTAGGTGAAAGGCCATCCGGTAGCAAGGGGATGCGGGGTTACAGCTCCCTCCCTCGCGGTCCGTCTCCGTCGGTCACCGGGAGTGGAGACCTATGGCCTGATCAATATATATGGATATAAGTTGAGCACATATGAAGTCCATGCTATGTGCTTGGCAGGACTTCATTGTGTTACTGGGAGTGAGGTAACAGAGGTACGCTGACTGGTGGAGTGGGTATAGGCTCTGCATGTCCCTCAATGCAACACATACATCTGTTCAAGTGTGTAGAACAAGGGACAGTAAGAAGAACTGTGCATACAACACTACACACACGTGGCTCGTCTCTAAGTTGGGGGGGACTGCCTTGATGTTTACCTTTCACATGACTGGCCCTCGCCTGGTCCCGGGCATTGGTGAGCACGCTTTCAAGCAAAGTGTAATCTCTGTGCTAGAATGAATAACCCTGCTCATCGCCTGGCGTACTCTAGAACCCACCCCGGGGGAAGGCCTCCTATGTGACCCATACTTGGCGCCCAACGAGTTAATAGGAAACATATGGAAGAGGTGTCATCCACCTACACGCACCGTACCCTTACAAGTTCTTTCATGCTTTCTAGCATCCAGCCTCTGATTCCTACTGTGCTCTCCGACATCCCACTTACACATGTTGTGCTCTCTGGTGTTCTGCCTCCGCTCCATACTGCACTTTCTGACATCCCTCAGCATACAGAGCCCACTAGTACCCCAGAGTGGTTAGTGGAGCATTCACTTAGCATCATGTTAAAACATCTCTAACTTGATCCTCACTGATCTGGCTAAGCATACACTCTCGATAGATGAATTTTTGGCAGTCCCTGATTTTTTTCTGTGATTTTTTTTTTCCCCTCATTTAACAAAAATTGAACCTACAATTGTATAAAATGAGAAAAACAAGTCAAGAATGAAATATTAGCATTTCTGTAGCGATGGTGTTTTTGGTTATTCAAATATGAAAAAAAATTGTACATTTTTACAAATATATTTTTGCAGTCTTCATTGGTGATATCATGGCAAACTTCAAGATCTATAAAATTCCGACATGAAATGCAAATGTAACCTCTCCTGTTGGAGAGCTCAACTGAACATTAAAGTGGGACTCTAGACAAAACAGAAAATGACATACATATGATGCACTTTGTCAATCCTCATTAGTATTAACACAGCAGTCCCCCCCCCCCCCCCCCAACATAGTTTAACAATTTTTTGTAACTTCCCTTAACCAGCCAAGCTGTCCAAATAAAATGGCAGTTAAAGGGTTTAGACAAACCATTTCATGCTGACAGGGGTGTTTACAATGGTCAGCTTTTATTCATACGTTTTATAT
The DNA here is from genome assembly GCF_042186555.1 of Aquarana catesbeiana. Taxonomy (NCBI): domain Eukaryota; kingdom Metazoa; phylum Chordata; class Amphibia; order Anura; family Ranidae; genus Aquarana; species Aquarana catesbeiana. The sequence goes on along the minus strand of NC_133336.1, from coordinate 30,587,454 downwards.
GTGATTGGCTGCAACTGTGCATTTTCATTAGTGAATCGCTCCCATAGATTCTGCATCTCTGCCATCCTGGGGTATTCCCATCTAGTTCAGATTGAACCAGTAAAATATATGAGAGATAAAAGCTAAAATGCAGGAGAAGACTGCTTGAAAAAAAAGTAATCCGGCTGTAGGGTGGTGTAGTGGTTAGCGCTCTCGCCTAGCAGTAAAAAGGGTCGCTGGTTCGAATCCCAACCACGACACTACCTGCCTGGAGTTTGCATGTTCTCCCTGTGCCTGCGTGGGTTTCCTCTGGGTACTGCGGTTCCTCCCACACTCCAAACACATGCTGGTAGGTTAATTGGCTTCTGACTAAATTGGCCCCAGTATATGAATGTGAGTTAGGGACCTTAGATTGTAAGCTCCTTGAGGGTAAGGACCGATGTGAATGTACAATGTATATGTAAAAGCGCTGCGTAAATTGACGGCGCTATATAAGTGCCTTAAATAATAATAATAGGGTAACTGCTGTAATACAGAGGGAATATAATATAAGCTATTATAACTGATAGATTCATCTGTTGTAATTGGGTCTGGGTCTGACGCCAACAAAATAGAACCTCACCCCCAACCCAATTTGATGTCACATAACAATAGAATGACCTACAGTTCCATCTGATGTCACATGACTATTGAATTAACCCCCCAACCTAATCTGATGTCACATGACTATGGAGTGACACCCCCCAATTCAATTTGATGTCACATGACTATGGAATGGAACCAAAATACTCCCACCTCAAAACCATTCTCATGTCTCAGAGAGGAACCACCACTTCCTACCATTCCAAGAGACTGACAATCACCCCATCATTCCTGGAAACTGAATAAGAGGGATAGATGGACCACCCACTACATAATTTCTGGAAAAAGAGAGAGATAATGAGAGAAACCAATACCCTCATCATCCCTGGCAAGTGAGAAAGAAAGACCACAATCTTCATCATTCCTAAAGAGTAGATAAGAGAGAGAGACAATCATCCTCATTATCCGTGGTGACCAGGGCTTTTTTCATTCAGAGAATGGGTGCAGGAAGTCCTCCTTTCCAAGTCACCCCTTTTCTCCGCCCCCTACCCACCTGCGAGCACCATTCCTTGGTTCTATCACCTACCCACCTCCCAGTACTGCCCTTGTAGACAATATAGAACCAAATATCTTTTTGTGGCGCTAAATTATTTGTATGGAATTTTGTAATGATAACAAGAAAAGCAGTAAAATAGATCCCCTGCAGCTAGTAACAATAGAGCGCCCCGCCAGTAACAATAGATCCCTCTAACAACAATGGACCACCAGCAACAAAATCCCCCCCCCAGCAACAAAAGACTCCCGGCAGCAACAACAGATCCCACAGCCAGCATTAATAGAATCTCCGTCAGCCAGCAACAATAGACCCACCCCCCCAATAGTAGATGTCTCCCAGCAATAACTGACCCCCCAGCAATATAAGACCCACCCCCAACAACAGTAGGTCACCACCAGCAACAATGGACCTCCTCAGCAACAATAAACCCCCTGCAAAAATAGATCCCCTGCAGCTAGTATAGATCCCCCAGCAACCAGCATCATTAGACCCTGCAGCACACTGCAGACCCCCTTACCGTTACATACAGTCAGTCTTGGAGGTGCTGGAACTGCGTTCCCGCTGAAAAAAATCCCTGCTGGTGACAGAGAGGAAGAGAAAAAAATCACTCCCAGGTAAGTCAGAGAGAGAGAGACCCCCACCCCTGTCATCCCATGAAACTGTATCAAAAAGACCACCACCCCATCATCTCTCGAAGCTGGATGAGAATAAGAGAGAGCATCACCCTTATCATCACTGAAGAAACAGAGAGAGGGGCCACTGCCCAATTGTCCCAGTAGACCAAATGAGAGACCACCACCCACATTATCCTAAGAGAAAGAGATCCTCACCCCCACCAGACAGACACTGTTATACAAGCTGTACACTCACTACTTTACATTGTAGCAAAGTGTCATTTCTTCAGTGTTGTCACATGAAAAGTTATAATAAAATATTTACAAAAATGTGAGGGGTGTTTTGTATATATATATGTGTATATATATATATATATATATATATATATATATATATATATATATATATATATATATATATAACATCCTAGGCAATTGAATGGTACTATCATCTTGAACATTCCTGAAAACTGAATTAGACTATCACCTCCATCATCCCATGTGACTGGATTAGAGACAATCTCTCCCATCATCCCTAAAAACAGAAAAAGAGAAGAAAAAAAGACATACTATAAGCCTTATGCTGCGTACACACGAGCGGGCTTTACGGCAGACTTTGCCCGGCGGACGGGATTTCGTCGGACAATTCGATCGTGTGTGGGCTCCAGCGGACTTTGGACGGACTTAGATTTGAAACATGTTTCAAATCTATCCGACGGACTCGAGCCTGGTCGAAAAGTCCGCTCGTCTGTATGCTAGTTCGACGGACAAAAAGCCACGCCAGGGCAGCTATTGGCTACTGGCTATGAACTTCCTTATTTTAGTCCGGTCGTACGTCATCACGTACGAATTCCACGGACTTTGGTTGATTGTGTGTAGGCAAGTCTGTTCATTCAGAAAGTCCGTCGTAAAGTCCGTCGAAAAATCCGCCGGGCAAAGTCTGCCGTAAAGTCAGCTCGTGTGTGCGCGGCATTACCTTTCTAGAAAACTGAATCAAGCCATCACCCCCATCGTCTCTGGAGACTGAATCAGACTATAATGCCCATAATCCCAGGAGACTAAATTAGACTATAAACCCCATTGTCCAAGGAGACTTAAAGTGAATGTCGACCCTCTCCTATACCCAGTGAAGTGAACAGCCTCAGATGATACACAGATGAAACAAATCTCTCTATATAAGTTTTACCTGTATATCTGCTGTCTTTCCTTTGCTATATTCTTTAGAAAGTGCACATCATGTTAGTAAGTTTTCTTTCTGTTTCAGCAGTGGGAGGGGAGTCTGGGCATACACTGTGTGTGAGCTGACTGGAAAAAAGGCACCCCCCTCCACATAGGCAGAGGAATGAGTTGTACTGTGAATAGACAAGCTCTCTCTCACTTAACTGTCTCTAAGTTCCCTCCCTGACACACATTTTCAGCTGCTTTTATCACCTGTGCCTGAGAACTTATCAGAAGTTATCAGGGCTGATAACAGAGGAACGGAGCAGCAGAAAGACACAGGACTTAGAGCGTTGAAGATAGATAAGTAAACACTGTAGATATATGTGCCAGCTCAGAATACTGAATCACTATCATTCCAGAAGACTAAATGAAACTTTTATGTCCAACATCCCAAAAGACTTAGGGCACATTCATATTGGCGCATTGGGACAACGTGTGCAAAAACCTGCATGTTAGCATGTGTTACAAGGCACACTTACACACCTGCTCTATGTGCAATACCTTGCAGTTTCATTCACTGTGAATGGCACCCTAAATCACTGTACAGTAGAGCATTATGCATGATACAAAACGATATGCATACCATGCATTGTGGTTCATTGAATTTAGAGAGTCCAATGCTTTTCAGTGGTTCCAACCCCCCTACCCCCGCCAGGGCTTGATTCAATGCAATGTGAATTGACTAGAAATGAACTGGCACTTTAATGTTTTTTTTTTTTTCCTATTGCGATTGCAAACACAGGTCTTGTCTGCAGCTGGTTCGGCTTTGTTTTGGATCAAGCCCTAATGAAGGGGACATTTTTGGACCCCCAAAATGCGCTGGATACTCTTTGGATTTCTCCCCCAGACTTTTATAAGAATAAAGTTGTATCTGCTCTTAGTGGTGTGGCACTTCAATTTTCATTTTCGTTACATTACTCTACAAGCCAAGGAGACCATGGAGATCCTTTGGTGTAGAAGCTGCCTACCCAAAAACTAGACTATTCACATCAACATCAATACTTTAAGATTGCAATACCAATAAGATAACCTTAAGCGTCCAGTGCTATATTGCCATTTTCTGCAATACTGAATTGGACTACCACCGCCATTATCCCATGATACCAAATTAGACAATAACACCCATCATCCCAACAATTTAAATTAGGATATGACCCTTATCATCCCATGAGACTATCACTCCCATCATCTCCAGGAGGCTGAATAAGACTATCACTGTCATCATCCCTAGTGATTAAATCATACTAGCATCCCTATCAACCCTGGATGCTTAATAGGACTATCACCCCTGTCATCCCATAAGACTGAATACGGCTATCACCCCCATCATCCTTTGAGACTTAATCAGACTATCACCCAAATCATCCCTGTACACTTAATCAGACTATCATTCCATGAGACTGAAACAGACTATCACTACTATCATCCCTGGATACTGAATCAAACTATCATCCCCATCATTCCTGCAGACTGAATAGGATTATCACCCAATCATCCCTGGAGACTGAATCAGACTATCACCCCCATCAACCAATGAGACACAATTAAACAGCACCATTATCCCAGAAGACTGAAAAAGACTGTCACCCGCCTCATCTCTGGGGACTGAATCAGACTATCACCCCCATTATCCCTGGGGGATAAATCAGACTATCAAGCTCATCCTTTCAAGAGACTGAATGAGACTATTATCACCATCTGTCAATGAGACCCAGACAATCACCACCATTACCCCTCAATACTGAATTAGACTATCACCTCCATCATCCCAGGAAACAGAATCAGACCATTGCCCTCATCATACCAAAGGACCAAACCAGAATTTAACCCTTATTATCCTGGGAGACCGAATCAGACTATCATCCCTATTATCCTTGGAGACAAAATCAGACTATCACCTCCATCATCCCAGGAAACAGACTCAGACAATCGCCCTCATCATAGACTGCAGTTCGTTCTGCACCCCTATGATCTGTTTTCAGCCAACAGTGGGCTGAAGCCCGCTGTCGGCTGACATCAAAGAGCTGGTCCAGTCCCAGGACAAGATCACGACCATATGATCGGGTTCCACTCAGATGCCTGGACCGGTACCCGGCTCAGCCTCCCAGCGAGCCTAGAGCCAACAGCTCCCACCCCCTCCACAGCTCAGCGCTTCAGTGATCTAATTTATCTCCCTATCATCCTAAAAATCTATCTCTGAAGACTGAATCAGGCTATCATCTCCATCATCCCTGGGGACTGAATCAGGCTATCATCTCCATCATCCCTGAAGACTGAATCAGGCTATCATCTCCAGGGGTGATGGAGATGATAACCTGATTTAGTCTCCAGGTTATGGAGATGATAACCTGGAGACTAAATCAGGTTATCATCTCCATCACCCCTGCAGACTGAATCAGGTTATCATCTCCATCATCCCTGGGGACTGAATCAGGCTATCATCTCCATCATCCCTGGGGACTGAATCAATCACCTCATCATCCCAGAAGACTAAATCTATCACTCCTATTATCTCTGGAGATTTAAGCATGTCATAGGCGATTCGAAAATTGAACAAAAATCCTTGTTGATCGTCAGGTCATTCATTTTTCACATCATTACTGTGCCAGCTGCGACGCGCAATTTTCTTGCCGCAATCGAAAGTGCCTAATCCAACATGCTGGATTTTTTTTTTTAGAAAACAAAACACATGATGGCACAATCATATGCGCCATTTTTGTTTTTCGATCAACAGAACATTCACTTTTTGACTCGTCTATGACCAGCCTTAATCTGACTATGAGCCCCATTACACCATGAAACTAAATCAGACTATCACCCCATCATCAATGGAGACTGAATCAGACTATCATCCCTGAGGACCAAATCAGACTATCACCCCCACCACTAGAGAAGACTTAATCGGACTCAAATCACCCCCATCATCTCATTAAATGGAATCAAACTTTCACTTCCTTGAAACCTGGAGACTGAATCAGACTACAACCTACATCATTCCAGGAGCATGAATCAGACAATCATCTGCATCATCCCATGGGACAGAATCAAATTTTCACTCCCATAATTTCTGGGTACTGAATCAGATTACCTTCACCATCATTCCAAGAACGTAAATCAGACTATCACCCCCATCATCTTCTGAGAATGAATCAATCTTTCTTATCAATCAAGAAGACTAAATCAGACTGCCACTCCTATCATATCAGGAAACTGATTCAAACTATCACTCCCATCATCCCAGTAGACTTAATCAGACTATAACCCCCCATCATCCTTGGAGATGAATCAGACTATCACCCCCCCATAATTTCTGGGGACTGAATCAATCTATATCCCCAATCATCCCAAAAAATGAAATTAGGCTATCACCCCCATTATCTCTGGAGGCGGAATTAGACTATCACACCCACCATTTCAGGGGACCAAATCGGATTATAATTCCCACCATCCTAGAAGAATGAATCAGCTTATCACTCCCATTATCCCAGCTGACTTATCCAGACTATCATCCCATGAGACTAATCGGACTATCAACCCCATCATATCAGGAAACCGACTCAAACTATCACTCCCAGCATCCCATGAAACTTAAATTATAACCCCCATCATCCTTTGTAGATGAATCAGACTAACACCCCCATCATCTCTTGGGACTGAATCACCTTAATTATCTCTGGAGTCAGACTATCAATCCCATCATCTCTGTAGACTGAATTAGACTATCGCCCCCATCATCCCTGAGGATCGAATAAGATCATCATCCCCGCCACTCCAGGAAACTGAATCAGACTATCACTCCCATGAGACAGGATCAAACTTTCACTCCTATGATCCTTGGAGACTGCATTAGATTACCACCGCTATAATTCCAGAAGAGTGAATCAGACTATCATCACCACCATGCCATGAGGTGCAATGAGATTATCATCCAAAGAATCCTAGATTTATCATCTTATTTATCAACCCTTTATCTTTCCAGGACATTAATTAGATTATGATCCAAATCCTCCCTAGGGACAGAATCAGAATATCATCCCCGTCATCCTCTAAGATGCAGTCAAACTATTACTCCCATTATCCTCTGAGACACATTAAGACTATCAGCCCCCTCCCCTATTATTCCAGAAGACTAAATCAGAATATCACCCCCATCATCCCAGAAGACTGAATCAGATTACCTTTCCCATCATCCCAAATAAGAGTGAGTCAGCCTATCACCCCATCATCCCTGGGGAATCAATCGATCATCCCAGAAGACTAAACTACCAATTATCTCTGGAGACTGAATCAGACTATTACCCCCATCACCCCATGAGATGGAGTAAAACTTTCACTTCCATGATCGCTGGAGACTGATTCAGACTACCACCCCCATCAATACAGGAGCATGAATCAAACTATCACCCTCATCATCCCATGAGACACAATCAGATAATCACCTTTATCATCCTTGGAGTCTGTATCAGACTATCACCCCTCATGATCCCTTGAGACACAATCAGACTATCACCCCCATCATCTCTGGGGACTGCATCAAACACTCCCATCATCCCAGGAGACAATTAAACTTTGACTCACATGATCCCTGGAGACTGAATCAGACTACCACCCCCATCATTACAGGAACATGAATTAGACTCTCACCCTCATCATCCCATGAGACACACTCAGACAATCACCTCCATCATCCTTGGAGTCTATCAGACTATCACCCCTCATGATCCCTTGAGACACAATCAGACTATCACCCCCATCATCTCTTTGGACTGCATCAGACAATAACTCCCATCATCCCAGGAGACAGAATTAAACTTTTACTCATATGCTCCCTGGAGACTGAATCCTCCCACCACCCAAGGAGATTCAATCAGACTATCAACCCCGTCATCTCATGATATGGAATCAAACTTTTACTCACATGATCTCTGGAGACTGAATTACACCATCGCCCCACCAACCCAGGACTCTTAATCAGGCTATCACCCCCATCATGTCATGAGATGCACTCAAACTATTACTCCCATTACCCTTGCAGACAGATTCATCCCCCTCATCCCTAAGGATTGAATCAGACTATCACCCCCCATCATCCCATGACAAGCAATCCCATGAGTAAAACTTTTACTCCCATGATCCTTGGAGACTGAATCAGACTACTACTCCATCATTACAGTAGACTGGATCAGACTATCACCCTCATCATCTCATGAAACAACATCAGGCTAGCACCCCCATCATTAGGGACTAATTTAACCTATCTCCCCTCTTATCCCAGAAGTCTAAATCATCCCCATTGTCCTAAGAGTCTAAATCAGACTATTACTCCCATCATCTCATGAGATTAAATCAGACTGTCATCCCCACAGTCACTGACAATGCAACAGACTATCACCCCCATTACTTCAAGAGACTGAAGCAGACTATCACGCCTATCATCCCATGAAACTGAATCAGGCTATCGCCCTCATCATCACATGAGATGCAATAAGACTACCACCATCATCATCCCAGGGGACTGAATCAAACTATAACCTCCATCATCCCAGGAGAACGAATAAGGCTTTTAACCCAGAAGAATGAATCAGGCTATGACCTTCATCATCCCAGGAAACTGTCACAGACTACCACCCCCATCATCCCAAGAGACTCTATCAGAGTATCGTCTCCATCATCCCTGGGGACTTAATCAAACTATCACGTCTAACATCCCTGGACACTGAATCAGACTGTCACCCCCATCATTCCAGGAACGTGAATCAGACTATCACCCCAATCATCCCTGAGGACTGAATCAATCACCCCCATTATCCCAGAGGACTAAATCAGACTACCACCCTCATTGTCTCATGAGACAGAGTCAGACTTTAATCCCCTTCATGCCAAGATACTTAATATTACTATAACCCCATCATCCCATGTTACTGAATCAGACTATCACCCCCATCATCCCATGAGACAAAATCAGATTATAACCCCATGATTCCTGAAGACAGAATCAGACTATCACCTCTGTCATGAGACAGAATCTGATCAACATACCCTTCATCCCTGGAGAATGAATCAAACTATCTCCTACCATCTTTCCTGAAGAATAAATCAGACCATAACCCCCAAGATCTTTGGAGACTGAATCCAACTATCACCCCCATCATCCCATGAGACAAAATCAGATTTTTCCCAAATCTTCCCCGAGGACCGAATCAGACTATCACCTCCAGCACTCCAGAAGACTGACTTAGACTATTACCCCAATTATCCTCAGAGACTGACTCAGACTATCACCCCTATAATCCATGTGAACTGTATTAAAGTTATTGTAAGTGCACCATCAGTGTTCCTGGCTCCTCCTCTTTTAGATCTGCCAGCATTGAGAGCTATTTGCTATTGTGGCACACCTGCAGGCTCGATCCTGAGCCGCGCTGCCTCTGTTCACAGACACAGATAGCGAGATTGGCCCTGCCCCCCCACTCCCTTGCCACAGGATCTGACTGACAGCAGCGAAAGCCAATGGCGTCCTCTGCCTCAGCAAAGCCTGTAAGTGAGGGAAGAGTCATTGCAGACGGGTACAGCAGTGTCGAGCGAGGATAAGTATTGGGGTGGTGAGGGGGCAATACTTTTATCTAAACATTTTTTACGTTATTGCCAGGAATGCATTAAGGTAATAAATGTTTAGGCTTTAGAACCACTTTAATCTATCTCTCCATCATCCCAGAAGACTAAATTAGATTATCAATCCCCATTCATCTCTTGAAACTTCATGAGACTATTACTACCATCATCACAGGAGACCAAATCAAACTATCACCCCCCATTATGCCATGAGACTGAATCAGACTATCAACCCCATCATTCCATGAAACTAAATCAGACTATCACCCCCATCACCCAAGGAGACTAAATCAGACTATCACCCCCATCACCCAAGGAGACTAAATCAGACTATCACCATCATCACCATCCCGGGGGAGAAGTCAAACTTTAACCTCCATCAAGCTTGAAGACTGAACTAGACTAATACTTCCATCATTCCACGAGACTGAAACAAACTATCACCCTCAAAGACCGATCTAAACTGATAGAATGAGTCTATCACCCTCATCATTCTAGAACACTAAATCATAATATCACTCCCATAATTCCAAATCAGACTATCACCCCTATTACTACAGAAGACTGAATCAAACTATCACCGCCATCATTCCATGAGACAGAATTAGGCTACCATCCCCATCATCCTTGGAGACTGAATTAAACTATAACCTCCATTATCCCATAAGACTGAATAGGACTATCACCCTTATCATTCCAGTAGACTAAATCAGACTAACACCTCCATCATCCCATGAGACAGAATCAGGTTATCTCCCTCATCATCCTCAGAGACTGAATCAGAATATCATCCCCATTACTGCAGTGGAATGAATTAATCTATTACCCCCATCATGCCTGGGGACCAAATAAGACTACCCTCTATGACTCTAGAAGACTGAATAGTGTTTCTCATGCCTATTATCCCAGGAAGCTAAATCAGACTTTCACCCCTCACATACTATGAGACTAAATCACACTATCACCCCCATCATCCTTGAGGACCGAATCAGATTACCATCCCCACCATTTCAAGAGACTGGATCAGACTATTACCCTCATCATCCCATGGGACATTATCACACTTCCAACCCCATAAACCTGGAGACTGAATTGGACTATCGTCTCCATTATAGTTACATAGTTGGTCTGGTTGGAAAAAGACACAAGTCCATCTAGTTCAACCAACAGAAGGGGAAAAAAAATACAATCCTACATATACAATCCTATCCCAACAGTTGATCAAGATGAAGGCAAAAAAAAACCCCAATAAAGCATGATCCAAATTGCTTCAGCAGAGGAAAAAATTCCTTCATGTTCCCCCGAGAGGCAATCAGATATTCCCTGGATCAACTTTACCTATAGATTTTAGTCAGGGCTTTTTTTCTCAGATAATAGGTGCAGGAACTCCCCCATCCTGAGTCACTTCTCATTTCCGTCCCCTACCCACCTCTGAGCACCATCCCTTGGTTCCACTCCCTACCCACCAGTGGCATCTCCAGCTTTCATATTTAGGTGGGGCACATGGGGGGACAGTGACAAAAGTAGGGGGGCAACAAGGGGGAAAACTATAAAATGCAGTTATATATACTTTACTACGATCCCACAACGGGCCCTTTCACATGTTCTGCAGTGAGCTCCGTTCCTACTGTATTGGGGCCCCCCAGGGTGGGCAGAAAACAAGAGATATATGTCACCAGCATACCAAGAAAATATAAGGGTCCAAAGCAGTGGGAGAACTATCAGGATTGCAAAGGTTGTCTTGCCACCGGGCCCTGGTGTTCTGCCACTGTGGGGTTTCTCAGCCTCCTCTTGCTGTCCTGCCCCTGCTATTGACTGCTCTGGTCTGGCATCTCTTGGAATTTACAGGCTGGTTCTCCTGTCCTAAGGACGGGAGAAATCAGTCTGTTTTTTCAGTAACTGAGAGTCCTGGTGGAGTCCTTCCTGCAACTCGCTCTTCTCCCTGCCAATGAGGATGCAGAGGAAGGAGCAGATCGGACGGCCATGGTTGTGTGAGCGATCGCATTATGCTCGCATTATGTGTCAGCGAGCAGAGGGAGGGGGGAGGAATCACCCGCAGTAGCTGACTGGGGATGCTCTCCCTCTCAATAGAGACTGTGTTACTCCAGCGAAGGCCCAAGTAAGATGCGGCGCATCCGCTACGAATGCAAACAAAAAGACATTGCCTTTTTGTATTCAAAAATAAATAAATACATTTAATTGGGGGGGCACATGGTGGGGCACAGCATAATGTTGGGGGGGTCAGGGCCCCCTCTGCCCCCCCCCCCCCAGGAACGCCATTGCTACCCACCTCCTAGTACCAACCCTTGTAGAAAATACAGAACCAAGTATCATTTTGTGGTGATGAGTAATTATTGTGGAATTTAATTTGTTATTTGTTAGAAAAGCACTAAAGTAGATCCCCCGCAGCCAGCAGCAATAGACCCTCCCCAGCAACAATAGATGCCCTCCAACAATAGATCCCCAGCAGCCAGCAACAATAGACCCCTCCCTCAACAGTAGATCTCTTCCAGAAACAATTGATCCCTTAGCAACAATAATAGACTTCCCCAGCAATAATAGATCACCATGCAAAAATAGATCTCCTCCAGGAACAATAGATCCCCCAGCAGCCAGCATCAATGGACCCCCTAGCACACCCCAGCACCCCTTGCCATTACATGCCTTCAGTGCTGGAGGTGCCGGACCCTGTTCCCGCTGAAAAAAATGCCCTGAATATTAGTAACCAGTTATATTATGTGTATCTAGGAAAGAATCCAGGTCTTTCTTAAAATGATCTACTGAGCTGGCTAGAACAACCTCTTGAGGGAGTCCTTTCCGCATTTTCACAGCTCTTACTGTGAAGATGCCTTTCCGTATTTAGAGATTAAATCTCTTTTCCTCCAGACATAAAGAGTGCCCCCTTGTCCTCTGTGATGACCTTAAAGTGAATAACTCAACACCAAGTTCACTATATGGACCCCTTATATATGTGTACATGGTGATCATATCCCCCCTTAATCTCCTCTTCTCAAGAGAGAATAAATTCAGTTCCTCTAATCTTTCCTCATAGCTGAGCTCCTCCATGCCTCTTATTAGTTTGGTTGCCCTTCTCTGCACTTTCTCCAGTTCCCCGATATCCTTTTTGAGAACTGGTGCCCAAAACTGAACTGCATATTCCAGATGAGGTCTTTCTAATGATTTGTACAGGGGCAAAATTATGTCTCTCTCTCTGGAGTCCATACCTCTCTTAATACAAGAAAAAGTTTTGCTCGCTTTGGAAATTGCAGCTTGGCATTGCATGCTATTATTAAGCTTATGATCTACCAGAACACCCAGTTCCTTCTCCACCATTGATTCCCCCAGTTGTACTCCCCCTAGTATGTATGATGCATGCATATTCTTAGCCCCCAAGTGCATAATTTTACATTTATCAACATTAAACCTCATATGCCACATACATTGCCTTGAAAAAGTATTCATACTGCTTGAAATTTTCCATATTTTGTCATGGTACAACCAAAAACATAAATAAGAAGGCCGGTATGATGGCCTGAATTTATGGGAGGAGCCCGGGGGTATATATTCAGCCCACTCCCCTGCTTCCCTGTCGATTCAGGTGCGCGATACGTTGACGTCACTAGGCCGACTCTTCCCCGCTCAGTTTGTTGTCCTTGAGACTGAATGTTTGATTCTTCGAGTGTTGCCACTCTTCCGTTCAGGGTCATCGTCGGCGGTTCTTGCTTTGCTGTCGCAGGTAGGATTCGTACCTTTCGTACCATACGATATGTCACAATTCGTTCTTTTACCTCTCTCGCAAACGACAAGTCCCCCACAGATTTGGATAAATTAAGGGATTAAGGGTAATGTTTGGCAACCTGAATGTGCCCATTGCAGAGCATAAAGTGGAAGGTCCGGCTCAGTCTATCACTTTTTTAAACATCAGTCTAGACACCCACTCCATGCAGGCCAGCCTCCCGCCCAACAAGTTATCCCGGATCAGGTCGGTCATTCATGCCTTTGCCCGTTCACAAGTTTGTACCAAGAAGCAACTACAGTACTTGCTAGGCATGCTCAATTTCACAGTGAGGATTATTCCTCAGGGGCATCCCTTCATCTCACGACTTTTGGTTTTCCTGTCACAGGCACAGGACCCTGATCAAATCCTCAGATTGGACCAAGCATTAATCGCTGATCTGGCTTTAAGGGATGAGTTCCTGGAAAACTGCAACGGTGTGTCCATGTTCATCCCAGTAGCATCTGCCTCGTCGCCTCATGTAGTGATGGATGCAGCGGCCTCCACAGGCTTTGCAGCAATTTTTGGCCCTTACTGGTTCGCAGGACCGTGGCCACAGAAGATTCTGCTGATCCCTGGGTTTAGTCAGTCGTCTTTCTTGTTCGAACTCTATCCAATAGTAGCAGCAGCTCAGGTTTGGGGCCGCACCTGGATAGGGCAAACTGTGGTCTTCTCCACGGACAACCTGGCCACAGCCAAAATCATCAATAAAGGCAGGTCCAAGTCCTTGGCCATTATGTTCTTTCTATCCAGGCTAGTGCAGGCATCCCTACAGTACAAGTTCAATGTACACTGTACCTTTATTTCTGGCAAGTGCGACCTCGCAGCGGATGCACTGTCCCTCTTTAACTTTTCATTATTCTTTCAACAGAGCCGACCCAACCACATCTCCCATCCCACCGTTCCCTGTCCCACCTTGATCACAGCTAACGATAGGCTGAATGGTCACTTATGCAACGCTACCCAACTGGTAAACCAATCTCTGTCCCAAAACACGTTAAAGGCCTACCACACCGCCTGGAACACTTACTGTAGGTTTTGAGTCTCGTGTCCCAGTTCGGGGACAGGTAAAATCAAGCATATCCTGGCTTTCGTGTCATATTGTCACACAGATTTGACATTATCCTGCAATACCATCAGGCTGTACTTGCCCGGAATTCAACAAGGCCGGTATGGTGGCCTGAATTTATGGGAGGAACCCAGGGGGTATATATTCAGCCCACTCCCCTGCTTCCCTGTCGGTTCCGGTTTGACACCCTCCCTCCCATTCCCCTTTTCAGATCACTTTCCTTGCATATCCTTCATTCTACAATCATCCATTACTTATCTTTGAGTATGCCCCTTTTTTGGCGTACTGACCAGCTGTACAGGGCACACCTCAGGTCTGTGTTTTGTTGTGAGTCTTGTGGCGTCTTTATATGGTTCTGTGTTTGTCTCAGTTCAAGGGACTCCGATCATAAATGTATTTTATTGGGATTTTATGTGATAGACCAACACAAAGAGGCACATAATTGCGAAGTAGAAGGAAAATGATAAATGGTTTTCAACATTTTTAAATACTGTATGTGAAAAGTGTGGCGTGCATTTGAATGCAGCCCCCCTAAATCAATACTTTGTAGAACCACCTTTCGCTACAATTACAGCTGCAAGTCTTTTTGGGGATGTCTCTACCAGCTTTGCACATCTAGAGAGAAACATTTTTGCCCATTCTTCTTTTCAAAATAGCTCAAACTCTGTCAGATTGGATGAAGAGCATCTGTAAGCAGCAATTTTCAATTCTTGCCACGGATTCTCAATTGGATTTAGGTCTGGACTGTGACTGGGCCATTCTAACACATGAATATGCTTTGATCCAAACCATTCCATTGTAGCTCTGGCTGTATGTTTAGGGTCGTTGTCCTGCTGGAAGGTGAACCTCCGCCCCAGTCTCAAGTCTTTTGCAGACTCTAACAGATTTTCTTCTAAGATTGCCCTGTATTTGGCTCCATCCATTTTCCTATCAACTCTGACCAGCTTTTCTGTCCCTGCTAAAGAAAAGAATCCCCACAACATTATGCTGCCACCACCATGTTTCATGGTGGGGATGGTGTGTTCAGGGTGATGTGCAGTGTTAGTTTTCTGCCACTCATAGCGTTTTTCTTTTAGGTCAAAAAGTTAAATTTTGGTCTCATCTGACCAGAGCACCTTCTTCCACATGTTTGCTGTGTCCTCCACGTGGCTTCTCACAAACGGCAAACGGGACTTTCTTATGGCTTTCTTTTAACAGTGTCTTTCTTCTTGCCACTCTTCCATAAAGGCCAGATTTGTGGAGAGCACGACTAATAGTTGTCCTGTGGACAGATTCTCCCACCTGAGCTGTGGATCTCTGCAGCTCCTCCAGAGTTACCATGGACCTCTTTGCTCTTCTCTGATGAATGTTCTCCTTGCCCGGCCTGTCAGTTTAGGTGGATGGCCATGTCTTGGTAGGTTTGCAGTTGTGCCATACTCTTTCCATTTTCAGATGAATGATTGAACAGTGCTTCGTGAGATGTTCAAAGCTTGGGATATTTTTTGTCTGGTCTGTTCCTTGGTCTTCATGATGCTGTTTGTTTACTAAGGTTCTCTAACAAACCTCTGAGGGCTTAACAGAACAGCTGTATGTATACTGAGATTAAATTACACACAGGTGGACTCTATTTACTAATTAGGTGACTTCTGAAGGCAATTGGTTCCACTAGATTTTAGTTAGGGGTATCAGAGAAAAGGTGGCTGAATACAAATGCACGCCACACTTTTCACATATTTATTTGTAAAACATTTTGAAGACCATTTATCATTTTCCTTCCACTTCACAATTATGTGCCACTTTGTGTTGGTCTATCGCATAAAATTCCAATAAAATACAGTTTTTGGTTGTAACATGACAAAATGTGGAAAATTTCAAGGGGTATGAATACTTTTTCAAGGCACTGTTGTCACCCATTTAACCACTTGACTACCGGGCACTTAAACCCCCTTCCTGCCTAGACCAATTTTCAGCTTTCAGCACTGTCACACTTTGAATGACAATTGCGCGGTCATGCAACATTGTACCCAAATTAAATTTTTATCATTTTTTTTTTCACAAAAATAGAGCTTTTTTTTGGTGGTAATTAATCACTGCTGGGTTTTTTATTTTTTGTAAGAAAAAAAAAACAAAAAAAAGACCGGAAATTTTGAAAAAAACACAAAACTGTTTCATAGTTTGTGGTAAAGTTTTGAAAACAGGTAATTTTTCTAATTCATTGATATGCGCTGATGAGGCTGCACTGATGGGCAGCACTGATAGGCTGCACTGATAGGCACTGATAAGGCAGCACTAATGGGCACTGATAGCTGGCACTCATAAGCACTGATCAGGTGGCATTGTGAGGTGGCACGGATGGGTGGCACTGATGGGCGGCACTGAAGGGCACTGATCGGTGGCACTGATGATGAGGCACTGATGGGCATTGATTGGCAATACTGGTAGACATTGATGGGTGGCACTGGTAGGCAAAGGTAGGTGGCACCTACCAGTGCACTGTGGGCACTGGTAGGTGGCACTGTGGGTACTGGTAGGTGGCACTGGTGGCTACTGATAGGTGGCACTGGTGGGCACTGATGAGGCAGCCGCGACTCTCTGTGAGAGGGATCGATGTCCATTTGACAGAAGCCAGTGATCAGCTTTTTTTTCCCCTCACACTGACAGCATGAGGGGGAAAAAATATAGATTACCGATCATCTGTTTACATCACGTGATCAGCTGTCATTGTCTGACAGCTGATCACGTTGTAGGGGGCTAGGATCGGCCCCTTACTCAGATCTATGATCAACGGAGTCTCATAGACTCAGTGACCACAGAGTGTGCGACCTGCAGGAACGTGCAGGCAGCTCATGCACGGGAGGACGTCAATGGAAGCCCTCCCGGTAATTAAGGCCTGCACTGTAGCCATCTTTCGGCTATAGTGAGGGCGGCAAGTAGGTGAACAGTGCATTGAGTTCGGCTTGTAAGTTGGAGACATCCTGTAGGGACCTTATTACCCTGCATAGCTTGGTGTCATCTGCAAAGACAGAAATGGTACTTTTAATCCCAGACCCTATATATATATATATATATATATATATATATATATATATATAAAAGTAAGGGTCCTAACCAGTGGCGGCTGGTGCTCAAAATATTTGGGGGGTGCAAACAAACTGAAAAATTCTGAAAAAAACCCCATCAGTTGCAGCCTCACTGTGCCCATCAAACGCAGCCATTGTGCCCATCAAATGCTCCCACTGTGCCATCAAATGCTTCCACTGTGCCCATCAAATGCTCCCACTGTGCCATCAAATGCAGCCACTGTGCCCATCAAATACCGCCACTGTGCCTATCAAACGCTCCCACTGTACCATCAAACACTCCCACTGTGCCCTTCAAACGCTCCCACTGTGCCATCAAACACTCCCACTGTGCCATCAAACACTCCCACTGTGCCATCAAATGCTCCCACTGTTCCCATCGAATGCTGCCACTGTGCCCCCCCCCCGCCCGCCGTCTGAACTTACCCTGTCTAGGTGGGGCAGTGGGTGACGGTGGCGGCCGGCGAGCAGTGTCCTCCATGCTCCTCGATGTCTTCTCCCATCCTCTCCTCCCGCCCTCTCCTATGATTGGAAGCCTGATCGTTTCAGCCAATCAGGTGACGAGTAACAGACCCAAGCACCTGATTGGTGGAGAGGCGGTTCAGTGTTAGGAAAGCAAATATTCATTCGCTTTTCTGACACACCTGGGTGAGCATGCTGTTTACCTTTTTTGACGCCTATTAGAGCCTCTGGCTCTAATCAGGTGCTTCAAAAACACCCCCGCCAATGTAATTCAGGTGCCCAGCACCCGAAAAGGGGCCGGGCACCTGAATAGGGGGTGGCAGCGGCGGCCATGGATAGATTCATGCAATGCATGAATCTATCCATTCTACATAGAGGGGTGCCTGGAGAGAGGGGGCGGCGCCCGTGCGCGCTTATGGACACACCGCCACTGGTCCCAACACTGAACCTTGGGGTTCACCACTGATAACCTTATACCATTCAGAGTAAGAATCATTTACCACTACTCTCTGAATTCTGTCTTTTAGCCAGTTTTCTATCCATTTACAAATTGATCTTTCCAAGCCTGTAGACTTTACCTTACACATGAGCCGTCTGTGGGGAACTATGTAGAACGCTTTTGCAAAATCCAAGTCTACCACGTCCACCGCCACCTCTCTGTCCAAGGTTTTACTTACCTCCTCATAAAAGGAAATCAGATTTGTCTGACAACTTCTGTCTTTCATGAATCCATGCTGTCTGTGACTTAAAGCGGAACTCCACTTTTGTTGAGAAAAAAAAACATTCCCCCCTGTGTGACCTATATACATTGCAGGGATTTTAACAACCTTTGTTGCAGATTGCTACCTTTTGTTATTCTGAAGAAATCCCTGTGTGTTTGTCTGTGCCCATGTGGGAAAATGAGTCTAATGGGAGTGGTTTCATAATTACCTGTCAGCTGTGCACCTGCAGGTGACGTCCCTTTTGACGTGTTCCTATTGGGAGTAACTCACCAAAAATGAAATTTTAGTTGCAGGGGATGCCTGAAATCTGACTTGTATCTTAGTGCAGACTTCTGGGAAAATCAGTGAGCCAATCACACAAGCAGGAAATTATGCTTCAGGGGGGCCCTCTGTACACATTCTGTGTACAGAACAACTCCAGGTAGCCATATTGCATTGCATTTTCAGAAAATTATAGAGGCTGCAGATTGAGAAGGAAAGGTAATATTTAATAACATTCAATCACAATATGATATGTGTCGCAATTGTATACGCTATATTATTTTTTTCTTTATTTGCTATTTTTTTTCCCCGCAAAAGTGGAGTTACCCTTTAATATATTTTTTCAGTAAGAACTCATCTATGTCGTCTTTTATTAAAGAGGAAGTAAAGGCCTTTTTTTTCTGACCTGCAAAAGTAAAGGCAATACGTGCTAGTATGCATCGCATACTAGCACATTATGCTAAACTTACCTGCAAACTAAGCCCTCGTCGTCCCCACTGGAGGCTACATCCATCTTCGCCCGTCTTCCTTCCGGGTCTGCGGACTCCGGCTGTGAGACTGGCTGGAGCCTCATGACGTCACTCCTGCGCATGCGCGTGGGAGTGGCCGGTCACGGTACAGGCTTCTGAAGAAACGGCATGGGTGGCCATTCCTTCAGAGAGCATGCACTGATGACGTAATTGGCTGCATATACAGTAAATATCTCCTATATGGTGCACATTTAGGAGATATTTACAGTACCTATAGGTAAGCCTTATTATAGGCTTACCTATAGGTTCAAATAATACATGGACATTTACTTCCTCTTTAAACTCTCCAGTATCTTCCCGACTATAGAAGTTAAACTAACAGGTCTATAGTTACTTGGTAAAGACTTTGATCCCTTTTTAAATATTGGCACCACATTGGCCCTACGCCAATCCAGTGGTACTATTCCAGTCATTAAAGAGTCCCTAAAAATGATAAACAATGGCTTTGAAATGACAGAGCTCAATTCTTTTAGGATCTGTGGGTGTATGCCCTACCCCTATTATCCCTGAGGACAGAATCAATCTATTACCCCATTATGGAACTGGAACAGGTGCATCTAAGCTACTACCTCCTGTGTATTGCCTGGTGAGCCTCAAGAACACAGCACTTAGCTTAGGAGTTCTCTGCAAACCTCCATGTAATCAATGCAAAAAAGAGAGAAAGGCTAGTGCCATGGAAGTCAGCTAAACATTGTTTCACTATAGCATTTGACCAACTGTCAAACAATCCAATCCATCCAACAATCCATCAGGCCTTAATCATGACCATCATTAGGAGCCATGATTATGGCCAAAACGCATTGGATTTTTGACTGTTGTTCACATGCTATAATAAAACGATGTGTTAGCCAACTTCCATGGCACCAGCCGTTCTCCTTTTTTTGTATGTATCACCCCATTAAGCCAGATGACTAAATTAGACTACTTTCACTATCATCCCATGAGTCTGAATTTCACTATCACCCCCATCACCCCATGATATTGAATCCAGCTTTCACCCCTATAATCTCTGGATCTCTGGAGACTGATTCAGACAACCATCCATTACTGCCATCATCCCTGGAGACTGAATTAGACTATAACTCCCATCATCCAATGACATGGAATCAGACTTTCGCCCCTATGATCACTGGAGACTGAATCAGACTATCACTTCCATCATCCCCAGAGACTGAATCAGACTTTCACCCCCCTCATCATCCCTGAGGACAGAAACAAAGTATCACTCCCATCATTCCAGGAGACTGAATATGACTTTTTTCCTATTAACTCTGGAGAATAAATCAGACTAGCACCGCTATCATCGCAATAGACTGAATTTCACTATCACCCCCATCATCCCATGATATAGAATCCAGCTTTCACCCCTATAATCTCTGGATCTCTGGAGACTGATTCAGACAACCATCCATTACTGCCATCATCCCTGGAGACTGAATTAGACTATAACTCCCATCATCCAATGACATGGAATCAGACTTTCGCCCCTATGATCACTGGAGACTGAATCAGACTATCACTTCCAGCATCCCCAGAGACTGAATCAGACTTTCACCCCCATCATCCCTGAGGACAGAATCAAAGTATCACTCCCATCATTCCAGGAGACTGAATAGGACTTTTTTCCTATTAACTCTGGAGAATAAATTAGACTAGCACTGCTATCATCCCAATAGACTGAATTTCACTATCACCCCCATCATCCCATGATATAGAATCCAGCTTTCACCCCTATAATCTCTGGATGTCTGGAGACTGATTCAGACAACCATCCATTACTGCCATCATCCCTGTAGACTGAATTAGACTATAACTCCCATCATCCAATGACATTGAATCAGACTTTCACCCCTATGATCACTGGAGACTGAATCAGACTATCACTTCCATCATCCCCAGAGACTGAATCATACTTTCACCCCCATCATCCCTGAGGACAGAATCAAAGTATCACTCCCATCATTCCAGGAGACTGAATAGGACTTTTTTTTCCTATTTTCCTATCCCATGATGAGTCAGAATCAGACTTTCACCCCTATGATCCCTTGAGACTGAATCAGACTATCATCCTCATCATTCCAGAAGAGTGAATCAGACTATGACCCCCATCATCCCTTGAGACTGGATTTGACTATCACCTCCATCATCCCTGGAGACTGAATCCCACAACCACCCCATCATCCTATGACAAGTAATAAGACCTTTATCCCTATGATTTCTGGAGACTATCATTCCTGGAGACTGAATCAAACTATCACCTCCATTATGCCAGAGAAAAAAAATCAGTCTAAACTATCATACCATGAGCCTATCACCTCCATCATCCCTGAAGACTGAATCAGACTATCAACCCTATCTTTCCAGGATCCTGAATCAAACTATTACCCCCATCATCCCTGAAAATTGAATCAGACTATCACCCCCATCATCCCTTTTCAAAGATTTTATTCAGATTTTTTTCAAATAAAGAATGTACAAACAATGAAATTCATTGGATAGTACAGCAAGAGTAAAATATCAAATAGTTTGTACAAATATATTGTAAATACTGAAATAAATAAATATTATTTCAGTATTTAAATAAATAAAAATAAATAAATAAATAAATGTATTTAAATTGTATTTAAATAAATAAAACAACAATATATATAAATGTTTTCAATATTTGCAAGTAAAATAATAAACAGTAAAATTGAAATCAAATATATGTGTTTCCATTTGATTATTATATAATTAGATTAAGTTTTCAAACTCTACTAAAGAAAACGCCCCTTCATCCTAAGAGACGAATAATCCCCCCCCCCCCCAACTCATCCCTGGAGACAGAATCAGACTATCACCCCCATCATCCCAAATGACTGAGTGGGACTATCACCTTCATCATCCCAGGACTATAACTTTTACGCCCTCATCCCTGAGGACAGAATCAAAGTATCATTCCCATCATTCCAGGAGACTGAATAGGACTTTTTTTCCTATTAACTCTGGAGAATAAATCAGACTAGCACCGCTATCATCCCAATAGACTGAATTTCACTATCACCCCCATCATCCCGTGATCCCTGGGGACAGAATCAGACTATCACCCCCATCATCCCAAATGAATTAACAACCCCCCTCCCCCCTATTTGCCATTTCATTCACAATTATTGCCATTGATCTGTCCTATATTAGGGCTTTATTAGATTAGAGATCAAATTACATCGAATTATTGGGATTACAGGGTAACATAAATATAATATAATATAATATAATATAATATAATATAATATAATATAATATAATATATTGTTTTTGGTTGTGGTCGGGCAATGATAGGTCCGATATCGGAAGGAGATCTACACGACACAGAAGACTCATAGGATGATATATGATATCGCACAAGAAATAATCGCTGCCTTCCTAATCTGCTGATTTATCGTCCTAATCCCTATCTAATCAGACGTCTATGGGGAATAGTGCGAGGATTATTTTGAATTCGAATCCGATTTTCGGTGTTTATCCTCATCGGCCGATTCAGAACACAGCATGTACTAAACTAGCGCACTTTCTTTCACAGGACGTATAAAGTCGTCCTTCGGTCGGTTCGTTAATATAGCGGTCAGATATTTTTTTATAAGATAAAGGGAGCTTCTCCTCCCTGCTTTATATTACACCGAGCTTTACTGAGACCAGATCGGGCTGAATGATTGACAGGTGTATCTGCCAAAGTGCCAATAAGATTGCATGAGCCGATATAGGAATCACACACAATGGGATCGGAAAGATTCTCCATTTTGTTCTGGTGATCGGACAGAAGACACTGCAGAAAATATTCTGTTTTCAAAAGGATCGCCTGGTACCCATATCATATCTTATCGTATCATATCAAGACAGATCTTGGTCATCTGTGGAATGAGTTCAATGTAATGATACCAATGTATAATATATATATATATATATATATATATATATATATATATATATATATATATATATATATAATTATAAACCATATACTGGACTATATTCTAAATACTGAATTTTATCTTATATACTGGAATAAATTACTATGTGGACCTACACTATGTACAGGATCATACATCATGTACTGGATAATAGATCATATACAGGACTATACATCATATACTGGATATGGACTATACATCATATTGGATGATATATCTTTTACAGGACTATACATCACATACTGGTCTATATACCATATACTAGACTGCATATCATATACTGAATTATATACCATATAATGGACTATATTACATACACTGGTCTGTATGCATTTACTAGGCTAAATTGCGATATGGACTACATCATAGACTGGTATACTTAACTGCATCCCATATGGTGGACGATATATATACTGGACTATGCATCATATACTGGATTATATATCATATAATGGGCTATACATCAACCATTGGATTATATATATCATAAACTGGACGATATACCATATATTATACTATATAACATATGGACTATACATCATATGCTGGATTAAATACCATATATATACTGTACTGCAATATAAGGGTAATACAGAATTACTTCTGGGGACAGGAGACGAATAAAACCAACCTATTCTTTCTTTCTTCATTCTCATAGATTATTATTCTTTTTTTTTATTATTTAGTAGTAGTAGTAGTAGTAGTAGTAGTAGTTTTGGAAGTAGTATTCTTTTGCATTATTATTAGTAGTAGTAGAAGGAGTAGAAGTAGTAGCTGTTTTGGAAGTAGTATTCGTTTGTATTATTGTCAGTAGTAGTAGTAGAAGGAGTAGAAGTAGTAGCTGTTTTGGAAGTCGTGTTCATTATTATTATTATTATTAGTAGTAGTAGTAGTAGTAGTAGTAGTAGTAGTAGTAGTGGTAGTAGTAGTAGTAGGAGGAGAATGAGTAAGTAGTAGTAGTTTTGGAAGCAGTATTATTTTGTATTATTATTATTAGTGTTATTATTAATATTATTATTATATTTTTCATATAATCGAATTAAGGTTGAGAGATCTATCCGAATAGTATTGTCTTCTACATCTGTATTAATCATGTCATAAGAAAAGAGATTGCTGTATGATTATCATTATTTTGTACAATTGGTTATGTTGAATATTCATCTTATGAGATGGAAATGTTCTGGAGGATGGAAGTGATTTTGGAGATATGTTTTGTTACAATTTTTACCACCTGGAAGTAAATGTCGCTAGAAATATTTTTTTTCCTAATATCAAAGAAAATATCTCCTTCTCGATACCAGGAATCCATCAGACAGAAACGTAGAAGACCCTGCTACCATTTATAATTATTGTTTCACTATCAGAGATCACACTGTACAAGATCAGAAAATGTATCCTGTACTAAACGGCTCCTTATCAGAAATGACTCGACCATACTGGAATATTCCTCCTATCCTTGTATCACAATGAGATAACCCTCCTATCATTTTATCACAATGGAATATAACTACCATTATTGTATCACACTGGACGATCCCTCCTATTATTGTATCACACTACATCTGCTATTATTGTATAACACTGGAATATACTTATTATCATTGTATCACACTGGATATAACTCCTATCTTTGTATAACACTGGATTATAACTCCTATCATTGTATCACACTGGAACACCCCCACCCCCACCCCCAAATCATTGGATCACTCTGGAAATAATCCTCGTATCACTGTATCACACTGGAATGTTTCTCCAATAACATAACACATCATGGATTGTTAGAAATTTCAGGAAATTATAATATCTCTTGTTAAAAACATCCTATAGGGAGAGCTAGGAGTCACACAGGAAAAGCTTATGATCCACTGGATCATGTTTACTGCCGGTTGTTGTAATAATAATAATGATTATCATCACCTGTATTATTATGATTATTATTATTATTAGTAGTAGTAGTAGTGGTAGTAGTAGTAGTGGTAGTAGTAGTAGTAGTATTTAAAACTTGTGTTACAGGATTGGGGACAGATGAGGAATTATATTGGACTGTTCTGAAATATTTTCGGTATCTATGATTATATTGGGTGGAAGAGATTATGATAAAAAATATTTGCACTGATATCAAGTGCATGAAATAGTAATAATGATGTTATACATTTTACATTTGTATAATACAGGTAATAAAAATGGAAAGATATTGAGAATAATTGAATGAAACCGATATAAATTACATTACACTCACAGAAGTTAAAAAAATATTGTTTTAAATTTGTAATATATTGATGTAAATATATCAATACTATGTAAAACGGATACAACTTATAACAGCATCTTACAACGGATACAGTAAATTATACAATTTATATCATTTTATACAGTCTATGACAATATACATCAATTACTAATATAACTAATACAGTATATTATTTTATTATAAGAAACTATTATACATTGTATGATTCTGATAATAATTGTACATGTTTTGTATAAATTGTATCAGTAATTTTGTACAGTTAATCAAAAATATCTTACAATTTATATCAGCATTCTACAAAGTTTACTACTATCATATCTAAGAGATATTGTTATAAATCGTAATATGGATATTAACTGCTATTTTTATAAATTATAAGAATAATATATATATTGAATAATGTTAAAAATCAAATACATTGTATTATGTAGGTATGAACTGTATAATGCTTGTATAAATTGCATAACATTAATACAAATTGTAGAATTTTCATATGAATTGTATGATACTGATATATAATTTGTATATAAACTGTAAAATACTTGTATAAAATTAATATAAATAGTATTATTTTTAAATAAACTGTATAATACTGATATTATTTGTATATCGTAGATATAAACTGTTTGTATAAATGGTACAATATTGATATAAATTGTATAATTTTAAAATAAACTGTATAATACTGATATTATTTGTATATCGTAGATATATGCTGTTTGTATAAATGGTACAATATTGATATACATTGTATAATTTTTAAATAAACTGTATAACACTGATATAATGTGTATATTTTAGATATAAACTGTATAATACTAATATAAATGGTATACTATTGTTTTGAATTGTAAAAGATTGTTATAAAGTAGAAAAAACTGTTATAAATTGCATAATATTGACATTGATTGCATATTGTAGATATAAACTGTATAATGTTTATTTAATAGTATAACATAAATACACATTGTATAATGTTGATATAAATAGAATAAAGCTGATATAAATGTAACAATGTTATTATGAATTGTGTATTGCTAATATAAATTGCACAGTACCGATTTAAAATGTATAATTTTGATATCAATTGTAAAGTACTGATATGAAAGACATAATAGTAATATAAGGTGTAAAGTATTGATACAAATGGTAAGCTCCTGATAATGGTATGTTAGAGAGCTGCTCTTTTTCTCTCGGTGTGATATCGTTCGCTATAATCAGAGAGGATTGTCACTGACATATCGGAATGAGCCTCGGAGGATCTCCTGACTCACCTGAGCTGCAGGTCCGGCTCTCCTCCTCGGGCCCCGGACTTCTGTG
This sequence comes from Aquarana catesbeiana, assembly GCF_042186555.1. NCBI lineage: Eukaryota > Metazoa > Chordata > Amphibia > Anura > Ranidae > Aquarana > Aquarana catesbeiana. The sequence continues at coordinate 30,560,494 of NC_133336.1, read as the reverse complement.
TGGCCCCTGTGGCTCCCCCAGTAATAGGGCCGGTTGGCCGTAGAATGTGGGAATGGCTGTGGCCCCCAAGAGCCCCAAACCAGAGCGGGCTGCCAGTAGATGGGCCCCTGGGGGGATGGGGGCAAGGTGCCCCCTGGGAGGGGTCGGTGGGTCCTTATTGAGTCCCAAAATCTCCTGGATGCCAAATCCTGTGCTTCGGGGGGCTCCTGGGGGCCCCTCTCTGCCCGTCATCATGTCCAGTCCGGAGCCACAACTGACTGGCAGCCTTGCCCGCGGCTTATATAACACCCCACCCGGGTGAGGGATCAGGCCCCGCCCCCTTGCAGGCGGCGACCAGCGGGTGTAGAATGGAGAGATCTTATCACACACATTTCTCATTATCATTATTTTAGGGCAGAAGATGAGAATATACATAGAGAACTTATGTGCAAAAATGTAAGAGACCTGCAAGAAAGACCCTATCTATCTATCTATCTATCTATCTATCTATCTATCTATCTATCTATCTATCTATCTATCTATCTATCTATCTATCTATCTATCTATCTATCTATCTATCTTTCAATCCATCCGATAGACAGGTAGATAGTAGAGAAATAGTAGTTAGATATTCAAATATGAAGAGAATAGATAAGTCATTTGATATATTTTAGATGGACAGAGAGATAGATAGACAGGTCAGGCAGACAAATAGATAACAAATAACTTAGTTGATAGATAGACAAAGAGTCTCTCTATAATATCTATCTATCTATCTATCTATCTATCTATCTATCTATCTATCTATCTATCTATCTATCTATCTATCTATCTATCTATCTATCTCTAACTATTCTATTATCTATCTATACATCTATCTTATCTATTCTATAATCTATGTATCTACCTGTTTATCTATATTTTAATAACTAATGTACTCATTATCTACATATCTACCTATCTATCATCTAACATACCTATTATCTATCTATCTATCTTAGATAGATAAACAACTATTAACTTAGATGATAGAAAGATAGATAGTAGAAAAATAGGTAGATAACATATAAAAAAATAGTAGATAGATAAATATGTAATACATAATTTGATAAGTTATTAAAGATAGATGGACAAGTAAATAGATAATAGAATACATAAGTTAGTAGAGAGATAGACAGGTAGACAAATAGGTAGATAATTTAGTCGATCGAAAAATAGATGCATATATAGACAAAAAGTCTATCTATCTATCTATCTATCTATCTATCTATCTATCTATCTATCTATCTATCTATCTATCTATCTATCTATCTATCTATCTATCTATCTATCTATCTATCTATCTATCTATCTATCTATCTATCTATCTATCTTCTTGTTTATCTACAGTATCTATCATTTAACTTACCTATTATCCTCCTATTTGTGCATCCATGTTATCTATTCATCTACTTGCCCATCTATCTATTAATAGATCAACAAAGGTATTGATTATCTAGCTATTTGTCTATCATTCTTTCTTATCTATAGAAAAATAGTTAGATGGACAGGTGGACAAAAAGAGAATAGAATATATACATTAATATGTACAGTAGATGGATATTTAGACAACTAAGTAGATATCAATTAGTTAGTGGATAGATAGATAGATCATAGATTACTTAGTAGATAGAAAAATAGGTAGATACTAGATAGGATAGTAGACAGATAAATAGATAACATAATATATAACATAGATAGATGCCCAGATAGGTAAATATTAGGGATGATAGATAGATAGATAAACAAATATGTAATAGATAGAAAGTTAGATGGACAGGTTGACAAACAGAATCGATACATTAATAGATGGATAGAGAGAGACAAATAGATAGAAGATAGATAGACATACAAATATCTAGAAAATAAATTGGTTAGTTGATAGACAGTAGATAATAAATAGATAATAGACTCTATCTATCTATCTATCTATCTATCTATCTATCTATCTATCTATCTATCTATCTATCTATCTATCTATCTATCTATCTATCTATCTATCTATCTATCTATCTATCTATCTATCTATCTATCTATCTATCTATCTAATCTATCTAATCTGTCTATCTAGTAACATAGCTGATAGATAGATAGATAGATAGATAGATAGATAGATAGATAGATAGATAGATAGATAGATAGATAGATAGATAGATAGATAGATAGATAGATAGATAGATAGATAGATAGATAGAATACATACAGTACATACATCATACATAGATAGGCAAATAGGTAGATAAGCTAGTTGATAGAAGGACAGGTAGATGGCTCTCATGATACCCCTGAGGCTGGCCATACATTAGTCTTTTTTTTTTTTTAGTTCAAACAGTAGACTGAATGAAAGAAAATGACTTGATAACTTCATCCACACATTGGATGTGGATGTGAGAATCCCTCCCTCTGAGTTATTGTATTCTGACAGCAGGGAGACTTCCCTGCTGTCATATTACACTGATCAGCCCTGACAGCTATAGCCGGTGGCACTGATCAACAGAACATTTTCCAACAGGCTACTTGTACAGAAGTCAATCGATAGAACAACTTGTGTTTAACCAGCCTGCCCATACATGAATCTATCTGTCTGTCCATTGGTGTGCGCAGCCTATTGCATTAGGGTGTGCACCCCCAAAACTCAAACACACCTGCCTTTCTCTGCAGCCTCAGCTGTACTGGAAGTAAATCAATGGGAAGTGCTCTGTGCTGAGCAGCTTCCTGGTCATTCACAAACTGAAGCATAGTACTACAGTACAGTTTACTATGCTTCAGTCATGAATGAACACAGTGAGCGAGTGTATTCACTATCTTCATTTGGAAAAGAAAGGGGCTGGTAAATGACATATTTACTAGCCCCTTCCCCCCACTCTCCATCCTAAAACATCCCCCGCAGCAGCCAGTGGGAGAGGAGAGGAGGGATGCAAGCAGCACTACGGGGTGGGGGTGGGGAGCCTGGGCAGTAGGGAATCAGCACCGCACGTAGGGATTAGGGTGTGCCCAAGCACATCTGGCACATCCCTTGTGCACACCTATGTGTCTGTCTATCAACCAACCAATTTATTTTCTAGATATTTGTCTATCTGACTGTCAACTAACGTATCTGCTCTATTATCCATTTGTCTACCTGTCCATCTAACTGTCTATCAACTATTACATATTTATCTATCTAACTAGTAATTGACCTATTATCTAATTGTGTATCTATCTATCATAGTAGGATTAGAGTGTAAGCTCTTCTGGCGCAGAAACTGGCTCAGTGTTGTCTTTACAGCACAGCTGAATATGTTGGAGCCATATCATAACCATGGATTGATCTACTAGGTTGTAACGGAGGGTATACAACTCAATACTACCTCACATTTGAGGTTTAATATTCTCTTCTCAGTTGCTTGGTAGATTTTTCAATCTTCTTTGTCAATTTGGTGTTCTTACAGTCACTATCATTTTTTGCACAACTGTTGGGTTGTCATTTGAAGGATAAAATCTGATTGGTTGGTTGTCTGGGGTGACAGTTGAACTTTTGCTCCAGTCTTTTATCCCCACACTGGTAGGTGTATTAAGAGAAATCCTGGAATTGCCGGATACTGTTCCCATTGAGATTGATAGGGCCCACAAGGCTCTTAGACCTCCTTCGCAAGATGTTCACAATCCTAGAGACATTATCTGCAAGCTGCACAAATACACCCTCAACGATCGTATTATGCAAAAAATGCGTAAAAGACTGTTTTTTGATTTTGACGGTGCTCATCTTTTCTTTTACCAAGACATTTCTCGACGCACCCTTATGCAGCGCAGAGCCTTGAAGCCATTGCTGGCAGCCCTACAGGAAGCAGGTCTCCCTTACCGTTGGGGTTTTCCGTTTTACCTACAGGCAGCTAATGACGGCAGACAAGTCAGACGGCAGACAAGTCATCCGGTGGATTTCCCAGATTGGAGGGGACCCTCGGAGATGGTGAACTTCCCGGTCCTCCAGCCTTCTCAGCCCTGGCTGCCTGCAAAGTGCCACAGTCACCGATAGAGTCAACAACGGCCTACACCTGGAGCATCACCCAGTCCTTCTACCACCAGAGACTGAAGGTCTGAATGGTTTATAACTCCTTTGTTTTTTTTTTTCTTCGCCCTTTTTCTTGACACTGTTTCAGTCGTAGACTGGCTGGCTTGGAGGATCCTTGCTACTGCACGGCAGTGGCAGTCACACTTCAGAGACCAGTGATTGCTGGGGTTGAGGGTAGGCCTTCCCTGAGTCTCTAGCGACTGGGCACCACATCTGTTATTATGGTCCTGTCGGAACCCGTCTGTGTTCCTAAATTCTACTACATACCCCTCCTAAGGACAACCGGTACATCACACACTGTCAGATGTGGTGTGTGCAGGGTGGACGCCCTCCCCCGTTCTTTGATGTTGGCTCACATTCCCCCCGTAGGCCACCCTTATATGGGTTTAGATCCCTATTGGGACAGTGGACTTGGGCCTGGGGATACTCCTATGGAATGGGAGCTCCCTAGACCCAGCCTGCAGTTATGTTTTGACTGTTTGGCTCTACCTGACAGTTGGTCATGTTTATGTTTTCAATGATGTTTACTTATGTATAACCTTTTTCTTTTTCTCCCTTCTTTCTATCTCCTTTCCTTCTACTCCCAAGATCCACCAAGCACCTCGTTGCCTGCACCGCCCCCCCCCCCCCCCCCTACCATGGGCATGCTGGTTCTTTCACACAGATATGGCGACTCTTAAGGTAAAATCATACAATGTTCGAGGTCTTTGCTCCCCCTGTAAGCGTAGCAAGCTATGGTGGGAATTAAAGAAGCTGAGGGCACAGGTCATTTTCCTTCAATAGACCCATTTTACTCACCTGTCTACACCTAAATTGTACACGCATCTATACAATCAGTGGTTCGTCAGTACATCCACTGTTAGTAAATCTAGAGGTACGGCCATTGTGATTCATAAATCATGTCCCTTCCAACCCACGGGGAATCAAGTAGACCCCCAGGGCCGTTATGTCTTTCTTAAGTTAAAGGGACTATTGCAGGTACAAAATACACTTTTGCCACCATATGCGCTCCTAACTCAAAACAGCTTCAATGTCAGTCCAGACCCATCCCTCGATACTTCACATGGTAGAGCTACTCATTCCCACGCATTCCTTAGGCACTTCCGTAAATCACTTCAGACCTATGGGTTGGTTGATAGTTGGAGAGTACTTCACCCCTCGGGCAGAGACTTTAGCTACTATTCTAAGGTCCACAACATCTATACACGTATAGACCTTCTCTGTATTGCCCACCCCACTCTGGAGCTCCTGCAGCACTCGTCCATTGAGCACATTACTATGTCAGACCATGCACCGATCACGGTCACCCTCGCTGTACCCACAGGGGCCCATAGGGCCTGGTCTTGGCGATTAAATGAAAACCTGTTGGACGACTCTGTAGAGGCTTCAAAGATCTCGGACACCTTGACGTATTATTTTAAGGAAAACACAACAGACGACCTTAGTGACGGGATGATCTGGGAAGGCCATAAGGCAGTAGTGAGGGGAGAACTGATTTCCCTTGGCTCTAAACTAAAAAGGGAATGCCAAGCTGACTTCCACTGGGTACTGACCGCACTACAACAAGCGGAACTCAAACATAAGAATGGTGGAGACCCTGAGGCTTTACTAAAACTAACGGAGCTATTCTCGCACTTGCTAGACCGCCAAGCGCGGAAACAGCTATGGTACCTGTTACACAAGTACTATGAACATGACACTAAATGCAGACGTATGCTAGCTAGAGCTCTACGTACGAAACGCAATCAGAAATATGTGCATAAACTCCGCTCCCCTTCTGGAGAACTGGTATTTCAGTCATCCAAAATTGCCTCGGGGTTCCGCGATTATTATGCAGAACTGTATCATTTGGACGCTAACTTGACCCCCGGCACCAAGGCTGCTAGGCTGACTGGAATTCAGGACTACTTGGCTATGACTGACCTACCACCTTTAACCGACGACCAGCGGTCTGATATGGAATCTCCAATCACTGCAGCAGAGATCGAATCAACTGTGAAATCGCTGCCCAATGGGAAAAGCCCAGGCCCAAACAGGTTCACTAAATGTCCCATGTGTAGGTATTTTAACTCCCTAGCGAATGACAACATGATCCCCCCAGAGGCGCTGGTGACCCATATCTCGGTGATACCGAAGGAAGGTAAAGATCCCACTGTATCCCTATATCCTTGCTAAACACTGACATTAAGATATTGGTAAAAATATTGGCGAACCAAATGAAATATCTCATGCCTCACATCATCCATGCTGACCAAACGCGCTTTATCAAAGGATGTGAGGCCAGAGATAATTCCATTAGGGTGATTCAACTGATACATTGGGCTAGACATAGACAGGAGCTGCGTCCTTATTTGATCCACAGACACAGAGAAGGCGTTTCACCGCATTGATTGGGCGTATCTCCGTGGGGTGCTGAGAACCTTAGCGATGCTCACTTGGATTCTGGCCCTTTATTTCAAACCCAGTGCACAAGTTAAAATCAATGGTATTTTCTCATCTAGGTTCTCGATCAGGAACGGCACGAGGCAGGGGTGCCCATTGTCACCTCCCCTTTTTGTATTAGCCCTAGAGCCTCTGTTAGGAGAAATGAGAGCAAATACAGACATTAAAGGCCTAAAGGTGGGCAAAACAGAGCATAAGCTTTTAGCTTATGCGGACGATGCCTTATTCCACCTATTAGACCCGGCGATCTCGTTGCCAGTCCTGAAGCGAGAACTCCAACTCCAACATTTCGGGACACTCTCAAACTTGAAGATTAATCTTACAAAATCTGAAATGAATGGAGAGGAGACAGAGGCTCCTCTCCATTCATAAACTGAAGCATTGTAAACACAGTTTAAAATGCTCAGTTATGAATGGACAGTCAGTGATCAGTGTGCATTTGGAAAAGGAAGGAGCTGGTAAATTACGTATTTACCGGCTCCTTCCTCCGCTCTCCATCCTGACAGATCTGTGAGGGGGCAGAGCACAGAGGGGGACCCGGAGGAGGAGGGGGACTGGAGGAGGACACGAAGAGAGGGAGGACTACACCGGAGGGAAGGAGGACGGCACTGGAGGGAAGAGGACCCTGAAGCCAGAGGAGGACCCGGGGAGCCATCAGTTGGGGGTAATCAGTGCAGCACTGGGGGGAGTTACAAGCACCAATCCCCCGTATAGCCTTTCAATAAAGCATCTGAAAGTTGCAGGATGGAGAGGGGGAAAAGCGTCTGTCAGCTGCTTTATTGAAAGGCTATAGGGGGGGAATTGGTGCTTGTAACTGCCCCCACCGCCACACCGATCACCTGTGAGGCTGCCCGCCCTCCCTGCTACACTGAGGATGCCTGGTCTGATACAACAGGTATCGGATCAAGCATCGGAGCATTTGCACAAGTACTGCTACTCGTGCAAATGCTTGATATTGGCACTGATATCAGTATCGGTGCAACCCTACTAATTTTGCTTTATTACATTACCCTATGCCGGGCTTATTTGCTCGTCAACAAATATTGGCATGCTACCTGTTTATTTCAACTAAGAGGACAATTGCCCAGCCTGGAAGAAACCCACAGTCCGTTCCAGGGAGTGAGAGACTGTATAACGGCTATGCTGCTCAATGAACAAATGTCCATCCTTAAAGACTCCCATGCCAAGTACCTATAGATTTGGGAACCACGGTTGGTGTATGCCTTCGTTACTCTTCCCCTGACTAGTGTGGGCCAGCTTTGACTGGCACCCTCTATGATCCCGAGCCCCCGCTCTCTTTCTCTGTCTTGGTCTTGCCTTCTCTCCTCTTTCTTGTTTCCTTTGCTTTCCCTTTCTTGACAGCACTCTGCTCCCTCTTTAAGTTTTTATATAATTCTTTAACATAATGCACCGTTGTCTGGAATTTAATATGCCCAGGTTTGCGCCATCAGCAAAGGGGATCTTCCCTGGAACTTCCTAGTTTTGTACTCATGTCTATTATGATTGATTGTGGATGTTGTTCCTCCTTTTGCATTAGCACCATGTAGGAGCCTGCCTATACTCATGTTGCCAGCTCTAGCCCCTGCGTGGGCAGATTAGGTGCTTTTTCTTGTTACTTTGTTTTAAATTAATAAAAATTATTGAACCAGATAAAAAGTAAGAGTTCCAAAACTAACCTTTGGGGTACACTAGCAATAACCTTAGAGCAGGTGTATCCAAACTTTTCAAACAAAGAGCAAGCTTGCTGTCCTTCAGACTTAAGGGGGGCCGGATTGTGTTCAGTGGCGCGGGTAGAAAAGGTCTTGGGCTCAGCAACCATGAGAATAAACATGACCCCACGGTTGGTGGTCACTAGGATGAGGAATAATGCCCCATCATTGGTATCAATGGGAGGAATAGTGCCCCATCATTGCTATCAGTGACATGAAAAGCACCCTATCATTGGTATCAGTGGAGTGAAAAGCGCCCCATCATTGATATCAGTGGAGTGAATCGTGCCCCATCATTGGAATTAGTGGGAAGAATCGTGCCCCATCGTTAGTGTCAGCAGAAAGAATTATACCCCACTGATGCTGTCAGTGGGAGGAATAGTGCCCTAAGGGCTGGATAAAGGCTAGCAAAGGCCTGCATCCAGACCTCAGGCCACAGTTTGGAGACCACTGCCTGAGATCATTCTGAGTATGAATCATAAACCACTACTACACTATTACTACACTGAATATGGCCTTTTAGCCATTTTTCTGTCCATTCAAAAACTGAATTTTCTAAGCCTGTAGACATTAACTTGCACATTAGCCACGTGTGAGGAGCTGTGCCAAACATTTTTGAAAAAAAAAGTATATCCACAGCCACTTGTTTGTAAGTTTTTGCATACTTCCTCATAACAAGAAATCAGATTTGTTTGACAAATGTGGTCTTTTAAGAATTCATGTTGCGATTTGCTTAAAATGTTGTATATAAGCAAAAACTCTTCAATGTTGCCTTTTATCAAGCTCCCAAGTATTTTCCCAACCTTAGAATTGTTACTAAACCCACAACAGTAAAATCAGTCTGTATATGCAGTAAAGCATGCTTGTTATACTCACTGTGGAACCTAAGGGTTAACCCTCTGCATTGTGTAAAAAGGCTGTTTGATCCTGTCTTCTCTCATCCTTTTCTTCTTCCACTGTCCCTAACTAATCTCCTGATAGAACAGAGCCTTGGAGGCAGTCTACACATGCTCAGTTTGGTGTGTATTGCTAGAGTGTTTTTTTATTTTTTATTGGGAGGGTGCATGTGATCAGAACAGGGCCAATCAGCACTGTCCAGACAGAGGGTCAGGGGTCATGCAGCCTCATAGGACAATCAGGGGAGGATGAAAACTCCTCCTACAAGCTTTAACCAGACACTGATAGAAGTCACAAGGCTGCTCAAACTGGTGATGAGAAAAAGTATTTAGCAGTTTATACACACTAAGAATGAAGATTCGGCCATCTTTGTTACTGGAAACAGACGGTTTTGTGGCAATGAAATGATACTCATGCAAATCATTGCTGTTTACTTTTTGTTGTTTTATTTAAATAAATGTAATTAGTTCACAATATCACACTATGTGGAGCCTTTGTTTCATATCTATGTGACCTTTAATATGAATGAAATGGTGGATGGTCAGTCTGAAATCATATGAGGACTGCATCTGTGAATGGGCTTCCTGGAGTTACTGGAGTTGTGCTTCTACTTCCCAATAGTGTGGTGTTTAGGCATAAGCACTCATTAATATCCCTGAATAAGGGGGGTCACTGGCTTTCTGGTAAGCCTCCTGTGTGGAATCTTTTTGGTGTCACTACTGCAATCTCTGGAATCCTTTCTTTACATTGGGCTGAAAGACCTTTTTTTACATTTATAATTGGTGTTTTTGCAACATTTTTCAGAGTTATTTTTGCCTTTCACAATTTGCTTATGAAAAGGGACTTTTTTTGTATATTTATCGCACTTGTCAGTCATGCTATTTCAATATTAAAAATGTACATATTTGCTAACAGCGCTGCACTTTGTTTTTTGCGTCGTTTATATTTACTAAAACTATTGCATTTCCATGTTCTGTGTACTGTGGGAAACCAGATATAGCGAATGCAGGGTCCTGGGTTTAGTAAAACTTTAATATAACCGGTTCCTTGGTAAAGACTTTGAAAGCTTTTTAGGGTTGAAAATATATTTATTATCAATTTCACATATAACACAGTGAACAACATGAGAAATCACAATCCAGAGACAGTCGCAAGTAAACATGGGTAATGAGTCAGCCCAATGGCTATCGCTCACAGCTTGACTCCTATTCTCAAACATTATTGCGCTAGGGTGAAAGACCATCCTCTGTTACAAGGAATAATTCTGGCTAATTGAGCCTTGATGTTCATAACGAAAAACAACATATGTAAGTTTTAGAAAATAAAAGGGGAAAACCAAGTCAGAGAAAGGAGAGAAAGAAAGGGAGAAAAAAGAAAAAAAAAAGAGGGGATGAGGTTACCCAGAGGGGTGCGTGAATTAAGAAAGAGAGAGAGAAATAAAGAAGGGGGGGAAAGGGAGAAAGTCACGGAGGAGCGAAAGGGCTGCTTAGGAGACATTTGCATATAGAAGTAGATGTTAGGGTAGAGGGTGGGGGACTAGTGGGTGTGTGCACCAGTGCACCCCGTGGTTAGGATGCGTGTTAGGATAACCCTGACGGGTTCAACAGTATATTCGTGAGGGTATCTGAGGCGGAGAAGCGGAGCCAAATAGACCAAAGCACCTTGAACTTATCATAAGTGTAATTATCAAGAGCCAACATCTCCTCCATACTCATGGTGTCATTCATAATCGAGACCCAACATGACAAGGGAGGAGTGGTGGTTGTCTTCCAATATGATGGAATGAGCTGTCTCGCTGAAGACAAAAAGAAATGTAGGAGGTTCAGTTTCTGTGCTGTTTGAAAGCTTTTTAAATGTAGGCACCACAATTGGCCTTGCGCCAGTCCAGAAACAGTGGCTTTGAAATACCAGAGCTCAACTCTTTGAGAACACATGGGTGTAATCCATTTGGCCAAGGTGGTTTATTCACTTTTATTTTGTCTAAATGTTTTTGGACCATATTAGTTTTGAGCCATTGGGATTCTTTTTGGGCAATGTCAATACTATCCCCTTTATGGACTTGAACTCTCTAATTTTCCTTTGTATACACAGAGCTGAAGGTATGTAACAAATTTTTCTTCACTTTGTCCTCAGTCACCAACTCTAAATTACCTTGTAATAAGAGCCTACATGATCAGATCGGATTGCGCGGTCATGCAACACTGTACCCAAATTACATTTTTATCATTTTTTTTCACATAAATAGAGCTTTCTTTTGGTGGTATTTAATCACTGCTGGGTCTTATTTTTTACTAAAAAAACAAAAGCAAACAGACACAAAATTATGAAAAAGAAAAAAAGTTTTTCTTAGTTTCTGTCAGTAAATTTTGTAAATAAGTAATTTTTCTCCTTCACTGATGTGCGCTGATGAGGCGGCACTCATAGGCTGCATTGATGGGGACTGATAAGGTGTCACTGAAGGGCACTGATGAGAAGGCAGTAATATACAGCACTGATGGGCACTAATAGCTAGCACTGATGAGCAGGCACTGAAAGGCAGCACCAATTGGTGACACTGATGGGCACTGTTGGGGCTTTACTGTAATCAGGGCACTGATGATCAGTGCCCTGATTACCTGTCCTGGTCTCCCCTGCGGGGAGATGCCGCTGATCGGCTTTCCTCGCCACACACTTTGCCAGTGTGAGGCGAGGAGAGTCGATAAACGGCACTTCCGCATTTTCATGTGACCGGCTTTGATTGGACACAGCTGATCACAGGTTAAAGACCCGGGTCATCGGCTCTTTACTGAGATCGGGGTCACGCCTTGTGTCCTAGGAACACGGCGCAGCCACGATTGCCGTGCTGTGCTCCCCCGCGGGCGCGCAAGAGCAGCTGTTCGGGGGCGCCCTCATATGATGTTGTCACAGAATGAGAGCCGCACTGCACCGCTCCTCTGTCATTTGACGGCGGGCGGGCAGCAAGTGGTTAAACTTTTTGCCCATGGGAATATATTTTGTAGTGTGTTTGCATACAGTCAATTTAAAACATTCCCATTTCTGTTCTGTGTTCTTTGATGACAACATTTCCTCCCAATCTAAATTTTGCTGCAATTTGTTTATAAGCAAAACCCCCTCTATGTAGTCTTTTATCAAACTCTCAAGTATCTTTCCGACTTTGGAAGCTAAACTAACTGGTCTGTAGTTCTTTGGGAAATGCTTTGAAAGTTTTTTTAAATATAGGCACCACATTGGCCAGTCCAGAAACAGTGGCTTTGAAATACCAGAGCTCAGCTCTTTGAGGACACATAAGTGTAAGCCATTTGGTCACGGTGGTTTATTCACCTTTATTTTGTCTAAGTGTTTCTGGACCATATTCATTTTGAGCCATTGGGATTGTTTTTGGGCTATGTCACTACTATCCCCATTATGGACCCGAGCTTCCTAAATTTTCCCCTGTATACACAAAGCTGAAGGTATTTAATAAATTTGCCTTCACTTTGTCCTCAGTTATCCATTCCAAATTATCTCGTAAAAAAGGCCTACATGATCAGACTGGACCTTTTTACTAATAATATATTTGAAGAATGTTGGAGGGTTTGTCCTACTCTTTTGATTTTTTTTTCCTTTGTGTTGAATTTCTGTGATCTTGAATTTCTATTTAAATATTTTGTTACATTCTTTGTAACTTTGAAATGATGATAGTATCTCTTCATTTTCATATTTGTTAAAAAAGGTCCTTTACATGATCTTTTGCCGCTAACTTGGAGACTCACCGGGTGGAGGTAATGTAGACTCCAATGAAGAAAAAAAAACACCCATGAGGCACTGGGACTTTGATGTGAATTCATAGAAGTGGTAGGAGCACAAAAACATTCAGAGTGCTTATTGGCTCAAGTTAGGCTGCTAACAACAGACAAGCTAACCCTCCAGTGGATACCCTAGCGGGTAAACACAAAAAAACATGCACTAATTGAAGGAGCACTAGACCAAAGGAAGAGAGTTCAAATTAATTTATTAGACAAAAAAGAGGGGACTTTTGGCCATAGAGAGGCCAGGGACTTTAACGGTGCTTAGTAAACAAAATAGGAATTTGTAAAAAAATATATTTTATTCATAAATCTGTTTTAAAACAGACAGACAAGAAACAAAGCGTTAATATATGTTTACAGAAACATTTATGATAAAAACATGATACAGTGCTTGATACCACTTTCTCAACATGTTTTGCTTTCTTAAGCTTCTTCAGGAGATATACTGTGGCATCTGATCAACTACAGAATGAAAAATAGACCATAAATATTCAAAATAATATAATAAATAACATAATCATATAAAATTGAACTGATACACAAAAATATAGAAAAAAACATTATTTTGGGGGTATGAGTCATAAATGAGGTATAAATGTCAAAGTTAGAGTGTGTCAGCAAAAATTCAACATTGCAAAACAAAAAGATAATACATTTGTAATATTGGAAAAGAAAAAAAAAAAAAAAGGAGGGGGGGGGGGGGGGTTATCCATCTTACACAGGGTCCTAAGGCCTATAGATGTATATTTTTAAATCGAAATGGTACACCAATAAGTTGTGCCCTTCAGTCCAGACTTCCTAGCAAGGCATGCAGAGAGGGGTAATAAAGGGTCACAGTGTATAGAGTGATTGGAAATCTCTATGGTAGAGAGAAAATATCAAATATATCAGATGTCTACATTTGAAACTCAGTATTACAAAGAATACATATGATTGAAACCAGGAGTAATTGATTAAAATAATTAATCACAAATACCTATAAAGGTGAGTAGAATCAATCCGATTTACAGATTTGTATCCATAGGATGGCTAAAAGCCGTGCTGGAGGTATGAAGTCCACATCTGGTGTTTCCCATTTCTTAAAGAGCATCAGGAAGATCCCATAGGTGACGAGACCACTACCCTGTACCCAGTCTGCTTGACAATTTTCCACTCCCGGTATGCAGATGCCCAAGAGCATTGGAATGTGGTTTTCCTCCCAAGAAAGAATCAGACTTGCCTCCTTCAGAGCTGCCTGATTTCTGGTTCTCCCTTGGTGGTTTACGTAGGCCACAGCTGTGGCATTGTTTTTCTGTACCCTCACTGGGTGACCATGAAGAAGATGGGTTAAGCGTAGAAGAGTCAGTCTTATAGCTCTCAATACCAGATTACTGATAGGGAGCATTAATACCCATGGGGACTGGTGCCTTGGACAGTTAGGGAGTTGTAGATCCTGCCTCTGCCTGACAGGGGGCTGTCCATCGTAATCACCTCCTAGGGAGAGGGGAGCAACGATTTCCCAGATTCTAGGGCTGAATTAGAAATCAACCATGCCAGAGAGATTTTTACCTGGGTGGATGAAAGTAGTGGGCGATCTAGGGAAGGGATCTGTTTGTCCCACATTGTGAGAATGTTGAGATGAAAAGGTCTGTAATGGAACAGAACAAATGGAACCACCTTTGAAGGTGGCCACCATAAGGTCCAGAACCCTTTTGCAGAAGAGAGTCAAGGGATGCCTAGTTAAAAGAGAGTAAGAGCTGGACCTCAAAGAAGCAATTTGTTCCTGAGGAACAAAAATCTTGGCCTGGGCTGTGTTTAAAATAAGTCCTGATGCTCTAGGTCAGGGGTAGGCCAACCTCGGTCCTCGAGCTGTGGGGAACGTACATTGCTTTTAGCCATCCTATGGATGCAACTCTGTAAATCGGATTGATTCTACTCACCTTTATAGGTATTTGTGATTAGTTATTTTAATCAATTACTCCTGGTTTCAATCATATGTATTCTTTGTAATACTGAGTTTCAAATGTAGACATCTGATATATTTGATATTTTCTCTCTACCATAGAGATTTCCAATCACTCTATACACTGTGACCCTTTATTACCCCTCTCTGCATGCCTTGGTAGGAAGTCTGGACTGAAGGGCACAACTTATTGGTGTACCATTTCGATTTCAAAATATACATCTATAGGCCTTAGGACCCTGGGTAAGATGGATAACCTCCCCCCCCCCTCCTTCCTTTTTTTTTTCCTTTTCCAATATTACAAATTTATTATCTTTTTGTTTTGCAATTTTGAATTTTTGCTGACACACTCTAACATTGACATTTATACCTCATTTATGACTCATACCCCCAAAATTATGTTTTTTTCTATATTTTTGTGTATCAGTTCAATGCTATATGATTATGTTATATATTATATTATTTTGAATATTTATGGTCTACTTTTCATTCTGTAGTTGATCAGATGCCACAGTATATCTCCTGAAGAAGCTTAAGAAAGTGAAACATGTTGAGAAAGTGGTATCAAGCATTGTATCATGTTTTTATCATAAATGTTTCTGTAAACATATATTAACGCTTTGTTTCTTGTCTGTCTTTTTAAATACGGATTTGTGAATAAAATATATTTTTTTACAAATTCCTATTTTGTTTACTAAGCACCGTTAAAGTCCCTGGCCTCTCTATGGCCAAAAGTCCCCTCTTTTTTGTCAATTAAGTAATTGGGATGTGGTGCTTTGGTTTGACTCCTCCCCTCTACCTTTACAATCAAATTAATGTATTAGTTTATATACTAAAGCACAGCCAATGCGATTTGGGGGCTAAACCACCCCCCCCCCCCCTTCACCAATGCTTCCGTTAAAGCAAGATCCTTTAATGGACTCAAAATAGAACTTTCCTTTCTGAATCTGTGTAGGGAAGCGAATTGCTGGATCAGAAGAGTTACTGGCCAGCAGTATCTGTGGGACTAATCAAGAACTTGCTTGCTCACGCAGAAACTGCTGGCCAGTAACTCTCCTGTTCCAGCAATGCGAAATGCATTTTTTTTTTTTTTTTCTATAAACCAAAAAATGTATTTGAACTTTTTTATCCTTTGGTCTGGCACTCTTTCCATTAGTGCATGTTTTTTTCTGATGGAAGTACTGGCCACCAAAGAGGCCACTTTGCTGGTGAGATCCTCTAGTGGGGTATCCCATATTGGTTCAAAGGGAGGTCTTTGAGGCTGGGTTCATACTGAAGAATGCAGCAACTCACAGCAGAAGTCCGGTGCAACTCAATTCACCGTTTCAGGTCCGATTTCAGCCGAATTCGAACCTGAAATGGACCAAAAGATGCACAGGACTCCGGTGCAATTTGCACCGGAGCTGCTGCGGAGATGTGTGAACCAGCTCTATAGAGAGTCGGTCACAATCTCCTGCTATGCAAATTGAATGCGGGGAAACCCACATTCAATATGCAATAGTATGAACCCAGACTGAAGAATTGAAAGTACCAGATTAAGATCTCATAGAGATCCAGAAGGTTAAAGTGAGGGCCTAACACCCAGTATAAAGGTCTTTACAAGAGAGCGTGAAGCCAAAGGTCTTTGGAACATAATAGATAGGGCAGAAACCTGTCCTTTTAGGCAGGCCATAGATGGTGCAAATTTCATTCCTGCCACCACAGGTTACAGGAAAGAAATTTGCACGATTCCCCCATTAACACAGACAGTGCTGACAGGGAAACTCTCCTGCCGAGCAATTGTCTGCACCTTTTTTTGGGGGGGGGGGGGAATCAGGGGAACCTGCCAGGAGAAGACAGTGATTATTGCTAGTGGCTAGCCACTAGCAATCATTGCAATTGAATCCAGCAGGCTGGTTGTACCCAAGTTGATTGGTCAATTTGGTGGGGAATAGAATAGAGTGTTGAGGTGTCTGCTTTCGCACCAGCCCTTCCAAATGTGATTGTAGATCTTAACAAAGTAGATTTTCTTGCTTTGATCAAGGTAGGAATGACCAAACCAGTTATGCCCCTATTCTTTAGGGCCTGGGTTTCAACAGCCATGCTGTTAAAGCCGGCAACTGCATAGCAAGGTGAAGTAGAGGTCCTTACGGCATGAGGTCTTGTCTGTTTGGAAGAGGCCAAGTTGTGTTCACCAGGCCTCTATGTATCCCTGTGTACCAAGCTCTCCTGGGCCAAACTGAGTTGAAAAGCACTACCGAAAACCAATTTCCATCCATGCACTAGACTGAACGGACTCTGTGGATTCACCAGGGCATCCATCGTGAAGTTTAGAAGCTCTCTGGATGTGGTCACAAACCTGTCCAGTTTCTGGTTGAATCTGGAGGTATGAAGTCCACATCTGGTGTTTCCCATTTCTTAAAGAGCATCAGGAAGATCCCATTGGTGATGAGACCACTACCCTGTGTCCAGTCTGCTTGACAATTTTCCACTCCCGGTATGCAGATGCCCAAGAGCATTGGAATGTGGTTTTCCTCCCAAGAAAGAATCAGACTTGCCTCCTTCAGAGCTGCCTGATTTTTGGTTCTCCCTTGGTGGTTTATGTAGGCCACAGCTATGGCATTGTTTTTCTGTACCCTCACTGAGTGACCATGAAGAAGATGGGTTAAGCGTAGAAGAGTCAGTCTTATAGTTCTCAATACCAGATTACTGATAGGGAGCATCAATACCCGTGGGGACTGGTGCCTTGGACAGTTAGGGAATTGTAGATCCTGCCTCTGCCTGACAGGGGGTTGTCCATCGTAATCACCTCCTAGGGAGAGGGGAGCAACGATTTCCCATATTCTAGGGCTGAATTAGAAATCAACCATGCCAGAGAGATTTTTACCTGGGTGGATGAAAGTAGTGGGCGATCTAGGGAAGGGATCTGTTTGTCCCACATTGTGAGAATGTTGAGATGAAAAGGTCTGTAATGGAACAGAACAAATGGAACCACCTTTGAAGGTGGCCACCATAAGGCCCAGAACCCTTTTGCAGAAGAGAGTCAAGGGATGCCTAGTTAAAAGAGAGTAAGAGCTGGACCTCAAAGAAGCAATTTGTTCCTGAGGAACAAAAATCTTGGCCTGGGCTGTGTCTAAAATAAGTCCTGATGCTCTAGGTCAGGGGTAGGCCAACCTCGGTCCTCGAGCTGTGGGGAAGCTACAAGTCCCTTGAGACATTGCAAGAACCTGAGGCAGAGGCATGATGGGATTTGTAGTTTCACCACAGCTGGAGGGCCGAGGTTGCCTACCCCTACTCTAGATGATGGGAAGGCTGGAGAGTAGACTTCTTGTTATTGGTTACCCATCCAAAAGTTTGAAGGAGCTTGATTATCCTTTGAATTTTGGAAGACAAAACTGTTCAAGTTGAAGCTGAGGAGTCTTTCAGTAGCAGGTTGTCTAGGTATCCTGTGACATGGATACTTGGAGATCTTAGCAGGGCAAGGAGGGGAGCATGTGCCTTTGTGAAGACTCTTGGTATGGAAGAGACCTCAAAAGGGACAGTGACAAATTGGAAGTGTTGATCTCCCACAGCAAAGCATAGAAAGTGTTGTGTGGGAAAGATAGGAATGTGAACATAGACATCTTGGATGTCCTCTGATGCCAGAAATTCCTCTGATTTGAGAGAAGTGATGACAGATCTTGCAGACTCCATGCAAAATTTGGTGACATGCAGAAATGTGTTTAGGAATTTTTAATCCAAAATGGGACAAGTGCCTCCATTAAATTTTGGGACTATGAATAGGTTTGGGTAAAACATTTTGAACTTTCCTTCTGCAGGAACTGGGATTACCACTCCTTGTGCCTGAAGTTGATTGATTCAGGGCAGCCTACAAGTCTGCCTGTCTGAACTGAAGCTGGCAGAATGGAAAGTAGAAATTGAGAAGGGGTGGGGATAGAAATGATATTTTATAGCCCATGGAAACCACTTATTGGACCCAAAGATATGGGCGTCTCCAATCCAAACTGGTGCAAAGGTCGATAGATGTGCAACCCCCCCACCCCACCCCACTCTGTACATACACTGCAATGAGGGTGCACCATCATGAAGTGGGCCTCTGGGTAGGCTTGGAGGGTTTTGGGGTCCAACGCTTGTAACAAAAGAATGGACTTACCTTTGACTTACGCGAGACGCCTGGGGAAGCAAATAGACCCCTTTTGGTGAGAACAGGTACTAGCTGTAGCAATGGTAGGCTTAGGTTGTTTTTTGTGGGGTGGAAGTACTTTCCTTCAATACCTTCCTTGATACATTTATCAAAAGATTCACCAAACAGGTGTTCACCATTGAACAGTATGCGTAAAAGATGCCTTTTAAAAGCAGGCTCAGTAGACCAAGCATTTAACCACTAAATTCTGTGCAAGCATTCAAAGAGCAGTGTCATCCGAGAGACCTGGCATATAACATTCTCCAGGGCATCAACTCAAAATAGCAGTACCAAAGGCATGAGCTGCAATTGTTCCAGGAGAACAGCCAACAGAATCATGTTCCTTCTTCATTTGTCTAGTCCAGTTAGCTACAGTCTGACAAATTAACATAGCTGAAAGAGCAAATAATGCCTTCAATATGGTTTCAAAGTGCCTGTTGACTAAATCCCTAAAGGAAGAAACATCTTCAGCAGGAACATTGAAATACTTGTTGAGGGCCGAGATGGCAGGATCTATGACTACAGGAACAAAACCATTTATTCATAAATACCTTTTTCTACAGGATATACATTGTAATTCACCAAAGAGCTTTGGAGGAATAAATACCTTGTCAGGATTTGACCAAGGCTTGTGCAAAGTACAGTTAAAGCTGAGTTCTACCCTAAAAAATGTTTTTGCATTAAAAGACTCCTTTTAACCTATAAACAAACATTTGGAGGAATCATTTTTTTTATACTTACCCTAAACGCCCTGTTGCTATGTAGTCCTCATATTCTGCCACTTCCTGGTCCGCGGAGTCTTCGTGACTTCCTCCCTCACCTGTGCTCCTGGGAAATGATGACACATTATTTCCCAGGTGTCTGTGGGCAGTACTGTGATTAAAAATCACTACGGCTGCCGTTGAATTGCGCATGCGCGAGATCGAGAAGCATGCACCTCTCCAAAGCTAATCCAGGAAGCGATCTGGATTGGGCTTCACATGCCCACAATCATGATGGCAATGGCCACAAACAGAGGGAGAGAATATTACAGTAAGAAATGTATATTTTACTGAAATCGATCACAATCATTGTATAATCCTTTTTTTATTAAATTAGTAATAATGCTAGGATCAATAAAAAAAAAAAAAAAAATGTTTTCGCCGGGACTCCACTTTAACTTGTTGGAGCAGAGGAAAGGTCTTTTTGCCTGTGGTTTTGTGTCCATAGCATCTTGTTTAGGCTGAGGTTAGTATGCACCACCACATCAATAAGTGAGCTCATGGTAGAAAGTATATAGTGTGAAGCTTTAGCTTGTCCCTAATAAAATGCAGAAGGTAAAAATTCTTCTGCAGAATCCTTCTGAAGAGGTTAGGAAGATTAGGGTAATACTCCTGAATGGATTGCGGTTGGTGGAGAAGCATTAGAGAGCTTTTGAACCCTGGAGACCAAAAACTCCAGAAGAGCAGAGAGTTTCCTAAATAAATCATAGTTGCAATAAAATCTGCTTTAGTCAGGTAGGCCGCTTGTTATACACTTGAAGGGGAGCTAGAATCAGAATTGTGTTTTTATGAGACCTTGATCCGATGCAGGGGACAAATATCACCCTGAGGGTTTTGCCTGTGCTATTAGGCTTTTTTTTTTTCTTCAGCTCCTCTGTGCCAGGTCTCTGCCATGGGGATCTCTGTGGGGTACTCACCAAATGAATGTGGGTTGAGAGGATATGTTCCTGCCTAGGAAAGGAGCTGCTGTAACCCAGGCACTGACCAGTGTTCTGTGCTTGGTTCTTTGGAGAAGCAGGTAGTGAGGAGCAGACATGTTTCTTGCGCTATCGGCAGAAATGGTAGGCGAACGTTTGTCAGCTGGAAGACTTTTGCCGTTACCACCCAAAACAACAATGTTGCATGTGAAAAACTTGCCAAATTCAAAAACGCCAACGTAGTGAAGACATTGACAAGGGGAGGTTAACACACTAAGTAAAATAACACCCCACATGTAAAATAGGACATGGTCACAATTACAGGGAAATCCTGTCTTACCTTACCCACGCTGCAGTTTCCCGGAGGGGGCAAAATTTCACTTGTGATGGTGGGCATACCACCAAAGGGATCTTCAGGGACTGGGTGCATTAAGAATTGACTACAGTCCTAGACCTGATTAGCACCTTACAGCTAAGTACAATTGTTGTACCACATGCCAAGGCAAGTGTTGAATGTGGGACTAAGCACCTGCAGAAAACATCCACCGGTCCCGCTAATGCAGGGTTCAAGTAAAGTTCCCTGGATTTACATTGAGGACAACCAATCTGGAAACTGCTAGTGAGCCCTGAAGCTTTAAGCAGTTGAAGGTGAAGGAGGTGTCAGGTAATAGGGTATTATCAGGTGGAGGGGTGAGAGGGTGTTCAAAGGTGATATGGTGGATCTGGCCTGTTTGTGGGGGTGATGCAAGATGAAGGGCGTTATCAGGTGGAGGTGAGATAGGAGTGTTGCCAGGTGATGGGGCGTTGTCAGTTAATGAGGTGTATTTGGCCTGTTGGTGGAGGGAGGAAGAGTCAGGTAATGGGGTTTTTAGGTAATGGGTGTTATCAGGTGGAGGGATGAGGGGGGTGTTGTCAAGTGATGGGGTGAAGGAGGTGTTGTCAGGTGAGAGGGATGTTTTATTATTATTATTATCCAGGGTTTATATAACACCAACAGCTTGTTCAGCACTTTTCAAAATGTGGCGTGTTTGGTCTGTTAAAAGAGTAAGGGGGGTATTGTTGGGCGATGGGGTGCTGTCGGGTGATGGGGTGTGGAAAGTGTTATCAGGTGAAGGGTTGAGAGGTGTAGCCGGGTGATGGGTAAGTGGAGTGTTATCAAGTGGAAGGTTTAGGGAGTGTTCTCAGGTGATAGGAGTATCATCAGGTGGAAGGTTGAGGGGTGTAGTCAGTGTGATACCGTCACCCGGGACAGAGGCTTTTGGAGGGGACTGAATGCTAGCCTCTTGACTACCGACTATGGGCGCTGGCATTTGTGGGAGCTACAAGCATTTAGGAAGATGTTCTGTTATGTAATGCAAAATGATATTATTAAAAAGGCCATGATGGTCTCTGCCAGTGTGGGACTCATAGCAGATGCTGATGTCATTAGCAAGCCACCTGTCTGGGGCCCCCTGCCATAATGTGTTTATTGCAAGTAGGTCTGCTATTGTCTGAAGGAGTTCTGTTTATATTTATGATAATGTGTATCGTGTCTTCTGAGCTAGAAGAAGGCAAGTCTGACCTGAAAGGTCATACATCTGAGTCACCTAGGCTGAGTAAATGACTAGTTAATTATCTCATGTTAATTTATGTTTCTGGTTACAGTTTGTATTGTTAGGGTAATATGATCAGGAGGGGGAACCTCCTTCTCAAGTGTATAAAAGCCTGTATTCTTGTTAAAATAAACAGTTCCAGCTTTGCAACCAAATGAGTCCTGCCTAGCTCTTGGTTGTAATATGCGGCTATAATATCTATTATGTATATTCAGACTGGAGGAAGCGGTATATGACGGAAGCACTCAAGCGGAGTGGGAGAAGGTTCCATTACAGTCAGGTAATGGGTAAGTGGAGTGTTATCAAGTGGAAGGTTGTAGCCTCCCTGACGGTATTCCCGAGTGTGGCTCAGGGTTAAAATTCAGCACCATTAGCAGTAACCCCGAGCCACACTCGGGATTACATCGCAGGATCCTGGTGTGGCTTTACTTACCTTGTCGCCGGGATCCTGCGATGTCCCCCCGCAGTGTCCGTGGGCTCCGTCCTCCTCCGAAGCCTCTCTGTGCCAGGCTCCTTTCTCTGCGAGCGTCGCGACGCACGGGGGCGGAGCCTGGCGGCAAATTCAAAAAATTGCAAAAATCATAACACATACAGTACTGTAATCTTACAGATTACAGTACTGTATGAAATCATTTCACATCCCTTTTGTCCCCAGTGCTTTGGCCCATGCCCTGCATGCAGTTCTATATTATATATACTGTTCTTTCTGCCTGGAAACTGGAGATTGTCCATAGCAACCAAAAAGTGTCCCTTTACGTCAAAAGTGGCTTTAGACCAGCTAGAAAACAGCGATAATAAATTAGAACACTTGCAGAATTGAGCAATAGTGAATCGTGGGGAAATTTATTTTATTACTATTTATTTTTATTTTTTTAAATTATTTATTTTTATTTATTATAATTTATGTTTTTGTGTTTCAAACTTTATCATACCCGGGATATCTACTAGACTCTGGTTTGGACAGATTTAAGTGTGTTATTGTTAAGAATTACAGACCTACAATATAAAACGCCAAATTTCCATGCAAAATAATTGTACCGCTTTCAGCACCTAAAATCCGAAATAATCATACCGCCAGGGAGGTTAAAGAGTGTTGTCAGGTGATAGGGGTATTATCAGATGGAGTTGAGAGGTGGCTGTTGTCATGTGATGGGGTAAAAAGGGGCGATGTCAACTGATGTGGTGAGGGTAGTGTTAGGGGGAGATGCGATTGGGGTGCTGTCAGGTGATGGAGTGACAAGATATTAGGGGATGGGGTGTCAGCAGGTGGGGAGATGTTGAAAGGTGCAATATATCTGGTCTGTTGTTAGAAGTTTGGGGGGGGAGGGGTTTGTCAGATGAGTGGTATGTTTTTCAGGTGACATATTGAGAGTTATGAGGGGGTGTTAGGTGATGGGGTGATTTCAGATAAGGGGGTTGTTATGGGTGGAAGGGTGTTATTTCAAGTGATGCGGTGAGGGAGTGTTAGGTGATGGTATTTTTTTATAAGGTGTTATTAGGTGGAGAGGTTTATGTCAGGTGATAAGGTGAGGGGGTTATCAGGTTGAGGGAGGTATAGTCAAGTAATTGGGGGTGTTGTTAAGTGATGGGGTGAGGAGGAGGCTAGGTGTTGGACTGTGATTACATGATGGGGTGAGGGAGTGTTATCAGGTGGAAGGGTGAATCCAGCCTGTTGCTGGGAGGGTTTGAGTCAATGGGGCATTATTTTCTGCAATAGAGCCTTGGTCTCTTTAATTTGCGGATTAGGAATGAGCTTCAGCAGAATTAAGGCGGATTGGCAGCAGCAGAAAGTCTCATTTACATAACCCGTAATTCCTCCTAATCAGCCATTATTAGAAATTATTTTCACTTTTAATTTATTTGCAGAACATCAGGGGCAAATTTGGCCATCTGGTCAGTTAATTGAACTGTTGTAATTTATGTAAATGAGGTGGTAAGGGAGGGGTTTGTGTCCGGTGATTATGGGATGAATTAGGTCAAAGTAGGCACCATTCATAATCAGATATCAGCATTGGCTCCATGAGGTCCAGCATCATTATGGAGGGTTTGGTGCGCCTAATGCCAAGCTGTTATTCCCTCTGTGCCCCCCAATAGTGTTGAATGTGCTAATTATAACAATATGAATACCAAATCCCTGAATCGTTCATATTGGCGGCTGTCCTGATAAGCAGCACCAATTCCTCATTTATTCCAACACAGTACAACGTGAAAAACTGTCAATTGTTATTAAAAAAAAAAAGTTGAAAAAGTTGCCTCGGCTGCATTAAGGCTGCTGGAGGGAAAAATAGTTATATATTATTATTACTTATAATTATATATATATAATCATAAAAATCATGTCTGCTATTACATCAGCAAAGCGATGACATCATTGTGTACAACAGCGAATACAAAACGATACTGAATGTGGGGGGAATGTTCTAAGGATCTTTTATCCCCCCGAAGTTTGTAACATCATTGGAAATCTGGAGCAGGAAAATCTATACATGCAGAACAATCCTCAATGTATGAAAATTAAAGTAGACCCATAAGCGCGCACACAGGGGGTGCCAGGTGTGCCTGGGCACGTCCCAATCCCGTGTAGTGCAGGTTTGTCTTTTAGACACCTAATATTTCACCAAAGCCGCCTAATGGTGCTGCTTAAAAAATAAAATAAAAACTACTGATATCATCAGTATATATACACATGCGCACACACACACACACGCATATGTGTTTGAGCTTTGGGGTGCACACCTATGAGTAGACCTGGCACAGTACTGGAGCATATGATAAAAACAAATCAGCAGGGTAAGAGATGTGGGCAGCTTAAGTCGTATGCAAATCCCTACTTTTGATACAAGAGTTGAGCTTGGCCACATCCTACCTGTTGCGCCTCTTAATGTTTTTTTGTTTGTGACGGATGGCCTTATTGGGCCAAAAGGGACTTGAATTTTACATGCTGGTCCTGTGCCTTTGGGTGCCAGTGACAAGTGGTATCCAGTTACTCCTTTCATCCTTAACCTACAGCTTTTTATTTGAATCTGAGCTACGCTGCAATGGCAGCACTGCACAGTCCCTTGAATGTCAGAATGCTTACCCTGCACTTGCTCCTTTAGCTACAGTTACCAATAAGAATTAGGGTCAGGTGCAGTGTGCATTCTGGCATTCAAGAGATGGTGTGCACAGTACTGCTATGGGAAAATGGGAGCTTGGATTTAAATAGCCGCGTGATTGGAATCGATGGGCACTACCAGACAACAGGAATGAAAATGGAGGAGATTATGTCTCCTCCACCAGTGGCCTCCAGGTGTGTGCTTGTCTGTCACAGCATGTCCGTCTTTCTGTGTCATACTCAGACCTTAATGATGAGATCACCTGAAACTAAGCTAAGCCAAGCATTGCAAACAGCTCCCACCATGGCCTGACCTTAGGCTACTTTCACACTGAAGTGCCACTAAAACAGCGCTAAAGCACCGGTCGTTTTTTCCCGTGCTTTAGTGGTGCTTTTGGAGGCATCGCGGGGCGGATTTTACCTTAAAAAAAAAAAAAATGCTAATAAGTCCAGTTTTGTGGCCCTTTTTGTGGCCTATTCATTGCAATGGGCAGGGGCATTTTGGGAGCGCTATTTACAGCGTCTCCATGCCGCCCCAAAGATGCTGCTTGCAGGACTTTTCAAAACGTCCCGCAAGCGCACCACCCCAGTGTGAAAGCACACACTGCAAAGAATGGGAGGCAGTTTTCTGGCGCTTTTTAGAGCCTATTTCTAGCGCTAAAATGCCTGAAAACTGCCTCAATGTAAAAGGGGTCTTAAAGTGGTTGTAAAGACTTCCCTGTACAGCAGTGCCTCCAGCCCCCCTAAAACTTTTTTATTTTTCCTTAATTCCTTGTCCTTTTTATTTTTTATCTTAAATAGTTTTTATTATTTTTGCCTCAATAAAAAAAGTTGAACATACAATTAAACAATAAAACCCATCAAGCTTGTGTTAATAGACCGTTAATATTCATAACAACCTTGCGTTTTTTACCATATGACCACCTCCACTCCCCCTCCCACAACCCTTCCTGTTAAAGGATAACCTTTTTCAGTGCACATGTTATTCCTTGTTTACGTCTTTTGTTGGGAACTACGTTTTCCATATCACTTCCCATTTTTAAAACAATTATTACATAGGGATTCTAATGCAGCACTCACAGGGGGCATACCATCCCTCGTAGCCAAGGTTCCATATCTTGACAAACTTGCCATAATGACCTAGCCTGGTATAAGTTGTTTTTTCCTTCCATACTAATGAGTTAACAATCCTAACCCATTCTTCCGGAGTCGGGGGCGTTTTTGATTGCCAAGATTGTGCGATTAATTTCCTTGCTTGATACAGACATCTCGCAATGGCTATTATGGTGCTTACATCTCCTAAATCTTCGTCAATGTGGCCCAAAACACATGTTTTGGGTTCTAGGTCTAATTTAACCCTAAACGTGGTGTTAATAATTTTTAAAATCCCTGACCAGTATCTAACCAGTTTTGGGCATCTCCACACCATGTGTATAAGATCCCCCGTTTCCCGGCATCTAGGGCACTTATCAGATCTACGGCCAAACATATATAATTTCTTGGGAGCATAATAAGCTCTATGCAGTAATAACAGATGTGAAGCTTTTTGTGTAAAACTTACCTGAGCCCCATCTTGATGCAGCGAGAGCCTCGGCTCTCCCCTTCCTCATTGGCTGAGACAGCAGCGGTAACCATTGGCTCCTGCTACTGTCAATCACAGCCAGTGAGCCAATGAGAAGAGAGTGGAGCTGCATCTCTTCTAATTTTAGTGAATGGTTTCTTAAATTTCCTTTCGCGGAAAAGTTTTATCCCTATTGTGGGGTCACCAGTACGGTATTTGTACATTGAATTCATATCCCCTTTCAAGTGTCTCTTCTCCAGAGAGAACAAGTTCAGTGCTCGTAACCTTTTCCTCAAAACTAATGTCCTCCAGTCACTTCATTAGCTTTGTTGCCCTTCTCTGGACTCTCTCCAATTCCAGCACATCCTTCCTGAGGACTGGTGCTCAGAACTGGACGGCATACTCCAGGTGCGGCCAGACCAGAGTCTTGTAGAGTGGGAGAATTATCGTTTTATCTCTGGAGTTAATCACCTTTTTAATGCATGCCAATATAAAATCTTGTATATAGTCCCTTATCATCCCCTCCAAGAGCTTGCATACTATTGATGTTAGGCTAATTGATCTGTAAGTCCCAGGGACGCATTTTGGCCCATTTTTGAATATTGATGCTACATTAGCTTTTTTCCAATCGCCTGGTACCATTCCAGTCAGTAGACTGTTCGTAAAAATTAGGAACAATGGTCTGGCAATTACTTGACCGAGTTCCTTAAGGACCCTCAGGTGCAAGCCATCTGGTCCCGGTGACTTATTAATGTTAACTTTTTCAAATATATTTCTAATTCTGTGCTCTGTTAGCCATGAGGGTGCATCCTGTGACATGTCATGAGGATAAACATTTCAGTTTTGGTTAATGAAGACCCCCCCCCCCCCCCCCCAATTCATGAATATAATAAAAAAATCATTATATATCTTGTTTGAGACTCAGTGACATCACTAGGTCTCCCTGCTTCTCTATGCAATACAGGTAGTAGGAGAGGCTGGCAGGGTACTGTACACAATTCTGTGAAAACAGGAAGCTGTAGTAATGCCCACATGTGATATTGAGCCTCCATGGCCTAAAGAACTGAAATTCGGTGAATGAAAGAGGCGGGCCAGGGGCAGTAAGGCTGGGGAGGAAAGGGCTGGGTAATGCTGGATGTCCAATGAGGTGGGCTCCATTTTCTAATGCACATTGTGAGAAGCTCACAGTGTGCAGTGAAATCAGAGTAAGCAATTTCAGTATAGGATAGGAACCTCTACAACTGTGCAAGACTGATGGGAAGGCCCGAGTACAGTTTAGCCCAGGTTCACATTTTGAGGACGGGTTTGAAATTGTGCGAGTTCCGCTGAACACACGCGATTTCAAACAGGCAATGCAGTGCGACTTCAGGGGCGATTTGACAGACATCTGTGCGGGTTCATGCACAGATGTCTGTTCAAATCGCCAAAAGTAGTGCAGAAACTATTTTTGGGAATCGGTGCGGCGTTGCACCGATTCGGATGGTGCCATTGCCGGCAATAGCCACCGATTTGGCATGCGATTTGACATGTCAAATCGCATGCCAAATCAGCCCGATGTGAACGTGGGCTTATGGTGGTTTGAATCAGCCAACCTGTCCAACTGACCTGAGCGGTAAATCCAGCTCCGTTTGGAAAGGTGCTGAACCCAACTCCATTTTTACAGGAAAAGTGGAGATTTGCATACAACAAAACCCACCTACAGTATAAAACTGTGAGTCTATCAGCTGCGACTGTTGCAGCCTCAGCTCACCGATTCTGCATATCCCTAACCTGAAATGCCCAGTTTTGTGACAGGTTCACTTTAAACCATTTACAAATCATTTGGGGAATGGCTTCCTTCAGGCTGGAACTCTCTGCAATGGGCATAATTGATATACATCAGGAAACGGGCTTGTGCGATTTCCCCTTGTAAGGCGGATTTAATGAGGAGATTTGTGTAGATTGTGCTCGATCACAGTGCAGATTAAAGGGAACAGCTGGTGGTGAGTGTGGGCCCCTGGCAGAGCTGCGGGGGGTGAAACATCTTTATGTGCATCATCGGAGTCACATCTGAGCCGATTAACAGGAGCTGCAATTAACAAAGATGTAATACTGCATTGTGGGTAACATGGAGATATGGATGTACAATCCCCATCCAAAGATCAGTAATGCCTCCTATTAGATGACATGTCTGAGATCACGATATAGTCCACAGGAGAGGATCGCCATCATCATTATACAATGTATAAAACTCAATTAGTAATAGGAGGGGTCCACTGTGAATACCATACAATTCATATTCTATTATTAGGGTCTGCTATCGCTATTATACAATGGATATGCTGTTAAATATAGGAGGGATGAGGCTGCCTGCTTGGGATCTTTGTCAGATCTACAGAACCTAGTTTATAGGGGTGCAGGGGCTTATACGAACGTACCGAGCCCGACTAGGACAACGCTGCGGGTTTGGTCAGCTGCTAGACATCGATTTTTCTGAGATGCACACTGGTCCCCTGTTCAGCCTCTCTGGGGGAATGCCAGCCTAGCTCACTTTACGTCGGTTCCTGACCTCCAAGTGTGGGCACGCTATGGCATCAAAACTTTAAAGGGACATTATGCCTGAGGGCTTGCTGCTGACCTATCCTCAACTCACTCTGGCATTTCATTTGGCAGGTTGGATGTACTTTAGGTATGCTCAATTACGTCACGCTGCCAGAGCTCAATTTTCCACTCAGCCTCTTCTCCAGCTGGACCCTGTGGAGGAACTGCTTTCGCAAGAAGGTCTGCAAAAAACGCTCTCTGCATTGTATGGGACCTTGCTCATTGCTGACTCCCTAAAAATTGAGAGATTGTGGAATCTATGGATATTCCCTCCGTAAAGAGAGGATTAGGAGGACTGTCCTGAGCAATGTCCTAAATTGGTCATTTCCTCAAGAGATAACTTAATACAAACCAAAATTCTTACATGGTCTTTACTTTACCCTGGTGAGACTGCACAAAATGTACCCAGCTAGAGATCCTTACTGTCCTCGTTCCCGGACTCGGTTGGGTACCTATTTCCACAGGTTTTGGGAGTGCTCTAAGATACAAGTCTTTTTGTCTGATGTCTTTGAACTTGTTAACCTTAGGCTTGACTTGTCAGTTCCTAGGTCTCCGGAATTGGCTCTGCTTGGGATCCCTGATGACGCTCAGAGGTCCCATCATAGTAAATTATTGATCTGAAATCTATTCTTCTATGCTAAGAAAGTGATTATCTGCAAATGGTCCTCCCCTGCTCCACCTGCTCGGTCATTCTGGGAGGCCATGATTGATGCTGCCTCTTTACAAATTGACGTACATTCGTTGTCGTTGCCCTTGGAAATGTGAAAAGGTGTGGCAACTGTGGACCTCCCAGTAGTGTGGAGCTACTACATATCCCTCTTTCTCCAGGGTATGCAAGATGTAGGATCTTGATGCCTCCAGTAACTGGTTGGTGCCTCTTTCCCTCCCTCCCCCTCTCTCCTCCTTCTTCTTGCCGCCCCCCCCCTCCGGCCTTCCTCTGAGAGGATGTAGTTCCTCCTATTGGTGTCAGTATAGCATTGGTACCATGGGATTGTACTAAAGTGGGTTACTCCTCTATGAAACTGGATGTTTCTATTTGTTCCCTTGTCTACTACTTGTACTTATGTAATGCCATGTCAAATTGGTTTTGTTAAGTTTTTTTTCTCTGTATGTTCTATTATTTTATCCTTTAATAAAGCAATCCTGATTGTTAAAAAAAAAGGGGAGGTTCAGTAATATACAATGTATGCTCTATTATTAAAAAGGAGTGCCCCCCTATTAATACGATAGAATATATTGCATTATAGTATTAGTAGGGTTCCCCTATCAAAATTATACAATGTATGCTTCATTAATAATAGAATGGGTATACTATCACCATTATACAATGCATAATTAGCAGAGCTTCGTTATCATAAATAAACAATGTTTACTCCATTATTATTATTAAGGCTTCCCCATTACTATTATACAATGTATACTCTGTTAATTATAGGAAAGGTCTGCTATCACCATTATACAATATATACTTTATTGGTAATAGGAAGGGTCCCCATCACTATTGAACAAAGTATTGTTCATAGTTGGGGTCCGCTAACACTGTTATTTTATATACACTATATTGTCAAAAGTATAGTGACACTTGACTTTATATACGCACAAACCACACAGCCCACACAAAACACAACCCCACACACACACACAAAAAAAACACACACACACACACACACACACACACACACAAAACACACACACACAAAACACACACACACAAAACACACACACACACAAAACAAACACACAAACTTTAATGGCATTCCAGTCTTACTCCGTAGGGTTCAATATTGAGTTGGCCCACCCTTTACAGCTATAACAGCTTCAACTCTTCTGAAAAGGCTGTCCACAAGGTTTAGGAATGTGTCTATGGGAATGTTTGCCTATTCTTCCAGAAGCTCATTTGTGAGGTCAGGCACTGATATTGGTCGAGAAGGCCTGGCTCGCAGGCTCCACTCTAATTCATCCCAAAGGTGTTCTATTGGGTTGAGGTGAGGACTCCGTGCAGGCCAGTCAAGTTCCTCCACCCCAAACTCGCTCATCCATGTATTTATGGACCTTGCTTTGTGCACTGGTGCGCAGTCATGTTGGAACAGGAAGGGGCCATCCCCAAACTGTTCCCACAAAGTTGGGAACATGAAATTGTCCAAAATGTCTTGGTATGCTGACACCTTAAGAGTTCCCTTCACTGGAACCAAGGGGCCAAGTCCAACCCCTGAAAAACAACCCCACACCGTAATCCCCCCTCCACCAAATGATTTGGACCAGTGCACAAAAGCAAGGTCCATAAAGACATGGATGAGCGAGTTTGGGGTGGAGGAACTTGACTGGCCTGCACCTCGACCAGATAGAACACCTTTGGGATGAATTAGAGCAGAGACTGTGAGCCAGGCCTTCTCGTCCATCAGTGCCTGACCTCACAAATGCGCTTCTGGAAGAATGGTCAAACATTCTCATAGACACACTACTAAACCTTGTGGACAGTCTTCCTAGAAGAGTTGGAACTGTTATAGCTGCAAATGATGGACCAACTCAATATTGAACCCTACAGACTAAGACTGGGATGCCATTAAAATTCATGTATGTGTAAAGGCAGGCATCCCAATACTTTTGACAGTATAGGTTACAATCTATTAACAGGAGGGATCCCCCATCACTTGTTGAATATCTACTTTATTATAAATAGGAGGGGTCTACTATCCCTATTATTCAATGTACCTCTACTATTAATTAGGAGGGTGTCCCTTATCACAAATTAATAAAAAGACAGGTCAACTGCAAACCAAAATCATAGCTTGGGGGTACCACTTTGGGCTCGTTATCTGTACAGGCTCAGTGACTCCCGCTAAAGCGTGCAAGCTGAAGAAGCGCTCATCTGCTCAATTTGTAAACATTTAGAAAGAAAAGATCAGAAGTGCTGCAGCTCCAGCAAAGCCTATAGTAAAAGCAGCCCCAGGCCACGCTCAGTCCAGGCCACACACTGACGCATTTCACCCTTCCCACTCGGCTTAGCCATGGAGGTCATGGCGAAGCCTCATGGGTGGGGTGAAACGTGTTGGACATGGCTTGAGGCTGATTTTACTATAGACACTGCTGGGCTTTGGTGGATGTGAGGCACTCGGGATCTTTTCTGCCTACAGAAGGATCAACTGTCACCATTATACAGTGCATACTTTGTTATCAATAGGAAGAGGAGACATTACTGAAGAACATACGTGTACAGTACTCCATTTCCATTATATCACTTAATATAGTCAGTACACCACTCACAATTCTAACAAATCATTGGCTTTTATTTGTTTAAACAAGTTTTGCAGCAGAATGACTGCACAGGTGCTGACTTCTAAATGAAGGGCAGGTGATCACATACAGGAGCCCATATTTTAAATTCAGTACCACCCAATGCTGAAGACACAAGTCTTAAAATTAAGAATGACTGCCAAACAGCCACAATGTATTGTGGGCAGCTCAAACCCGCCATCTGTCCCAGAAATCTACTTCTTGGCCTTCTCCAGAATATTCAGAAACTTTCCTCGGGTCATTTCACGGGCTGGAAGAGACAAAAGTCAATGTTAGTTATGGAAGTCATCTGCTGGGAGGGTATTGGATACACTACTAAAAAATGTCCTGCTGTGGGTCTGAATTTACTTTAAAAGGGGAGCCAATGAGGAAAGAGACAATCTTAAAGAGGAAGTAAACCCTGATGGGTTTTACTTCCTCTTCTGCTCCCTGCAAACTAAAAGCATAATGGGCTAGTATGCATCGCATACTAGCCCATTATGTGACACTTACCTGCAAACGAATCCAGAGCTGTCCCCTGTGCAGGCCGAGTCCATCTTCACCCCTCTTCCTTCCGGGGCCGCAGACTCTGGCTCTGTGACTGGCCGGAGCCGCGTGACGTCACTCCCATGCATGTCTGCGGGAGCAGTCAGTCACGGCACACGCTGGGGAAGAAACGGCACGGAGGTTCGTTTCTTCACAGCGCATGCGCCGATGACATCTGCGCACTACAAGGGAAATATCTCCTAAACGGCGCACGTTTAGGAGATATTTCCTCTACCTATAGGCAAGTCTTATTCTATGCTTACCTATAGGTAAAAGTCACGAAGGAGGGTTTACAGCCACTTTAACCCCCTAAGCCTTTTTCTGACACTTGCTGCTTACAAGTTAAAACCAGTATTTTTTGCTCGAAAATTACTTAGAACCCCCAAACATTAGACTGTATTTGCGCAGCGGTCTTTCAAATGCAATTTTTTGGGAAGAAATACACTTTCATGAATTTAAAAAAAAAAACAAAAACGGTAAAGTTAGCACAATATTTTTTGTATAATGTGAAAGATGATGTTACGTGAGTAAATAGATACCTAACTTGCCATGCTTTAAAAATACACTTGTGGAATAGTGACAAACTACGGTACTTAAAAATCTCCATAGGCGACGCTTTAACCGCCTCACTCCCGCCCGCCGTCATATGACGTGACGGACTTTGAGCGGGTATATCTGAATGATGGGTGTAGCTACAGACATCATTCAGATATTGCCGTTTTCAGCCGGCGATTCCCTACACCATAAAAATGATCATAGCGGCTGTTGCACCGCTTGATCGTTCTTACGGCAGGCGAGAGGGGACATTCCTCCCCCCCCCCCCCCCCCCGCCCTCCTGTGCTTCTACCGATTCACCGATACGATCGATGAGTCGGACAGAGGATCCGCCGGCCCCCGGATGTTGATCATAGAGATTTCCGGCGGACCAGATGGTCGCTGGAGTCTCTATGATCGTTGGAGGCCGGGCACGATGTTATGACGTTACGCCTGGCCTCTGCATTCAAAAAAACGGCGCCGCTTCAGGCTGGGAAGCGGTGATCGGTTTATTTTTTTTTAATTTCAGGCTTCCCAGCCTAGTGGTGAGATGTGGGGTCTTATTGACTCCATATCTCACTATAAAAAGAGGACCTGTCATGCCATATTCTTATTACAAGGGATGTTTACCAGGAATAAAAGTGATCACATTTTTTTTTTCCAAAAGTGTCAAAATAAAAAGTATAATTAAAAATAAAGAAAACATTTTTTTTTTAAAAAAGCGCCCCTGTCCCCGTGTGCTTGTACGCAGAAGCTAACGCATATGCAAGTCCCGCCCACATATGAAAATGGTGTTCAAACCATACATGTGAGCTATCAACGCGAATGTTGGAGCGAGAGCAATAATTTTGTCCCTAGACCTCCTCTGTAACTCAAAACATGTAACCAGTAAAAAGATTTCAAACGTCGCCTATGGGGATTTTTAAGTACCGAAGTTTGGCGCCATTCCACGAGTGTGTGCAATTTTGAAGCGTGACATGTTGGGTATCTATTTACTCGGCCTAACTTCATCTTTCACAATATGCAAAAACATTGGTCTAACTGTACTGTTTTTTTTAAAGCACAAAACGGTTTCTTTCCCAAAAAAAACCACGTTGGAAAAATTGCTGCGCAAATACCGTGCGAGATAAAAAGTTGCAACAACCGCCATTGTATTCTCTAGGGTCTTTGCTAAAAATCATATATAATGTTTGGGGGTTCTATGTAATGATGATAATTTTTACATGTAGGAGAGAAATGTCAGAATTGGCCTGGGTGGCAAGTGGTTAAAAATGTCTACAGGTTACCAGTTTAGAAATACAGAGGAGGTCTTGCACTAGAATTATTGCTCTCGCTCTAACGTTCGTCGCGATACTTCATATGTGTAGTTTGAACACTGTTTACATTTGGTGACGCGACTTACGTATGCGTTCACTTCTGTGTGCGAGCACGGAGGGGATTGGGAACTTTACATTTTTTCCCTCTTATTTTTTATTTTTACACTGTCCCTTTAATTTTATTTATTTTTAATCACTTTTATTGCGGTCACAAGAAATGTAAACATCCCTTGTGACAGTAATAGGCAGTGACAGGTACTCTTTATGGAGGGATCTGGGGTCTAAAAGACCCCGAATCCTTCCTTTGCACTTTAAAGCATTTAAATAGCCAAGTCTGGCTGTTTTGAATGCTGTAATTTAAAAAAATTTGACGCCTTTAAGGCTTCCGTAAACCGGAAGCGAGGTTATGACCTCGCTTCCATGTTACTAGATCCGATCAAAGCCGATTCTGGCATTGTTTGGGTCTCTGG
Source organism: Aquarana catesbeiana (assembly GCF_042186555.1). Classification (NCBI taxonomy): domain Eukaryota; kingdom Metazoa; phylum Chordata; class Amphibia; order Anura; family Ranidae; genus Aquarana; species Aquarana catesbeiana. The sequence goes on along the minus strand of NC_133336.1, from coordinate 30,524,841 downwards.
CCAGCCGGCAGACTTGCTGGATCTGAAAACAAGAATTGTTTCTCTACATAAAGATGGCCTAGGCTATAGGAGGATAAGATGACCTCAAAACTGAGCTGCAGCACGGTGGCCAAGACCATGCAGCGGCTTACCAGGACAGAATCCACTCAGTTCCACTCAGAATAGGCCTCTCTATGGTCCACCAAAGAAGCTGAGTGCATGTGCTCAGCGTCCTATCCAGAGCTGTCTTTGGGAAATAGACATGAGTGCTGCAAGCATTGCTGCAGAAGTTGAAGGGGTGGGGGGGGGGTCAGCTTGTCAGTGATCAGACTATACGCCGCACACTGCATCAAAATTGGTCTGCATGGCTGTCGTTCCAGAAGGAAGCCTCTCCTAATGATGCACAAGAAAGCCCGCAAACAGTTTACTAAAGACAAGCAGACTAAGGACACGGATTATTTGAACCATGTCCTGTGGTCTGATGAGACCAAGATAAACTTATTTGGATCAGATGGTGTCAAGCGTGTGTGGCGGTAACCAGGTTAGGAGTACAAAGACAAGCGTGTCTTGCCTACAGTCAAGCATGGTGGTGGGAGTGTCATGGTCTGGGGCTGCATGAGTGCTGCCGGTGTTCTGCCGAGAAAGTTCCCCTCGGCGGATAAGGACCCCCCTCTACTGCGCAGTAGGAGCCGGCGGAAATAGCCGAATAGTTGTAAATCAGCTGTACACGGCGCCTGTAAGAGGGCCCCTCGCGGGCTCGCCACGCTTCAGGCACGGCCTCGCTCGGCACTTTTTTATTCTCCCTCTAGGTCCACTTGGATGGTGGGGCTTGAACCTGGACCCAGTGCGCAGGCGCCGTGTACAGCTGATTGAAGGTTTTCAGCTTCGGCTATTTTCGGTGGCTCCTTAGTTGTTCGTACTGCGCAAGTGCTGTGCCTGCGCAGTACAGGGGGGTCCTTATCCGCTGGGGGAACTTTCTCGGCAAGACACCGGCACTGAGGAGCTACAGTTCATTGAGGGAACCATGAATGCCAACATGTACTGTGACATACTGAAGCAGAGCATGATCCCCCTCCCTTTGGAGACTGGGCCGCAGGGCAGTATTCCAATATGATAACGACCCCAAACACACCTCCAAGGAGGACCACTGCCTTGCTAAAGAAGCTGAGGGTAAAGGTGATGGACTGGCCAAGCATGTCTCCAGACCTAAAACCCTATTGAGCATCTGTGGGACATCCTCAAACGGAAGGTGGAGGAGCGCAAGGTCTCTATCATCCACCAGCTCAGTGATGTCGTCATGGAGGAGTGGAAGAGGACTCCAGTGACAACCTGTGAAGCTCTGGTGAACTCCATGCCCAAGAGGGTTAAGGCAGTGCTGGAAAATGATGGTGGCCACACAAAATATTGACACTTTGGGCCCAATTTGGACATTTTCACTTAGGGGTGTACTCACTTTTGTTGCCAGCGGTTTAGACATTAATGGCTGTGTGTCCAGTTATTTTGAGGGGATTTACAAATTTACACTGTTATACAAGCTTTACACTCACTACTTTACATTGTAGCAAAGTGTAATTTGTCACATATAAAGATATAAGAAAATATGAGGGGTGTACAGTACTCACTTGTGAGATACTGTATATGTGTAAATTATCCAGGGGGCACATATTCTATATCAATTTATTACTGACAGGAGTAGTTGGAGGAGAGGAGAATGCAGTTGGGAAGGGTGGAGCAGGTCTTAAGAGAAAAGGAGAGAAAAAAAAAAAGCAGAGTAGGGTGGAGAGGGACAGAGTAGGTAAGGAAAGAGCAGAGTATAATGGAGTGGAGAAGAGGGTAGAGCAGAAAGAAAAGGAGAAAGCGGAGAGGGGTGGGGGGAATGGCGTTGAGAAGGAAATGAAAGGGCAAAGTAGAGTGGGGTGGCGCAGGAGAGGGGAGAACAGATGGGGGTAAAGTGAAGCAGCGAGAAAAGTAGCAGGCACAGTAGGATGGAGTTAAGCAGAGGGTAATGGAGTGAAGCAGAGCAGGAGTATAGAATGCAGAGTAGGGCAGGGTGGAGCTGAGCAGGAGAGGATAGGGCATAGTAGGGTGGAGCAGACCAATAAAAGGAGAGCAGAGAAGGGTGAAAGAGCAAGAAAGTACAGGGCAGAGAGGGATGGCGTGGAGCAGAGCAGAAGAGGAGACTGCAGGGTGGAGTGACGTATAGCAAGAAAAGGAGAAGGGTAGGATAAAATAGGGCAGAGCAAAAAAAGGAGGCAGAAAAGGTTGAAGGAGTGTAATATATCAAGACAGGAGAGGTCATAGCAGGGTGAAGTGGAGCCAGGGTCGGCACTACCCATAGGCACATCAGTAGAGCGCACCCCACGAGTGAAGCGGTGACAGCACGGTGGGCTCTTTTCCCCTGTTTGGTTCACCAGAGATCTCAGGCAGTGGCACTATGTCACAGGGGAGAGGTGCGCTGCGGGCTGTAAGAATGTTTTCCCCCCGCTTGCCCCCTCCTTTCTCCCGTCAGCAGTGCGGAAGAGAGAACAGCTCGCACCAGCTTCCTGCCTGCTCTTTTTCTCTCCCCATTGGCGGAGGGCCAATCAGAAGTGACTAGGGGAGCATCATGGGACATGTAGTCACGGAAGATTGGCGGCCCCAGAAGATGCCCGGAAAGGTACACTGGACAAAAACAACCCGGGAACATACACATGTACATACTATTGCAGCAATGCAGTATAAAACCGAGAAGGGTTGGTACTAACTCTGGGAAATACCCTTTTGTACTGCACTGCTGCTAGCCTGTCCCTATACTGCTCTAGTCTGTCTTTATACATGCGGACCATGGCTGGTGTGCGGAAGCGAGCCGGTGCCGCCACTATTTGTCTTAAGGCCATGTCCAGAGGCTCAGGTGCGGGCCTGCGGACCACGGCTGAAGAAAAAAGGTGGAGAACTGCCGCAAAAATCTCCAACCCGCCACCTCCACTGTATACATGGGCAGAGTGAAGGGGGGTGGAGTCCGGGGTGAAACCAAGGGGGCAGCAAAATGTGGTTTCGCCTAGGGTGTTAAAAAATCTCTGCAGCAGCCCTGAGTGGAGCCAAGTAGGACAGGAGAAGAGGAATAATAAAGTGGAGTAACCAGAGTAAGGTGGAGTAAAGCAGATAAGGAAAGGAGAGAGCCGAGTAGAGTTAAAGAGTGCAGCAGAGGAGAAGGCAGAGCAGGGTGGAATAGAGCAAAGCAAATTAGGGTGGAGTAGAGCAGGGCAGAATAGGAGAGGGCAGAGTAGAAAAGAGAAGAAGTGCAAGAGAGCAGAGTAGAGTGATGTGTAGTAGAAAATAGTGGAAGACAAGTAGCAGAATAAGGTGGAGTGTAGCAGAGCAAGAGAAGGGGGCAGATTAGAGTGGGGGGGGGGGGGGGGGGGGGAAGAAAAAAAAAGAACTTCTTGAGGAGGAGAAGAGAGAAAGAAGAGAGGGCAGAGTAGGGTGCAGATAAGCAGAGCGGAAGAGAAGGGGGCAGATTAGAGCGGGACACAAAAGAGGAGAAGAAGAGGGGGGGGGGGGGGGAGAAGGAGAAGGAGAAGGAGAAGGAGAAGGAGGAGAAGAAGGAGAAGAAGGAGAAGAAGGAGAAGAAGGAGAAGGAGAAGAAGGAGAAGAAGGAGAAGGAGAAGAAGGAGAAGGAAAAAGGAGAAGAAGAAGGAGAGGAGAGAAGGAGAAGAGGGGAGAAGAAGGAGAAGAAGGGAGAAGGAGAAGAGGGGAGAAGGAGAGGAGGGGAGAAGGAGAGGGGAGAAGGAGAGGGCAGAATAGGGTGCAGATAAGCAGAACGGAAGAGAAGGGGGCAATGTAAGGTGAACTGGAGTAAGGTAGAGTAAAGCAGAGAGAAGATAGAAGAAGGGGCAGCCACAAAGTGTATGTGTGAAAGCATTCACTGATGCCCCCCAGTTTGTATTTTTGAGGTTGAGTTGAAACACTTCTCACCGTATACAACCCATGACTCTCTGCACTGTTCTTCCCGCAGATTGTTTAGTAATGCCGAGCGTGCTTTTAATTTGCAAGACGTCAGACACAGTTGTAATTTATACCAACATCTGTTCATTTCTGAGTGGTAAAACAAATTCACACATGCTGCTCCCCAAATCCCATCAGACTAGGGAGGAGCGTTGTGTACGGCGAGAGATGAAATATGGCTATGCGCCCTCCACCCTCATTTCCACCTGATCACAAGTTATATTCAACAACCTAAACCAGCAACATCCACAAACATGACACAAAATACACTCGGGACAGGATCACATGTGCTACACTGGTTACTCTCGGTTTAGTGTAACACAAACAATACACTAGGCATAGTATCTCATATGTACACATACAGGTTACACATGGGTTTAACACACACACACACACACACACACACTACACTCTGCATAGTGGCACACACACTACACTTGGCATGGTATCACACACACAGTACACTTAGGATAGTGTCTTGCATATGCACATACAGGTTTACACTCAGGTTAGTGTAACACACGAACCATACACTCAGCATAGTGTCTCTCAACACACTACACTCGGAATAGCGACACACACACAGAACACTTGGAAATGTGTTAAGAAAGATGTAAGCTCCAGCACAGTGACGGATCTTAAAAAAAAAAAAAAAAATCTGGTTTGAATGTAATTCAGGATGGGGCGAGTGATGTGAATGCTAATAAGAAGAAGGCGCTGGTGGCCTCACCTTGAGATGTCCATCACTGGGTTAACATGATGCTAATTGCATTTAGATTGATTAATTCTACTTAGTCCTGTCTCTTCCAATAACAAAATAATCAGAGCAGCCAGCACGCTGGAGGATAATTACTAAATTAACAGCCAGGGGGCTACAGCAAGGATGATTGGGGGGGTGGGGGGGGGGGGGATTGGTGGTGGTGGAGAAAGCCGCTCCATTCTACACATGTGCGCTGAGACAGTTGTGTGGCACACGGCTTACTCAGCATGTGTGCAGAACACATGCAAGCCAACACAGCCATGTGCTACACGTGCGAGCCGAGACACCTGCGTGCTTGCACGTGCGAGCCGAGACACCTGCGTGCTTGCACGTGCGAGCCGAGACACCTGCGTGCTTGCACGTGCGAGCCGAGACACCTGCGTGCTTGCACGTGCGAGCCGAGACACCTGCGTGCTTGCACGTGCGAGCCGAGACACCTGCGTGCTTGCACGTGCGAGCCGGGACACCTGCGTGCTTGCACGTGCGAGCCGGGACACCTGCGTGCTTACACGTGTGAGCCGAGACACCTGTGTGCTACACTTGTCACCCAAGACACCTGCGTGCTACACAACATACACAAGTCACAGCTATGCACAGTAAGAGGCAGGTAAATGACTGCCAGAAGCAGTACAGTAGAGCAGTAGCCTGCATTGGTATTAACAGCAGAATTTCTCATCACTTCAATACCAAGAAAGCAAAAGGTAGGTCCCTCTGAGGTGTCGATGGTGTAGGGACCGTCGTTTCTTGCTGTAGAACACATGCAAGCCAAGACGGCCGTGTGCTACATGTATGAGCCAAGATACCTGCATGCTTACACGTGTGAGCCGAGACACCTGCGCGCTACAAATGTGAGCCGAGACACTTGCGCGCTTCATGTGTGAGCCGAGACACCTGCGTGCTTCATGTGTGAGCCGAGACACCTGCGTGCTTCACGTGCGAGCCGAGACACCTGCGCGCTACACGTGCGAGCCGAGACACCTGCGCGCTACACGTGCGAGCCGAGACACCTGCGCGCTACACGTGCGAGCCGAGACACCTGCGCGCTACACGTGCGAGCCGAGACACCTGCGCGCTACACGTGTGAGTCGAGACACCTGCGCGCTACACGTGTGAGTCGAGACACCTGTGCGCTACACGTGTGACCCAAGATACCTGCCTGCTACACGTGTGAGCCAAGATACCTGCCTGCTACACAACATACACAAGTCACAGCTATGCACAGTAAGAGGCAGGTAAGTGACTGCCAGAAGCAGTACAGTAGAGCAGTAGCCTGCATTGGTATTAACAGCAGAATTTCTCATCACTCCAATAACAAGAAAGCAAAAGGTAGGTCCCTCTGAGGTGTCGATGGTGTAGGGACCGTCGTTTCTTGCTGTAGAACACCTATGGATTTAGACACTAGATTGAAAGAGCCATGTACCCCCAACAGCAGCCTCCTTTCATTCCCCAAAATGAACCAGATTGCCACGGGCAACACAGACAGTGCTTATTTCAGGGATTCTCAGAAATAAACATTAGAGAAAATGCTGATGGGGCTAATGAGCAGCACAGAAATGTTACGCCTTCAGCAAAAAAAAAAAAAAAAAAAAAAAAAAAAAGCAAAGGGGTGACCCGTCTCTTTCTAAACCAGAATTCCCCCATACATGACCCAGGAACCTTACATCACACGCTGTGCTGTCTGCAGGCCAGCCTGTACGGAGGAGCGAGGGGACAGAGGGGAGGCATGTGGAGGCTCCCTCTTCTCAGCCTAATCTCTATTTCATGGATTAAGCATCTATCTTCCATGAAGATCTCTGGTGAGGAGGGAGAGGGAGGGGGGGTAAATGGTCCCGCAGAGACCCCTCCCCTCCTCTCTGTCATCCATCGGGCATCATGTTTGTGCTCAAAATTCAATTACCTCCTTATTGATAGTTGAGCGAGATATTTAAGCTGCAGACATGAGGAAGTGATTTCCCAGGGGGACGAGACCCTCTCTATTTCACTGCTCCGCGTCCCCCGGGTGAATTCCTGAGGCGTCCATATTAATAGGTAATCAGTCACAATTCATTTATTAAACAGCCACAAGACGCCAATGAATTCTTCATTTACTTATGGAAATGTTTGTTTTACTAAAGCTGCTGAAGATCCACTTTTATCAGCAAGTGGCCCTATTAATAGATTCCTAATAACAGGCCCTGTGCCACTGATCAAACCGCGAGAAACACCGCGTGAAAAATACGCTTTACACGAGAGTGGGAACGACGCGCGAACTCGCCATACTGTGTGTACCCATCAACCACAATATCACCTCACTGATCTACACCATCACCATACCAGGTGTGTACCACCAGCTTTCATGCCAACCTACACCACCATACTGCATGTCCACCCACCAGCTATCATACGGACCTATACAATCATCATACTATGCTTGCACCCATCAGCTGCTATACTGATCTATATTCATTACCATACTGCAGGTCTACTCAACTACCATGCAGACTTATACCATCACCATACTGCATGTGTACCCATCTACCGTGCTGACCTATACATCTCCATACTGTGTGTACACCTATTATTATTATACAGGATTATAGTGCCAACAGTTTGCACAGTGCTTTACAACATCGGGGAAGACAGTACAATTACAATACAATTCAATACAGGAAGGATCAGAGGGCCCTGCTCGTTAGAGCTTACAATCTAGAAGGGAGAGTCAAGTGGAACAAGGGGTAGTAGCTGTGGGGGATGATCAGATGGACAAAATGAAAATACAGTTGTTAGGTGTGGGTAGGATAGGCTTCTCTGAGGAGAAGGGTTTTCAGGGATCATCTAAAAGCTAATAGAGTAGGAGATAGACGGACAGATTGGGGTAAGGAGTTCCATAGGCTTGGAGGAGCCTGGAAAAGTCCTGGAGACGAGCATGGGAGGAGGTGATGAGCAAGCTAGAGAGCAGGAGGTCTTGAGAAGATTGAAGAGAACGATTAGGTTGGTATTTTGAGACTAGATCAGTGATGTAGCTGGGGGCAGAGTTGTGGATTGCTTTGTAGGTAGTTGTTAGTATTTTGAATTTAATTCGTTGGGTGAGCGGAAGCCAGTGGAGGGATTGACAGAGAGGAGTAGCAGAGACAGCAGTTGGTAAGGTGCAGGACACTGGCAGCAGCATTCACGATGGACTGAAGGGGGGATAGAGTATGCAGTGGTAGGCCAATGAGAAGGGAGTTGCAGTAATCGAGGCGAGAGATGACCAGGGAGTGAAGAGCTTTGTTGTGTCATTGGTTAGAAAAGGGGCGTATTTTGGAGATGTTCCGGAGGTTGAAGCGGAAAGATTTGGACAGTGAATGGACGTGGGGCTTAAAGGAGAGTTCGGAGTCCAGGACTACTCCTAGGACCTTAGCATGTGGGGATGGGCTGATAGATGTGCCATCAATTTTGACAGAGAGATCAGGGGAAACAGGCACGTGGGGGAGGAAAAATAATAGGTTCGGTTTTGGATAGATTAGGAAGTGGTGCGACATCCAGACTGATATATCCGATAGTAAAATAGCAATATGTGAAGAGACTGATCTATACCATCACCACACACTGTGTGCACTCATCATCTACCATGGTAACCTATTCCATTATATTGCGTGTGTACCCATCATCTACCATGCTGACCTATACCATCACCATACTGCGTGTGAACCCATCTACTATGCTGACCTATACCATCTCCATACTGTGTGTGTACCCATCATCTACCATGCTGACCTATACCATCACAATACTGAGTGTGAACCTATCTACTATGCTGACCTATACCATCTCCATACTGTGTGTGTACCCATCATCTACCATGCTGACCTATACCATCTCTATACTGTGTGTGTACCCATCACCATACTGCGTGTACCCATCTACCATGCTGACCTATACATCTCCATACTGTGTGTACACCCATCATCATACTGTGTGTGTGCCCATCATCTACCATGCTGACCTATACCATCTCCATACTGTGTGTGTACCCATCATCTACCATGCTGACCTATACCATCTCTATACTGTGTGTGTACCCATCTACCATGCTGACCTATATATCTCCATACTGTGTGTACACCCATCATCTACCATGCTGACCTATACATCTCCATACTGTGTGTACACCCATCATCATACTGTGTGTGTGCCCATCATCTACCATGCTGACCTATACCATCCCCATACTGTGTGTGTACCCATCTACCATGCTGACCTATACCATCTCCATACTGTTTGTGTACAAATCATCATACTGCATGTGTAATCATCATCTATCATGCTGACCTATACCATCATCATACTGTGTGTGTACCCATCATCTACCATTCTGACCTATACCATCATCATACTGGGTGTTTACCCATCATCTACCCTGCTGGCCTATACCATAAGTATACTGTATGTGTATCCGTCAGCTGCTGTACTTACCTATACCGTCATCATACTGTGTGTGTACCCATAAGCCACCCTGCCATACTGATCCATCTCCATACTGACTGCGCACAGGTCTTACCACATCTATATCATGACAGTGTCTGCACACACTAGTCAGACAAACACAACCATATTGTTTCTATATCATCACAAACACTGCGATTTTGCTATATTATATTTATCAGCAGTGAATAGACAGAGGTGACACCTGTTGTAGAGGAAGAGAAGCGGCTGGTGGTCACATACTGACACAGGGATCTGTGCTGGTAAGAGACCTGCTGGTTGGTCATTATCAGCCATCGTTAAACAGCCAGATAACGAAGCAGCTGCAGACAATGTGCGGCACGCGTCATGACACATCAGTCTTCGCCGCTGACATTGGCCATCCCCAAGGGGATATAGCACTTGTTCAATTCATTAGGTCAAGAGGAGCAGCTGAGCCAGCCACGTGCCAGAGGGTCCCATCCCCTCCCACCGCAGACCCCTTTGCCCTCATTTCCTCCACCCCACATATGACAGCTGGAGGCCTCCCCCCCACCCCCCCACCCCAGGAGAGCTTCAGCAAAGCATGCAGCAGGTGAAAACATGACAGGACCCCAAACATCCACTTGATGCAGAGAAGCAGCCTCATCAGCATATAAATGGTCTCCAAATTTCTCATCAGACATTAGAGGAGCGACACTCAGCCTCACAATGAAGGTCTGCCACTGTAGATTCTCCAAGCATCCCTCCGACTAAATAAAAAGAGCACGGCAGATCTTTTACTCTGGCCTATACTATATTGTATATAGATCTACAGCCCCAGGACCTTCCCGTATTATATGATATAGGACAGTGGGGTGATCTTCCTTAAGGTTATCCCAAACCCTAAAATGTGTAACTATTAAAGCAGCTTGATTAACTCACATAAAAAGGGACAGAAATAGGATTTAAATCGACATTGGAAAGTCGAAAACGATAAAAATGCCAGACGGATGCAACATTCTGAAAATTGCTAAACTATTAAAGCTTGACCATTAGACAATAGAACGGTTTGTTGTGAATATTCAACAGGGTTGCAAAAAACATAACACTTGTTAGAATTGATTTTTATTTTTATTACATTGGTGTCTTTTTTTGTATATGGATTTCCTAGAAAATAAAAATAAAATCATTTGTTGTATAACAATTATGCCAAAAGAAAGCCTAATCCCACCTTTTTTGGGTCCCCCACCAGTGGTCCTGCCTCCGCCCCCCCTGCCGAGTGCCCCCAAAATGCTATGGGGGAACTGTAGCAGGTTCGCTCCCGAGCCGTGGTCTGTGTGTCCATTCAGCAGCTCAGCCCCACCCCTGCTCTCTTCTCACTGGCTGTGATTGAGAGCAGCAGGAGCCAATGACTCCCATTGCTGTGTGAGCCAATGAGGAGAGAGACCCTGCTTTCATGCACATCGCTGGATCAAGATTTGACTCAGATAATTAGAAGGGGGATCTGCAACCAGGAGGTTTTTTACCTTAGTGCAGAAAAGGTTAAAATAAAAAAAAAAAACCCAACAAAACAAAAGAAAAAAAAAAAAAACCTTAAAAAGGTTTCTTACCAACACTTCATATTCCCAATATGTGTGTCTGCTGTACCATGTACTTGTATAAGAAAGTCTCCTGTTCTCTTTGTATTGCTTCCTTTATGTGAAATCCCTGGTGATCCTGCCAGTTCCCTTGCTTACCTATATGAAAAACCGACTACAGTAAGCAAGAGAGCACATCGTGGTCAGTTTTCTAGCTATGCTGGGAACTCATGTACTTTCCTTCAAAGATCAGACTTGTCCTGGACACGCCTCCGCTGCCCAGCCATTCACTGGGAAGCTCAGTGTGACGCAGCTTCTCCTCCCCCAGCTCTTATGCAGCTGAGAACAGAGGGAATGTCTTTGCATAAAAAAGGGAAAAAAAGGTATTTATAAGTGTTGTGCCTTTCATTTATATTTTAAACTGAATGGGCTGTTTTACAAGGTGATCGTTTTACAATCACTTTAAGCCTGGTTCACAACCATGCATTTTTAGTGCTTTTTGCATTTTGCAGGATTTGTAATACAGAACGTGTTCCATAGGAAACCATGTTAAATGGACTGCAGTGCAAATCTGCAAAAAGCATTAAATGCATAGGTGTAAACCAGGCCTAAAGTGATATTAAAGTCTCTGTTTTTTTTGTTTAAAAATAACAAATATGTTACATTTACCTGTTCTCTGCAGTGTTTTTTCGCAGAGCAGCACAGATCCTCCTCTTCTTGGGTCCCTCTCTCCTGCTGAGTGCCCCCACAGCAAGCAGCCTGCTATGGGGGCACCCAAGCCGAGACGCTGCTCTGTGTGTCCATTTAGACATGGAGCCATGGCTCGGCCCGGCCTCCTTTCTCCTTATTGGTTTACTGACTTTGATTGACAGCAGGCAGGAGCCATTGGCACCACTCTGCTGTCTCAGCCAATGAGGGAGAGTCTTTTACAGCCGAGACCCTTGTGCAACATCGCTGGATCGAGATGGGGCTCAGGTAAGTATTAGGGGGGCTGAGGGGGGGTTGCTGCACACAGGTTTTTTTACATCTTTATGCATAGAATGCATTAAAGTAGATGTAAACCCTCACATATACCCAGTGAAGTGAACAGCCTCAGATGATACACAGAGATGAAACAAATCTCCCTACATAAGTTTTACATGTATATCTGGTGTCTTCAGCTTTATATACAGTTTGGAAAAATGCACGTTCTATTTGAATTTTCTCTTCCTGAATTCACCTGCGGGTGTGTATTTTTGCCATACACTGAGACAGCTGATTGGAGAAAAGGCACACACTCCCTTCTCCACATAGGCAGAGACTTGCAGAGCTGTGCTGTGAATAGACCAGCTCTCTACTAATCTATTTATAGCACCCACCCAACACAAAATTTCAGGCTGGTTTTATCACAGTTGACAGAGAACTTGTCAGAAGTTCTCATGCTGATAACAGAAGAACGGAGCAGGAGAACGGAACAGGAGAAAGCCATGGGACTTAGGGCTTTGGAGAGAGATAAGAAAACACTACAGATATATATGCCCAGCTTAAATTTCACAAATCGGGTTTACATCCACTTTAAGATAAAAGAACCTTCTGACTTAAAATGTAAATTCACCTTTACAGAAAAAAAATCTGTAAGGTGAACTTACACAGGACCCCCTCTTCACCCCCCCCCCCCCCCCCCCCGATCCGCGGCAATCTCCAGCCCCAGCATTTTTGAGTCAGGAGTCCAGGGTTTAGAAATCCTCTCAGCGGAGTGTCCAAAACGTACCTTGTTAGGAGAGATGTTTTGGAGCACTCTAATTGGTCAGCGGCGTCACATGGGCGACCAATCAGAAACCGCATAGCCCGTCCTGTCAGCTGGTAAGACGCTCCAGACTCCTGATGCGGATATTCTGGGGCTTAGAATGGGAGATTGACCGGGGGGGGGGCTGTGTAAGTTCACCTTGCAGATTTTTCTGTAAAGGTGAACTTACCCTTTAAGAATCACTTTACAGGCTTTGCTTTACCTTGCTAAAACCACACGGAAAAAAAATAAATAAATAAATAATTCCCTATAACTCCTATGGGATTCTTCACACTACTGCACTGCACTGCACTGCACTGCACTGCACTGCACCGGGTGCGTTTTTAAAAAAGCGCTGCATCTTTGGTGTGCTTTTCTAAACTGCACAAAAAAAAAAAAAAAAATACAGCTCCCAATTGAAGTGAATAGAAAACGCCTAAAAAAAACGCACTGTGTTTTTGTCACATGTTCACGTTTCACGTGTGCTGGGAGTCATGCACCCAAAAAGCACAAGTAATGAAAAACTTAAATCGCCACATAAACGGGTCCTCTGCAGAAATGAACAAAAGGGCTTTGGTCCATAAGGGAATACTAGTGCGAAAGCTGATGCGGTTAAGGATGAGCTGGTTCTACATTTTTGGGCTGTAGAAAAACTCCCAAATCTACTTCAGTTTTTGAACTACTTTCCTCATGCAGTGGTTCAGGAAGAAATTAGCAGCATTCAAGAAGGCCATGTTAATGCAGGACAATACTCCTCTGCTTGGTTAGCAAGCAAAGACCTAAAGGATAATTGAATGACCTTCCATTAAATCCTATTGAGAACTTGTGTGCCTATCTCAAATGCAATATTCATAGCGAGGGAAGACAATACACCGCTTTCTGCAGCACTAGAGAGGCTTTGGTTGCTGCTGCTGCTGCAGCAAAAGTTCATTGTGAACAGATCCAAAAACTGAAAAATGCTATTCATGGCAGTTCTTAAAAAGAACGAACAGTGTGCTTTATTGGTATACGAATATTTTTTAAAAGTCAAAAAAAGTTTTATGGTGCTACGAGTAATATTAGGTTACTTATTTGTTACTCTAACTGTAAAACGCAAGCATAAGGGTCGATGAGGAGACTATGGATGACGTCTTTATGCTTTGTTTTACGGCGTCTTTCCTTGCTAGATGCCGTATTGTAACCTGTTGCGAATTTGTGTTCTTGTATGGACTTTATTTGTACTGTACATGTGGTTTTTCTCAAAATATTTCCATGAAAAAGAAAAACCCCCCAAAAATGGGTGTGGAAAATTAGGATATGTACAATAAGTTAGTTGTCTAAATATTGTGTACACTAATAGTTGCCTTATAATTGGGCAAACATTTTCCCCCTGTTAAGAACAAAACTAACTTTTCCTTTGTTAAACATTCAGGTTGGATAAACATTTTGATACTATAGAGCAGTTGTCTCCAAACTGTGGCCCGGGGGCCAGATGCAGCACTTACCTTGCTTTTTTTCCGGCCCTTGGGGCACTATTTTATCCACTGAAACCAACAATGGAGCATAATTATCTCCCCTCCACTAACACCAGTGAAAGGGCAAAATGCCACCCACCGGCATCAGCCATGGGGCCCACTGGCATCAACCATGGGGCACAATGCCACCCACTGGCATCAACCATGGGGCACAATGCCACCCACTGGCATCAACCATGGGGCACAATGCCACCCACCATGTTGCCGGCTCTTTTGATCGGTTCATAAAGGCCAATCATAGACTTGAAGTTATCCAACAAGTCCATCCAGAGCATTTCTAAAATGCAATCTCTGCAAACTTCTGCAAGGCATACAACCAACTGACTGGCTTGTTTCACATGACAAGTTTCTAGGTGTAATCCTGGGAAATAAGCGGCGCATCCACTTATGAGTGGAACTCCGCTTTAAATTAAAAATACTAACAACTTACAAAGCCATCCACAACTCTGCCCCCAGCTACATCACTAACCTAATCTCAAAATACCAACCTCTTCGTTCCTCCCAAGACCTCGTGCTCTCTAGCTCCCTTGTTACCTCCTCCCATGCTCGCCTCCAGGATGTCTCGGGAACCTTTCCCATCCTCTGGAAACTCTCTACCCCAATCTGTCCGACTATCTCCTACTCTGTCTACTTTCAGATGATCCCTGAAAACTCATCTCTTCAGCGAGGGCCATCAGTCCCCCCACATAACAACTGTACATTTATTTTCTCCATCAGCCCACCCACCACAGTTATTACCTTTTCTAGCTCTTGACGCTCCCTCGTAGATTGTAAGCTCTAATGAGTGGGGTCCTCTGATTCCTACTGTATTGCAATTGTACTGTCTGCCCTCATGTTGTAAAGTGCTGTGTAAACTATTGGCGTCCTATAAATCTTGTAAAAATGATAATAATAAATGATTCATCTAAAAGTTTCTTTGCTTCTCAATTGCCCAAATTTCCAATCCATTAGCCTTCCTTTCAGAATAACCACATTTTCCAGAGTATTTACAAAAGTCCTCCTAGGGGTAGTGGGTTTTTTTGTGAGGAAAAGGCATTCACACTTATTTTACCTAGATGGCATTCTGCTGTTAAAATAATATTTTACTCACTCATCAGAATATAGTCTATCAACTGTAGATGAGTTCGGCTGGTTAGCCAATGTGGGAAAGAATCATCCACTCGGGACCTTATATACCCGGGAGTTTGGAAAAATTCCTTTCAGAATTTAATTTCACTTCGCATAGAGAAAATTCTGGTAATTTCAGAAAAAAAAAAAAAAAAAATCACACATAGCTTAACTGCTACTTCCCTCACGGTGTCTCAGTGACTGCAGATTGGGGGGCAATGGTTTCCACGACACCGGAGATTAAATGGGCTCAGTGTATGTCTCGTCCCTTTCAAAAGGGTTTCCACCAATGTTGGTCAGAAGATCTAGGATACAGAATACTTATGTTTTCAATTAGAAACAGTCTTTGGTGGTAGACAAATGAGGATAATATGCTAAGCTGCCATTCCCTCCTACCCATCTAATAGACTAATTACAATGGATGGCTGTAGAGTCTCATGCCTGGGGGAGTCAACCTGTGGGGTATGGACCTTCCCCTGGAAAAAAGTGGTGTGCTGGAGCGAAGGGCTGCCCTATAAAGTATTTTGGCATCACTAATGGGGCAAATTGGTACTTTTGAAAATGGACAGCACTACGGCGGTGGCATAAATCAAGAGGTGGCCACAGCCAGATGCTTCTAAAGAGGGTGCCCAATAAGGTTGTAGACTCCGGCCAATCTCCTCCTCCAAATGTGTACATTCCAGGCCCGGAACCAAGAGGATTATCTCTTTAGAGCCCATAGAAAAGGAGACGTCCTCGTCACTGAAAAATTCCAAGAAAAGGACAATGGGCCTTCTTTCCAAAAGGTGCATCATTTTACATCCCCAGTAAGTACCAAGCTAGCAAAATATTTCTTTAGGGTGTCCATGCTTTCAAGCACTGGGAACAGATGCCCTGATGGACTGGTCATTTCAGGCACTCAAAAGGAGGGACAAAAGAGGGACCCCAGAAGAGGAGGATGCAGGCTGCTATGTGCAAATCCAACTGCACAGAGGAGGCAAGTAGTTTTTTTTTTTTTTAAATAAGAAAGAGCCTTTACAATCACTTTAACAGTAAAAAGAAGGGGAGGACAGAGGACTATACCAAGTAAACAAGTTGCAGTGGTCCAAAACACCCCTACATGTCAACAAGCTAAAGAAAACTGATAACCTAATGAAAGGTTTTCCAAACGTTCTAACAAAAGGGCCAGTTTAATGTCCTTAAGACTTAAGGGGGGGGGGGTCGGAGTGTGGCCATTGGTAGTAGAAAAATTCCCCCATAGTGGGAATTAACAATGCCCCATCTTTGGTGTCATTAGAAGGAAATCTGCCCCTTCATTGGTATCAGTGGATGAAAATAGTGCCCCAAGGGCCAGATAAAAGAAAGCAAAAAGGGCCACATCTGGTCCCTGGGCAGAGGCCACTGACCTAATGTAATACAATACAGAAAAAATACATGAATGTGGGGCAGAATAGTACATTTTGGGCAGGCAGTAATTTTCTCCGATACTACTTGTGAAAATATTAAAGTGATATTAAAAAGGCAATTTTTTTTGGAAATAACAAACATGTTATATTTTCCAGGTCTGTGAAGTGTTTTTGCACAGAGCAGCCCAAATCCTCCTCTTCTCGGGCTCCCCACCAGCGCTCCTGGCTCCTCCACCCCCTGCCCCCATAGCAAGCAGCTTGCTATAGGGGAACTTGAGCAGGCTTGCTCCAGAGCCGCAGCTCTGTCTGTCCGTTCACACACGGAGCGTGGCTCAGCCCTGCTCTCTCCTCATGTGTCAATCACAGCTAGTAAGCCATAGCGGGAGCCAATGGCTGCCGTTTCAGCCAATCAGGAGAAAGGGACGCTGCTCCCGTGCACATTGCTGGAGGTGGAAAAATTATGCTTTGGGGGTGTTTTTCTGCTAAGGGGACAGGACAACTTCATCAAAAAGGGATGATGGACGGGGCCAGGTACCGTCAAATCTTGGGTGAGAACCTCCTTCTCTCGGCCAGAGCTTTGAAAATGGGTCATGGATGGGTATTCCAGCATGACAATGACCAAAAACACACAGCCAAGGCAACAAAAGGAGTGGCTTAAGAAGAAGCACATTAAGGTCCTGGAGTGGCCTAGCCAGTCTCCAGACCTTAATCCCATAGAAAATATGTGGACGAAGCTGAAGGTTCAAGTTACCAAATGTCAGCCTCGAAACCTTAAATGACTTGGAGAGGATCTGCAAGGAGGAGTGGGACAAAATCCCTCCTGAGATGTGTGCAAACCTGGTGGCCAACTACAAGAAACGTCTGACCTCTGTGATTGCCAACAAAGGGTTTTGCCACCAAGTACAAAATCATGTTTTGCGAAGGGGTCAAATACTTATTTCACTCATTAAAAAGCAAATCAATGCATAACTTTTTGAAATGTGTTTTTCTGGATATTTTTGTTACGTCTCTCACTGTAATTTTTCCCCTCATTGTAAGTATGAGGGGGGGCTGCTGTGCACAAAGTTTTTTTACCATCATGCATGGAATGCACCCAATTTGTTCACGTTTACCATCATCAAAAGTGAAAGAAAATCCAAAAATTTTGGGTTGACATCTGAACAGTAACAGAGGAGGAATCTTCCAGTGGGGATACTAGTTCTGGTGACACCCCCAGATTCCATCACTTTGGTAAAAATTCCACATTTCCTGTCCCATAACCAAAACAGGAAGTAAAGGGAAATCTTCTCAAATGGGACAAATATGGCAAAAAAGGGGATTATAGCCAACCCTCACTCCATCCAAAATGAAAAAAAGAGAAGAAGTTTTGCCTTTAGTTACACTTTACCACTTGATGACCAGCAATGTATATCGCTGGACTTCAAGTCGTTATACCGTTTTTTTTTTTTTAATTTTAGAGCCGACAGTCGGCTCTCTTGTAAAAGTGATCCTAGTGGCTACTGCTGGATTGGTTTTACAAACAGCGGCAGGGGACGGCCCGCCTCTCACGCCACTTTCATCAGGCTGTCCCATCCCACCTGATCAACCAGCCGGCTCTTCCGCCGGCTGATCAGAGAGACAAACAAAGACCGTGGCCACCCGGTCTGCCGCTAAGATATAGGGACCCAGAAGCGATGAGCTTACATCAATTCCAGATTTCCAGGATGTAAACAGAAACATTTTTAACCACTTCAATACCGGGCACTTTAACCCCCTTCCTGCCCAGACCAAATTTCAGCTCTGTCACACTTTGAATGACAATTAGTCATGCAACACTGTATCCAGACAAAATATTTATCCTTTTTTTCCACGAATAGAACTTTCTTTTGGTGGTATTTAATCACCACTGGGTTTTTTTTTTTTGCAACATAAGTGAAAAAAAAAAAAAAAAAGGAGCGAAAAGTTTGAAAAATATACTTTTTTTTAGCTTTCATTATAAAATTTTGCAAATAAGTAATTTGTGTTCTTAAATTTTGGCCGAAATGTATACTGCTACATATCTTTGGTAAAAATAACCCAAATAAGTGAATATTTAGTCTGTGTGAAAGTTAGAGAGTTATAGAGTCTACAAGCTATGGTGTCAATCATTAAAAATTAAACACCCCTGATGTACTGACAGCCCTGAAATGTCAGGACAGTACAAATACCCCCTTTCTGGAAAGTAGACAGTTCAAGGTATTTAGTAAGAGGCATGGTGAGTTTTTTTTTTTTTAGAAGTTACAATATTTTTCCCACAATTCTTTGGAAAAGGAAGACGTTTTATTTTATTTATTTATTTTTTTTAACACAAAAAAAATTAACATAAGTTATTTCTCACATGACATATGCATACTTGCAATTACACCCCAAAATACATTCTGCTACTCTTCCTGAGTATAGCAATACCACATGTGTGAGACTTTTAGGCGTTCTAGGAGCATAAATTACACATCTAATTTCCTGACTACCTATCACACTTTTGAAGGCTCTGGAGTACCAGGACAAGGGAAACACCCACAAAATGACCCCATTTTGGACAGCAAACACCCCAACGTATATTCTATAAGGCATAATGAATCTTTTGAACATGTCATTTTTTCCCCACAAGTTTTTGGAAAATGTGGAAAGAGAAAAAAAAAAAAAAGAAGAAGTTAACACAAAGTGGTCAATTCAAAAGATATTTCTAACACATAGCATGTACATAGCAAAAATTTCACCCCAAAATACATTCTGCTACTCCTGAGTATGGCGATACCACGTGTGAGACTTTTACACAGCCTGGCCACATAGAGAGGCCCAACATGCAGGGAGCACCGTCAGGTGTTCTAGGAGCATAAATTACAGATACAATTTCCTTACAACCTATCACAGGTTTGAAGGCCCTGGAGCACCAGGACAGTGGAATTACCCATAAAATGACCCCATTTTTGGAAAGCAAATACCCCAATGTATATTCTATGAGGCATGGGCTGCAGACAGGTACTCGGGTACTCTGAATGGGCCGCAGACAGAGAGGAGGAGAGCCTGGTAACAGCTCGTTACCGTGGTTTTTGTTGACAAAAAGCTCCCCCATCTTCCCACAAAGTCGGGAGCATGAAATTGTTCAAAATGTCTTGGTATGCTGACACCTTAAGAGTTCCCTTCACTGGAACTAGGGGGCCAAGCCCAACCCCTGAAAAACAACCCCCCACCATAACCCCCCTCCACCAAATGATTTGGACCAGTGCACAAAACAAAGCTCCATAAAAGACATGGATGAGTTTGTGGTGGGGGAACTTGACTGTACTGCACAGAGTCCTGATCTTAACCCAATACCCGGATACTGTGAGCCTGGACTTTCTGGCAGAATGGGCAAACATTCCCATAGACACACTCCTAAACCTTGTGGACGGCCTTCCCGGAAGAGTTGAAGCTGTTATAGCTGCAAAGGGTGGGCCAACTCATTATTGAACCCTACGGACTAAGACTGGGATGCCATTAAATTTCACATGCGTGTAGAGGCAGGCGTCCCAATACTTTAGACAATATAGAATACATTGCATCTTCCTCTTCTTGCCAAAGTGTAAAAAAATCAAAATACAAAAATAATCAAATAAACGTTAAAAAATAAATAAATATAAATCAAAAAAAAAAAAAAAAAAAAAAAGAAGATCAAGGTTTGACAGGGTTAGTGTTAGGGTCAAGGTCAGCATATTTTGGGTAGAATTTTAATTAAAAAAAACCAAAAAAAATAAAAAACCCAACACCACATGTTTTAATTAGCATCAGTATCGGTGTGTTTTTAGGCAGGATAAAAAAAAAAAAAAAAAAAAAAAAAAAAAAAAAATGCGCAGTATTGTTTCTAGGCTGTACTCCGGGTACAAACAACTAACATACACATATGTGTATCGCTGTGATCGTCAGGAGCAAGAGAATTTGGAGTTGTTCTTTAGGTGTAAATTATGAGAATAGCAAGAAATATACAGCTAAATTAAAAAAGTATATTTTTTATAATATTTACTATTTTGGGCCAGAAACAGGAGATATATCGGTTACGATTGACCACCAAAAGAAAGCCCAATTTGTCCTGGAAAAAACCCCGGTATAATCCACCTGGATGCCCAAAGTAGTCCTGATGATATGTACAGTTTTACTAACACATGTCAAAATTGCAATTGTGCTTAGGCATTGACATTTGTTCACCCTTAGACGATAAGGGCTTTAAACTATATACATGAAAAAAAAAAAAAAAAAAAAGAGAAGACATAAAACGATCATTCAAAATCCCAGTACCTACAAGCCTACAATAGGTATTGAGCCGATAACCAGCTGCCTCATATATATTGGCCATCTGCTTATTACTATCTATAATAAACAGGCCAAACCCAGCTAAACCCATGATAATCACAATCCCCGATCTGCTACTACATTACCTTCAATTTACCGCTCTCCTTACAGCAAGTATCACACCGCAGGTTATAAAGCAGTTCATAGATTAGGACCCTCATCCACTTCTGTGTACATGTCACACATGTTTTGTACATAGAGAAGAGACACAGAGCAAAAAAGGAATGCTGCATGTACACGTGTCACACACAGCAGAAAAGAATGTCACATGTATGTCCTATAGGTTGCATATATAGGAGGAAAGGAACATAGCAGAAGATAATGTCACATACGCAGGAGAGGAAGCACATAGCAGAAAAGACTGTCACACGCATGTCCCATATGGCATGTACATAAAGGAGAGACACAGCACAGAAGAATGTCACACGTATGTCCCATATGGTGCATATATAGGCAGAAAGGAACGTAGCAGAAGACAATGGCACATGTACACAAGAGAGAGGCACATAGCAGAAGAGGATGGCACACGCATGTCACACCCGGCATGTACACACAGCACAGACAACGCGGCAGGAATAGTAATTGCGCACAGAACGAGCCTGCTGACAGGCGTACAATCGGTAACACGCTTTATAGACTTGATGTTTATTTGTGCTGTAAATCCTGTTCTCCTCAGTCCCATCCAGTGCAGAATAATGAAAAGTTCAGGAAATTTACAATGTGTCGGAGAGCTGAGAGAGCAGACAAAATTAAAGAACTGCTGAGATATAAATCACACAGGACAGGTCCTCTTCTCTCGGCAGATGAAGAGTGGAGGTCACACACACTCATGAAAGGGAAATTGGCAATTATTGGGATAAGGGGGGGTGGTGAATGGTAGGTCCTCTTCTTTTAGTCAATGAGGAACAGGATAGCCGCACACATGAAAAGGTTATTGGTAATTAACAGAAGAGGACAGGTCCTCTGCCCATCTCTGCCATTACTGGGGTGAGAGACGGCAGGTCCTCTGCCCCTCTCGGCCAATACCGGAGTGAGAGATGACAGGTCCTCTGCCCCTCTCGGCCAATACCGGAGTGAGAGATGACAGGTCCTCTGCCCCTCTCGGCCAATACCGGAGTGAGAGATGACAGGTCCTCTGCCCCTCTCGGCCATCATTGGGGTGAGAGATGACAGGTCCTCTCTCCCTCTCGGCCATTACCTGGGTGAGAGACGGCAGGTCCTCTGCCCATCGCTGCCATTACCGGGGTGAGAGATGGCAGCAGGTCCTCTGCCATTACCGGGGTGAGAGATGGCAGGTCCTCTGCCCCTCTCTGCCATTACCGGGGTGAGAGATGACAGGTCCTCTGCCCCTCTCGGCCATCACTGGGGTGAGAGATGACAGGTCCTCTGCCATTACCAGGGTGAGAGATGGCAGGTCCTCTACCCCTCTCTGCCATTACCGGGGTGTGAGATGACAGGTTCTCTGCCCCTCTCTGCCATTACCGGGGTGAGAGATGACAGGTCCTCTGCCATTACCGGGGTGAGAGATGGCAGGTCCTCTACCCCTCTCTGCCATTACCGGGGTGAGAGATGGCAGGTCCTCTGCCCCTCTCTGCCATTACCGGGGTGAGAGATGGCAGGTCCTCTGCCCCTCTCTGCCATTACCAGGGTGAGAGATAACAGGTCCTCTGCCCCTCTCTGCCATTACCGGGGTGAGAGATGACAGGTCCTCTGCCCCTCTCGGCCACTACTGGGGTGAGAGATGACAGGTCCTCTGCCCCTCTGCCATTACCGGGGTGAGAGATGGCAGGTCCTCTCCCCCGCTCGGCCATTATTGGGGTAAGATGGCAGGTCCTCTTCTCTAAATACAACTGGATGAAGCAGAAACACTATAACTCATGCAATCTCAGCTGGGAGGTGTAATCCAAAAAGATCACAGACAGTTCAATGTGCAGGGAGTAGAATAAATATCCAAGACAAACATTTAAAAACATATGAATGGTTACACAGAAATGTATGAGAATCACTGTGTGTTTACTTGCCTCAAGTGTACCTACCCGGGTGGCACACCTATTGGTGTACCCAAATGCCACAAATACCTATCTATTCACCTGTGTACCAGCTGGTTCACCTACCTACCTATGTACCAAATGAAGCACCCAAAAACCTATCCATGTATTAGACAGGACTCCTACCTTTCAGTGTGTTAGCATACTTGCATACCTTTCTGTTTAGATAGCACACCCACTATTCTCTATATTTTAATGTACCAGAGACACCTACCAATCCTTCAGTATAACAAGACTAGGAGGTGCACCGAATGGAAATTTTGATGCCGAAACCGAAAATGCAGGATGCACTTGGCCGAAACTGAAAATGAGTTTTTAAAAAATATTTATTTTTTATATATAAAAAAATTGTATTATATCCAACTTTTTAATCAATATCAATTTAAAATAACATGAATCAGTGGCCATTTAGCACAAGAAAAATGAAAAATTCGGCACCTTTAGCACAAGAAAAATGTATCCCTTTAAATTCTAATGTATGTTCTCATACAGGGTCTGTAATGCTTACATTGTGGTGTTAAAAATTCTGCTTGCTGCATTTTTGGTAAAGAATAAAAAATAGGGGCACAAAAATCAAAAAAAAAAAAAAAAAAAAAATGCACCTCCCAGTTCAAATGCATTGAAAACGAACGCATCATTAAGCCCGGGTTCACACATATGCGATGCGGGAACCAGTGCGATTTCAGTGTCGATTCCCTCATCACATCTCCCCTGCAGGCAGCTCACACTGCCCGCTGCGAACCGCTGTGGGCAACAATACAAAGTTAATGACACCCCCAGATGGGTTCGCAGTGCCAACTGTGAATTCTGACAGGAATCGGATCGCATGGGTGTAAAACACCCATGCGATCGGATTCTAGTGCGGGAAAAATAAATAAAAAAAGGTTCTTGCACCTTTTTTGTGCAAATCCAAATGGGGGTTCAGCCATACAACTGTATGGCTGAACTTGCATCGCAGAGACATCACATGTGATCGGCACAGGAATGCGGGTGTGAATCACATGCGATGTCTGTTAGTATAAGCATGAACCCAGGCTCATACGTTTTTGAGTCACATGACCTATGAAAAACACACCAGAAGCACAGTAGATCATGGTAAAATGGCCACGAATTTGCGGTAAAATCACAGCAAAAACACGTGCGTTTTCAGTGCCATTATCGGCACCTTTTTCTCTTATCGGCCAAATGCCGATAACGACATTTTCGGCCGAAAGTTCGAGGCATCTTTAAACAAGACTGCACACCTACCTTTCTGTGTTACAAACACATCTACCCATCCATGTAATAAAATAGGTGCACCTATCCATCTAATAAAATAATGCACCTACCTACCCATGTAATAAATAACGTACCTACCTGTACACTTAAATACCCAAGATTGCACACCCATCTATCCATCCACCACACTGTACACTTACCCTTGATGACGCACCTTCCTACCTACCCCGTGTACCAGAAAGCACGCCTACCTGTGTACCAGAATACAAACCTACCCATCACCTATTTGTGTAACCGCAAAACACATCCCTACTTACCCGTGTACCAGATGATCCACCTACCAATCTATTTATGTACTTAGATAGAGCACCTACCTATCCATGTACCAAGGGCTGCACCTACCTACCCATCTGTGTACCTGAATGTAAACCTACTAACCAATCTATGTTCCAGACTGAACATCTACCCAGATGGCACACCTACCTATTTTTGTACCAGAATGTGAACCTATTGGTGTACCAAACTGCCCACCTACCTGTGTACGAGACAGAAAACCTACTTATGTACCCTGACTGCACACCTACCTACCAGTGGACCCAGAGTGCAGATCTACCTTCCTAGCCCTGCACCCACCTACTTGTGTAGGTTAAATACAGAATACCTAACCACCCGTGTATCTGGTGCTGTCGTGCACCTACAACTGTGGAATGGGATACTGGCATAGTATTTAGAGTATAACAACCAAGGGGTGTCACTGGACAATAGGAGTATAGACAGATGCAGAAAGTATTGTTAACAACCAATGAAGTTTATAAACTCCTCTCCATGGCCCACCTCACCACCTGTCCCCTGGAACCTGTCCACTCACAATGCGACCACCTTTCCGCTCTATCCTAAACTCCCTAACCCACATCTTCAACCTCTCCCTCGGCACCCTTCTATCCTCGCTCAAACATGCACGTGTTACCTCCATACATAAAAAAAAAACCTTACTAGACCCCACCTGTTCGAATAACTTAAGACCCATCTCCCTGCTCCCATTTGCCTCCAAGTTCATTGAACGCCTTGTCCATGACCGAATGAGTCGCTACCTCACGGACAACCACCTTCTCGACCCCCTACAGTCCAGCTTCCGTAAACAACATTCCACTGAAACTGCCCTACTAAAACTCACCAATGACCAACTACTAAAACCAATGGCCATTACTCCATACTCATAGACCTCTCTGCTGCCTTTGACACAGTTGACCACCTGCTCCTCCTCAACAAACTACACTCCCTTGGCCTCCGTGATTCTGATTTATCCTGGTTCTCCTCCTACCCATCTCAGCGCACTTTCAGTGTCACTTACAACTCCATCTCCTCCGCTCCTCTGTTGGTACCCCAAGGCTCCATCCTTGGGTCCCTCCTATTCTCACTCAATACCTCTTCCCTGGGCCAGTTGATAACCTCCCATGGCTTCCAATACCACCTCTACACCGACGACACCCAGATCTATCTCTCCACTCCTCAACTCACCCCCTCGATCTCCTCACAGATCTCAAACTTACTGAATGACATATACAATGACACCACTTCCTTAAACTCAATCTTTCTAAAACTGAGCTTGTTATATTTCCTCCTTCCCAGCACCTCCCCCATGACTTTACTGTTAAGATCAACAGCACAACCATTGGTCCCTCCACACATGCCAGGGTGCTGGGTGTAATCTTTGACTCTGACCTCTCCTTCAGCCCCCACATCCATTCACTGGCTAAATCCTGCCACCTTAACCTCCGCAACATCTCCAGAATTCGACCCTTCCTGACTAACGATGCCACAAAGCAACTTATTCACCCCTTGATTATTTCCCGCCTTGACTACTGCAACTCTCTCCTTAAAATGGCCTACCCTTACACAGGCTATCCCCCCTTCCATCTATTATGAATGCTACTGCTAGACTAATACACCTCACTAACGGATCCGTGACTGCTGCCCCTCTCTGCCAATCCCTTCACTGGCTTCCCCTACCCCACCGTATAAAATTCAAAATGCTAACCACAACATCGCCCCCAGCTACATCACCAACCTCATCTGCAGAGATTGCTCAATTCTTCACCTCCGCTCCTCCCAGGACCTCCTGCTCTCTAGCTCCCTTGTTACCTCCTCTCATGCTCGCCTTCAGGACTTCCCCAGAGCCTCTCCCATCCTCTGGATCTCTCTGCCACGGTATGTCCGATCAGCCCCTAAACTGTCCACCTTTAGGAGATCCCTGAAATCTCACATATTCAGGGAAGCCTATCCCACACCCACCTAACAACTGTCCCCGAGCCACCACCATCAAATCATTCCCTGCATAGATTACCTTTTGTACCACCACCCCATCCCTTTAAAATGCAAGCTCTACAAAGGAGGGCCCTCCTTTCCCTTCTGTATTGAACTGTACTGTAATTGTGCTGTCCCCCCTCTACATTGTAAAGCACTGTGTAAACTGTTGGCGCTATATAAATCGTGAATAATAATAATAATAAAGATCCTGTTACATGTACCCCCCTGTTAGTTACCTCTGATGCCACATATATGGTGAACATTCTTCTTCTTACTCCACGATACTTCACAAAAGGTATACGTTCTATCCCTCAGCCCAAAAGTGTTTACCTTTGATACCTCATACATGGTGAATACTCTTCCCCTTACCCTGTGTATCTTTATCCCAGATATCTTACACGTGTACACTGTACCCCTCATCCCCCGAGTGGTCACCTACGATACCTCAAACACGGTAAAGACTGTCCCACACACGGTGTACATTCTATTCCTCTGCCCATGGGTGTTAACCTTTAATACCCCATACATGGTGAAAGTTCTTCCACCTAACCCTGTGGATGTTTACCACTGATATCTTATGCAAGGTGAAGATTGTGCCCCACACCCACTGGGCTTTTACCTCGCACATGGTGTCAAAGAACAAAATCGAGCAAAACAGTCCCACTGAACAAGGTGGAGTCCTTAGATCAATTCCAATTCCTTCAGAATGGAACAAGTCATAAGATGACCCTAAATCCTCCCTCTGTGTAAACTGTAAACTCATCACAGGATGACGCTGCCTTATTTAAAAGCAAGGCATAAAGCATAAACGCATAAGACGGTGATCTGCATATCTATCAACACGTTTTACACCACTGTGCATCTTCAGGGTCCTCTGAAAATGCAGTGGTGTGAAAACGCGTGTAGGGAGATAGACTGAGGTCGCGCCGCCACATCGGATACCCGTGTGGTGGCACAGTATCTAACAAATGTGAGTACACCCCTCACATTTTTGTAAATATTTTATTCTATCTTTTCATGTGACAACACTGAAGAAATGACACTTTGCTACAATGTAAAGTAGTGAGTGTACAGCTTGTATAACAGTTTAAATTTGCTGTCCCCTCAAAATAACTCAACACACAGCCATTAATGTCTAAACCACTGGCAACAAAAGTGAGTACACTTCCATGTGAAAAGGTTCAAATTGGGCCTAAAGTGTCAATATTTTGTGTGGCCACCATTATTTTCCAGCACTGCCTTAACCCTCTTGGGCATGAAGTTGACCAGAGCTTCACAGGTTGCCACTGGAGTCCTCTTCCACTCCTCCATGACGACATCACGGAGCTGGTGGATGTTAAAAAGACCTTGTGCTCCTCCACCTTCCATTTGAAGATGCCCCACAGATGCTCAATAGGGTTTAGGTCTGGACACATGCTTGGCCAGTCCATCACCTTTACCCTCAGCTTCTTTAACAAGGCAGTGGTCATCTTGGAGGTGTGTTTGGGGTCGTTATATTGGAATACTGCCCTGCGGCCCAGTCTCTGAAGGGAGGGGATCATGCTCTGCTTCAGTATGTCACAGTAAATGTTGGCATTCATATTTCGCTCAATGAACTGTAGTTCCCCAGTGACGGCAGCACTCATGCAGCCTCCAGAACATGACATTCCCACCACCATGCTTGACTGCAGGCAAGACACACTTGTCTTTGTACTCCTCACCTGGTTGCCACCACACACGCTCAACACCATCTTAACCAAATACGTTTATCTTGGTCTCATCAGACCACAGAACATGGTTCCAGTAATTCATGCCCTTAGTCAATTTGTCTTCAGCAAAACTGTTTGCAGGCTCTCTTGTGCATCATCTTTAGAAGAGGCTTCCTTCTGGGAGGACAGCCATACAGACCAATTTGATGCAGTGTGCGGCGTATGGTCTGAGCACTGACAGGCTGACCCCCACCTCTTCAACCTCTGCAGTAATGCTGGCAGCACTCATACGTCTATTTCCCAAAGAACCTCTGGATATAACGCTGAGCATGTGCACTCAACTTCTTTGGTCGACCATGGCGAGGCCTGTTCTGAGTGGAACCTGTCCTGGTAAACCGCTGTGTGGTCTTGGCCACCATGCTGCAGCTCAGTTTCAGGGTCTTGGCAATCTTCTTATAGCCTAGGCCATCTTTATGTAGAGCAACAATTCTTTTTTTCAGATCCTCGGAGAGTTCTTTGCCATGAGATGCCATGTTGAACTTCCAGTGACCAGTATGAGAGAGTGAGAGCGATAACACCAATTTTAAACACACCTGCTCCCCATTCACACCTGAGAACTTGTAACATTAAGGAGTCACATGACACCGGGGAGGGAAAATGGCTAATTGGGCCCAATTTGGACATTTTCACTTAGGGGTGTACTCACTTTTGTTGCCAGCGGTTTAGACATAAATGGCTGTGTGTTGAGTTATTTTGAGGGGACAGCAAATTTACTGTTATACAAGCTGTACACTCACTACTTTACATTGTAGCAAAGTGTCATTACTTCAGTGTTGTCACATGAAAAGATTAAAAAAATATTTACAAAAAGGTGAGGGGTGTACTCACTTTTGTGAGATACTGTAAGTGCCAGCGGCTTTTTTTAAAGTTTAATGCGATTTTAACTTGCCAATAAAGGGTCTGTATGCTAGTGAGGTAGGGATGCAATTGATACCAAGCATTTGTGTGAGTATCGGTACGCGCCAAATGATCCCGATACTTTGCAATACAAAATGAATGGGAGGAAATCACACTGCAAAGAATCGCATGCGATTTTCCCCATGTGTATATATAGAGATATAGATGTATAGATATAAATAGGAGAGATTAAAGCGCCATCTGGTGGAAAGTTTAAAAATTTTTTTTAGAACTCACAGTACATAGAGCCTGCATGCACAGGCCGCTGGAGGTGATGTAGAGGCGGTCCACCCTCAAGTTGACATAACTTCTGCCCCATACCCACGGGGTCCCGGAACTTCTCCTCCAGCCCTGTGAGCACCTTCAGCCGCCGTGATTTGCTACCATCGGTGGACCAGGACACCTATGTAGATCAGTGGTGGTGCGTCCGTTAAGGGCGCACGGGTGCCGCCCCCTCTCTCCAGCCACCCCCCTATATGAATAATGGATAGAGTCATGCATTGCATGACTATCCATGGCCGCCACTTCCACCTCCTTTTTAGGCGTCCAGCCCCTTTTTGGATGCCGGACGCCTGATTTCCTGTGGCGGGGGTGTATTTTTGAAGCACCTGACTAGGGCCACAGGCTCTAATAGGCTTCAAAAAAGGTGAACTCTGAGCGCAAAGCATTGCGCTCGCAGTTCACCCAGGTGTGCCAGAATAGCAAATGAATATTCGCTTTTTTCTAACACTGAAGCGCCTCTCCGCCAATAAGGAAGCACGACATGTTACCTGATTGGCTGAAACAGCGCTGTGATTGGATGCCCATCAAGAGGAGAGGAGGGGAGGAGACGCATGGAGGACACAGGGGGGGGGGTTGGGGATGTGGGAGCAGGGGGTTCACACTGGCAACTTTTGATGGGTGCAGTGGCTGCAATTTTATTTTTTTCCAGGTTGTTTGCGCCCCCCCCCCCCAAAAAAAAAATTGAGCACCAGCCGCCACTGATGTAGATTGTTTTGCATGTAGCCAGATATGCACTGGGATTTCTAACATTTTTTTTTTTTTTTTTTAAACTGTCCACTAGATGGCGCTTTTCCCTTTTCTGTACACACACACACACAAGCAGTGGGAGAAATCACATGCGATTTGGACAGGAATCGCATACCTCCCAACTTTTTAAGATGGGAATGAGGGACACCTATTAGAAAAAGTATGTAGACATAGGACTCACCCCCTGCAAGGAGAATTGTACAAAAAATGGTT
This sequence comes from Aquarana catesbeiana, assembly GCF_042186555.1. Taxonomy (NCBI): domain Eukaryota; kingdom Metazoa; phylum Chordata; class Amphibia; order Anura; family Ranidae; genus Aquarana; species Aquarana catesbeiana. The sequence goes on along the minus strand of NC_133336.1, from coordinate 30,494,562 downwards.
AAACCCACAAATGCTTTTTTTTTTTTTTTTTTTTTTTTTTTTTTTTTTAAACCACTAGATCTTTACACTGGCTTTTGAAATGAACAAATGCAGCAATTTAGAAATTAGATGAAAGGTTTAGCGCTGGGAAACACTTTTTGAAAAGATAAAAAGTGCATTTTATATACACAACTATATAGATCAGACCAAAATTGAGGGACAAATGAGG